>NC_030679.2:58316003-58944657 GCF_000004195.4 Xenopus tropicalis | reverse complement strand
AAGTGCCAGTTTAAATTTAGAAGCTGCTTATGGGACAAACACGACCGTTAGAGATACCATCAAATACAACATTATTTACAAACAAACTGACTACTAACTGACTGAAAGTCTTTGTGATATGAAAGCCTTCCCAAACTATTTGATTTCACTACTCTATAAGATGATAATACAAAAAAATTATTCAGACTTACCTTACTTTGTCTGCTTCTGGGAAGATGAACTCCAACTAAACCTGCAAGAAGAAGAATGGGAGAGATTCTCAGATTAATAGTGAAATGCTCTATAAGCAACAAGTATCAGAAGAATTCTTACAAAATTCTATATGGTACAGGACACCGACACCAAGTTGTTTAGAATGCATTGAACCCCAGACACTAAGGGGCCGATTCACTAAAGGCCGAAAAAACGAGTTATATTTATAGCATGCGTTACTTCACTTCTTATATTTTGAGAATTATAGATCGATTCACTAAAAGGACACTTATCTGAATTAAGAAGCGATGTAATTGTCGTTATTTATCTGGCAACATATTTTTAAGCATTATTTTAAAGCATGCAATATATTTATTCGTTATTTCGTAGCACCCGATATTAGCGCACGCTATTACACACGTAACCATTACTTTCTGAAAACTACCATTCTGAAAATTACCATTTCCCTGATAACTGGAGGATGCATCACTCTAGGGCAATCACATACTTGAAAAAATCCGACTGCAAACTCCATCTTGTCACCACAGACAATCACCAGCTGCAATTTTGTTTAGTAACGCTTACTCCTGGGAGGCGTTAAGTTTCGCAGTAATTATCGCCACATTTTATGCTTTTAACGCTTCAAATATGTCTGTGAATTATGTGTTAGTATTATTTCTATTCGATAATTAGCTCAATGCGATGGAAATAACGCTTTGCGATAGTCAGGATTTTTGTGCATGCAATAAGAGTAGTAAAACATGCAAAATGACTTTGATGAATCGGTACTTAATTATCGAACACTTTTTAACGCATAAAACTATGCATTAAAGGAGAAGGAAATGCTAATAAAGAGTTCATCTCAAGCTGCAGGCATACCTTCAATTGTCTCAATAGTGCCCTTAAGTCTCCCCATATTTCTCCCATTCAGATGATCAGAAGCCAAACAGGAAGAAAAAACGCTGAGCTGTGTAAAGAAAGTTCCCATAATGCCTCACTCCTGCACCAAAAGCAAGCCAGGTGTACATGCTCAGTTAGTAAGACTATGATGAAGCTTCCTGCTGATTGGCTCAGATCCACATTCCTAAGGTGGGGGAGTGAGTTCTTAGCATTTTTGAGGGATGGGGGAGCAGGAGAGAGCAGAGAGCAGAAAGCTGAGTGTCTTTGGCACATGAATTACAGACACAAGAAATCTGACAGAGAAGTCAGTGCAGCGTTTCTGTGAGTGCTTATGGCTGTATTTACTTAGACATTTCTGATAAAGCTTACTTAGTTTTTACCTTTCTTTCTCCTTTAAGCCTTAACAATCTTTAGTGAATCAGCCCCTAAATGTTGGAAATGCCTTAAGGGCACAGGGTCTGTTTCGCATATTTTGTTGTCTTGTTCAGTCCTACATAGTTTTTGGAATAAAGTGCAGTCAACATGTCAGGAGATCCTGGGATGCCAGATCTTCATTACCCCCAGGTAATATTACTCTACCATACTGATAGTCCACTTATTTAAACACAGTTTCCTCCTCCAGTTATTACTGGCACCAAGAATCCTAATACCATGACATTGGAGGGATACCAACGCCCCAGCCTTTGAAGAATAGATGGCTAGCGTAAATGATATATTCCTTAATGGAGGAAATTACCGCCTCACGCACAGGAAAACAACATAAATTCATTATGATATGGCAAGCCTAGGTCTCCTACCTCCATGTGCACAACAAATTATAAGATACTCTTAAAAACCATATTCAAACATTCATTTTCTACCTTTTTTTCCCACCTACTGTGAGAAAGTGACTTAGTGACTTAGGCATTCCTTCTCCTTTAAAAATAGATATACAAGTAACGGGTCGAGATCACTTGGATGACTACAGCAGGTAGATAAAGTGGAACTGAAAAGGCAATATGTAAGAAGGTAGTGAGAGTAACATAGATTGAGTAAAGAGAGATTTGGGGGTTAACTAGTTAGTTAGGGTGGAAAGTATGGTCAGTTGGGGGGGATTGGTTTAGAAGTCCATGTGACTGTGGTCTTTTTAGAGTAAGAATTTCATGCTGTGAGATCATTGAAGGTACAGTTTAAATATGGTTCTAGGGTTCTCTGAACTGCCATCATATGGGTTGTTGTTGGTTATTACTTGGGAAGATAACAATTTCCAATGGTTCCATTCGGTCCCAACAGTTTTCTACCATCTACTCCTACCTTGGTGTGACCAGAGGCCGCGGCATGGCAGGGGAAGCTTTGCTGTGCACACTGGGCCCCTGTGAAGATTTTTATGCATGGGGGGGTGGAAACTAGCTCCTTAGGGCAGTGGCACACAGGGAAATAGTCGCCCGTGATAAATCTTCGCTGTTGAGGGTGGCTAATCTCCCTGACATTAATTTTAAATAGAATAAGAGTTTGCACACAGAAAACACAAAGGAACAGTAACACCAAAAAATGAAAGTGTTTTAAAGTAATTAAAATATAATGTACAGTTGCCCTGCGCTGGTAAAACTGGTAAGTTTGCAACAGAAATGCTACTATGGTTTATATAAATAAGCTGCTGTGTCAACACGGGGGCAGCCATTGAAGCTGAGAAAAAGGAGAAAAGGCACAGGCACATAGCAGATAACAGATAAGCTTTGTAGAATATAATGGGGTTTTATCTGTTATCTGCTAAGTAACCTGTGCCTTTTCTTCTGTAAATGGCTGCCCCCATGGCTACACAGAAGCTTTGTTTATATAAACTATAGTAGTCTTTCTAAGGAAAACACACCAGTTGTACCAGTACAGGGCAGCTTTACATTATATAGTAATTACTTTTATACTCTTTCATTTTTTGGTGTTACTGTCCCTTTAAAAAAGTAATAATCCTTTATATAATATACAGTGGGTTTAATGAGATACTGACACCAGAAATGTATCTGTTTTTAAATATATCATAACATTGTCTTTGCATGAGCTTTATAATTTTGCCTTAAATGTATTTGCCCAAAGCTTTTACAATACCTATCTGATCCCCTATGTTCCTCTATAAGGAGGCTGCCATATTTGTGCACCAGGAGTCCATTAGCATTAGAAGCTATAACTGACAGGCTGAGAAGGGACAGTCAGGTTGGAAAAACAATCAGGTGGGAAAAACAGTCAGGGTTAGGAACTTCAAGTAACAATTACTTACAAAAGCAAACCTGTCGATGGAAAATGGTCAACACAACCATACGCGGCGATGCGGATCGCGCCGCTGCATATACCATCCCAACGGCAATTTACATTTTCGCCAGTGGGATGTCATATCGGGGAGGCAGCATAGGGCAGGCAGAATGTGGCACACACAGGCAGCATACAAAGACACAATGCTGGCACTGCTCCTACAGTCTGCACAATAACTATATATTAAAAAACTTTTTAATTGCAGTGCCACCTCAGTATATGTTTTTTACAGTGTGCAGGGTTTATTTGTGGGTTTCTTCTGCTCCTACAATCTGTCTGAGGTGTGAACAGGTGAACAATGCAGGGTTTACTGTCTAAACCTGAGGTGTGAACAATGCAGAGAGTGAACAATGTAGGGATTAAAAAGTGTAAACAACACAGGGGATTACATGTTTAAACAATACAGGGGTTTACAGCCTGAATTTGAGGTGTGAACCATGCAGAGGGCCAGTTAATCTCAGTACTGATACCATTAAAAGCTTACACAAAGGTAAACCATCAAAGCAGCCAGACAGGTGGGGGGCCACACAGAGGGGGTTGGACAGCACTGCTCTAAGGGCTCTGGCACACGGGGAGATTAGTCGCCCGCGACAAATCTCTCTTGTCACGGGTGATTAATCTCCCCGAACTACCATCCCACCGGGCGAAAATGTAAGTTGCCGGTGGGATGGCACACACTGCGCAGGCGATTTCGGCAAATCGACGAAATTGCCTCGCGAGGCAACTAAAGTCTATTTTGCTTAGAAATGTAACATAGTAATTTAGATTGAAAAAAGGCACACGTCCTTCAAGTTCAATCTTAATCAGGAGTGCTGCTGCCATGAGGCAAGATGAGAAACCTACCTCAGGCAGCAGCGCCTGGCAAGTTACGAGGAGAGGCATAAAGCCACTCCTGGTAAAGTTAAAGAGCCGATATTCAGTTTTTTAAATAGGATTTTTGGCTCTTCTAGTGCAGAGAGGGGGCGGCATCAATTTGGCCTCCTCAGGTGGCTAGAATCCCTGAGGCAGCTCTAACTGCTAGTTGATCCAGAGGGAGGCAAAAAAAAACATCTGAAACCCCTCTAATTTGCCTCAGAGGAGGAAAAAATTTGGCAAGATTCGGACCAGTCCCTGGATCAGCTTGTAGTAAGAGCTGTCTCCAGTAACCCGGTATTTCACTTCTCACTTGCTAAAAAGCCACCCAACCCCTTCTTGAAGCTATATAATGTTTCTGCCAGTATGACTGATTCAGGGAGGGAATTCCAAAATTTCACAGTAAAAAACCCTTTCCAAATACAGTGGCTTGCAAAAGTATTCGGCCCCCTTGAACTTTTCCACATTTTGTCACATTACAGCCACAAACATGAATCAATTTTATTGGAATGCCAAGTGAAAGACCAATACAAAGTGGTGTACACG
Organism: Xenopus tropicalis; assembly: GCF_000004195.4. Classification (NCBI taxonomy): domain Eukaryota; kingdom Metazoa; phylum Chordata; class Amphibia; order Anura; family Pipidae; genus Xenopus; species Xenopus tropicalis. The sequence continues at coordinate 58,939,884 of NC_030679.2, read as the reverse complement.
TGAGAAGTGGAACGAAATACATGATTCCAAACATTTTTTACAAATAAATAACTGCAAAGTGGGGTGTGTCAGTTGCCCATAGACATTGCCTGATGAGTGCTAATGACTAAATAGAGTGCACCTGTGTGTAATCTAATGTCAGTACAAATACAGCTGCTCTGTGACGGCCTCAGAGGTTGTCTAAGAGAATATTGGGAGCAACAACACCATGAAGTCCAAAGAACACACCAGACAGGTCAGGGATAAAGTTATTGAGAAATTTAAAGCAGGTTTAGGCTACAAAAAGAACATTCCTTGAACATCCCACGGAGCACTGTTCAAGCGATCATTCAGAAATGGAAGGAGTATGGCACAACTGCAAACCTACCAAGACAAGGCCGTCCACCTAAACTCACAGGCCGAACAAGGAGAGCGCTGATCAGAAATGCAGCCAAGAGGCCCATGGTGACTCTGGACGAGCTGCAGAGATCTACAGCTCAGGTGGGGGAATCTGTCCATAGGACAACTATTAGTCGTGCACTGCACAAAGTTGGCCTTTATGGAAGAGTGGCAAGAAGAAAGTCATTGTTAACAGAAAACCATAAGAAGTCCCGTTTGCAGTTTGCCACAAGCCATGTGGGGGACACAGCAAACATGTGGAAGAAGGTGCTCTGGTCAGATGAGACCAAAATGGAACTTTTTGGCCAAAATGCAAAACGCTATGTGTGGAGGAAAACTAACACTGCACATCACTCTGAACACACCATCCCCACTGTCAAATATGGTGATGGCAGCATCATGCTCTGGGGGTGCTTCTCTTCAGCAGGGACAGGGAAGCTGGTCTGAGTTGATGGGAAGATGGATGGAGCCAAATACAGGGCAATCTTAGAAGAAAACCTCTTGGAGTCTGCAAAAGACTTGAGACTGGGGCGGAGGTTCACCTTCCAGCAGGACAACAACCCTAAACATAAAGCCAGGGCAACAATGGAATGGTTTAAAACAAAACATATCCATGAGTTAGAATGGCCTAGTCAAAGTCCAGATCTAAATCCAATCGAGAATCTGTGGCAAGATCTGAAAACTGCTGTTCACAAACGCTGTCCATCTAATCTGACTGAGCTGGAGCTGTTTTGCAAAGAAGAATGGGTAAGGATTTCAGTCTCTAGATGTGCAAAGCTGGTAGAGACATACCCTAAATGACTGGCAGCTGTAATTGCAGCAAAAGGTGGTTCTACAAAGTATTGACTCAGGGGGCTGAATAATTACGCACACCCCACTTTGTAGTTATTTATTTGTAAAAAATGTTTGGAATCATGTATGATTTTCGTTCCACTCCTCACGTGTACACCACTTTGTATTGGTCTTTCACGTGGAATTCCAATAAAATTGATGCATGTTTGTGGCTGTAATGTGACAAAATGTGGAAAAGTTCAAGGGGGCCGAATACTTTTGCAAGCCACTGTATTTAGATGGAACCTCCTTTCAAATCAGGGATGGTTGCCTTCTGTCAGTTGGAAGGACTTACTGGTAAATAGCTTTAGAGAGATTATTATATGATTCCCTTATGTATTTATAAATACATTTATATCATATATATCACCCCTTAAGCGCCTCTTCTCCAGTGTAAACATTCCTAACTTGGCCAGTCTTTCTTCATAACTGAGACTTTCCATACCCTTTACCAGCTTAGTTGCCCTTCTCTGGACTCTCTCTAACTCAATAATGTCCCGTCTGAGACCAAAACTGAATGGTATGTTCTAGATGGAGGCCTTATGAGCACTCTGTAAAGTGAAAGAATAAACTTCTATGCCTCTGTTAATACAGCTTATGTATTACCTCCCTAGTTATGCTGTAAACATTGTTTGCTTAAACAGACTGAAATGCATGTATTGCTCAGTTTTCAGTTGCCAAATTCTGCTTAGTGTGGTTGCACCTGGTCCAAAGCAATGGCTCTGGGTGCAGCCACAACAATCAGATTTTCTTAAGTGTATGGGCGGATACTCAGCCTGTGTTTAAATGCAGACCGAGAATCTTTCCCATGTGGCACTAGCCTTATTGTTTACATTATATAAATTATTTTTAACCTGCAAAACAGCCAGCAGCTTCTAAAGCTAAAGTAGTGTCAGGAAATTTGGTCAGTCTTGTTCTCTCTCTGACATTTATGCAGGGCTATATGTAGATATAATTATTTGGAGACACAGATATAGATTTCACAATGTATTTATATTTGAAATGTCATCCACATCACCACAGTACCAAAGTTTCTGATTAATAAACGTTTCCAGTCTGAACTTCTACAACAAATGTTTATTTCCACTGGAAACTATTGCTATTTTTAATTTATTTCAGCCACTCCCATAGTTACTGCCTGGGCAGTTTTCCAAAGCTATACTCACCCTGACTTACAGTCAAATAAGATATACACAGAGAAGAATAAAGATCTGTTGGTAATTTTACCTACCAGAACCTTATTTTAAATAACTAGACTCTGATATTAGGTGGTTAGCAGAAATGGCTGCTTTATTGTAAGTCAAAAATACAGGGTCTTGAGAAGCATAACACAATATGAAATGTATCACAGAAAGCTTCAAATGTAGCTTTGCAAGTCACTGCTTCTTAGGCTGATGCCACACGTAGCGTTTTTACGCTGCGTATTTTCGGCGGCTGAAAAACGCCTGAAATCATCATCCATATCAATAACTTGAAAAGACTCGAGGCAAACCACACAAAGCGTAAATACGCTAGAAAACGCCTTAGCATGGATTTTTCAAGCGTAGGCTGAAATACGCCAGTACTTGCAAAGCAAGCTATTCCTATGTATACGCAAAGGCAGCTGCCAGACCTAGCGGAAATACGCTGCGTTTTTTGCTATTTCACACTATTAGCACCATGGCAACGGGATTTGCTTACGTCACCAGTACTAGGCTGAAAAACGCCATGTGTGGCTTGTGCGGCGTTTTTAGGCTGAAAAAAAACGCAGCGTAAAAACGCCACGTGTGGCATCAGCCTTAGGCTGATGGGGAGATTAGTCACGCCACGACAAATGTATGATAATATCAGTGTGTGTATGGGCACCTTTAGGGCTCTGGCACACGGGGAGATTAGTCGCCCGCGACAAATCTCCCTGTTCGCCCACGACTAATCTCCCCGAAATGCCATCCCACCAACAAAAATGTAAATCGGCGGTGGGATGGCATACGTGGCCTTGAGAGGAAACTTCCACGATTTCACTGAAATCGCATCGCCAAGTATGCCATCCCACCGGCGATTTACATTTGTCAGAAGCTCTAGGTAAATATTGTCCAGTGGATGGGGGTGAGAATAGTTTGCCTAAAATGTTCCTCGTTGTAATTGTATATATTTCTGAACTTTCATCCATGTAAGAGGAGGTTAATGCTTGATTGAGCAGAGCGCACATGTGCATTCTCCAAAACAGCTTGATAAGTAACAGGACAATTCTGAATGTAAAGATGTTCCACCAACATGTTGCTTCCTGGCAGCGCCAGATTACTTGACCCCCCCCCGTGCCTGCGTGCACCGAGCGCACCCCCCCCCCCCCCCGCAAGGCTGCAGCCTTGATATGGAGAGAAACAGGCGAAGAGTCTTTGCTTCGTGGGACACAATTACCATATATACTCGAGTATAAGCCGAGGGTTCCTTTTTTAGCACATTTTTTGGGCTGGAAAACTGAGCTTATACTCGAGTATATACGGTACGTATAAACCCCAGTTAAAATACAGACTTATTAGCACACAAATTATTTTTACTGTTTTTATGAACTACTACTGACTAGTTATTGTGCCCCGCAGCAAGATCGTCGGGCTCCTAAATTTACGCAGTTTATGTAACTTATTCAGAAACTCAGATCCATATAAAGAAATGACAGCAAGAACAAGGGCAGAAAAAAGTGTAGGGTTTAAATTTAGGAAAAACTCCATTGGCCTCCAGTGAATTGACCTTAAATTAGCACGTTACTAATTGGAACTCTTATGAACTGCTTATTACAGAGTAACATCAGCTTTTTATATTACACATCCAAGGGGCATGGTGAAAATGTTAGCACTGCATTAAACAATTTGGAGTTTAAAACAGGTATAGAAAATGAGTTACTCAGATTATGGACAACAAATAAAAAAAAAACTATTAGAATAAAGGATTTTTTGGAAAAAAATCAAATGTTACCAATGGAAAAAATACATTTTATAACTGAAGAAAAATCTAACCTCTCAATATATTTATATGAACAAATAAAAGAATATATTCAGACATTGCAAATAACAAAATTAGAAAGAGAACTTACCTGGTTTGAGAATCTGATTAGTAAGAATACCCATCTTCCGAGATCTTTATCATTTTTCTATAAAAAACTGATAGCCAAACACGATATTAAACCACCATTTGCGGAAAAATGGGAAAAAGACCTCAACATTAACTTAACAGCAGAAAATTGGGAAAAAATATGTCATAATAACTCTAGAATATTCACATCAACTAAGATACAAGAATTTAATTACAAACTACTATCCAGGTGGTATATGACCCCAGTTAAATTAAAAAAAATGTTTGACGAAACTGATATATGCTGGAGATGCAACTCAGAAATAGGGACTTACGAACATCTATGGTACAAATGTAAAAAACTAGAACAATACTGGGATTCTATTCAAAAGATTATTGAAAAAATCTTCCCAAAAGAATTAGAACTTAACTCTATATCAATTCTCTTATTGTATGATTCAAAAAAAAAGGACATAATCTCCAATCCTTTGATTAAGTATATTATTACTATAGCTAAAGCAATTATTCCAAGAAAATGGAAGGATACAGAACCACCGACAATAGCTGAATGGTCGCACCTACTTGAAGAGTCTAAAAACATGGAAGAATCTATTGCGTACAGACACGGAAATATACTGAAACATTTTCAAAATTGGAGATTATGGACTGAATACATAGAAAACAGTTAAAGAACGTATGTTATTCCAATCTATGAGTTGCAACTCCAAAGAAAATCAAAATATAGTAGAGATATACAGTGTTATATAAGAAACATCTTTTTTATGTCTGAGTAATATACTATTTACTGTGAAAAATTGTCTCTAAATCCAATTGCAATAACAGTAATATCATGAGAATGCAAAATCACTGTGTTATGTCATGTTATCTATATGTCTTTAAACTGTAATACTTACCTTTACCCTAACCCTCCTTTTCTTTCTGTACCCCCAAAAACCTGAAAATTAATAAAAAGTTATTTGAAAAAAAAAAAAAGAAAATGTTAGCACTGCCCACTTGTGTTCATGGGAGGCCCATATAAATAACTTGTATGGGCCCCCAAAGTTAACTGATGGTGGCCCTAATTGCACAACAAAGAAGTGGTGAGTGCTATGACTTTACTGTTATATTCTGGCATGGTCATAAGTCTAAGAAGAAAGCACAACCTGTCAGTTTTTGCACATTCTAAGTGCATGTGGTGCTCCCTACAGTTTGCTCTTTTGCAATGTTTTCCAGGCCTGAAGAGTTAATACTTTTGAACAGTGAGTTCTGTGGGAGTATGAATATATAAAAAACTAGCAGCCAGTTTGAATGGAGTAAATCCAAATAAGTGTGATTTGGTGTAAGTGGCATACAATAGACACTGAAAAAGTGGTCACAATTTGTAGCATCAGGAGATAATTTATTGTAATGTTTATTAAGATTTCTAACAGAGGCTGCAGAGTTATGTAGCAATTGAAGACTGATTAAAGGAGAACTAAAACCTAAAAATGAATATGTGTAAAAACTTGCTGCACCAACCTAAAGTTTCAGCATCACAATAACAGCAATGTTCAGGTTGTCTCTAATTATCAAGCAGAAAATGAGGCTAACCTGTCATAGAGAGTGAAGTTACCGGTTTGATTGTTAATTTCTGATGCTAATTGCACTGGTTTCTGTGCTGCCATGTAGTAATTACCTGTATTAATTACCAATTAGCCTTATATAGTGACATACAGTATATACCCTATATTCATACCTCCCAACCGTCCCGCTTTCAGCGGGACAGTCCCGATATTTATAGCACTTCTTGCTGTCCCGGATTCATTGTTAGATGTCCTGCTTCTCAGCATTGCCATTTAATTGATTGCTGAGCCTGCTCTGCTCCCCTTAAATCTTGGCTCGCATTCCTCTCCTTGGTCTTGCTCACCCAGGTCAGGGGCTGAGGGTGCGCTCTGTCTTTTATCAGGCAGAAGAGTGTGCTGGGCAGTTTCACCTTTCCACCCCTAACATATATCTCTCACTCCTGGGAATTTCTGGCAGAGCATAGCATGCAGGAAAAGACAGAGGTATCGCTGATCTGTTCATAAAATCTAGCAGACATTTAAAAGGGGCCCTTATAAGTTTGGGAACCTTAGGCTGGCCTTGTTAATATGGCTAGAAATTCTAGTGGTACGTTAATATTGTTTTCTTTCAACTGATTAATAATGGAAGGAAATAACATAGATTTATGTACCACTGGAATTGGCCCTGTTTATAACTTTGGAAAATGCACAGAACTGTTGGCATGTCTGAAGTTGATATGCCCTTTATCAGTTTCATTTAGTAATTTTACTGGCATGTCTGGGGTTAATATGCCTTTATCAATTTAATGTAGTCATACTGGCACGTTTGAAGTTAATATGTCCTTTATTCTTTTTATTTAGTGATTATACTGGCACATCTGGGGCATGTAAAGTGGGTGTGGCATGTGGGGGCATGGTCACAAAGCAGGCGTGGCCAAAACATTTTTGCCGTACTACTCGCGTCACATATTTTTGTCCCTCTTTCTCTCAATAAAATGTTGGAAGGTATGTATATATAGTATATTCTGCATCGGCCCCTAAGCTCAGTAAGTGACAGCAGCACATAGCATGTGCAGGAAATCAGCAGAAAAGAAGATGGGGGGCTGCTGGGGGCACCTTTGGGGGCACAGATCTCCCCTGCTAAAGGGCTGTGGGTGCCTGGGGCTAGTACAGGAGCCCCAAACATAATGGGCAACATTTGTAGCATTCTTCGTTAGTTAGGCTTTAGTACTCCAATGACAATTTAATTGAAAAGTCTGCACATAAGGATTGCTAGATATTTGTTTATGAACATTAATAATGATTTTTAGTTTATCTACAATAAACAGCATCACCATGGTATTTAGATGATCTGGCACTCTGAAAAATAAGTGGATTTTTGAGATACTTAATTACCTATATGATTGCTAAGCGTATAGGAGAAAGTTTGTGTACATTTTGGTAAATTATTGCCAAGGCTTATCTTCAGATCTCATCTATATTTTAAAGCCCTTTTATAGCATATGTATGCTAAGTTTTGGCACAATGTGCAAGTTTTGACAAAATAAAACATCGAACCAATAGTGATTTTCATACATTGCCAGAACTGTCAACATGCCAACACTGCTACCCGGGGGGAAATGCGGTGTGCGTCAGCACACTGCCGAAATTTTTTGGCAAAACACGGAAGTGACATCATGCGTGTCACACACACTTCTGAAAGTGACAGCACGCGTATATGCAAAATCGCAGCTGAAGTCAAAAATTTCTACCTGTGCATGTGCATCAAATGACGTCACCAAATGCTTACTTCACATGCATGCCCGAAATTCAGGGGGGATGGGAGAACAGGGGATAGCTACTAAATTCGGGCAACTTCCGAAGAAATGGGGGGGGGTGATAGCCTTTGATGATCCTCTCCGCTTTCCTCAGGCACCGCTTCCTATAGATGTCCTGGAGGGAGGGAAGCTCACATCCAATTATCCTTTCAATGGAAGTGCATGAATAGATACAAGTACATTTTACATTACATTAACATTTATTTATAAAGCGCCAACATATTCTGCAGCGCTGTACAATAAGTGGGTTACATACATTGGACATACAGAGTAACATATAAAGCAATCAATAACCGATACAAGAGGTGAAGAGGGCCCTGCCCAAAAGAGCTTACAATCTACAAGATTATTATTATTATTATTAACATTTATTTATAAAATGTTTAATTACCACTAGCTTGGATGTGGTAGGAGTTCCAAGGTTCCACTAGTGAGCTTTGTTAATAGGCACTATTGACACACATCAAGCAAATTGGATGCTAATGCTGTTAACATTGCCCTCCAAAAATTGTGCCCTTCTAATACAAATACATATGAAATTGCATGCATTACAACTTCCAAATGACACAAATAGACACTAATTGCCATTCATATTGCATTCATTGCATGCAAGTTTAAACTTAACGTGGTGCCACCTTAGACTATTTATCAGCTGGTGCATTTTTTGTATCCCTTTGTGATTATAAGTATGTGAGTTTAAACAATCAAGGGGTGATTTTATTTCCTTTACCAAGAAGAACATGAGACCTCATTAAAAAATTCCCCACTTCCTCTAGTATTCCTGAACAGCAATTAATGCTTTAGAAAACATGCAATTTATTAAGTACAAGTTTAATTAGCAGCCAGTCTGCCAGCCATTTGTTCAGTCTAGGTCACGTGTCAAACACAAGGCCCACAAGCCGAATGCGGCCCATCTGGCTATTTTATGTGGCCCCTGGTGACTGTGCAGCACCAATCGCCTGACTGCACTGTGACCGTGCCTGACCGTACAGTATCTTAATAAAAAATTTGGCCGCACATTTAGCCTATGTTTTAAATTTTGGCCCCCTTATGTGATTAACACACCCCTGGTCTAGATAAACATCAATTCTAGTATAAATTGGGATGAACAAAGCTAAGGCTGATGTCCCATGCCACGAGAGATCTATCTAACCGCTCTGAACTGCCTTTCCACCGGCAATAGTATTAATTGCAACTGGAAAGGCCTTTGCATCGCTTCGATTTTCCGAAGTCGAGCAAAGTTGCCTGCAGGAAGAAACTTTGCATGACTTCAGAAATGCTGCTTATGTTTGAATTTTTTTTCTTCTAATAATATTTTGGCTTTTCTGGTGCTATATTTAATGGTAGGATTACACTAGTAGTTATCTAAAGAGCATACCAGCTGGAAGCCAGTTGTCCACCTATGCCAACCTGTACATGGGTTGGTGGGAGGAATCCCGCATCTTTGGTGGTGAGGCACCTTTATTACAGCACGTGGTGTTATATACTGTAGGAGGTTGACCTCCTTTTTGTATGGAGGGGCACTGAATTTGCTTTTTCACAATTTGTGGAATTTTTGAATATGAATGATTTAAATTTAAAATTCACAAGCGAGTATGGTAAAACCCGGATCACTTTTTTGGACCTTGAATTAAGGTGTCACGGCGGGTCTGTTGAAACTGATGTCTATAGGAAGCCTTGTGCAGGGAATTCCCTTTTGAGGGCGGACTCTTGTCATCCAGGACATTTGTTCAAAGGGATTCCCTTAGGACAGTTTTGTCGATTAAGGAGGAATTGCAGTACTGAGGCCAGTTTCTTTAAGCAATCCTGTCAGATAAGGGGTCGTTTTCTAAATCAGAGTTACACTATGAAACACCTTTTACCAGCCTTTGAGAGAACGCTTAATATGGACAGGCAGCTTCTGTTGCATAAAAGATCCGGGGAAATGGCCAGTGGAGTTCGGGGGGGACCCTTTATGATGGAGGGCAAAAAAGATGTTCCCATCTTTGTGACTACATATAGTAGGCAATTTTATAGAATCAAAAAGATCATTCAAAATTTGTTACCAGTTCTCCTCAATGACCCCCAGTTAGCCCCTGTGGTAGCAGATGGTTGTAAATTTGTTTCACGTAGAGCCCCCACTTTGGGCAATTATTTCTCTCCAACAGTTCTGAAATCAGTGAAAGCTAAAGCAACATGGCTTGATATTAAGGGGACATATCATTGTGGTGTGCGAAGATGTATTACATGCACATATGTCAAGCATTTCATTACTTTTGAAAGCACTGTGACCAAGTGTTCTTTTGATATGCGCTTTTATGCTAATTGCAACACACACCATGTGGTTTATTTGTTGACTTGTATGAATTGTTCCCTTCAGTATGTGGGCTGTACTATCCGTCCACTTAAACATAGGATGCGGGAACATATTGCACATATTGTTGCAAAAAAAAGTAACAGTCCAGTTTCTAGGCACTTTATCAACTGTTGCAATGTTGCTTTGCTGCAGATTCAGGTAATTGACAGGGTGTTTCCAGATGAACGAGGTGGACAAAACTTTTGCAGAGGGAAGTAAAATGGATATTTACATACGCCAACCACATATGTTCTATATTTAATATTAATTGTTATGTTCCCTCAAAGTGATGTTGCCAGAGAATTGTATATGTCATGTTAGTCTATCTTTCTTTATTTCGTTCTGTTTCATTTTTATACACATAAAGAGAAGAAGGAAAAAAAAAATGTGATGTCATTAATTGATAGGCTTTATATAGCATGTTACTGTCTCAGAATGCATGCCTATGATTAAGTGCGGGTACATACGAAACGCTTCAGGCGTTCTGGGTTTTTAAGAATGTAAATAAAGTTCGAGTTTTATCCATTTTCTGGCTGACCATGGTGCTTTGCGAGCTGCTTTCTTCAGAGATTTGAGTTTGCTCCCTTGGGCTACGGGTTCGGGGCTCCAAGCACCCGAACCAAATTGTGGCATCAGTGAGTGTGTGTATATTTATGTGATCTTCACTGCATGTATACTAGCATTTGAAATATTTGGTGAGGGACCTGGGGTATATACACCCAGCTCAACACCTGTTTTAGGTAAAGATTTTTGTCTTTAACTTTGATCTCTTTTATAAATTGTCTAATTAAACTGTGTTAGCACACTATATATATAAATTTTACTAAATTGGGTGTATTCCTTGAGGATTCTTGATAAAGAAGGCGAGATGGTTTAAGGAAAGGTGGTCCTGCAAATTCTATGTTTTTAAAGGCCAACTATCGATAAAAAAATTGTTTCCTTCACCCTTACCAAACAATGCCCACCCCAAACGCTAGTAAGGGAGCTCCTGGTATGAACATCCATGTTGTGGCACTGAAAATTGTGCCACAGCATGTGCATAACAATTCTTTTGGTTTTTTTTAATAAAGCACAAATGATGGACACAGAGCAGTAGTTTCAGAACAGTTTATGTCTGACCCCTAGTGCACAACAATGTAAATACACGCAGTAAAAAATGAATCCAACAGTAATACCAAAATAATGCCATATAAAAACATGTATAAGCTATTATTATTATTATATGAAAAACACACATATTACAGATAATTATACAGTGCTCTCCACACCACATAGAACTAAAAGCTAATTTATACTATCTGGTGAATGGCTTTATTTAGAGGGTAGGGTTGAGCTGGTTTAGAGGATTACAGTTGATCCTACTGTACATGAAACAGAAGAAGCTTCATTACAAAAGGGTCAGTTTCCCTTCACTCAGATGCTCACAGATCAAGCACTGGGTTGACAGGGGTCTAGAGCAGTGCTGTCCAACTTCTGTGGTACTGAGGGCCGGAATTTTTCTGGACTACGTGGTGGAGGGCCATAATGGAAGCCAGTTGACCACTCCCCTTTTTTAACCACACCCACTTGAAGCAACACCCATGTTATTGCATTACCATACCCATATTAATGATGGCAGTACAGCAAAAACCTGCCATACTCTGCCTGCCCTACCCTGCCTATGTGTGCCATACTCTGCCTGCCCTACCCTCCCTGTGTGTGCCATACTCTGCCTGCCCTAACCTACCTGTGTGTGCCATACTCTGTGTGCCATACTCTGCCTGCCCTATGGTGCCTGTGTGTCATATTGTGCCTGCCCTATGCTGCCTGTGTGTGCCATACTCTGCCTGTCCTATGCTGCCTGTGTGTGCCATACTCTGTCTGCCCTACCCTGCCTGTCCTATGCTGCCTGTGTGTATGTCACACACAGAGAGCATAAGGCAGGCAGAATATGGCACACACAGGCAGCATACAGTGACACTGCTCCTACAGTCTGCATAATAACTATATATTAAAAAACTTTTCCCATCTGACATTGCAGTACCATCTTAGTATATGTTCTTTTTATAGTGTGCAGGGTTTATTTGTGGGTTTTTACTGCTGTCTGAGGTGTGAAGAGGTGAACAATGTGGGTGATTACAGTCTGAGCCTGAGGTGTGAACAATGCAAAGGGTGAACAATGCAGGGATTAAAAGGTGTGAACAACACAGGGGATTACATTTTTAAACAATACAGAATCTGAGGTGAGAACCATGCAGGGGGCCAGTACTGATACTGATACCATTTAAAGCTTACACAAAGGTATGCTATCAGCCAGACAGGTGGGGGGGCCACACGGGCCACCAGTTGGACAGCACTGAGAGTATAACATATATGGTTATGTGTCCTTATATTCTATTTTTCTTTTTCATATTTTAAAAAAGGTAGGCGGACAAAGAGGGTCAAGGGTTATGCTGATAACATAATTTTAGAGGCCTTGCTATACTCTTGATTCTTTCTTATATATGATGACATTTATTTGCCTAACCTGCACTCGCCAACCTGCATTAGACTCCTCCTTGTTCTTAACCAACCTAAAACATTTTTTCAGGGAAACCAAACCAAAAAGCACCGCAGGCAGCACAACCAGAGCAAATAATACAACTTGTAACATAAGAACCAACCCTGCATATCAAAAATTAAGGAGCCAAGAATGTAAACGCCTCCCACAGTGATAAGGAACTAGCCCATCAAACCACTATTGCACCTATACTTTAAATATATAAATATATTTTTTATATGGAACATTAGACTGATGATATAATCCCATTATTTCATGACACAGTGACCCCATCATATCATAACACAGTAGCCCCAACAACCCATGACAGAGTGGCCCCTGTTTCATGATATAGTGGCCCTAGCAATATAATACATGGTGAACCTAGAATTTTATGACACCATAGCCCAGCAATACACGTGACAATGGCCTAGCATATATAGGACACTGTGGTTCTAACATCTCTAGTTGTGGCCCCAGCAATTAATAAAACTTTTATTCCAGAAACTTAAGACCAAAGTAGTCCAAACATTTCATGACACAAAGTGCCCAATATTTTATGACATTGTGTGGACTAATGACACAGAATGGTACAACATTTCATGAAACAGCGTGACTGCAGCCATTTAAGGCACAGTGACCCTAGCATATATATCGCAGTGACCCCAAGCATTTTCATGTAGCCCCAGAAATTTACAACACACTGTGGGGCCGATTCATTAAAACACGAGTTCAAATCCCGAATGGGAAAAATTCGGATTGGATACGATAATTTCTGAAGATCGAGAATTTTCCGCCGCCATTGTCGACTTTTTCGTATTGAACGATTGTAAACGGCGGGAAAACCTTTCCGACTTTAATCCTTCTGTGCATGATTTTGGAAGCCTCCCATAGGACTCAATGGCACTCTGCAGCTCCAACATGGCCCAAGGAAAGTCACGATACCGAAGCTTGAATGAATCCGAAACTTTCGTACTCGACGTGACCATACGAATTTGTTGCAAAAAAAATTGTTGCAAAAATAACGATCATTACGAAAAAACACATTCGGACACATCTGATTGGCTGTTGGTGGCTCCTTTCACTTTTTCTAATCTTGAATATTAATCCCACGGTTTTTAACTGTACAAGGGGACACTTGTACGGATAGTATAAGAATAGCAGCATTTTAAATTTAAACAAAGAAGATTCCCATAATGCCTCGCTCCTGCACCAAGACCAAGACCGGTGTACATATGCAGTGTGTAAGACTATGAGGAAGCTTTCTGCTGATTGGCTCAGATCACACATTCCTAAGGGGGGGAGGGAGTTCTTAGCATTCTTGAGGGAGGGGGGAGCAGGAGAGGGGAGAGAGGAGAGAGCTGCGTGTCTGTGGCACAGGAAATCAAAGAGACAAGAAATCCTGTATCTTTTTATAGAGGACTCAGTGCAGCGTTTCCGTGAGTGCTTATGGCTGTATTTACATAGACCTACCTGATAAAGCTTACTTAGTTTTTACCTTTTCTTCTCTTTTAATTTATTATTACAGAAACAAACAAATAAATGAATTAGTATTTTATTATTAGGATTGAATTTACTCATTGGGCAGAATATAGTTAGGGTTGCCTTCCATGTGGTTTTGAACAGTTTTTGAGAGGGCTGTCTAGTTCAAAAGGTCTTTCTAGAAATCCAATTGCATCTAAGTGATGCCATAACCTTGCTTTGGTGTCATAATCCCACTGACATAATTTTGCCCACTTCTGATGTCATCATGCCCATGTCCAACATCACTGCCCCACCCCCTTTGTTGCAGTTTAGCCTCTGACAAAGGTGGCAACCTTAGTAGGCATTGTCTGTATAGACACCATTTGCTGTATCTGTCCATTTGTTTTAAAGTTGGCAATGAAATGGATGAGCCCCCACCCCCCTGACCTCCAGCAATGGAAACAACTTGTTAACACTAGACTCCCACTTATTAAACTAACATACCTTGCCAGGGGTTGCCCTAGCAAATTCTAGAGAATATGGCGTCTATACAGACAATGCCTACTAAGGTTGCCACCTTTGTCAGAGGCTAAACCTCAACAAAGGGGGCGGGGCAGTGATGTTTGACATGGGCATGATGACATCAGAAGTGGGCACAATTATGTCAGTGGGATTATGACACCAAAGCAAGGTTATGGCATCACTTAGATGCAACTGGATTTCTAGAGAGACCTTTTGAACTAGACAATCCTCTCAAAAACTGTAAGAAGCTCAACCAGAAGCGAGTCCCACAGTATAACCCTGAGACTTTTACACCAAAGGTCTCCCCCAAATCACAGGCCTTATCCAAACTACTTAGGCCACACCGACTGTATCTAGCTGACCCTGCTACTGTATACTTTCTCCATGGTCATAGCACTAATTATTGTATATGCTATTGTGCTGGTTTTATGTTTCTGTTTGTAAAGAAAATAATAAAAACCTTTAAAAAATGTTTTTCATATATCTTCATAACACGGTGTTCTGACGAGAATATGAATTTGACTTGGGGCAAGTTTCTATTCACCTTCAGCCATATCTTTCTAATGCTGCTGCTCATTGTTCGCGTTCCAACGAGTTTGTACAATACAAATTATACTATGTGAAAAAAAACGCGCGCAACTAGCTGGTTCAGTATCCAGTAGAGGAAGTGACGCGCCCGTTCCCGCCTTCCCCCTCCCGACCCACTCCTCCCAGCTCGCACCGCCTCCGTGACTGCCTAGCGCTGCCGCTCCAGGCGGAAGATGGCGGACGGAGTGGATCATATCGATATCTACGCAGATGTGGGCGAGGAATTTAATCAGGTATCGCGAGTGGGAAATATGGGTGCAGCAAGTGGTTGTCATGCTGGTGCGAGTCGTCTGTGTGTGCTTGGGCCGCCTCCCGACTTCTCGCAGATAAAAGAAGCGCCTGTTTGTTTTGTTATTATTTGTAGGCCTATGTATGCTATCAAGTCTTTAAAGCATTTCTTTTACCCTGGAGATTCGCAAAATTTGTACAGAGGCGGGCAAGCCGAACCCGGCCACACAGCCTTCTGCACTTTCTTTGTGTAGGCCGCGTGTGCCGGGGCCTTGAGTTCCACGGAACTTCAGTCTAGTGCCATTGCCCAGAGCCCTGCTGGATTAGTTATGTGTGGGTTACGGGGGCTCTAGACTAAAACAGTAGTTGTTGGGATTTTCTTTTTCTTAGAGACTGTGGGAAGACGAGCTTTTACGGACTACAACAATTGTTCACCCCTTCAAATACCACTCTATTTTAAAAAATTGTTCTAAGCTACTAGGGTTGTTTGGAAAGACTAATGAAAAACCTTCACAACTGTTATCATAATTGCTTCCCCCCCCCCCCCCAAATAAATCTACTTATCCATTGGTCGAAATAGAGAATATAATAGGCTGTAACATACATGGGGCCCTGGAGCATCTCGCCGGCAGCTGCTAGGTACCACTGTCTTTATTTTGGGGGGTACAAGAAAATAGGTACCATACATAATGTAATAAAATGCATCTGCTGTCATTTTCCAAACTATTCTTTATAGAAAAATGTACACTTTTCTAATATCATAAAACGGTGTACTTTTCCTATCTGTCTTGAATTGAGAGAGACAGCACAGCAATCATTTACTTGTAAATGTAGAACTATACAGTTGCAGTTTCACATAATGGATAAAAAATTAAATGCCAATGGTTGAAGGGAAAAAAAACTGAAAATGTGGTTTGTTCAACCTTTAATAACAGGTTTATACTGGTATCTTTAATATCCTTCAGCTATAAATACACCATCTCTAGATTAGCAAATGAATGCAGGATGTCAATATCTGGTATAGGCAGTAGTGGCCCCATTGCTGATATACGTCAGACTTTCTCCATATTTAAATTAGAAGTGAATTTCAGCTAATTGACTATTTAAAGCACAAAAAAGTATTGGCAAATCCATTACTATTTATATTAGATCTAATGCTTTTATTTTTCATGGAAATTTACCCTAGTTATGTTCTATATTATTCATTAAAACACATTTTCTGTACCACAGGGATAAAATCAACATTTGTTTCTTTTTTAGAGCAGCAAGGTATTGAAAGATTCTTGTTATACAGGGGGGGGGGGCTGGTGGAGGAAATAATCAAATATCAATTTCTTAAATTAAAATGTGTTCCCCTTTTTTTTGGTTGAGGACTGAAACAATATTCAGATGCTTGTAAAATAAGCTGTCAGAAATAATGTAGCTGTTGTTTTCTTATCTTTGTAGACTTCCAAACCTCCTTGGATTTTTGCAATGTTGGGGTGTTAGTGCAGAGGCATATACAGAACTGTGTTACACATGGAACTGCCTCTTGTGACTGTCAAAGCATCAGAAAATATTTTAAATGCTGTAGAACAGGGGTCCCCAACCTTTTTTACCCGTGAGCCACATTCAAATGTAAAATGTCAGGGAGCAACACAAGCATAAAAAGGTTTCTGGGGGTGCCAAATATGGGCAGTAAATGGCTAATCTGGTAGCCTCTAAAGCTGGCCATACATGCACCGATAATATCGTACGAAACCTCGTTTTGTACGATATTCGGTGCGTGTATGGTAAGTCAGCGAGTCGACCGATATCGCAGGAGGCTGCTGATATTGGTCGACGCGCCGATCGGCCAGGTTAAAAGATTTTGATCGAGCGCCATAGAAGGCGCCTGAGCAAAATCTGCCTTCAGGGCTGAATCGGCAGCCTTATTTGCTGTTTCAGCCCTGAACGGTTAATGGCTGATTGAACAGCATTACATTATATAGTAATTACTTTTATACACTTTCATTTTTTGGTGTTACTGTCCCTTTAAAGTTCCGATGATAAGGCACCCAATCAAAATTTTCAGTCCTGCGCGATTGACAAGGCAACCAATATCTTAAGGCATTTACTGATATTGGTTGCTGTGTCTCCCACCATGCATGTGCCGATTATTATACAACAAAGTTTCCTTTACACTTTAGTTGTTGAGGGGGGATTTTATGTTTTTGTCCCCATTGCTATAGTCACAAATATCCAAAGGTGCAAATTATGGAGATCACTCGCATTGCCAATGTCCTTTTTTTCAGGCAAAAAACCAAATGTTCCATTAAGAATTGTTGTGTTTATCTGAACAACACAGCAAAACATCTTTGCTTGTAAGTGCATTCCTAGTCCATACATATTTATCTAAAACCAGTAATTGATTTGCCTTTGAAAGAATCATTAGGTGAACAATGTATTCTTTAAAAATTGACATGTATAATAAAGTGGAGAATGCATCAATATGTTAAAATTTGTAAATTAATAATAATAATTAAGGCCCTGATCCAGGCAACAGGCAGCTGCTTGAAGAGGTATGAACATTCATATTTTTTGTTTGTATTAAAGGAAGCAGAATATGGTGCACATGAGCAAATTGAACTCTATGAGGATGTCATCTCACCATCTGCAAACAATGGAGATGCTCCTGAGGACCGCGACTATATGGATAATCTAGCAACTTCTGTTGGAGATGATGTAGTGAAAGGATCTGTTCCTAATATTGTGTATACCTATACTGGTAAACGAATAGCACTCTACATTGGAAATCTAACATGGGTAAGTAAAGGCATAACAATAACATTTTTCTGCTCCTATTGTGTAGTTTATGTTGATTTCATGCTGCACAAGGTGTTTTGACCACTGCACAAGAAAACAACCACCACTAAAAATATGCTGTCTGCATTTATTTTATTCCTGTGAAAGGCATATATCTGCCTTTATCTACACTTCAACAGTGTGTCCTATATCTTTGTTGAATCTGATTGACAGTTTCATATAAACTACATTAATATATGAACTCAAGTGTTTGGGGCAAAATCTGCCTGCACACTTTAAAAAATTCCGTATTCTTTATAGAACATCATTATTTCTTATCTTGGAAAATGTGAGAAAAGTACAATTGTTAAATTTTATCTTGTGTGGTTTTTGACATTTCTGCATATACAGTAGCTGCATTTTTATGCATGATTTATTTCTATTCTATAAATGATTTTGCATAGAATGGTTTATTTCTGTAGGTGTAATGTGTCTCATCATTTTCCTTTCTTTGTGCAGTGGACAACTGATGAAGACTTGACAGATGCTGTTCATTCTTTGGGTGTTAATGATATTTTGGAAATAAAATTTTTTGAAAATCGGGCCAATGGCCAGTCAAAGGGGTAAGATTGGATGCTTTTCTGGATTTTCTGCTAATTGTTTTACTTAGGTTTAATGGTTTGGATGTTAAGTTTGACAAAGGTTCTGCCTTTAAGTAACAGCAGCCATATTACATTGTTAATAGCAGTGTCTTGAGTCAGGATAAGGTTTCAAGAAGGTTTATAGGGGGTGAGTAATACCAGAAGGGTTTTTTTTGGACACATTTTAATATACTTGTAAATAAATGCAAAGATCTAAATGTTCTTTTACCTGCGCTGGTAATTGCATTTAATGATAAGTTCTTAGACCGTCAAGGCAGGTTGTTTTATTCTCTGGCAGGCAGAGAGCATGGCACAGACAGGCAGCACAGGGCAGGCAGAGTATGGCACACAGTGAGTATAGGGCAGGCAGGGTAGGACAGGCAAAGTATGGCACACACAGGCAGTACTCTGCTTGCTCTATGTTCCCTGTATATGTGCTATAATTTGCCTGCCCTATGTTGCTTGTGTGTGCAATACACTGCCTGTGGGAGGTGAACCTGGCAGTGGTTTGTTCTGAGAGTTTGTAAGCATTTGGAAATAATCATTATATGGTCCCTAAGGTGTGTAATTATATGCTGGGGCATGTGGATATAAGAGCGTGTCTTAATTAGACATAATATAATTCTTTCAGATGAAGGGAAATATCCCTACAGTGAGCACCAACAAGTCTGGGTTTTTGCTGTGCTACCACCATTAATGTGGGTATGGTCTTAAAAGCTCTTGTGATTACATGGGTGTGGTGTAAAGTGGGTGCAGTTTAAAAAAAGGGTAGTGGTCAAAACTGGCTTCCATTATCAGCCCTCCACCATGTAGGCCAGAAAATTTTTGGTCCTCGGTACCACAGAAGTTGGACAGCACTGATATAGATACATGAAATCAATTTGCCGTGATGTTTCACTGTAGCTTTAATCCTTTGTTGGTGTGCAATATAATTGCTTGGGTATACAAATGTAATATCTCAGTTGCTTGGTATTTCACGTGCTAGATGTTTTACCCTGTTTTGCAAGCACATCTTCTGTGTTTTAAAACAGCAGGGTACATTGGTTGGAGATCATTTCCCTAAATTATCTTAACCCCTCTGCTGCTTTTGTTTACTTTGGCTTTCTCTTGTGGAATGTTAGTACAGGTATGAGACACAATATCCAGAATGCTTGGGACCTGGGGTTTTCCAAATAAGGGGTCTTTCCGTAGTTCGGTTCTCCTACCTAAAGTCCGCTAAAAACAATATTTAAACAGTAATTAAACCCAATAGCATTGTTTTGCCCCTAATAAGGATTCATTATATCTTAGTTGGAATCAAGTACAAGGTACTGTTTTATTATTACAGAGAAAGGAAATCATTTTTAAAAATGTGAACTATTTGATTAAAATGGGGTCTATGGGAGATGGGCTTTCAGTAATTCGGAACTTTCTGGATAATGGGTTTCCGGATAAGGGGTCCGATACCTGTAGTATGAAATTAAAGAACATGAATAAATTGGATATCTGTATATAAATATATTAAAAATACATCCTTTTTTGTTTTAAAGGTTTGCACTTATATGCGTTAGTTCTGAATCCTCATCAAAGAAGCTTATGGATCTTTTGCCAAAAAGAGAGATGCATGGCCAGAAGCCGATTGTTACACCTTGCAACAAGCAGTTCCTTAGTCAATTTGAAATGCAGTCAAGGAAAAGTAAGTATTATGTTAGTTTTTAAATGTATGATTATTTTTATATAGTGTGGCATATTCACAGCACTTTAAAGAAATTATACATCATTTACAGTCTGGAACTTTCCAGTCTTAAGTCTACATCATATTCATACGCACAGACCTGCCTATATGTTTTAGACCTGTGGGAGGAGACCTCCGTACCTGTAGGAAATCCACTCCAACACTGCATTATAGAAATATGATTTATGTTTTGCAGCGTAACATGAGAATTAAGTGTAGTATAATACTTAAGGTACAAACCCACAGGTGCCTGCTTTTTGATATGTGGTAGATTCTTAAGCTGGCCACACACGTGGCGATTTTCGATCTTTCGTGTGACCATCGTCCTCACGAAAGATCGTTCCAATCGGCCACTAACGTTCAGGGCTGAAACGGCAGATATGGAGGTAGAAACAATAGGATTTCTACCTCCTTCTGCCGATTCAGCTCTGAAGGCAGATTTTGCTCAGCCCGATCAAAATCTTTTAACCCACCCGATCGGCGAGTCGATCGATATCAGCAGCCTCCTGCTGTACGATATTATCAGTGCGTGTATGGCCAGCTTTATACATTTAACTGCACAGTGAGGCAATTGCTATTTTATTCCAATCTGCACTGTTTCTATGAGTGTACATCAATGCTGAGCACAGGAGAATTGAACACATTCAATTAATTTCTCTGTTCAGTGTTGATCTCCATTTATGTAGTGAAAACACTAGTGGAACACTGGAAAATCCAGTTTCTATTAAAAAAAAAATAAAAAATATATATATATACAGTGGTGTGAAAAACTATTTGCCCCCTTCCTGATTTCTTATTCTTTTGCATGTTTGTCACACTTAAATGTTTCTGCTCATCAAAAACCGTTAACTATTAGTCAAAGATAACATAATTGAACACAAAATGCAGTTTTTAAATGAAGGTTTACATTATTAAGGGAAAAAAAAAACTCCAAATCTACATGACCCTGTGTGAAAAAGTGATTGCCCCCCTTGTTAAAAAATAACTTAACTGTGGTTTATCACACCTGAGTTCAATTTCTGTAGTCACCCCCAGGCCTGATTACTGCCACACCTGTTTCAATCAAGAAATCACTTAAATAGGAGCTACCTGACACAGAGAAGTAGACCAAAAGCACCTCAAAAGCTAGACATCATGCCAAGATCCAAAGAAATTCAGGAACAAATGAGAACAAAAGTAATTGAGATCTATCAGTCTGGTAAAGGTTATAAAGCCCTTTCTAAAGCTTTGGGACTCCAGCGAACCACAGTGAGAGCCATTATCCACAAATGGCAAAAACATGGAACAGTGGTGAACCTTCCCAGGAGTGGCCGGCCGACCAAAATTACCCCAAGAGCGCAGAGACAACTCATCCGAGAGGCCACAAAAGACCCCAGGACAACATCTAAAGAACTGCAGGCCTCACTTGCCTCAATTAGACTCCACCATAAGAAAGAGACTGGGCAAAAACGGCCTGCATGGTAGATTTCCAAGGCGCAAACCACTTTTAAGCAAAAAGAACATTAAGGCTCGTCTCAATTTTGCTAAAAAACATCTCAATGATTGCCAAGACTTTTGGGAAAATACCTTGTGGACCGACGAGACAAAAGTTGAACTTTTTGGAAGGTGCGTGTCCCGTTACATCTGGCATAAAAGTAACACAGCATTTCAGAAAAAGAACATCATACCAACAGTAAAATATGGTAGTGGTAGTGTGATGGTCTGGGGTTGTTTTGCTGCTTCAGGACCTGGAAGGCTTGCTGTGATAGATGGAACCATGAATTCTACTGTCTACCAAAAAATCCTGAAGGAGAATGTCCGGCCATCTGTTCATCAACTCAAGCTGAAGCGATCTTGGGTGCTGCAGCAGGACAATGACCCAAAACACACCAGCAAATCCACCTCTGAATGGCTAAAGAAAAACAAAATGAAGACTTTGGAGTGGCCTAGTCAAAGTCCTGACCTGAATCCTATTGAGATGTTGTGGCATGACCTTAAAAAGGCGGTTCATGCTAGAAAACCCTCAAATAAAGCTGAATTACAACAATTCTGCAAAGATGAGTGGGCCAAAATTCCTCCAGAGCGCTGTAAAAGATTCATTGCTAGTTATCGCAAACGCTTGATTGCAGTTATTGCTGCTAAGGGTGGCCCAACCAGTTATTAGGTTCAGGGGGCAATTACTTTTTCACACAGGGCCATGTAGGTTTGGATTTTTTTTCTCCCTAAATAATAAAAACCCTCATTTAAAAACTGCATTTTGTGTTTACTTGTGTTATCTTTGACTAATAGTTAAATGTGTTTGATGATCAGAAACATTTTGTGTGACAAACATGCAAAAGAATAAGAAATCAGGAAGGGGGCAAATAGTTTTTCACACCACTGTATATATATATATATATATATATATATATAGGATGTGTAGAAAGCACTCACAGCATATAAAAGTAAAACAAAAAGTTTGTTTGTTTATTAGCTCATCGCATCTACGCGTTTCGATCCTAATAGGATCGTCATCCTGATGACGATCCTATTAGGATCGAAACGCGTAGATGCGATGAGCTAATAAACAAACAAACTTTTTGTTTTACTTTTATATGCTGTGAGTGCTTTCTACACATCCACTGTTTACCTTTTTGGTTAGCACCCGGCGAGTGCTTGTGAAACGGTGAGTGCCGATTTATCTTTGATTATATATATATATATATATATATATATATTTACTTTACAGTGGGAATGTATCTTAGGTATATCAGGTAAAGTTTACTTGAATTGTTCTGAAATGTTCCCAGTATTAAAAATATCAACACTTACCAAGATTTTAGTTAGTAGTATATTGTTAGTTCCTAAATCTGTCAGTGACCCGTACGCAAGAAGTCTGGTACCATTATGTGCTTCTTAAAATTTTTGTTAAGCACAAAACTATATTTGGTACAACAACAACAAACATTTGTAAAGCGCTTTTCTCCCGTGGGACCCAAAGCGCATAAGCTTGTCTCAGATAAGTTATGTGGCCATAAATGCCAGGCTAAACAGGTGGCTTTTCAGTTTTGATTTAAACGTGTCCAAGGTTGGAGCTGTCTTGATCCCGTTTGGCAAGGCGTTCCACAGGGTAGGGGCAGCATGACAGAAAGCTCTGGATCCAAAGGTTTTCAGTTGAACTCTGGGGGTGGTCAGATTATCGGATCCATTTGATCTAAGATTGTGGGAGGTGTGGCGTAGTTGCAGCAAGTCCTTCAGGTATCTGGTACCATTTCAATTTAAAGGGAAGTACACTTGTTAATGAACTTTTAGTATGTTGCTGATAAAAGCTGTCTAAGCAATTCTGCAATCCTTATTTTTTTTATTTTAGAATCTCATACTACACTACACAGTGAATCTGGCAACAAAAAAGCATATTAAATATGGGGATACTTATATCATTTCTATTTTTGTTCAGGCACTCTCCTAGTAATTCTGCATTTAGAAAAAATATGTAGTTCAACCTAGATTAGATATTTTTAAATTATTAAAGGTGGAGTGCTGTAAAACAAATTCTAAAAAATAATTTTACAAATATTTAACATTTTGCAACTGTAAATTTTATTGTCTACATCATACTAAAAGTCTAATTGTATGGTCAACTTCTCAGTTGTGGTATTTTTTTCTCATCCTGTGATTACCTTTGCATTAGAAAGTATTTTAAAGTTTTGTATGTTCATTTTCGTCTATAAATCTTAAAGCAGTACTGTTATCCATGAGGGGAAAAAAGCTCATGTTCAGTATAGCAGAAACAATTCCTATTTGATCCATTTTCCTTTGTAGTGATCAGACTGGGTATAATGGGGTGTTATATAGTAGCAACTATACTCTACAGGTACTTGCTGTTTATATCCTCTGTTGTTTTGTGTAGCACATTTTTTTGCCTTTATACACCTGTTTAGAAGGCCACTGAACTCTAAATTTTTTTATATGTTTTGTTAACACTATATGGTTTTATTATATCACTATGAAAAAACCTTGTTCATCCTGATGCTTTAATTAAACACAACAACACAAAAATTTGCTCTAAGTCACTCAGCACATCAAGTCTAATTTAAAATTTCAAACACCCAGTCTCAATTAGCATTCAATTAGCATTCGCTTCACAAAGTTAGTCCGGGTGCCGTGCCCCTGACCCTTCACCCATGGAAAATTATTTTCACGGCTATTTCTTCTAAATTATCATGTAAATCACAGTTTTTCATGGACACTCACCCCACTGATCTGGTGGTTGGGGTGCAGCGCCCCAGACCCGTAGCAAAGGGAGACCCAGCAGTCACAAACACAATTTCTCGATGGGTATGCACTCCAGACACGGGTGAAGGTGGTTTAAAGAAATATCTTTATTCACATTTGTCCTGACACGTTTAGTCTTTTTCAACACGAAACACGTCAGGACAAATGGGAATAAAGCTATTTCTTAAACCACCCTCACCCATGTCTGGAGTGCGTACCCGTCGAGAAATTGTGCCCATGCTTTGCAAAGTGTGTTTTTTTTTTTTTTTTTTTTTTCCATTTTTGGTGCCCTTTATTGACTTAGCCTCACCCATTACAGTTTTTTCAGTAGAGAAAAAAATTGGTCTTTGGCAAGGGTTAAAATGATGTCTTAAAGGGGTGGTTCACTGTCAAGTTAACTTTTACTATGTTATAGAATGGCCAATTCTTTGCCACTTCAATTAGTCTTAATTTTTTATTTGGTATAGTTATTTGCCTGGTCTTTCTCACTTTTGAATGGAGGTGACCCTGGAAGTGCATAAACTGTTGCCCTGTGGGGCTACAAAGTTATTTTTTATTGCTTCTATTTGTATTCAGGCCTTCTCCTGTTCATATTCAAGTCTCTCGTTCAAATCAATGCCTAGTTGCTTGAGTAATTTGGATCCTAGCAACTAGAGAGCTGCTGGAATTTCAAATTGGAGAGCTTCTGAACAAAAAGCTAAATTGTTCAAAAACCGCAAATAATAAAAATGAAGACCAGTTGCAGAAATCATCAAAATATTACTTTCTGCGTCATAATAAAGGTTAATTCAAAGGTGAACAACACCTTTAAGAAAGGTTTGTTCAGTGTCAGGCAGCTACTAGGGAAACTCAAAATACTTTTAGCATATTAATATTCCATTTGTTCTATTTTGTCCAGAACAGTGGTGAATGTTCCCCCCCCCCCCCCCCCCCCCCCCCCCCCACTGACTGCTCCACCACATCCCGCCTAACTGATGTTTTTTTTTCCACTGGCGAAAACACAAATTTTCACACTAATTGTCACATATACGGACAAAAAATTCAGCAGAATACATGCATACTGTATATACTCCAGTATAAGCCTAGTTTTTCAGCACCCAAAATGTGCTGAAAAAAGTCACCCTCGGCTTATACTCGAGTCGGGTGCAATGGGTCCCTCTAGACTAACACCCTCTCTCCTTTGTGTGCAAATTAGGCCCCCCGCAACCAGACCCTCCAGTGCCCTGGCCTAGGCTCCCACTAGCAATACTTATTTCCCCTTACATCTCCTCCAGGACTGGGTCTGCTGCCAGTTTGCCAATGTGCAACGAGCGTGGGGTAGTACTTATATTGTTTTTGTTGACCCTCTTCTCCGCTGACAGAGCTAGTTTACTGTTTTTCTTTGAAATAAATATTGAAAAACATATACCCCACTGATGCCTCAATTAATGTAATTTTATTGGTATTTATTTTGATTATTAAAACTTGGCAGTAGCTGCTGCATTTCCCACCCTAGGCTTATACTCGAGTCAATAAGTTTTTCCAGTTTTCTTAGGTAAAATTAGGTACCTCGGCTTATATTCGGATCGGCTTATACTCGAGTATATACGGTACTTCTTTTTGAACAATGTTAGAAGACTGTAGGTGGGAGAATTTACAATTCCTTCTTCGCTGCACGCGCATGTGCAGTAAAGTGAAAAGCCGAACTTTAACAGAGAAGTCGGCTTTTTCACTCTACTGTGCATGCGCCTGACTCGCAGCGAAACGAAGGAGGAAGCGCATCGCCCCAGGTGCCCCGGGCTGGTGCGGTTTTCTCCTAACAGGGGTACCAGCCCGGGGTACGAGGTAAGCGATTCAAGTCACTTGGGGGAGCTTAACATTTTAGCACCCCCAAGTGACTTAGCCTTTCCTTCCCCTTTAAAAACTAATTTTGAGAGGAAAAAAAATTAATATCATTGTATAAGTATATAAACAAATATTAAGTCTTTTGGACTTAGTATGTGCTAGCTTTGCACACAGTTCGAGGGTTTTAGGTCCAATTATACAAATATGTTTGCTCCTCAATAGTTTGACACTTGTGCACCTCTGTTTTGACATAGCCTCAGATTATCAGTTTGGTTGAGATTAGGGTGGTCACTGGCCCATTGTAGGGCATTTACTTTTTTTGTTCTTGAACCACTGCAGTGTAACTTTGGCCTTGTGTTTGAGATTGTTGTCCTGCTGAAAGATGGACTTTTTCCAAATAACCTGATTTTTAGCATACTGTTGTACTTACCTTTATTTTTCGCCATCCATTTTAACTGTTGTAACAAGTTGCAAAGGGTTTTTTTTGTCTAGATGATTTGATATAGTTGGCACATTTTGATAAGTTATCCAACAGTATCTACTGGGGCATCCAAACACTTATGTATTGAGCATTTTCCTTAAAGGAACAGTTCAGTGTAAAAATGAAACTGGGTAAAATTGACTGCGCAAAAAAAAATATGGTTTGGCAAAAATGTCATCTATAAAGGCTGGAGTGGGAAGATGTCTAACATTATAGTCAGAACTTTACTTCCTGCTTTCAGCTTTCTAGGCTAGACTTTAGGCTAACTGATAAGTTATGTCCCATATGGCTTCCCCCCACCTTAAGTCACTGGTTACTGACTGCTAACGGCTTAGAGAGCTAAAAGCAGGAAGTAGTGTTCTCGCCATTATGTTAGACATGTGCTCACTCCAGCCTTTATAGATTTCATTTCTTGGTTAACTACCTATATATACTACAAATATTTTTTATTTTGTGCAGTCTATCTATTTTACCCAGTTAAATTTTTACACTGAACTGTTCCTTTTAATGTGAGGGTTTTTATCTAGAAACGGTGGCAGTTAATTTAAAGATTCAGTGGTACAGTTAAAGTGTAAAGGTGGCCATACATACATAGTTACATAGGGTTGCAAAAAGACCAGAGTCTATCAGGTTCAACCCTTCAAAGTAAACCCAGCACACACAGACCTATCTATACACTCACATACATAAACCATATATACCAACATCAATACTAACTGTAGATTTTAGTATCACAATAGCCTTGGATATTATGCTTGTTCAAGAAACCCCTCTCAAAGGCATAAACAAAATCTGCCATTACAACATCACTAGGAAGGGCATTCCACAGCCTCACTGCCCGTGAAAAACCTCTTATGCTGCTTCAAATGAAGGCTCCGTTCCTCTAATATAAAGGGCTGGCCACTGCTGCCCTGATCATGTGGATAAATGCTCTGATGCGTCGATATCTGGGCCGAGATTGGGCTGGTTTGATTTTCCTGATGGATCGAGGAAATGTATGGCCGCCTTAAGTCATTTGTGTTCTTATGAAAGCAGTTTTTCACCTCTGCTTCTATAACACAAACAATTT
Source organism: Xenopus tropicalis (assembly GCF_000004195.4). Classification (NCBI taxonomy): domain Eukaryota; kingdom Metazoa; phylum Chordata; class Amphibia; order Anura; family Pipidae; genus Xenopus; species Xenopus tropicalis. Next base: position 58,911,889 of record NC_030679.2, on the reverse strand, counting down.
TTTTTGCAGATTGTTTTAACTGTCACAATAAGAAAGACATTGACTTTGTTTTGAAATAAACATACACAGAATAAAGCTTTTGTAAATTAAAATCTGTAAATTCAGTACAGGTATGGGATCCCTTATCCAGAAACCCATTATCCAGAAAGTTCCGAATTACAGAAAGGCCATCTCCCATATACTCCATTATAAGCAAATAATTCTAATTTTTAAAAAGGATTTCCTTTTTCTCTGTAGTTATAAAACAGTACCTTGTTCTTGATGTCAACTAAGATATAATTAATCCTTATTGGAAGCAAAACAAACTTATTGGGGTTTATTCAATATTTAAATGATTTTTAGCAGACTTAAGTTATGGAGAACCAATTTACGGAAAGATCCCTTATCTGAAAAACCCCAGGTCCCGAGCATTCTGGATAACAGGTCCCATACCTGTATTAAAAAATTGTTCAAGGTAGTTTATTTTTTCTTTTATATAGTATCAAAGTACGCTGCATATTTTATAAGTATTTATAAGTGTACTTGTCATTGGATGGGGTATTGTTGCCTACCCTTCTCTGAAATTTATGCAAATTGCTTTCCACACAGAAGCGATAGTTGCAACTTAAACAGGGCTCAATTATTTCTATTGCATTTGTGCAGATTGTAGGTATGTTTTGTGCAGCTTAATTCAAAGTAACTTCTTGTTGTTTGTAAACTGACTGAATATTAGCCAGTTTTTTAGCCATAAAGCAAATGAGAAAGCAGAGTAGGTTTTGTAGAGATGTAGATACTTTTTGTTGTATTTTTATTGTTGCAGCTACACAGGCTGGCCAAATGTCTGGAGAAGGAAAAGCTGGTCCCCCTGGCGTCAATGCTCGTTTACCATTTCCACCGGGTGGCAGAGGGAGGGGCCGCTTCCCAACTTCAGGTCCTGGTGGTGACAGGTTCCCTGGGCCTGCTGGACCTGGAGGGCCTCCACCACCTTTTGCAGGTAGAGATTTTTAGTGCAGAAATATTTACTGGCGTTTACATTCAGAGAAGCAACATGTTTTCTGTTTTTTTTTTTTTTTTTTTTTTTCACACAGGAAATTAATAATATACACACACAAATTAAATATTTTGGTATGTTATACTACATTTTAGACTGTTAGAAGTAAAAAAAAAAGTGTAAAGGAGAATGTTGTACTTGCTCATACATACATACATATATACATACATACATTATGACCAGCCATTCACTACATAGCATTGGCACTTTAAGCCTCCTTTGCTTAAATTTGCAGTCATGTTCGAAGTTCTGATTATGAAAAGTGCAGTTGTATAAGAGAATGAGGTTTTGACCGAAATCAACTTTAGTATGATGTAGACAGTTGTGTTTTAGACAATTTGCAGATTTTGCAGATTTTTTTTATATTTGTGACTTACATTTTCAAATTTTGTTCTGCAGCTTTTCAGTTTGGTTTTTAAACTATCTGGTTGCTAGAGACACGCACACGCCCCTGGTGACAGGGGTTTAAAGGGACAGATTGTAAATTGTGGAGTGGGCTTAAAAACAAAGATAACTGATTAATATTAATAACAAAAAACCTTATCTGGGTTAATATGTTATCTGTGTCAGTTACCCAAGCAACCAGATTAAATTTAAGGCTAAAGAAAAGTATAGGCATAGGTAGCATAAACATTATCTGAACTTCCAAAAAAAAAAAAAAGCTTTTGTTTTGTATTACACACAAAGCTGGAACTGTGCTCTTTGGAACCAGTTCTCCCGCCCCCCACACCCATAGGCTCATAATGTAATGCAGCACCCTTTTATTCAATTCCTATTTTAAAGTGATGCATTCTTTGACTTAATATTCCTCTGTTGCACTCATTCAACGTCACATTTTTATGGAAGTTTGGATATCGTTTATGCTGAACTGGAAAATCTCATGACAAAAAGGATGGCATATGTTCCCTTTAATCCTTTTTTTTTTTTTTTTTTGCTTTCCTTATCATTGCTTCGTTTTTGCTTTTTTTGATAGTCATCAAGTTGTTTTGAGGCAATTTGTGAAAAAATCTTTTCGAACTCTGAATTTGATTAGAAATAACATTATAAAAATGTATTATTGCCTGTATATTTGACTGTTAACTATGATATTACAATATACCCTAAACATGCATTATTCAAGTATAGGTAAAATGTACCTAATGTTTCTAACTGCTAATAGTTGCCATCTCAGGCATTAAAATTCAGTTTATGGAAATGGTAATTTCTATATGTACCATCTTTCATTTTTGGCAGTGAGGCATTTATCTGCTGTATAGAATTGAGTGCATATGTGGCACTATATAATAAAAGTTTACATATATTTATGGTATACTGCAACTGAAATTTAGAAATACATTCACAGCAATGCAGTATTTAGTGCAAATGTCTGGAGGATACAGAGAAACATTAGAGAGCCATTAGAACTCTCTAAACATGGCACATAGCTCTTAGTGCCGTTATCAAAGCAAGTCGGGATGTATTTTTTTGCATTTGGTTTCAGTGCTATCTTCTGTAGTGAGTTACCAGCTGCTTTGCTGAATCTGATATACGTTACATGTTTAAACATGTTTTTTTTTCACACCCACTGTTAGTCCAACCTACCAACACAGCTTATGCATTATTTTTTAGAAGTGCAAGCTTTAGCTAAATTTTAAAGAGAACAGTTTTTTTTTTTTTTATTATTCATCCATGTACAATTGGGAGCAGTATTTTTTGCTTTCTCCATGACTGGTTCTGACTCTTCACACAAAGCAGAACCCATCTCTGCTCCAGCCAAGACTCCAATTCCCTTTTATTACATTGGAACAGTAGTACTGTATAGAAATGGACAGACATACTGCATTCAGTAGCATTGGACCTAGGGATTTTCATATAAAGGAATTTTCCACAATTTTTTTCTCCATATCTTTAAAGGTGGCCATACACTGGGATATTTGCTTGTTTGGTGAAATTGCCAAACGTGTGAATCTTTTAATGCAACAGCTTGGCCCAGATATTGATCAGGCAGGATTGATTTTTGTGTCTGCTTAAGGACTGCATCGATTCATAAATGCGTTCTGCAGTGTAACAGAAAAATCAAGCCTAGCTGATTTTTGGTCAGATATTGGTTGGGGCGACCTGTCGGAGACACCGTACATGGGCAGATAAGCTGCCGAATTGGTCTGAAAGACGCTCAATTAGCATCTTAAATTTCCCTGTGTATGGCCACCATTAGTCTGCTAGATTAATTGAAGATAAATCGAAGATTAACTATACCCAATAGGATCATTTTGCCACCAATATGGATTCATGCAGCTTAGTTAGGATCAAGCAGAAGGTACTGTTATTACAGAGAAAAGGAAAATTATTTGATTATAATGGAAAGATGGCTTTACTGCATTTCTGAGCTTTCTGGGTAAACTGATCCCATACCTGTACAAGTAAATATAAACCATTGAAATATGTAATCAATATTTCATACTTTTGCTTAAAATTAAATTTTCTGTTATGTTGTAAACATTTTCTATAGAGTTCCCCCATTAAAAGAGGGACAATTAGACCAACCCCTTATTTGGGGACACCCTGAATTGCACACTTTAGAGAAAATACCACATCTCTTAAGGGAACTATGATTTGGGACTGTTCTACTTAAATTGGCCCCCTCATTACAAGAAATGATAAGAAATATTTGGTAATTTATGAAATTATTTACATTTGTGACTTATAATATTTTGTGAAGAAACCGCTTGCAGTTTGTTTTTTTCCCAATACAAAATATATGGCTTAGGATTTCTTTTGTGGACTTTGGCCTCAAATAATGCCCATTGCATAGCTATCCCTTTAGACAAGAAATTATAGTTTAGACTCTTTAGCAACAATTATGCAGCCATGTAGCCCAGCAAGTAAATTTTACTCTTTGGGGTATTTGTTGGATTTACAGAATGCGTCAAACTGGTCATTTAAAGAACATTTTAAAATGCATTTAGGAACAACTAGTTAAAAATTTTTCACTACTGTTTTTCAGCAGGGATGACCCCACCAAGACCTCCTATGTGCCCTCCAGGTCCACCAGGACCCCCTGGCCCGCCTCCACCTGGACAGCCTCTTCCCCCTCCTTTGCCTGGACCTCCAAATCGTGGTGACCGCCCTCCTCCTCCTGTTATGTTTCCTGGCCAGCCATATGGTCAACCTCCCATAGTCCCACTCCCACCTGGTCCACCGCCTCCTGTTTATGGCCCGCCTCCTGGTCCACCTCCTCCACAGCAAGGCCCACCCCCACCTCCTGGTCCTTTCCCTCCGCGTCCTCCAGGTCCACCAATGGCACTTGGCCCTCCTCCTCACTTACCAGGACCGCCTCCAGGTGGACCACCACCAGCTCCACATGTGAATCCAAACTTCTTTCCCCCACCCGGTAATGCTGGCATGCCTTCTTCAGATAGTCGGGGCCCTCCCCCGTCTGATCCATATGGTCGTCCACCTCCGTATGAAAGAGGAGACTATGGCCCACCAGGAAGGTTAGACATTATACTAATTAGAACTGACTTCTCCTAATCCAGTGCTGTCATTGTTACTTAAGACTCCCGTTGTTTTTCAGGGATATGGATGTTGTCCGAGCACCTTTAAGTGAGGCAGAGTTTGAAGAAATAATGAATAGAAACAGAGCAATTTCAAGCAGTGCAATTTCAAGAGCAGTCTCTGATGCCAGTGCTGGTTGGTTAATATTTGTTTTTATGAGATGATGCTGAATTGGCATATTTGAAAAATGTTTAAATATAAAGGTGTATGAATTAGTAAACATATGATTATTTTTGGTTAGTTTAACATGTATACTCTGTATATACAGAGTATACCTACAGTATATTATATACTTTGTATATAATAATGGAAGCTTTCTGACTCTTATCGGCAAAAAAAAAAAAAATTTCAAAATTTAGTTTTTTTTTTTCCTTTGGAGATCATTCACTATTAACGCAAACTCTATGTGCCCCCCTCCAAGAATCAAAATCCTAAAATTTGGCAACATAATTACAAACTCTAAATGTCAGCTGTTAATCATATAAGTTAAAGATGTAATATTAATTGCACCATAAACAATCAGCCATTGAAGTTAAGCTTAAAGCACAAGATGGGCAACAGGAATAGTATATTTGTTTTTTTTTCTAATTTGGAGATTCGTACAAAATATAGTAAAATTAAAGATTAAATTAAATAGATGAGAAAACAGATGATTCAAGAGCTAAAGAATTCCCTGTCATAGAAAGCTTACAACAGTGATCCCTAACCAGTGGCTTGGGAGCAACATGTTTCTCCTCAACCTCTTGGATATTGCTCCCTCAAAGCAGGTGCTTATTTTTGAATTTCTGGTTAGGGGCAAGTTTTGGTCCATAAAAACCCAGTGTAATTGCTTCCAGTCAATATAGGGGCAATTAAATAGCCAATTATAGCTCTTACTAGCACCCCCAGGAACCTTTTTCATGCTTGTGTTGCTTTCCGAAGCTTTTTCCATTTAAATGTGGCTCATGGTTATAAAAGGTTGGGGATCCCTGGCTTACAATCGCTAATCTATTGAGGAAAATACTTGTTTTGAATGCTCATATATATCTGTCTATAAATATTTATATGCATATATGTTTATTTTTAGGTGACTATGGAAGTGCTATTGAAACTTTGGTCACCGCAATTTCTTTGATAAAGCAGTCTAAAGTTTCAGCAGATGATCGTTGCAAAGTTCTGATAAGTTCCTTGCAGGATTGCCTCCATGGGATTGAATCAAAGTCTTATGGTTCAGGGTCTAGGTAATGTGTTTGTTTTTTATTTAACTGGATTTGGCACAGTAATATAGTAGCTATACAATCATTTTCATATATATTTTTCCCTTTGTGAGTACATTGTTAAATCATAAAAACCTATTATCATGTAGGTTTCAGTATTTTAAATTAAAACCCTTACATTTATATTCTTTAACATTGCAGAAATATTTCAGCTCACCCTAACTGGCCATTAAGAAAGGTTTTCTTCTCTCCTAGTGTCTGTCTTCCTAAGAGTGCTTAGCGAAAAATCTTCACAAATGACTGTAAAATAACTTCATCTAGTGAGAAGTTGGTTGTTTGAGCCAATTTCATTCATGAGGAGGAAAGCCGTTAATGGCCAATAACAACTCAGAGTCTACTTAATCTTGAAGATCTGCTGTGACTTTTCACGTGTTAGCAGCCTCATCCCTTTAGTGAAGACGTTTTGGTTTTTTTTTCCCCCATTTGTGCACGATGACTTTTTGTTTTGTTTGTAAAGAGGGTAAAAGTCCTTCTGTGTTGTGGTTACTGTATTGATTTTGAGGAGGAATTAATCAAGTGATTTCCTTTAGAAGACGTGAGCGTTCAAGGGAAAGGGACCACAGTAGGTCAAGAGAAAAGAGCAGGCGGCATAAATCCCGTAGTAGAGATCGCCATGATGATTATTATCGGGAAAGAAGTCGGGAGAGAGAGAGACACCGGGATAGAGAGCGGGACCGAGACAGGGAACGGGACAGAGAGAGAGAGTATCGTCATCGTTAACAGGTGGGTATATATAAGAATGGTAAATAGGAATTTGTGGAGCAAGCTAAATTATCCTTCTGTGCTTACTACATACGTTTTTCAACACTTCACAGAATCAAAAGAATCAAAAGTGGTTAGTAATTATGGGTCACATTTTTAGAAGCTGGTTACCAGCACTTCCAGTTATATTTTTTTGCTCTTACATACAGAGGTATGTACTATTGGCTTGGTGATATTGGGCGAAAATACTAATGCTTTATTGTTTTGTAAAACCTGTTAAAAGCTTCCAGTTATGTTTGCAAGAACAAAGAACTTAAAGCCAGAGTTACATAAGAGAGGTAGAATTGTCATTCAAGAATTTATTTGCACTTTTTAAAAACCATTGTTTATGAACTACAGCTCCTAGCATGCAGCACCCAAGACAATATGTAAAGTATGCTGTGATCTGTAGTTCAGCAGAGTAACTGTGTTTAGTGTTAAAGTAACTGTTAGAGCCCCTTTATGTTTGATTTACTTACATTTTTTGTATTTCAGCAACGACAATTAAGTGCCCTAGCTGTTTATATAGATTCATTTGTAACTTAACTATTACTGATAAATTACATGTTGACAACTTATGATGAGTGCACTGCAGAAAAATGTCTTGTGAAAAGCATCCTTGCATTATCGCTACAAGTACATTGCAGTAGGTTGAGCAGTTAGTATGAGGCTCCAGGAGGATGCCTCTCTGAAAAAATGCTGCATGGGAAAAAATGTCTCCTGCAGCTTTTAGCATGTACTTTAACTTAAAAGAAGTTGCTTTACTGCATGTACCCTGCATATAAATAAATAAAATGGTGTCTTGGGGATTAAAAACCAGTTGAACAAATCACACATAGTTACATAGGGTTGAAAAAGGTCTGTCAAGTTCAGCCCTTCCAAGTAAACCCAGCACACACAAACCTATATCTACATATCTGTACACCCACATTCATAAACTATACATACCAACATTAATACTAACTGTAGATATTAGTATCACAATAGCCTTGGATACTATGTTTGTTCAAGAACTCATCCAAGCCCCTCTTAAAGACATTAACTGAATCTGCCATCACAACATCATTAGGAGGGCATTCCCCAACCTCACTGTGCCCTCACCGTGAAAAACCACCTACGCTGCTTCAAATGGAAGCTCCGTTCCTCTAATCTAAAGGGGTGACCTCTGGTGCATTGATCGTTTTTATGGGAAAAAGAACATCACCTATCTGCCTATAATCCCCTCTAATGTATTTGTACAGAGTAATCATGTCTCCTTGCAAGCACCTTTTTTCCAGAGAAAACCACCCCAACCTCGACAGTCTGACCTCATAGTTTAAATCTTCCACCCCTTTACCAGTTTAGTTGCACGTCTCTGCACTCTCTCCAGCTCATTAATATCTTTTTTGAGGACTGGAGCCTACAATGGGTCTTAAATTGGAACACGATAATTTCTTTGATTTCTGTTGTGGGGTGGGTGTGCTAAACATACATTTTGTACCTTCATACCTAAGTTGACTCAGTATTTGGTCTTTTAAATGTGCTGTCACATTGGAGTCACAATCACACAGGGGTGATAGCATTTTGATTGCTTCAGTTTCTTGAGTGGGAAAATTGCCATGATGAGAATTTTTCTTCTTTTTTTTTTTTTTTTTAATTCAGGCAAGTTTATTGAGAAGATTTTACAGCAGTTTCAGCATATATACATCACATTATGAGGCACAATGAGAATTTTTCTTGTTTTGTTCACTCTAACGATACATATGGTCTGAGTGCTTAGAATAGCCTTATCGAACGACCCTTTTAAAGGGGTCACCTAAGACCATCGGAAAACACATTTCCAATGGTCTTAAGTATAATTTTATGGTCACCACAACATGAGGAACTGTATTAAAGGGTCGCGGCATTAGGAAGGTTGAGAACCACTGTCCTTGAATGTCCTATTCTTAGCAAAATGTATAATTGGTCTTCATTATTTTATTATAGTTTCTTAATTATTTCCCTTCCACTTCTACATCTTTCCAACTTTCAAATAAGGTCACTGGCCCCAGCAGCCAAAAACTACTGCTCTGTGATCTTACAATTTTATTATAATTGTTACTTTTTCGTATTTATCTTTCTATTCAGTCCCTCTTCTATGCATGTTCCAGGCTCTTATATAAATACCACAAAACAAAGAAATTAAGACCAGTTGTAAATTCTCTCAGAATATCAGTCTCTACATCATACTAACAGTTAATTTAAAGTCGAACTACACCTTTAAACAAGTGGCAGTTGATTTATTCTGTAACTTGTCACAAAGCATGCCATGTGTACCATTATTTTACACACATGCACTGGACAGTATTAGTGATTATTCAGTGTAAAGCACCCTTTTTTAGAGTAAGAAAGGAAGTTAGATGTAAGCCAAATGTTTACAGAAAAAAGTATGTTATCCTGAGTTTTTGCATAAGCACTTGCTTGAAAATGTCACATATTAATACTGTTCCCTTTCATCATACGTACACTCGAATATGAAATGTATACAATAAAAGCAATGTCTAAGCAACTTTTCAATATACATTAAAGGGGTTGTTCACCTTCAGTGTCCAAATCTTATTATAACAACAACGCTGTTTTTTAAGTTAAAAAAAGTAAAAAGGCCACTGTAAAAGACACATTTTATACCTGTTAAATCAGTCCTTCTGTGGGTCGGGCCCCCTTTGGGGGTCAACGTCCTTTTCACAGGAGTCTGAAAACACATTTCCATTGGTCTTAGGAATAATTTTATGGTTGGGGGTCACCACAACATGCGGAACTGTGTTAAATGGTTGTGGCATTAGGAAGGTTGAGAACCACTGCTCTGATTAGTTTTCTGAAGGGATGGGAGTGGCCTATTTTGAACCTGACACATTGAGAACTTCCTACTTTTATCTTTCTTGCAATGGCATAGACAGACTCCACCAATAGGAGTCAAGTCTGCTGCACGTATTATGCGTGACTTTATATGAGGAAATTGAAAAAAAAAAGTGTCAGCAGAGGGATGATTCTGAAGTGAATATCTCTTCAGCTGCACATTTTTTTGTTAACTGTGTATGGAAAAGTTTTTTTCTATTAACGTGAACTTTTCGATTTGTGAATGTTGTACAAAGATAAACAACCCCTTTAAAGGATATGTAAACTTTCAAAGCCTTTCTGCAATTAACATTATTTCTTTTTGTTTTGTTTTAAAGCTATGAAGTCATTTATAAATTGCCAGTATAATGAGTTTTGTAACAGCACAAGCTGCTGGTTGGTTTTTTTGTACAATCTAGATTAAGAAAAACAGAGAACTGGTCTGATGTTGCTCTTCTACAAAAAGAGATCAGAGACTTCAGATGACCTTTCTTGTGTCTTTTCTGAGCAAAAGAACTCCAGAACAGTTTTCTGTTTCCTTCAGGACATATTCTCATATACTCTCGTCTGCCTGCCCTCTGTTGTAACGTCAGAGATGGGCAGGTTGGGTGCAGGTTTATAAATAATGACAGAAAATAGAGTAGTCAGCTTCCATGCCAATGTACCACTTCCACAAAGACAATTCTGTTAGTCACAGAATGTTTAATTTGAAAGTATGCAGAATTTTATATTTGCATTTACAAGCCATTTAATACTTCTAGTGCTAAAAATGGTAGAATCTAGGATGTTTACACTCAAGAGCCAGATTGTATATTCTACATTTCATTTTGATTGATAAATATAACTTGTTTGGTAGAGACCTACAATGCACAAGTATTAAAAGGGTAGTTCACCTTAGTTAACTTTTAGTATGTTATCAATTCTAAGCAACTTTTCAGTTGTTTTTCTTTTTTAATTTCTTATAGTTTTTGAATAATTTGCCTCCTTCTGACACTTTCCAGCTTTTAAATGGGGGTCACTGACCCCGACATTCAAAAATTGTTGCTCCCTGAGGCTACAATTTCATTGTTATTGTTACTTCTTATTCCTTATCTATCTTTTCCGGTCCTCTTCTATTCATATTCTTGTTTCTCATTCAAACCACTGCCTGGTTGATTGGGTAACTTGCAAATTAAAAAAAAATTTTTTTTTTTAAAAACTTAAAACAAAAAGTGAAGACCAAATGCAAATTGACTCAGAATATCAATCTCTACATCATACTAAAATTTTAGTTTTAAGGTGAACAGCCCATTTGATGTTGCAAACTTTGAACATACACCTAGGGGCATATTTATTGTAGTGTGTAAGACAGCGTCATGGGTGATCATGCCCATAGCAACCAATTGGCAATTGGATTTGAATGGTCACCTACAAATTAGAAAACAAAAAGATCTGGTTTGTTGCTATGGGCAACATTACTTGTGATGATGGCTTATACACTACAATAAATATGCCCCTTAGTGTTCTCTCTCTTTCTCTCTAACTGGGCAATATATAACTTTTGTTTTATTGTTTTTTAAATAAATTAGTATAGTTAACTTTTACCCAACAAATCATACATTACACATGAGGTACTATGCATTTAAATTTAACATTGCAAGACAAAGGGCAAAGAGTTTTTAATTAAATGCAGAACTAACCTTGTTTCGTCTGTTCCTGTATGTCTTGTCTTAGCTGTCAAACATGTAGCAAATGTTGCTGTACAGAGATGGACTAACAAAATACACAGTGATAAAAGTAAAACACCTACATTTGCCAAAGGAGTTTATATATAAAATGTTGAGTATAGTATTCTAAAACCAAGAAGACGTGGAAGTGAGTTCATTGAATTTAAATAAACTATACTTAATGGAGTACAAATATTACTTAAAAAGCACATCAGCAAGACGACTTCAAAATGGCAGTCCAGGTAGGTGTTGAAACTATTCCATAGTTGAAAATGTAGTACTGGGATTCCTTTTCCTCTTCAGCGGGTAGCTACAAATCACTAAGTGTAAGAATAATATTACCAATGTTATCCCCTGGACCCAATGGCAGAAGGTGCACAAAAAAAATTGACATTATAGTCTACTTCAGCCGCTGTGTATTTTGAATCCAACTAAGTGGTAGATATCCACCGCATGTGCCTGCGCCCAGGCCAACACTATGGTTTCAGGTGCAGTGTTTCTGAAGCAAACACACTAGCTTTACCAATTCAGGGCAACAGTACATTATATTTTAAGTACTTTAAACCAATTTAATTTCTTGGTGTACTGAGCCCTTAATACAGTTCCTGTGATAGATGCTAGTGCTGCAAGACAAGTGATTCCCTCCTGACAGCACCAGTGTCCAGTAATACAAGTGACGAGGCTATAGGCTAAAGGGAGCGAACCTCAGGAGAGGGCTGTGGCAACCTATATGTGCAGTTCTGAGCGAACCCCAGAGGCGTCAATTAAGAGAATGCAGCCAAACACCCTCTACTACTATTATTATGTTTGAAGGCTTTTGCAAGAAAAAAGTTCCCTGCCAGAACATTGATTCATAATGTTAAAATGAACACTGTGTTACATTAAAGTAGAATGGTTATTAGGTACATGCAGTATAGAAATCTGTAAATAATTTATTTATTTTATGTGCTTCCCCACGTTTGCACAGCGATAGTTAGAAACCTATATATGCAGAAAAGAGAAGAACACCATTCAGGTGATTTTAATAGACTCCAATTAAGTGCACCATTCCCTCCCCCATATACTAGGTGAATCAGTGCCCAGGAATTAAATAAATTAATATATATATATATATATATATATATATATCTCAAAATAAAGCAGCCAGTACCAAGGGTCTTTGTGTTTGAAAAAGTCTCTTGTGTATTATAATTGCATGTACAACCGACGTTTCGGTCCCTTTTGGGACCTTTTTCAAGGTGCAAATACATACAGCAACTCATGTTTAAATAGCCTCCTCCCATGAATCCAGGGAGGGCCAGTGACATCATATGCATATTAACCCCATAGTGACCATTAATAGCATATACCATAACGATATTAAACAGCATACATGTGTATAAAATTGCCCCCACATCTATAAATACTCGTGCAACATTGTATATTATGTGAACGTTATGTGAACCATATAAAGTGCAATTTTGCTAAAATAGTAAAATTTAAAAACAATACATGACTATGCACAGTTTCCTATGTCCATGGTCCCAAAGTTTCCCATATTATTAACCCATTGACTCCTATTCGTACAATTTTACCTTGCTTAAATATAATACATTCATATAGATTATATAACATTTATAGTATCTATACCCGGGTCAATATAATACAGTAATACATCTTAATAGGTATTATTTTTCTGTCAAAAAACATATTGGTTTTTAAATTTTACTATTTTAGCAAAATTGCACTTAAAAAAAAATAACTAATCTCCCCGTCTGTTATGGCCCTTAGATGTCGCTCCCAGTGACCAACAGTACAGGTGTATATTTTTAAATTCCTGGCTTGAAGGCAAGTTTTGTTTGCATGAAAACCAAGGAATACCGCCAAACAGAGCCTCCTGCAGGCTGCCAGTCCACATAGGGACTACCACATAGCCATAACGGCCTTTATTTGCCTGTAGCCAGGCTGGCACAATGGTTCCAGGGGAAGGCACAGAAGAAAGCTGGGGCTAATTCTCATCCTGTGCTGTTTCACAATCCGTGATCAGCCCTAGTGTGGCATCAGTCTGTCTTTATCAACATGGTGCACTTTTGTCCTGGTTTAGTAACCTGTTATTATTTAGCTTTGATTGCACTGGTGCATTTCTCCCAAATTACAGTGTAAATCTGAAGTGTGGTGGGTCCATATAAACCCATGTTGTATAAACATTCTAAGTAAATTTACTGTAGCCAATACTATATGCACTATTTTAGTTAGGATATTACAGTGCCAAATGAAATGCAGAGATTATAAATGAATTAGCCTGTATGAGGAATAATTAACACACAGAAATGTAAATATAATTGAGATACAAAGCAATTCTTATGACATGATACATGTTTAATTGGGACACATCCTTAATTAATTGGAAGCTCAGTCAGTAAAGTATTTGTTAAAATATGTAAACACTGGTTAAAAAACTATAAATAATGGCCTTTCAAAATGTGCCAAGTAAAGGCCTTTTTTATTCTATTTTTTAAATTACTCTTTAAAAAAAAAAATGATTTTCTCCCACTAGGTGTAGCAGCTGTGAGAATGTGCGCTAAAGTTATTTGGGAAATGGCTCTACATCACTGAACATCAGTGAAACTAACACTTCCAGCTTTCTCTTTACTTAGTCTACTATAACCTCAGAGCAGATTTTCCTAATACACTTTCCCAATACACATCCGGCCAATGGCATGAATAGCATTTTTAACTTCTGAAGAAGTGGCATGTAGCCATGAAACGCGTTAAGCTGTGCTCTCTGTCATGATTTTAAGGATATTAATAAAGAAGTGCTTTTACTGAGACAACCTGGTGCTCCGCTTCCATTTTTGTTTGTTTCCATGAATTTGGCATTTTGACTGCCAAGGCCTTCTGTTAGTGCTCAGAACACCCTTTCTGCCCACGAATGTATCCCTTTAAGTTAAAAGAAACGGTAACACCAATAGATGAAAATGTTTTTAAGTACATAAAATATAACGTACTGTTGCCCTGCACTAGTAAACCTTATGTGTTTTGCTTTAGAAAGACTGCTATAGTTTTATATAAACGAGCTGCTGTGTAGCCATGGGACCAGCCATTCAAAGCTGAAAAAAGAGGAAAAGGCACAGATTACATAAAAGATAGCAAATATGTTCTGTAGTGTACACTGGGATTCACAAAAGCTTATCTGATATGTTACCTGTTCATTTTTCAGACTAAATGGCTGCCCCTATGGCTACACAGCAGCTTATTTATACAAATTTTAGTAGTGTCCTGAAGCAAACACACTAGCTTTACCATTTCAGGGCAACAGTACATTATATTTAAATTACTTTAAAACACTTATTTCTTGGTGTTACTGTGCCTTTAAAACAATTCCTGTGATTGATGCTAGTGCTGTATGTCAAGTGATTCCCTCCTGACCGAACCAGTGTCTAGTAATACAGGTGACAAGAGGCTATAGGCCAGGGGTGGGCAAACTTTTTGGCTCACGGGCCACATTTACTTACCCCCGGGCCAGGGCGGGCGGGCGGGCAGGGCCAGGCCAGCGTTACGCCCCCTTCGTCTGTTTAATTCCGGCCCGCCAATGACACCAAGTCTCGCGTGATGAGACTTGGCGTCGTCGGCGGGCCGGATTAAAAAGGCCAAGGGGCCGGATGTGGCCCGCGGGCCGTAGTTTGCCCACCCCTGCTATAGGCCGAAAGGCTGTGGCAGTCAATATATGCAGTTCTGAGTGAGCCCCAGAGGTGTCTGTCAAGAGAATACAGATAAGAAAAAAAAAAACCTCACTGAAAAGCTTTACATTATATATAATTTCAAAAAGGCCCCACGTAGCAGGCTTATACACATGCTGTATATAAGCTTATATGCAGGCTGATAAGCCACCTCTTGGGGCCTGTTGATGTGTGTGTGTGTAGAGGCATGCTAAGTAAAACATAAAATTCCATTTTCTAATCTTTTCATAATCCGCATTATGTATTAATGTACATCTTAAAATGACTTGCCTTCTAAATGAATGGTACACAAGCCGAATCTAATGGTATATGGTACCCCAAAATGTTTTGGTGTTTCAAGTTCTGCAGCTTGATTTTATCTGATTTGTTTTGGCAAGTATTATAAAAATACATTTTTGCTGCATTGTTACCTTGGAAGTGTTGTAAGTGATGTTTTTGGTTTTGTTTTATTATATTTCTGTATTTATCTTGTTTAAAAAGAAAAAAAAACAAACTTTGTACAGGAGTATGGATCTGTTTACTCATTTGCCTTTTTTGTTTCTTCTTTGACAACTTGTTTATTAAACTTACTGAAAGTTAAAATTTTCGATTACTTAGAAAAAGAAACATTAAAATGCATGTTTTTATAACACAATATTTTGTAAACTTACATTTCAAAGTTTTGATATTGGGGAAATAAAATATATACATTCAAAATAGCGGGCATCCATGTTTTTTTTTTTTCTTTTATCTACTGCTAGTGGTGAATTAGGATTTTGTATCTGTTTAATGGTATAAAAAAAATCCTTTAAGACAAAATAGTTTATACTTTTCAGAAGTCTTCCTACATTAGTAAATGCTTTTGCTCCTCTATTACCCACTAAATAAACATCATGTAATACTAGATGATTTCAAATACATTCTGTTTTGAAGTCAGTTGTGCAGTTTGAATTGTATGCCAATAATAATTGTGATATTGCTAACATGTTGTTCCTGGTTTTTATTCTACTGTACTGTTTACTGTTTCCCATGTGTCTGATAACTGTAGGGAGGGTATTTTTGTCTCCAAGGGTTAGAAAAAACAAACATTTAAGATTAAATAAATGGTTGTATTTTTCACTGATCTTTTTTTTTTTTTTTTTTCCTCACCAGAGGTTTATATGTTCTTATTTAAATGCTGTCCAGCACACATTCTTGGAAATGTAATTGTCTTTAATTAATCATCTGTTTTGTGTTTTTGTATTATACAATAGTTTAATAAAGATGCCATGAATTTAGATGTACAGGTATATAATATAGTATACAATATATATTTATAAAATGTATAATTTATACAAAATAACAGAACTGATACATTTGCAAAATTTTAACCCTCTCTAGTTCTTTATATAGGGCATAATGTCCTCCTTGTTACAGGCAAAGTGCTTTCATACAGGTTACAGGACTACTGACTAGTTATTAATATTTTAAATTAGGGTATATTTTATTCTTAATGACACCAGTAAGCATGGTTTGTAAATTATTACATCTCTAAGTTATTTATAAGAGCAGTTTCTTTCATGAATGATTTGTGTAATGTGCATGTCACAAGGACTATTTGTAAATCACCCTCACAAGACTGCAGTTGTCGTGACACCTTGCACTTTTTGATTAACAGACTTGTGAAGGAGAATTTTAGAAATGTACAAAGCATTGAGAGAATTTACATTTTGGCTAGATCGGTTCTGCTACATGTGTTTCAGTCTGAACATACATCATAGATATCATAATTAAAACAATAGGCAAAATATACATTCAGAACTAGCCCTATTGAAAAATTGTGTATACTGTGCCTTTAAAATGTTGGACCTTGAAATTAAAATAAACCCCAATTCACCTTCAGAAATGCACTTCCTTAAAAATAACTGCATATTCTAATGGAGTCTGTGGTGAAAAATACAGATAAGAAAGATTTAGCTGATGGGTTTCTTATTTTTGCTGCCTAGGTAAGTCCATTCTTTTTTGTGTGTCCTAATGTCCTATTATTAGCAACGTTTCAGATTTGTCTTATATTTTTTTTTTATTATTTTCTGTTAGGGTTAAATGGGGGTAAAGAAAGCTTGGTAGGAAATGTGGATATTCTACATAGTAAATGGGCATACTCTTTGCCTCACATTATGTTTTCAAAGTTTTTGTTCTGTCCAGTGTGCTGCTTCTAGAAAACGAGCACCAATTAACTTTAGTTGTCTTCTTACATTAATGCAGAGGTGATTGGCCACCTATTTACTTTATATGGGTTATAGTAAATGAGAGGGAGAACCAATGTTCCCTCTCGGCTGTTCACTCGTGCGTGCACACACATTTTGAGACTAGTGAACACAATAAATTATGGTGCGCGCAAAGAATTTTGTGTGAAAACATATAATTTTGTACTGCACACACAGTTTTTAAAAGAGCACACTATAGGGAATTCTGTATCAATGAACAGTAGCTCCATAAATCCTCTATGGTTCTTTAGGATCTTGATATCTATGGGTATAAATTATGTAGAATGATTTTATGTTTTGTTACTTTGGATAACTTCAGCACTTTGTTCTGGAGAGTTTATTATATACATTTTTGAATTCTGGTTTCCCCTTTCTAATAACATTTGTGTTTTTGAATCTGGGCTAACAAATAATAGCACTTTGTCAATAAAAAAATATGCAGAGTTTCCTATGTTATTGTATACATTTTATGCATATTAAATGTCTGAAAATGCTGCAAACTTTCCTTGTTATTGAAAATATTCCCACTGCAGTTTGTTTTTAATAATTTACCATTGTTAATGGCAAAATAAATCTGCCATGCCTATTTTGTTATAGTGTAATTGTAAAGTAGATAACATGCTTATAAAGAGACAGTAGCACTAAAAAGGAAAGTGGAAGATAAAGAGACATTGTTGTAATAATAGCAAATTTATGTAGATTAAAAGGGGTTGTAATAAAACTAATATACACTTTCATATGCATTCATTCTGACTGTTGAATCATTGCGGCATGTAAGAAAGCATGGAATGCATTCCCTGGGAACTGAGTCCTGTTTCAAGGAATACTTTTTCTAGTACACATTGTTTCAAAAGTCAGAATCAGCAATGAAAAAGGGAAAGGCAAATACTGTTGCATTCACATTTCCGAATAACTGTTAACTCACTGGGATTATTTTCTGTGCAATCTTTATCCATATTTACAGCTGTACTAAGTGTAAATTTATCTGGTAAAATCATTAATGTGTGATGTGCAGAATGTTTTCTTGCTGTATCATGCTGTTACCTAAACAAAGCCAAATATTATGGGGGTGGAATGTATGCATTGACACTTTGCTGGGTGCAATTTTTTTCCTGGTAGCATAGCATGCATCACATTCATAAAAAATTGAATATGCTAGTGTTTGATTAAATCACCCTCCCTTGCTAGGACCAAACATGGAGTAGCTTCAATTTCTAAATTCAAGTACGAATAACCTGGAGAGTACACATGTTCTCAGTGGAACAGTGTAATTTATTCACAGTGCTGTGATGTCTCAATAAATTACACTGTTTTACTGAGAACATGTGTACTCTCCGGGTTATTTGTACTTGAATTTGGAATGTGTACAGCCAGCACAGGGCCTGTTACCTATTGATGAGTACCCACTGAGAACACTGGAAGCTACAGCAGGACTTTTAATCTTTATTTGAGGATAGCATCAATTTCTGCTTGTCCTGTTTAACAAAACAAATAACACAAATCCTAGATTTTTTTGTGTGATTAAAATAAGCAAAAAGAATGTTCTGCATAAGCCCTTGCTTATTACTTGCCTTGAGCATGATATTCTTGGTTTGATTTGGCTATGGTTTGTCCTGTTTGTGTCTGATGTATATAAGGCATTATGGGATAAAATGAGGTCTCTGGATACTTGGGCTGGCTGAGTGTTTAAACATCCATTGAATAGCCACATGTGGCAAGAGTGCAATAGTACCAACAACAGATTTATTAGACTATTGCAGAGAAGTACTGTTTTTTTTTTTTTTGAGTGCTTGTAGTAGGCTCCGTAAAGTGCCTTTTTTTGTTTCAGATACACTTTTATAACTATCACACATGCTTATTTTAGAGCTAGTGTATAGCTGTGTATGCACACGGGGTAACCTGTATGGCACCTCTGGTGGAGAAGGGTATTCCATGCATGCCAAAAACTTGTTTCAATTTACCATTTCTAATAAGCAAGTATAAAATATAATTATTTTGATACAGCAGTGATATAGAGCACAATAGATCAACTCACAGCAAGGTTAAAAACCTTAAAAGATAAGCAAGCCTTGTATCATATTTTTTTCCTGCACTGGACTCTGCAGATTCTGTACAGATTTCTGAGTTTTTGTTTTATTAAAGCATAATAAAATTATATTTTTTCCCATTTCCAGTATAGCTATATCTGCTCATCAACTATGTTGATACATATTATCTATAAAGCATAGCAACAGCAGTTGAAGGAGATGTACCCCTCCCCCCCAAAAAAAATGTTGCCTATTGAAAATGTGATTCTAAGCAATGCATTCTGTAATAATAACTTTCAGTTATATATAAATATGATTTTAGTTGAGTGCCCCTTTCTACACTATTGGTTCTAACTCTGGGGGTAATTTATCAATACTGGGCAAATTTGCCCATGGGTGGTAAACCAAAGCAACCTATCAGTGATTGGCTTTTCTCAGCCAGCAGCAGGTAGAACAATGAATGCAACAATTTGATTGGTTGCCATGGGTTACTGCCCACAGGCAAATAAGTCAAGTTCTCCTCTAGCCAAGATTCCATGTCCCACAATACCTTGCATGCTTCTTTACATATCTTTCAACCCTCAAACTTTTGCTGCATTGTTTTACTAGTTAGTACCAACAGTGTTATTAATGGAAAATTGCTTCTAATTATTTTTTCATTAGGTAAAGCTTGAGTTTTTACAATCACTTGAATCAAATGTAATGTACACTTGCTAGTCTCCTGAATTATTATTCTATAAGATAAACTTCAAGCTGCTAGTGGAAAACCTAAACCCCTCTTATGGTTATAAAATTGCCTGTAGCTATTTCAATATTGCTGTTCTGTTATCTTCTTCCTGTTTGGAATAGGAGTATGTTTTCCTGTTTAATACACAGCTGTAAAGGGTCTTTTATAAAATATACTTTTCTGATAGAACATTTGTTAAATTACAAAGTTACATCAGATAATAACCTTCTATTCTCTTTTCTGCATGTGTGCGTTTAAAACCTGGTTTGTTGGAGTTTATGAATTAAACTGTATATACTCTGTAATACATGTTTTAAATAAATGGTTGTGGGGGAAATGTTGGTTCATTACTGCATTGTTAGTTTTTCTGTATATATTTGACAAATGTAAAACATGCCTGGTCATACTTTTTCAAAGTTTTGAGATGTTTTAATATGAGTCATATGTTTCCTGTTATGCCCAACCTGGTTTATGAGCAAGACCGTGTTTTAAAAAGCTGCAGCTAACATGCAAATATCGATTTAGGCTAAATTTTCTTAGAGGGTCTACTTACCGTATTTAATTTCATCATATTGTGGTGGGCAAAGATGGGCCAGGTCCCAGACAATAGGAATTGTGTACGATATGGGTTCACACAAAAGATGCAATGACTGGATTTAAAAAATCACCTTAATTTTTGTATCAAGTTTTAGACCCGATTTAATGATTGGCATGGTCTAAAGAAAACTTATAGTCAAAAATAAGGTTGTTATAAGGGACATATACCGTTCCATCTAAAACATGTTTGGTATCTAAGCACAGTTGCAGTTTTTTCATAGTAACATAGTGGCCAGGTTGAGGTCCATGCAAAACGGCAAAAGCTTTATATAATTAAACAAAGTGTTTTTTGTGCTGCTCACTTATGTCACTCGGTGTGATTGCTAAATTTAAATAAAGCAGTTAGGGCACTTTTCCTGCTTCACTAAATTGTTTGTCATTCTGTCTGGCTCGAGTAGAACCCAGATAAACATGTATGATCTTAGCAGTGTAAAAATTGCTAATGTAATAAAAATCTAATAATATGTTTTATTTAACCTTCATCAGCAAATGAGGGAGGCCACAGTGGATGCAAGTCCACTGCATGGGTGAACTGTGCAGGACATAATTTTTTTTTGTTTAATCGGTAGGCTACCCTATTAACTAAATAAAGCAGCCACAGTATGGTGATCAAAAAAGTAAATGTGTTTATGATCCCATTAACTTCAGAGTTTTAACCCATAGTTCTTGGAAGGTGAACCTGCCTCATTCTCAGTGTCAAGTCCCAGCAGTGAGGGAATGTGCATGTTACTTATTATCTTTTAAAATGGAATTTGTGTTTTTTTTTTTTGTTTTTCTAAATGGGCACCGATAAAATGGTCACCAAATGTATGTTACACCTATTGCATTTCATAAAGCCAAGTCAAATGGCCACTTGGCCATGCTAGGTGTATAGTGTTTAGATGAATTCATTTGTAAATTGCATAACAATTCAGATTTTTGTATGTGGGAATTTACTGCAAAGTATTGTAGTTACAATAATGCATTATTATTGTAATTAAAGTTGTTGGTTGCGAATTGTAGCAGAAATCTACATCACAAAATTTTAACACATTACAGCTGAAAGAAGAGGAACGCCTTGAAAGAGCAGAAGTTCTCATCATAAAGAGGAGGATGCTTGCCCGTCTCTTTGCTTCTTATGATTCACCTTCTCAGAATTCATGGATATTATGAGCAGAGATAGATGTGAATAAAGCAAATCTGCAAACATGGTAACCAGTAGATCTTTTATTTTTTACATTGCTTAAATGTTTTATTTCAATGAAACCTGTGTGACTTAAACATTAATAGCTTTTGCTACTTTGACTGGTTATAAAATACATTTTGGCAATTTATAATGTGCAAGCAAATGGAAAGTCCAGTTCTTTCTTGTTTTTATAGTAGTTTGTTCTTGTTAAAATGTTCATGTTCAGATAATGTCTGTAAATGTCACCATCCTGATTACAATAGATGTAGTGTTGGAATAAACTGTTAAACGGGGCTGATGTGTAAAACTGTTCAAGTTATTTGGTGTTTACACCTCAGGGAAAGTCTTGCAGTAGCAATATTTTTACAAATAATACAAAGAAAAAAAAAATTTATACCACAAATTGCACAGCTTTTTTTTTTTTTTTAAGGTGTGCATTGTATTCACAATTGCTTGTTTTGTTTTTAGTTAAACTCCATTGTTAACTGTTTTATTACACTGCTTTTCTGAATGTTTTCATGGAGACTTGGCATATTTCTTGTCCCTAAACTGTAATAGTAAAGATCTAGTTAGCTGGTAAAGCCATGGCAGACATGCTCCACTTACTGCTTGTTCACATTTCATGTTTCTGTATTTTATGACCCTGTAAGTAGAACTGTTTTTCCCCCAAGTCTTCCCTACTCAGTAATTTTGACTCAACTTTTCTAAAATACTTAAAGCAGTGCTAATTTTGTTCTGAACTGTTTGTGTGACTGTTTACCTTTTTAGCACACACTTATTTTCTTTCTGTGAAAGACAATGTAAATTGTGGCTTATTTTCTAAAATGTAAAGTTTGACTAATACAAAAACTTGACCCTGTTTTTAAGAACTGGGCACATTTCATTTGTTTACCCTTAAATAGTAAAGCATGAGGGCATAGTTGCTGTATGTGCAGAACCCAGGCTTTGCATATTCTCATAATATTAATAAAAGCTGTAATTACTGCCAAGGCTGTCACAGCAGTTTATAAATGTAAATATGCAATGAAGGAATGTTCAGTACAGCAAGTTATACCCTGATGTTTTTTCTTTTACATAGGGTAAATCACTGGATTTAAAGCTGTCCTTTAAAACAGGGTCTTATTTTCTCTTTAATGGGTTAATGCATATGGCCATGGTTCACATCCTCAAGCTTGTTCTAATCTCCAAAGATTTGAGTCATTTTAGTGTTCTCAGTTGGTGTATGATTGTACATAAGCCTCTGGCACCCTTTAATGGGAATGATCATAAAAACAATTTTAATGACAATGTTAAAAAATGATTTGATTTGCATAAAAGTTCTAAACCTATAAAAGTTAAATGTAGATTTGCTGTCTGTCAGTTTGGGTGTCACATAAAACTTGATTCAGATTTCTTCCTGCCAACTTCATTCTGGTAAGAATGTCTGGTCATCTAGCAATGACAATGGTTCATTTTGTAAATCTGTTAAATGGGCGGTGGGGCCCTGATCAACAGGGAGAGAGAGTAACCAAAAACTACATTTTACTCTTTATAAGTTCTGAATTTTAATTGAAAATTTTGTTTTATCGTTCCCCACACCATATTAGAGTTTTGTGACAGTTTTTCTGCAGCCAGCCTTGTGGTTGATTAAGTATAATTTCACTGCTTTTATGAATCGTAACTATTTCACGCCTGCTATATTAATGATTTTTTTATGTACATGAATATGATGTGAGGGGGAGAGTACAACATATGTTTTACAAATAAATAGCCATGGTCCTTTTCCTTCAAGACTGGTTACCTTGCAAATGTAGTATGAACAGCTATTGTAGATAAACTATTGCATAACCAGGTAAGTAATGTATCCTTAACTGTCAGCTAATTTTGATAGATTAAATACTCCCAGTACTGCTTAACTGGGCAGCTGTATTGTTAATGTACATAAAAGTTTGTTTTGTAATGAACGTCTGTAAAAATGATCCCAATTGCTTGTAGCTAATACGGCCCAGCATTCACATCGCTCACAATGATCCCATTTAAATGCATGGTCATACTTCAATTCTGCATACAGAAATAAAGGAAAAATGTTGTATTCCTTTTTGCAGCATTTTATTAATTTTCCATTATAAGCAATCCTGTGCGGGCAGAATGACATCTGATTGTGGTCAGAATACTAACTTTTTAAAACTAGTTGTATAATAACAAAATGATTACATCCGTCTCCTGTGTAAATATTGCCTGCATGTGGCAGATTCCACACACAAGATTTTTCATATAAATGTTAATTTGGTACCCTATTACCAGATGTGTGACCTGTAAAGTGTAGTGTGCAAGTGTTATTTCTAATTAGCTTGTTTGCTAGCTGTGACTTGTGAGCCATTTTTTTATAGGTAAGTCTTTGGGTGTTTGCAATGAAACTTTTTAAATGCTTGTTTAACTAACTGTTCATCCTTCATTGAGCTGTTAATGTTTCTGAATAATAAAAACATTGCTGAAAACTATGAAGATACTTCTTGAGTTGGTTTTACAAGCCAGACTGAACTGTTAGAGCCCCCATGGAAAAGAATTAGGGTTATTAGGTTGGTGATTATAGCTTTATCCACAGTATTGATGAATGCTCAAACATAACGTGTAGAAATATACAATGGAATGTGGTATCTCTTTGAAATTGTCTGAATTTGGCAAGAAATGTCGTGCTTTCTGTTTTATATGCTATAATTTAAAACTAAATACTTAGGGGCATATTTATTATAGTGTGTAAGCCAAGATCACCAGTGATGTTGGCCATAGCAACCAATCAGCAGTTGGATTTGAATGGTCACCTACAAAAACAAAAGCAAAGATCTTGTGCATATGGCAATATTTTTTTTTTAGTGCTTATGGCAGTATTATTTTTGGAGCAGAATAAAGAGTGAGGACTGACATTTAAGTCCTGTATAACACTACTTTAGTGCTAAAAACCAGTGTATTCTGTTGTCACTGTCAAAAGACAGACAACAGCAGATAACAGTCATAATGGCAGCAAATTTCTTCTTTCTCCTAAATTCAAAATGGCTACTGGTAGATGGCATATTTTGAGCATCTATTTGGCAGTTAAATGCTAGTGGTGAATGTATGGCCAGTTTTAGTAACCCACAGCAATTAAATTGTAAACAAGTCAAATACCCTATAGAGCTCTGCATGGCAATCGTTACACACATACACAGACGGACCATGCAAACTCTAAGAGTGAATACATAGGCAAAACTGCCTATACTGTCTCCCAATATTTCAGGGTGGCTTCAGGCATTTATCTGCCAGCTGAAATACTGTCCCATAACAGCCCTATGTGCCATTAGCCTCAATTACCTTGTACAGTAAATGCAATAATTTCCCAGATCCCCTTCCAAAAGCAGGTTTCCTATAGGCTGGAGAAGATTTCAGCATTGTAGCATTGAGATCAAATCATCTCTTTATGGCTGCTGTTCTAGATAATATTTTTGATATTATATATTATTAATATATTAGATTTCCAAAGTAATGTTGTCTGAGACTCTATCATTTTAGAATTCTGAGCCATTTATTAGTAGAGTGATTAAAGGCACTTATGTAAGAAAAGCACTATCCCTGATAAAAAAATAAATGTTTGGCCAGGTACAGTAACCAATAGCAGATGAGATATTTGCTTTTTAATAGGCGACCAATAAATGCTACTTGCTGATTGGTTGCTATATGTGATAACCACTGTATCATACTTAGCACCATATATACCAAAACTCCTTATATATATATATATATATATATATATATATATATATATATATATATATATATATATATATACACACACACACATCTGTCTTATAGCATGCCTGAATGTCCTATTTTGTTCTTTGTCTTATACAATGTTTACATTAGTACATTTTTTATTTTTATAAATATTAGCAGATTGTAAGGCTTAGGGGCTGATTTACTATCTACGAATCCGAATGGGGAAAAAATCAGTTTGGAAACGAACATTTTGCGACTTTTTCATGTTTTTTTCGTCACCGTCGCGACTTTTTCATAGCCATTATGACTTTCGTGAATTGTCGCAACTTTTGCATAGCCATTATGACTTTCGTGAATTGTCGCAACTTTTGCATAGCCATTATGACTTTCGTGAATTGTCGCAACTTTTGCATAGCCATTATGACTTTCGTGAATTGTCGCAACTTTTGCATAGCCATTATGACTTTCGTGAATTGTCGCAACTTTTGCATAGCCATTATGACTTTCGTGAATTGTCGCAACTTTTGCATAGCCATTATGACTTTTGTGAATTGTCACGACTTTTGCATAGCCATTACGACTTTCGTGAATTGTCGCGACTTTTGCATAGCCATTATGACTTTCGTGAATTGTCACGACTTTTGCATAGCCATTACGACTTTTTCGTATTGAGTGCTCGAAAATTCGCGAAAAAGTCGCAAAATACAGATCATTACGAAAAAAATGCATTTGGACGTTCGTGGATTAGTAAATGTGCCCCTTAGTGTGTTTTTTATTTTAGGGGAGAAATTGCTATGTGAAACCCCTGTTCATTAGAACAGTACTTACAGGTGTACTCACAACTCAACGCCTGGGTTATGGGCCAACCTTTTTCATGATCAGTTTAAGGCGTCCCCAATGGCTATGCATTCTTTTGCCCCTAATCCAACAGGTTGTTGGACTAGTACCTGCACAATTTCAAATACATTATGACCAGAATTCAGGTTGTCTGGATATGTCGCCTACTTTGAAAATTCTCTAAAGTTCTCTGCCCATATTTACTCAGCTTAAAGCTGGATGATTGGCTTATAAGTAGCTTGTTTGCTTACTGTAACAATTGATCAACCCATTCTGGCTTGTTCAAAGGAATGGATCAGTTGTTCATCCTTTAAGATGGCCATACACACACTGATATATATTCAGTGTATGGTGGATTGACGAGGCAATCAATATGGCAAAAAGCCTTTGATATTGGTAGTCTCTTCGATCGTGTGGGACAGAAATAATTGAAGGCGTCTGAGTAAAGGGTAGTGTTTAGAGCTGAATCATCGGAGAGGGGTAGAATTTCTATTGTTTCTATCTCCATATCTGACCGTTTAGCTCTGAACGTTTGTGGAGGATAGGAGTGATCTTTCCTGTGACCAAAAGATCATAAATGTAACCTGTATGGCCACCATTATGCTGATGTGCCTTGGAGAGGTTTAGTCGCCCGCAATAGATCTCTGCTAACGCAGGAGACTAATCTCTCCAAAATGCTTTTCCACCGGCAACAATACGAATCGCTGGTGGAAAGGCCTACGCATCACTACAGTTTTCAGATATTGCTTAAAGTTGCCTGCAGGGGGAAACTTAGCGCAACTTTGGAAAATCGAAGTGACTCATAGGCCTTTCCAACAGCGATTCGTATTGTTGCCGGTGGAAAGGCATTTTGGAGAGATTAGTCACCCACTATAGAGCTCTGCTACTGCGGGTGACTTAATCTCTACATGGGACAACAGCCTAATGCTGATGATAGTAAATCTGTTACAGGCTGAATAGATCTTTCATCTAGTCTGATTAGAATCGTTTTTATTTTAAGCAGATTCTTATAAATTTTATCAGAATTTAAATTAAAGCTGGCCATACACGCACCGATGATTTTGTACGATATTCGGTGCGTGTATGGCGACTCGACAGGGCGACCAATACCACAGAATGCTGTGGATATCAGTCGACTCGCCAATCGGGCGGATTAAAAGATTTTGATTGGGCGCCATAGAAGCCACATGACCAAAATCTACCTTCAGGGCTGAATTGGCAGAAGGAGATAGAAATCCTATTGTTTCTACCTCCATATCTGACAATTCAGCCCTGAACATCTGTGGAGGGTGGGAACGATCTTTCATGCGACCGATGGTTGCAGAAAAGATCGAAAACCGCCATCTGTATGGCCACCTTTAAAAACGGTGAGCATTCATCTGCCTAGTTTAATCCAATAAACTTTTTTTCCCCAGGGGCATTTGTTATATTTAAACCTCAAAAGTGACGTTAATTTTACATTCTCAGCCACTTTTTAAATTAAACACTTTTGTTTGTGTAGAAATTAACTTATTTCAGTTTAAGGAAAAGGAAAGGTTAAAACTAATTAAGCTTTATCAGAAAGGTCTACAGTATGTAAATACAGCCATAAGCACTAAGGCTAATGTCCCACAGGGAGATTTAGTCCCTGCGAGTTTTAAAAAGCTAGTTCCTGCGACAATTATCTTATCTTTTCCTAACAAGCGATTACTAGAGATTTTAACAAAGGAGCGATTCTGTTTCCCACAAATCCAGGTGTCCTATTTCCCACCCACAATTAGAAATGACATTCAGTGCAATGGGGAAATCTCAGCAACTTCCTGCTTAGTGGGTTTTACTTTCAGCAATTACAATAGTTTTGAATTGCAATGATTTCTTTGTAAAATAACTCGTAAAAGGGTCTCATAGTGTTTGGCAGCAATAAGCAATTCGAAGTAGTATCTTCTGTTTAGGTACTGGCGATTTATATTCTCTATGTAAAGACAAAACGAGTGACTTGTCGCTGGAACTCACTTTTTAAAAATCGCAGCAACTCCCCATGGGACATTAGCCTTACAGAACTGCTGCTCTGAGTCCTCCGTAAAAAGAAATACTGTATTGCATTCTCTTGCTTCTATTATGTAGACATGGGATTCTGTGTTAGACAGCTTAAACCTGTTCAGGGTAGAGCACGAGCCTGCGCAACTTGTTTCAGCCATTAATTAAGTAGCCATTAATAATGACCGCAGAACAAAGAAATGTTTTATATTAGATAAACGTTATTAGATACATTACTTTTTTTCTTTAGTAATGTGCATTATCCTTGCTTAGCTGCATAAATCCATATTGGTGTCAATGGTTCTTTTAGGGTTATTAAACATTCTTCTTGTAGCTTTAACATGATAATCCAACTTTCAGGAAAGCCCCTAATTCAGAAAACTCCAGGTCTCAAGCATTCCAGATTATATGGATATGATACCATACCTGTACCATAAAAAAAATTCTATACTGTTTTGTTTTTTTCATTAAACTCACCCTTTGGCATTTCTAAAGAGTGAATGTGTGACTGACTGACCCCAACATGTTGCTCACCAACCCCTTCTCTCAGTCCCCCCAAACCAGGTAGTTATTTTTGAATTCCCAACTTGCTGGCAAGTTTTGGTTGAATAAAAACAAGATTTACTACTAAATAAAGCCCCCCTGTAAGCTGATAGTGTGCATAGAGACTACCTAATAGTTAACAAAGGGCTGGTGCCCTAGACGTAGAGTTAGCAGATAAAAGTGGATTTTACACTTGATTTTTTGCCTCTTGTCTTTTGATGGTCTTTTTTTTTTTTTTTTTTTAATATGTTTTGTAACTGTTTTATGCTTTTCAAATGCAAGACTAACACCTGTTGCCTTGCCTACTTTGTAACTTATGCCATGACTGCAGGTAAATAGGTCTTTTTTTTATGTTTGTTCCCCCCCCCCCTTTTTTTATGTTTACAGTTTTTCTAATAAAATGCAGTTCTTTCAAAATATCCCTTGTTGTGTTTTTCTCTACACTCCATTCTACAAATTAGTTTCCTTGCTCAAAGTAGTTATACATAGGTTTGCGTCATTAGCAAACTCACACATTTTACACTGCTAATAATGCCCATTATATCAACATGGAATGGTAGGTACATGCAATGCATTATGGGTAGACTGATAAAATAGAGCAAGTTTATTTTACTTAAAAGGGGCTAAGTCACTTAAGGTTGCATAGATGCTTTTATACTTATACATACATATACATTTGGATGCAAAATAACATTCAATTGTTAGTGAAAACAACTAACGCAAGAATCTGCACTAACTTTTCCAAATATGCTCTTTGTAACTTATGGTTACATTTTATTTCACAAACTTTGAAACATAGGAACAAAGAAAATAGTAATTGTAGCATGTGCAAACATTTGGACACCCTAGTCAGGACTATGGCACTATGCGCTACCGCAGGTAACAAATATCCCAAAAATGACTGCAAATAAACAGGTGACGGTCTGGCCTAAATGCAGGAACATGGCTCTCTTTGCAGTTTTCCACAATTAAGCCACATCGCTGCAAGTGCAAAATTCATCCTTGTGGCGATCAGAATGCTATTCAATGGCAAGCCATTTTCAGTAGAAATTGCCCACAGTAGTGCAAATTTAACTGTGGGCCCCAAGTCTCCCTGTTTGCCATCAACCTAAATCAGTTTTTGAAAAACACCCCCTATGGCTTGTAAGTGCCTCTTGTATCCAGAGTCATTATTTCACGTTCTTCGTTGTAGATCACTTCTCATTACAAGATCATCTTGAACCATTTTACATGTTTAAGATTTGCCCAAAGATATTCAGTAATGTGGAAGTTTTGCCTTTTTGGCCAGCATACAAGCTCTTACAGATGTTGCCTTGACTTCTATAGTTCCCCATAACTGCTATTTTTTGATATTACAGATTGCAAAAAGCTTTCAGCTTACAATTTCCAATCTTTTTATAGATATCATTTAGATCTTCTTAGATCCTCATTTGCTTAGAGAAGGCCATTTTTGTTGATTGAAAGCCTAAAGTTTGTAGTGTCTGATTTTATTACAGATACAGCAAAATCTTCTGGTACCTAACCAGCTCTAAGCTGCTGTACAAATAACTCTTGCCCCTTTGTTTTTCTTAAACTGCTTCACTCATAATTACACCTAATTGTTTCCTAGCTCTTATGTATATTAAAGGAATAGTAACACAAAAAAATTAAAGTGTATAAAAGTAATAACAATATAATGTACTGTTGCCCTGCATTGCAACAACTGGTGTGTTTGCCTCAGAAATACTACTATAGTTTATTTAAGTTAGCTGCTGTGTAGCCATGGGGGCAGCCATTCAAAGGAGAAAAGGCACAGGTTACTTAGCAGATAACAGATAAACCCCCATTATATGGGGCTTATCTACTAGTTATCTGCTATGTAACCTGTGCCTTTTTCCAGCTTGAATGGCTGCCCCCATGGCTACACAGCAGCTTATTTATATAGTAGCTTTTCTGTAGCAAGAACACCAGTGCAACAGTACATTATATTTTAATTACTTTAAAACACTTTAATTTTTTGATGTTATTGTTCCTCTAAGAATTAGAACAAATCTTCTTGAACTGGAAGTCAGCAACTTTATTATGTAGGCACCAGCATGCCTACATAATTTGGGGCTTCCTGTGTGGCTCCTCACTGCTCAAAAAGGCTGCATGTTGGTTACAGTTGTTGCACAGTATATTTTACTAAAAAATATTGAATTGAAACAATTAATTCTCAACAAAAGATTTGGCCAGTCATATATTCAGCTTTGGGGTTCAACATTTGAAAGTTAGATTTACTAACTGGGTGTGGATACAGAAGATCATTTGCTGTGGGCATGTCAGTTAAGCAGCTTATACATGGCAAGACTATCTGGACATATGTGGGCATCATAGATTGAAAGTTTCATCTGCTGATGCACTGCGTTGGCTAGTGCTTTAGCAGATGAGGATGCAGCCCTATTTCAGTTTCTGCAGTTCTGATCAACATCCTGAACGAACTAAAGACCAGTTGGTCGGACATCATAGAGCAGTTGTCCAACTCAAGGCCCACATACTGGCTGTGGCCATCTAAGAGATTTATGGCCTCAAGACTGCTTAAGAACTCTATGGATTACATCACAATTTTATTACAATAGCTCTATATATGGAAAATGTTAGACACTGCCATAGTTGATTGGGCGGTGCATGGTCCCTTTCAGAATGCTGTCTCTATACAACCACAGTCATCTTAACCCAGTTTTGCTAAGCTCTATGGTTATGCATTGTCTGGTATTCAGACTACAAAAGCATCACCAAAAACTGCAGAAGATATGGAGGTAAGATTATATTCAAAGCTGTGTTAATAGAAATGTGTTATTGTAGTCTACAATTTAAATACATTAACAAAATAATTTGCTGTTAAACTCAAGACTATTCTATAGCTACAAACAGAGCCTGATTATCTTAACACAGAAGTGTAATTTGGATTATTGCTTCTCATTCTAGGCTATCTCTTACTGCTTAGAGCAGTGCTGTCCAATTGATATGAAGTAGGCTGATTATTTCTCATATACCAGGTTTGATGGTCAGATTTAATTCACCATGCTCCACTTGAGCCCACATATTTTCATTGTGTCTTATCAACCCTCTTCAAAATCGGGCCTAGGAAGGATTTCTATGTACCTACCAGCATAGACACTTGATTATTTTAAGGGCAAGGGAGGGAGAAGAAAAAATTCCTTTTTTTTTTAATTTAATAATACAATTAATGGGTCACTGCCAAGTATAAATAAGTGTGGTGGGGTCACACAATAAAAACAAACTAACACTGAATTACAACATTTATAAAAATTCATTTTTACATAACTGCAGAAAAAAATGGACCAAAAACAGTACCAGGAGAATGCTATACAAAACATAACAGGGAAAAAAGTTAAATGTCTTTAGTCTGATCATCTTCTTCAAGTTTCTTAATTTCATTTTTTAAACAGTTTATTGTTTCTCGGCTTGCTTTTAACCTCTCCTTCAGTTCAGATATTTCAAAGCTTGTTTTCTTCTTTGCACTTTCCATCTTCTCTTTGGTCTTTGCTTCCAACTCTGAAACTAGAAAGTAAGTGAGAAGCTAATCAGTGTTCACAGATCAAAAGCCATTCCTTAAAGTGAACAGCATTAACAATACTCCCCAGGCAGCAGTCATTTAAAGGAAAAGTAACACTAAATTTTCAAGATGCAAATTTAGCTTTATAACACTTTGATTAACATATAACATAGAAAAATGGCAATATCCTAAGTTGTTAATGAATAAATGACACTACCATGTATACATAGGGCACAGTAAAAAACAGTGATATGGCGACTGATAGTTCTGGAAGTTAGTTTCCTGCATTCTCTAGCGATCATTGAGGCGAATGCTTTGAAGGTGATCAATAGCTTTTTCTCATGCCAGTTCAGGTAGAGGGGTGGGCAAGGAATGCTGTTTTAGCTCCTGCTCTGTTTTGATTTCTGTGGGAGCGAGTAGGCTGCTGAGATTGTACAGGAGAGGGAGAGGGAAGCCAACTGAAGTTTGTCACAAGAGAAGCTGCTGCCTGAGCCATCAATACTTGGTAAGGTTACTTATGATAATATTTCTGTATGATAAATTTGTGTTTAATGTAAAATATTTGTTACTGGTCCTTTAAGGACTCAGTGGCTATCATGCTTGACAAACTTCCTGTGATCCCTTGAAAGTACCATTTTACCTTAAAGGACATGTCAATTCCAAAAATTTTGCCTAATAAAAGAAATCATGATTTCAAGCATCTTTCCAATGTGAATGTATTGAATTTTTAGTGCTTTAAAAGTTGTGTTAATATAAAAAGCAGCATTTGCGGAACTCCTGGTTGTTACTTTTTAAACAATGTTGCAAAGGTCAGTCTCCTCTAGCAAGGCAGGTCTGTTAGTCTACTGGTTTGTGTTACATTGTTTCAAACGCCAGAGCCACCAGGGCATAGAATAGAAAAGGACAGACAAACACTGCTGCTAGTAGCAATTATATCTACAAATAAGTCAAAAAAATTGCAAATTTGTAATGAATGTATATTGCAATGTTGCTTAGAATTAAGATTTTATTAGGCACAATTATATTTTGGGTTCACTTGTACTTTAAGGCCCTGCTCACACAGAACATTGGCTTTTCTAGGCAGGCAGAGAGAAGTGGATCCACTCTTTTACAGCCCTGCACAGATGCAGGGAGAGGCATAGATTCTGCCCGAGTGCAGGTACATGGAGCAGAGGGTCCAGAAAATGCCTTCCTTTGTGTTAAAGGTTGCTCTACGCTCAGTGTACCTGCACTCAGGCTGAAGCTGTGCCTATTAGTGCATGTATACCGGGCTGCAAAAGAAAGCGGATCTGTTTCTTTTTGATTACAACACGCAGGCTGCAAGAAGTGGAGCCAAAGCTCTGTGTGACCAGTGCCTAAGCCTCTAAGAATTGAGAAGTAAGGCCTACTTAATCCTATTTCACAGTCAGATTAATATTTACCCAAAAACGCTTGCTTCCTTTACGTAGTCAACAAAAGAACCTATTCTTATTTAGAGACCAGCTTCTAATCTGGAACCAGTGACTAGTAATACTGTTACTTTTGGCTGTATTATGAATATACCCTGGCTAGAGGAGTAAAAGTATCAAAATGCCTATAAATGAACAATGATAAATCCAGTTTCTGTAGCTGTGTCACATACTTTTACACCTGCCATCCAAAAGTCTTCTGAGCCATGGAAGAAAAGACCTTTCACACATTTAGTTTTTGAAAAGGAAACCTAATACTTACATTCTGTTTCATGTTTATATGCACCAAGTGTTAACTGCCGTGATGTTGTTAGAAGCTGCTGCATCATAGCTGTAGGATCCTGGAATATCTAGAAAGGAAAATAAAAATATATTAAAGCTTTGCTAGCAGAGACGAATGATCCATTTTCTGAAATCATACCATTCTTACACAGCAAACTGACTGGCTAATGTCACAATGTTTGGCAATCTGATGACTAGAGAAACAACTTCAAGAAAAACACAGCAAATCCAGTTGATCTGACGTCTTACTATAGATATCATTGAATAGTTACTGCTCACTACTTACTGTGAGCCACACTCCTCTGCAGCCCCAGCTGATTTAAGAACATAGGTGCTAAACTGCAACATTGCAGTTATACATATCAACCAATCATGCCTTGGCTTCATTTTCTACCTTGCAGTACACCATACAAAGGTAAATTCTGATTGGCTGCTACTGGTAACTGCTCTTGTACACTTTTGCATCTATGTTAATGATCTAATACTACCCTACACATATACTACCCTTAACCTCTTGCAACACCATAGGCTGTGGCTTGGAGACAAAGCTAAAGAATGCAGAACAATGCAAACAAAATCTAGTCATCATCATAACACCAGAAATATACATGTACACTCAGCATTAGCTAAATATCAGGCATATGCTGAAAATGTGTGTCTGGTCTAGAGCAGTTTGGTGAAAGTAAGTATTTTTTGGCTGTGTTGCGGAACTGTATCTAAACCACAGCAGAGTTTGTAAACAAGGGCTTATTTTACATACTTAGCAACAATTTTCTTACCATTTCATCATAAAACTCAGACACCACTGTCTTCTTTCCTAACATTGCATTTGTGTCAGACTGAAATAACTTCAACAAATGGTAGAGTGTAACCTGAAAGCAAACAAATACAACTTTCAGACCAAATTTGGAAAACACTATTGGACTAAAAAATACAAGCAGATATTGGGATTAAAGGAAAACTATACCCCCAAACAATGTAGGTCTCTAAAAAAAAATATTAAATAAACATTTTCATAATATAAAATACACTTTTTTTTTTAGTAGTATGTGCTATTGGGTAATCCTAAATAGAAAATTGCCATTTTACGGATTAAGGGCCGCCTCCTGGGATCATAGGATTCACAGTACACACAAACAAGCCAAGGCACACATACATGCTAGGCCCCATCAGCCAATTAATGGACAGAGTTCTGTCTCTTGCTGCCACATTTCTTCCTGTTACAGTTAGAGCTGCATTATTTCTGGTCATGTGATCTCTGAGGGAGCACACAGCCCATCACTAAATAGTGGATCAAGGAAAAGGTTGTAAAAGGGAAATTTTACTGATAAACATATTCCAGTTTGGTGAGATTCTTTAACAGGTCTCTTAACATAATATAAACTATCTGTTGGTTAAGTATTCATTCTGGGGGTATAGTTTTCCTATAACCAGAAATGATTATGCTGGGGGGAAAGCACTAAAAGCAAAATTGCAGATCTATCTACTAATGTAATAAGCACATTACCATTGTTTTCAAATAGACCACCGCAAATAATGCCTCTTTCCCTTACTTCATACAATCATCTTATTTTCCCACACGTACAAGGCTTAAGTCTAACTACTGCAAATTGTGGTACAGAATTGATGTACCCTCTGGAATATGTATTTGCATCATTCAGTAAAAACCCATTTATTAAATTCAGAATCCCGAGACCTATTATGATTCCAATTAGTTTGCCACTCTTTCTAAACATAACTAGAGTGGTTTTCAAAAATGCACGCTGATGCACAAAATACTTACTGGTCTTTCATTTGGATCAATAAAAAAGATTTTTATGATGATCTCAAATTCACCCCATCCTGTTTCGGTAATTTCATAAGGTGGCTTGGTAACAACTGTAAAGCAATCAGAACATGCACATTGAGACAACCCATAAGGGCCTTTATATGGCAATTTACATAAAAGAGCTTAATAGTTACCTCTTAATGGATTTCCATAGCTTTCATGCAACTTAAATTGGATTTTCTTCACATATGCAGACATGTCCTAAATATTCAGAAAGTCCATTAAATATTCAAACTGCTAAATTCACAAGCTACATCTACCTAGCCATTGTTCTGAACCCAAGCAGCCTTTATTTGAATAATGTTATGAGATAATGGAAGTAACACACAATGTCATATTCAATACTTACTGTGCTGTTCCAACTAAAGACATTCCACTTTAGCACCCACATACTTTTGGTCATATAGTGTACTTCACTCATAATTTTTAAAAATGTGCAATACAGTTATGGGATCTGTTATCCAGAAAGCTCCAAATTATGGAAATCCCATCTCCCATAGACTCTTTTATTCAAATGATTCAGAATTTTAAAACTGATTTCCTATTTCTCTCTAATAATAAAACAGTACCTGGTAACTGATCCCAACTAAGATATAATTAATCCTTATTGGATGCAAAACAATCCTATTGGGTTTATTTAAATGTTTTATTGATTTTTTAGACTTAAGGTATAGAGATCCAAATTACAGAATGACCCCTTATCCGGAATACCCTTGGTTCCGAGCATTCTGAATAATGGGTCCTATACCTGTACATCATATTGATGTACTGAACAGGCAGGCAGAACAGATCCTTAAGGAGTTTATCTTAATGATAAAAACTTCTGCAAAAGCCACAATTGTCCTTTAGACATTCCTTATAAAGGGAATATTTACAGAGTTTATATAACTTTTATATGTCTATAGGTCTCACTGGAGATAACTAGGTGTCCCTTTACTAACCAATACAAATCTCTGTGCCTCCAGTATCTGGTGCAAAACCTGCTGAATTTTACTGGAGTTCTTAGAAAGAATTTTGCATTTTACTTAAAGGAACAGTAACACCAAAAAATGAAAGTGTATAAAAGTAATAAAACTAAAATATAATGTGCTGCTGCCCTGCACTGGTAAAAGTTGTGTGTTTACTTCAGAAAGTCTACTATAATTTATATAAATAAGCTGCTATGTTGCCATGGAGGAAGCCATTCAAAGGAGAAAAGGCACAGGCACATAGCAGATAACAGATAAAACACTATTGTATTCTACAGAGCTTATCTGTTATCTGCTATGTAACCTGTGCCTTTTCTCCTATTTTCCAGCTTGAATGGCTGCCCCCGGGGCTACACAGCAGCTTATTATATAAATTATAGTAGTGTTACTGTAGCGCAAACACCAGTTTTACCAGTGCAGGGCAACAGTGCATTATATTTTTATTACTTTAAAGCTCTTTCATTTTTTGGTGTTACTGTTCCTTTAAAATTAGTGAATTGTGCTTTAGTAAATCCGCCTAATATCTTGCTGGCTATGGTTGCCGCAGACTACAATGCTTAATACAGCTAAAAAAAAAAAAAAATCTATAACCTGCAAGTACTTCTAGGCCCTGCTTCAGCAAAAAACTCAAGCCTTCCTAGTCCCAATCATACGTAATATAAGTAGTCTGCATATTTTTAAATTGCAAATACATAAGCGCATGTATATCTGCACCGAATTAGTACCTCATTACGATATGGTTTCACGTAAACTGTCCACTGGTGGGTATGGCCATCTTCTTCCCTTTTCTTGCCAAAGTAACGGGCCACATTTCCATACACTATTGGCTTCACAATAGTAACGCCCTTAAAAGATGAAAACAAATTGCTTAGCAGAGACGCTAGATCACAAATTTATTCTAGAGGCATCTGCCTTAACAGCTGAATCGGCAGAAGGAGGTAGAAATCCTATTGTTTCTACCTCCTTATCTGCTGTTTCAGCCCTGAACGTTAGTGGCCCATTGGGACGATCTTTCGTGCGACCAGATCAAAAATCGCCACGTGTGGCCACTTTTACTGACTTGGGTTTATGTATGGGAGTGCGCAGTTGCTTACTCTTTATACAATTGGGATGATAAGTAAAATAGGGCAAGTTTGCTCAATCAGAGCTAACAATAAAATATCTTTCTAGAAATGCTTGAGATGAGGTTAAAGGAGTAGTTCATCTTTAACAAAATGCCCCATCTACCATCCGGTTAATCTCCTGTAGAATGGGGGGGCACTGAAGCACTGGGTATGGAAGGAAGACTTCTGGGATATGTGTAGCCCGCTGTGCCCTCATACAAGTAAATATTTATAGGAGGGCAAATCATACCAAGAATACTTAGTATACGGCAGTGCCCTTTCTGGTCACTGAGCTCGTCCAACGCTAAAACGCTCCTCTCGCTCAGCCAGAAATGGGCCCGTCCATAGATATCCAGGCGAGAGCGCACACAGGTAGTTCCACTGAAGATGAATTCTCAGGTATAACAGCCAAGTACAGACTCACACAGCCCCAGTAATACACCTGCCCTATGCAGAGCACTAGCCGGACCCAACGACATACCAAGCGCCCTCCTTAAACCAACACAAAGCCTACATTCCCTACTTGCTTCACCTTCACTCTCCCTCCTGAGTCCGGGCCGAATTCAGCCATCCTCTTGAACATATTGCAGCGGGAGGCGGCCGGGGAGGGGCCGGGGCAGTTCACAGTCGAACACGCACAGCTCACTGCAGAAAGCTACAAACCCACATTGAAGAGAAACCCCGCAAAAAGCCAAGACTACCAGCGATTTCGCCGGAACGAGCCGTCGCCCAGCTCCAAGAACAAACAACCCGCTATTATTTGTCCTCACCCATAAGCTTGTACAAATGGTACAGTCCGGCCAAAACCCCCTCCCCTTTGTCACTACTGCCGCCTGTTTGTAAGCGGGTAGCGTTGTCTGGTGACGAACTTCCTATAATTATGTGGGCGGGTACTTGAAAGCACCTTCGCCATTTTTACAAGTGGCATTATTGTAAAGCAAAAAATAAGAGATAGCTATACCATCTATTATTCTCAAGCAGTCACAGTAGTGTATTTGCTTGTCACAAATGTCCTTTAATGATGCATAAAAGTTAGTCATTTTGTTGTGATAACTGAAACAAACATAAATACTGGTACAACATGTCTGGTTCAAGTAAGATAAACGTGTGTTTATTTAGTTCAAACTGTTTAATGTTTTGGGGTACACCCCATCATCAGATGTACTAGACTGGGGGTCCCGAAGCTTTTTTTTTTTTCCTGAAAAATATTCAAATACATAGGGATTCAGAGCACCACAAGCATGAAAAAAGTTCCTGTGATGTGCCAAAAGAGGACTGGAATTTGGTAGCCCCTGTGTGGACTGACAGCCTGCAGGAGGCCTTGTTTGTCAGTATGCTTGTTTTATGTTTCCAAAACTTGCTTCCAAGTCAGAAATTCAAAAATAAACACTTGCTTTGAGACCACTGGGAGCAACATCCAAGCGGTTAGTAAGCAACATGTTACTCACGAGCCACTGGTTGGGGATCACTGTACTAGACAGCAGTGAATGATGAATTGGCCATTCACAGTTTTGTGCTCAAAAACTGCAAAATGTATCATTGCAAACAATGTAACCAAGCAACTATTAAAGTTTTAAAGGGATTCTGTCACAAAACACATCAGTTAATTGTGCTCCTCCAGCAGAATCTCGTATTGAAATCCAGTTTTCAAAAGAGCACACCAACATTCCGGTAAACGATCTAGAGTTCCCTGATATCAAGTCATCAAAAAATGTGCCTCTGGGGCATCTTAGATGACATTATCCCTACTAACCATGCCTGTAACCAATACCGGTCCCGGCTATTCTATGCTAGAAAAGACAGTAATGCATTGGATGGGTGCAACTCTACCCAGTGCATCGTCATAGCAACAATTGGTTAACAAAGCAACACATCAGAAACTAGAAAGGGAAGTTTGAGAACAAACTTTGTGTTGGGTTGAACAATGTGAAGTCACTGAATGAAATCTGATCTGTTGTTGGCTCTGCCTACTTTTTCTAACCTTGGACCACAATTATATAGAAAAAACCCCTGTGCAAAGTTTGGGGACCTTGGTTTTAATAGTGTCTGAATGGCAGCAATTTAAATTTCCCCACTGAAAGTCAACGAGTGACATCTGATGGCTCCACCCACTTTTTCTAACCTGGAACTGCAGTTACCCAGTGACTAAGTTTAGGGACCCTAGGATTAATAGTTAAATAATGGCAGCAGTTTAAATTTAAACCAATAAAAGTTAATAGGTAAATTGTGATTGGTGGTTGGTGGGTGTGTCTACTTTTTCTAACCTTGAGTCGAAGTCACCCAGTGACAAACAGTGAAAATCAATAGTTAAAATCTGATTGGCTGTTGGTGGCTCCACCCAACTCTGAAACACAGTTACCTGGTGACTAGCTCTGCAAAGTTTAGGGACCTTAGTACTAATATTTAAAGAATGGCAGCAGTTTAAATTTAAACATACAGTATGAAGGCTATAGGTGAAATCTGATTGGCTGTTGTTGGCCCTGCCCACTTTTCCAAACTTGGAAAGTTTGGGGACCCTGACATTAAACATGTGAGAATGGCAGCAGTTAAAATTTTCTCCACTGAAAACAACGAAAGAAATGTGATTGGCTTATGGAGGCCCCGCCTACTTTTTCTAACCTTGAATGCGTAGTCACCCACTGACTCACTGTGCAAAGTTTGGGAACCCTGGCATCAAACCAATACAATTTAATAGGTGAAATCTTATTGGCTGTTGGTGGCTCCGCCCAACTAACACTGCAGCCCCCTAGTGACCAACTGGGAAAAGTTTGGGGACCCTGACATTAAACATGTGAGAATGGCAGCAGTTAAAATTTCCCCACTGAAAACAATGAAAGAAATGGGATTGGCTGTTGGTGGCCCCGCCCACTTTTTCAAAACTAAAACTGCAGTCCTCTAGTGACCAACTGTGAAAAGCTTGGGGACCCTGGTGTTAAAGGAACAGTAACACTAAAAAATAAAAATGTTTTAAAATAATTAAAATATAATGTACTGTTGCCCTGCACTGGTAAAAGTTGTGTGTTTGCTTCAGAAAGACTACTATAGTTAATAGAAATAGCTGCTGTGTAGCCATGGGGGCAGCCATTTAAATTGAAAAAAGGAGAAAAGGCACAGGTTACATAAGAAGATACCAGATATACTGTGTAGAATACAATGGGAATCTGCTAATTATCTGTTATCTGCTTAGTAACCTGTGCCTTTTCTCCTTTTTTCAATTTAAATGGCTACACAGCAGGGTATTTATATAAACTGTAGTAGTGTTTATGAAGAAAACACACAACATTTACCAGTGCAGAGCAATAGTATATAATATATTAATTATTTTTATACACTTTCATTTTTTGGTGTTACTGTTCCTTTAATACTGTGAGAATGGCAGCAGGTTGAATTTCCCCATTTAAAGTCAATAGGTACAATCTGATTGGCTGTTGGTGGCTCCACCCACTTACAAAAATACAAAAAACCTTAAATGCGTAGTCACCCAGTGACTGACTATGCAAAGTTTGGGAACCCTGGCAACAAACCAATAAAAATCAATAGGTGAAATCTGATTGGCTGTTTGTGGCTCTGCCTACTTTTTCTTACCCCTGGTGTTATTACTGTGAGAATGGCAGCAGGGTGAATTTCCCCATTGAAAGTCAATAGGTAAAATCTGATTATGTTATTACTGTGAGAATGGCAAGTAATAGGTAAAATCTGATTGGCTGTTCACAGCTCCGCCCACTTTTGGGCATCCAACAATCATCATATTTTCATTCAGGCTGAACCCATGACTGTATGATTCAAGTTTGGGGAGTGTCGCCTCAAAGCTGTAAGATTGGCATCAGTTTCAATTTCCCCATAAAAGTCAATGGGTAAAATTTGATTGGCTGTTGTTGGCCCCTCCCACTTTATGGTTTTTTTTTTTTTTTTTTAAAAACTTGAATGCGTAGTCACCCAGTGACTGACAGTGCAAAGTTTGGGAACGCTGGCATCAAACCAATAAAAATCAATAGGTGAAATTTGATTGGCTGTTGGTGGCTCCGCCCACTTTTTAAATCTAAAACTGCAGTCCCCTAGTGACCAAGGGTAAAATGTTTGGGGACTCTGGTGTTATTACTGCGAGAATGGCAGCAGGTTAAATTTCCGCCAAATCAATAGGTAAAATCTGATTGACTGTTCACAGCTCCGCCCACTTTTGGGCATCCAGCAATCATCATATTTTCATTCAGGCTGAGCCCATGACTATGTGATTCAAGTTTGGGGAGTGTAGCCTCAAAGCTGTAAGATTGGCAGCAGTTTCAATTTCCCCATTAAAGTCAATGGGTTCAATTTGATTGGCTGTTGTTGGCCCCTCCTACTTTGGGGTCATCCAACAAATGTCACTGTTTCATTCGGGGTGACCCCATGATTATGTTATTCAAGTTTAGGGGGTGTAGCTTCAAAGCTGTAAGAGCGGCAGCAGTTTGAAAATCTTCCCTGTCAAAGTCAATGGGAAAATTGGGGGGGTTCAGAGCGGCGCCACAAAAAGACGGGGGGCCGGATCGCTTAGAAAAGCACAAGCAACCTGCTCCGCTATAGGGCGAATAAGTGTGGAGAGTTTGGGTGTTGTACCCCTAAAACTGTAGGAGGAGTAGCGTTTAGAAAATGGGGGGCGCTAAGAAGAAGAAGCCAAAGTGGAAGAACAGTCTGTTGGGGTTTTCAACCCAACACAATTAGGGGTAACCAGACTAAATTTGAATGTATCTAGACAACATTGTTGGATTCAGGATTTTATTAACAATGTACTATCCTCCTCTGTACCAACTCCTACACTATGTAGTTTGTACAAAACTTGCTGTATTACCTTGCTAAACCCGCTATAAAACACTGTGACCTGGAAACCAGTTTGCCTTGTTTACTTGATTTGTGTATTAACATAATAATAAAAATCAACCTTTAAAAAAAGAGCAAACAGATTTTTTTATATTTAATTTTGAAATGTGACATTGGGCTGGCCTTGTTTTTAGTTTGCCAGGTGCCCTCAGCCATATGACTTGTGCTATAATAAACTTCAGTCACTCCTTACTGCTGCACTGCAAGTTGGAGTGATATCCCACCCTGCTCCATCAGCTGATCAGCAGAACAATGGGAAGGTAGAAAGTTAGCAGCTCCCTGACACCTGTATTGCTAAAAATGCTCCCAAGCCCCACCAGATATGATAAAAGATATGATAACAGCACTCAGCATAATTAAAAATCCAAGTCTGGCTCACCCAATTCATGACTCCTCCATTTACATTGAGCAGGAGAAACAACAGCTTATCTGAAAGCAGTTCTATCATTGTTGTGCTGGCTTTTTTTGAAAGCTCAGAATCAGGCACATTGACCTGAGATTGCTGCCTTCAAGACTAAAATGGTAGAATAAATTATTTGTAACATACACAGAGTAATTTAGAAATAAAAAATTCACCAAACTAATCATGACAGAATCCCTTTAAAAAGAACAACATAACATATACCTGCAAACAGGGAAAACACTGAAAATATGCTTCAAAAGGAACTTACTCTTTACCCTACCAAACAGGAGTTGTAGAATCTTTACCTGGTATATACATAATATTCATATTCAGTATTCATCTGTTGCAGTAAAACCTGCAACATGGGGCTGATTCTTGGCCTGTGGAAAAACAGAGGCCAAGAATCTGCCCCTACACTGGCATCTGCCTTATTCTTTGGCTCTGAAATGCAAATGTGTTTCTTCCCTGATATCGGCCACATGCGCCTTCACCAATTCTGACACAATCCTAATAATGGTTCCAGGTGCAGCAAAAAAAAAAAAAAAGGCTGATGCCAGCATAGGGGCAGATTGCATTTAAAAATGCAATAAAATGGCTAAAAA
This sequence comes from Xenopus tropicalis, assembly GCF_000004195.4. NCBI lineage: Eukaryota > Metazoa > Chordata > Amphibia > Anura > Pipidae > Xenopus > Xenopus tropicalis. Next base: position 58,868,158 of record NC_030679.2, on the reverse strand, counting down.
TGCAACAAAAGCACCTAAAATGAATTATAATTGTCAAAATAAAGTGCAAAAGATATTTCACAGTGCAATTAACCAATATGCTATTTGCAATGGCAAAATAACATGAAAGGAAAAATACCATAAAACTGGTTTGGTGTGTATCTATACACTTGCCAACTGTACCTTGTATGTGTGAGTGGTATAAATGTGTGACACCCCCTGATCCCCAAAAAGTTTGTGTGTATGTGTCCATAAGTGTAAATGTAAGTTATCACTGTAAAATGTGTGTGTGTTAGACTGTAGAGCTATGGATATCCACAGAAACTTTCTAGGGGGGGCAGGTAGGTAAAAGTATTACAATTAATAATTATACTAATATTTTGTTTTTCCAGCACAAAAATGCAATCGGTGAGTCTGCACCGAGGCAAGTGCAATGCTGAAAGTCATATTAAGTCATAGTCTTAAATCCATCTGGCTCCTTCTTCCCTGTGGATAGCACAGCAACACCCAACACATAATTATACACCTTAGGGACCACCTAACTCCCAGAACAAACCCCCGCCGGGTTAACACAGGCCCACACAAGCGGCATAGGGCAGGCAGAGTATGGCACACACGGGGGGCAAAGGTGTCACGATCTGTATCCCAAAACTCAGAACAGAATCCACGCTCACGCTCACGCTTCTGCCTATAACCGCCGCCTTTCACGTCGGGAGGAGCCCTTCGTAACTCGGATGCCGCCAGGACTTGTTATGAGAGACCCAAGGAGAGAGTTCTGAGCAGGCACGGGAACCAATCGTATGACAGGAAGGTGGGGAACACTTTAGAGTAGTCAGGACGGGCCGGGGTCAGCAACGATCGGGCAATGCAGTACAGAGTCAGGATCCAATGGAATAGTCGGTCAGGCAATGGTCGGTCCAGGCAGCAGGCAAGAATAGTCAGGAACAGGCAAGGTCAATACAGGCAGCAAACAAGAGAAGGTCAGGTACAGGCTAAGGTCAAACACGGCAGGAACGCAAGAGAAACACACCCAGGAACTCACAGGAATGCGCGTGCAGAACCCGGAGGTACCCTGCTTGCACTTTACTTGTTGTGCTGGCTGAAATATTTTGACCGGACTGTGTGGAGAGTGCCGACTCTCTAGGCTGTGCACCAAGTAGTAATTCTCTGGAGGAGGTAAGGGTGTGCTGGTGTAAATATTTTTCCTACAGGCAGAGTATGGTACACACAGGATGGAGGGGGACCACAGGCTGCCAGTTGGATAGCACTGGCCTACAGCATCTTACAGCAGCCAGAATTCACAGATTGCCAGTTTGGTCCTGGTAGTGGTGCAGGTGTGGGGCTATCACGGGAAGCAGACATTTGTTTTGCCTGAACAGGCAGAGTGCATTTCTTTTTTGTAGGGGGGGGGGGGTAATAGCAACATTAAAGGATTGATTAAACAGGGCTGCCATCAGAAACTTTGGGTCAAGTACAAGCTGGCCATCACTGGAGTCATCTCTCTGTAGTTGTGGAGCTACAACATGGAACTGGCCACTTCTCCTGTATAAACTATAGCAAAAAGGGAAAGCTACCACTACATTTAGGCAGGAGTGCAATGAGGCTGTGGACATATATAGCTGTGGACAGCTACAGTCAAGTGACCCCAGTGGTGACCAATAACCTTGGTTTTAACCTTGGAAAGCAGATTGCTGTTAAAAATGTATAATAAAACAGTAAAATTCTTAATGAATCAGATGAAAGTGTGTGTAGGACTGGCGGGACCAGGGCATTTTTTATTAGCTTTAATACACAGATTGTCTTAACATCCTTGCATATTGACAAGGGGTGACTATAGAAAATATCTTCACTGTTCCCTCTAAGCTGTGCACTCATGCTCATGTACACAAATTATGAGACCAGTGCTTACAATAAATTGTCGTGTGCACAAAACAATTTGTTGGAAACACATCATTTTGCACTGTGCATTACAGTCTTTTAAGCACACAGTTTTAAAAAGTTTGCACAAAATACATTTTGTGCACATACAGCTGAAAAGAAATTAGAGGGAACATCTTGTCTGTGTTATAGGGCACATCAAGGGCCCATACAGTAAGTAGCTTATTGATTTATGTATTGGGCCACATTTTGGTCTCTATAGCTAACATCTGATTGGGGAATGCCCAAATAGCTATCTAGCAGTTCTGAAAATCCCATAGTGACCACTCGCTTTTGTTTTGAACCCAACACAGGACTGGGGGACAAATGATTGGAGTAGCCAAAAATCTGCAGGTTGAGTGAATTACAAGTTTTCATGATATCAGCTCCAATACATAAAATACACACAGTTGACTGTACATTTTTAGAAAGTGAAATGTAATGCTTTCAACTTTTTGTAGGAACAAGTTTATAACAGAAAACATTACAAAACAACAAAAGTGATATAAACATGATTGTTTTATTGCTTAACAGAAAGGCAGTAAATTGCAAGCATTAGGTGTACATTATGTCTGCTCAATGTCAATTTTGTTTCTTGTAATATACCAAAGATCTGCATTCCATTTAAGGGATACAGTAACTTTTTTATAAATGCTGTGAATTTTTTTTTTTTTTTACTTATTATTAAAAAGCTATATTTGTCTTGATTGAAGAGAGTTGGGGTTGCCTAGGCAGTAGACAAGCTGTCTGTAACCACAGCACAAATGTATCTCTTATGACACCTTCAGGTTGGAATCTAATCTTAAAGGAGAACTAAAGCTACAAATTTTGTACATTATATTTTGGGGTTTTCTAGAAACTCAAGGGCCACACAGCCCTTTTGCAGGGAAGATCTGTTCCTCCAAGTATGCCCCCAGTAACTCCTTACCTTCTTTTCTGCTGATTCACTGCACATGCTCTGTGCTGCTGTCACTTACTGAGTTTAGGGGCCAACTCACAATGTACTGTATATATAGAATGTAATTGTCACAATATAAGGCTGATTAGTAAATAATACTAATCAGAGTGGGCGGCAGCAGCCACTGGTCGCACTGATCACTTCTAACATATTCCAGTATGGTGACCCCCAGTGACAACTTTGAAGTACTGGATGATTACTACTATAGAGATGCTAAACCTTTAGGGCTTTGGCACACGGGGAGATTAGTCGCCCGCGGCAAAACTCCCTGTTCGCGGGCGACTAATCTTCCCGAGTTGCCTTCCCCTGCCATCCCATCGGCGACAATGTAAGTCGCCGGTGGGATGGCAGACGCGGCGGGGCGATTTCGGGAAATCGCCGAAAAAGACTCGCGAGTGGCACTCAGGGTATTTTAATGACTGGAGTGTTTAGATGTCACTGTTATGTGTGCTTTACACACATCATTTCCCTATAAGCACTGACAGACAGGTAGGTGCATTTTGACTCCTGCTGTTTTCTGCCTGATTACAGTCGTAGCCAAAACTTCCAGAATGCTATAACCCTATGGAAGCACTCCCAGTATTCTCCTGGTATTTCAAGAGTGGTAGCACAATTATATCTTAATGCTTATATGTATCTCCTCCCTTATATATAAGAAGCTTTGCAATCAGCAGCAGCAAGCCAGGCAGTTCAGTAGAGCTACGGAAGAATATCAAGTTTGCAGTCTTTAATCCACTGAGAAAGGTCTCTTCCTTTGCAATGATTTCTCCAGCCAACCCTGTGCATGAGACACACACGTTTAAATTAATTGGATTTCCATGCCTTATATTCATGATCCATTTTACACAGAAATGTACATCTGAGGTAGATGTTTAAAAATGAATATTTAGTTTTGTCAAACATATAAGTATTCACATGCATAGGTGAACCACTAAATGGCTGCCAATGAGGGCAGATTTTAGGGTAGAGCAAAGAGGACATTTGCTTCAAGCATTAAATACAGATACTTTATATATCCCCATACTAATAGAATTAGAATAGGATGTTTGGGGCCCTATCTCTTTTCTAACTTTAGACCTGCTCTTAACTGCTATCCTCACCATCAGGTGCACTTACGGATCAGTGTACTAATTTCCCTATGTTCTAATAGGTCAAAGCCATTAATATTGCTATGTTAACAAACCCTGCTTTCTGTATAGCCTGAGATTTTTAGGCAAGCTATACTGAAGTTGAAAGGTTGTGAAATCATGGCCATTGCCTTGCAGATATTAATGCAGCAAAACATTAATGGCAATCTTTTTATTGAGCTGGGGGGGGGGCGGTTTTGGGCCTTTGTGTACTTGAAATGCCTGGGCCTATTTTGAATCCCAGTCCACATCTTATTCTAAGCCTGCGGATCTGCAGGCTGAGAATCAGTCACATGTGGCATTAGCCTTAGATCAAGCAAAGAAGAGTAAAATCTGTGCATTCTTTACAAGAATTGTTGTTAAAGGAATGTAATAGGGTAGAAGGAGAGCAATTGTGGATGCTGGGGGTGGCTAAAATGTTCTTTACTTGCTAAGACAGTTTTTTAGTATGGAGTGATTAAATATTAGAGCAATAAAATAAGTACTTTCCAATTACAGATTTTCCCAATTTCAGAATTTCCCTATTTAGGACAACATATCTGTTACAATGTATGAGTTCATTACATACCATGCTTCCATGCCCTGTGGGTCTCTTACAACGCGTTTTGCACATATCACAGACTGGGTGATGTCATCACTCAAGAGAGCTAAAAGAAAATACATCATCATTATGAACCAGGGGATAAATTGTAAGGTTATTCCTACTTAAAAGGAAGTTACTTACATTTCTGGAAGCTGTTTCATTTAATGGCTATTCTACTGCAAACAGCAATTGCTTTTTCTGTTTTGAGGAGAAAGGTTGGTTGGTCTTAGGGGGTGGGCTACTATGTTACATAAATATGTTTAGTCCCTTTAGGCCAAGGACTCACAGATGGTATGGTCCGATTGTGTTTTTTACACAGGTGGAGACAAGCAAATCCGCTCCTATCCAATCCTTTAGATCAGTCACCAAAAATCAATCATGTGAATAGGGGAGATTACAAATCTGTTATGTTTGAATATGCCAAAATATTGGTGGGACATTGCATAAACATCAAATATTCAAAAACATAGTTGTTTCCAATGTATACAGGATATAGTAAAAGACTGTTCAACTTGAGGCATGTGGTCCAAGTGTGTAGTTTAAGGGATATTTATGGAACCTTTAAGCCCAAGGGCACCATAGACTGCAACATAATTTTAATATAATCCAGATCTCTAACATGCATATGACTAACAATCGGGCCACTACATGTAAAAAGTTGTATATATTGAATATAATACAAAAACCAACACATTTGTTTTAGTACATTACCTCTGCAATTAATGTTGCAAGCATTGTGACTTCCTGGAGTCTTGTTGTCATTACACCACCAACGACTGTTTATTTGGAGAATGCCATAATCAGTGCTGTTATCTCCTCTGTTGAAATTTGTACGGTCTGTATAAAATGAGCTCTCAAAAAAAGCTGTACACACCCCTGTGGATAGATTTTTCAGTTAACCCAAAGAATATTAATTAATTCATTTGCTTTTCTTGCAAAGCAATGTCAGCATGTACAATGCCAAACACCGACTGGTGTAAAGGTCACCATAACTGGAGAAGTGGAAACTACCTGCCTGAATGCATAATACCAACTGTAAAGTTTGGCAGAGAGTATTCCATGGTTTGGTCCTAGGTTTATAAAAAAATATATATACAGCATACAAAAAAATTCTTTAAAATCCTGTGTTTATAACTTGTGACAACAGTTTTGGAAAGGCTCTAAATACCCACCAGGCACTAAGTAAGGTATGTACAAAATGTAGGGATGCACCGAATCCAGGTATCAATCCTTAAAATTATGTGACTTACTAAAACAAAACAATAAACATGGAAGTTTGACATTTTTCACTGTGCGCTTTGTGTGCAGTTCTCTTTTACCCTTCCTTGTCCTATTTTGCATCCCCAACAAAATAGTTTGCTGAGACTGCCCTGTTAAGAGTCCTAACCTTAACCCAATTGAAGACTTGTGGGAGGAATTGAAGTGTCTACTGGCCAGGCCCTAAACTTCAATTTTCATGGGCAATGGGGTGCAGGGAAACTTCATAGGCCCTCTGGGGGTGGCCCATAATAGTTACACCACTGTTTGGGAAAGAGATGTTGGACAAGCAGGTGCTTTGATATGCAATTCAGTGATGCTGGGGGATTCATGGAAGAAATTAACTTGATGTAAAGTTACGGTATCTTTATTTTAGCCTAACGTAACTATGTAACAAGCCTGCGCAAATTGGGTAATGCCTTTGATGGACTAGTGGCTTCACCAGAATTCTAGTTTTTAAACAAGAACTTGTTTTTTTTTTTTACTTAAAAAAGTTGCAACAATGCTCTATTACAGTGTAGCAGTCAGGCATTTAAATTTCTTATTCTACCAGCACTAGAGCAATTAAAGACTGGTGTCACATTGACTGGGATAGAAAACTAGCGTATTGAAAACACAGACTGGGCCTATTTATCAAAATTTGAATTTATGAAGTTTTTTTCTACTTGAATGTTTTCTTTTTTATTAAAAAATATGAATATTAAAAACTCAACTGAATTAAAATTGTGTGAAATCTCAAATACCTTGTATGTGTGAGTTTACAAGCTCAAAAAAAAACCTTGAAAATTTCAAATTGAAAAATTTTTTGCATTTTGCCTAGGGCAACTGCCATTGACTGCAACATGAACTCACAGCACAAGTTTTTAAATGCCAAAGTTTTGTTTTTAAGTTTTTTGTGCTTACTATATAGCAAATATTTGAGTTTTTGAAAATATAGTTGTGCAAAAAACTTGAATTGTGGAAAAAACTTGAATTTGAGCATTGATAAATCACCCCCTTAAAGTTGGGGACACTTGATGTAGGCTATTTATAAGTGGAGTACCTAAACCTCCCCCAAGCAAATATATTATTAACAAATCAGACAAAAATAAAAAATACATAAACATATAGATATGTAAATAAAATACAGTCTTTCCAAGGGCTTTTTGAGAAAATGAGTTATTATAACTTACATTTTGGCTGGATATATGCACATAGAGAAAAGAACTGTTATCTCTTTTTTCATGAATACAGATAGTTAATACATTTAAATTAATGGAGCACAACATCACCAAGAATACTCAGCCATAATCTCCAGAGAAGTGATGCAATAGCCGCGGTATTGTGTATATTCACTACAAGGTAGGTGAACAAAACAACGATACATTTTCATAGTTTCAAAATCTTGTATCTAAACATTAACGGGGATAAAATGGGAAATTAACAAAGGGTATAGACCACAATTCAGGTTCACTTACAGTTAGGCAGGCTGTATCCTCGATACCCATCAAGTCCCATCTTCTTCATAATTCCAGCAAGTTCACATCTTTCGAATAATTTTCCATCTGTGACTGTAAAAATAAAAATCCCCCCCCAGAAAAGCACTGCAGAGTTCATGTCTGAGCTAGAGAGAGAAAATCAAGATACTCAAGGGCTTTCTGTTGCTGCTTTTTTTAAGTGGCAAAACTCCACCTCTAATCCATACTGATATCCAAGGAGGACTAGAGATAGCCTGACTCACTTTTAATTGCTTAATGCATTTCCTTTTATTTCAAAGTGAAATCAGCGCCAAAGAAAAGGTAGAAAGGCACTGCAGTAAGCTAATGGGCCTCTTTTAAGGGATCTAGCACATGGATCAGTGAAGTATCAACTATAACTACTACACTTAAGGGCTCTGGTACACGGGGAGATTAGTCGCCCGCGGCAAAACTCCCTGCTCGCGGGCGACTAATCTCCCCGAGTTGCCTTCCCCCTGCCATCCCACCGGCGAACATGTAAGTCGCCGGCGGGATGGCACACGCGGCGGCACGATTTTGCGCAAATCGCCGAAAAAGACTCACGAGGCTTTTTCGGCGATTTCCCGAAATCGCCCCGCCGCGTCTGCCATCCCGCCGGCGACTTACATGTTCGCTGGTGGGATGGCAGGGGGAAGGCAACTCGGGGAGATTAGTCGCCCGTGAGCAGGGAGTTTTGCCGCGGGCGACTAATCTCCCCGTGTACCAGAGCCCTTAAGTGTAGTAGTTACAGTTGATACTTCACTGATCCATGTGCTAGATCCCTTAAAAGAGGCCCATTAGCCTACTGCAGTGCCTTTCTACCTTTTCTTTGGCGCTGATTTCACTTTGAAATAAAAGGAAATGCATTAAGCAATTAAAAGTGCATCAGGCTATCTCTAGTCCTCCTTGGATATCACCACTGGCTTTGTCAACTGCAGCTGGTTTCTTTTTTTATATTTTTTAAACATTCCATTCATGTTTTGGTGCACTGTATAGTTACAACCCAAGTGGCAGCTTGTAAACATATACTTCACTGTAAATGGCTACTGGTTCATGCAAGAAAAATCGCAGTCTGCAGACATGTCTGGTGGAAGTACATTGATGACGTGTTCATACTCGGGGGGGGGGGTAACATTGAGTCATTGATGCAGTTGGTTGAATTTTTGTTTTTTCAATAACTGCAATACATACATAAAGTTTACTTTGCAGGCTAGCCAGAGTGAAGTGTCATTTGAAGATATTCTTGGCAGCAATAATGCCGACACTTTGATAACAGATTTTTGCAGAAAAGAGATGGGTTGTGATTCATTGCTTCAACTCATTGCTTCTCTTCTCAAGTTATCATCAAGTTAAGAATTGCTCAGAATGATGCTTTATGTGAGAGAAGATGCAATGAATTGGAAATATGACTTAAAGATAGTGGTTGTCCGACCTCTTTATGGCATGCTGAGAAAAGGAAAGTAATGAATTGTCTTGAAGACCAGTTTGGGTCTTGTTGTATGAAACAAATACTTCCAAGGATGGTGTTTGTCACTAATTTTAATGCAGCTGCCCAAAATGTAGCTGGGTCTATTAGGAAACATTGGCCCTTAGGTGTTTATTATTTTATATTATTTAGGCAAGCCTTTGAAAATGTTCAGTAGTGTGTATTAGCCCATAGACTATAATGATGTATATCTTTTTATCTTTACTATTATGATATGTGTATCATGTGACTATATCAGGTGACCATATTATGTGACTCAAAGGGTCTGTAAGGTGGGCTAATCAGACATTTATGGCTTCATGAAGGGAGTGGATGCTTCTGAAACCTTAACTTTCCTGCTGTCTGGATAATGTCCATTTTTTTGTCATGTGAATCTTTACTTTTCAGGTGCAGACTAATTGGAATTCCCTACAGACATTTACAGACAGAACCAGGGCAAAGTGTGCATCTGGTTAGTATTTTAAACATATTAATTTCACTAATTATAATATTCCAAGAGGATAAGCAGACATATTTTGAAATTTTAGGGCAAAGTAACTGTAAAATCCAGGAAAATGTTGAAAAAATCAGGGAAAAAGCACCCACTGAAATACATTATAAATTGGTGGGACCACAAAAAAGATTATAAAGTGGAAAACTTAAAATCAGGTGCTTCACTGTGGGTTTCACTGTAGTAAGCTCCTCTTTCACACAAGGCAAATCACGGTCTGTGGACACAAACTGCTTTGTTTATGTGCCCAATAATACCCACAGTAATAGCTGATAATAATAATAATAAATGATTGGCCACTACACTGGAGTACAATAATTGCTTCCAATCAGCTTAGAAAAGCTACTGCGCATAAAATGAACATGCACAAGTGCAAACAGGAAATTAGTCAAGGTACCATAGGGGTGCTAACTTTACTTGGCTATAATGCATTTAGAAACTGGTAGGTGGTATTGCAAGCTCAGATCACCTTTGATTGTTTTAATGGAATACTGTCATGGGAAAACATATTTTTTTTCGCGAGTCTTTTTCGGCGATTTCCTGAAATCGTCCCGCCGCGTCTGCCATCCCGCCGGCGACTTGTTCGCCGGTGGGATGGCAGGGGTAGGCAACTCGGGGAGATTAGTCGCCCGCGAACAGGGAGTTTTGCCGCGGGCGACTAATCTCCCCGTGTGCCAGAGCCCTAATAGAGCTTCTCCTGCAGAATCCAGTATTGAAATCAGTTTTTCAAAAACATGAACAGATTTTTTTATATTTAATTTTAAAATTTCATATGCCAAATTCTTAATTTCCGAGGGTGCCACAACCATGTGACCTGTGCTCTGATAAACTTCAGTCACACTTTACTGCTGAGCTGCAAGTTGGAGTGATATCACTCCCCTCCCAGCAGCCGATCAGCAGGACAATGGGAAGGCAGCAAGATAGCAACTCCCAGTAGATATCAGAATAGCACTCAATAGTAAGATATCCAAGTCCGGCTTGGGACTCCTCCAGTTACATGGGAGTAGGAGAAACAATAGGTTACCCGAAAGCAGTTCTAATGTGTAGCGCTGGTTCCTTCTGAAAGCTCAGACTCAGGCACAATGCACTGAGATGGCTGCCTACACATCAATATTACAAGTAAAAAAATTCATTTGCTGGTTCAAGAATAAAATTTTAAATGGTAGAGTGAATTATTTGCTATGTAAACAGTGCAATTTAGAAATAAAAAGTACCCCATAAAAATAATGACAGTATCCCTTTAATCACACCAGACAAGTCAAGATGATGGTGGAATTCCCTACTGTACTAAGCTCCTACTGTAATAAGCTAAATGTTTTTTTATATATTAATGGAAGGGTGTTATGTCTCCAAAAACTGCAGCCAGTAACTTTGTGTTTCGAAATGTTTATTGAGTTGTCTTAACATGACAATATAAAACATGAAAACTAACAGGAATGGTCAGTAATCCAGGGAAATGCAATAATAACATGAGCCATAGGTATATAGGCTATATAGTGTGGTGGGCTGGAGGGTCCATAGTACGTTATGCACTTTGTATGCACTAGTTTCCTTGTAGAAAGCCAAGATAGCCATGCTGCCAAATATTTAGCAAATTGTGCAGGTGCTCTGGCAGATAGTTCCTCAGTTCTGCATATTTTTATAAATTTCCAAAGCCAGCCTTTTATAGTAGGAGGTTGTGATGATTTTCAGTTCAGTGATATTGATAAATTAGCGGAAATAAATACCTGAGGTTTTGTGCTAGTCTACTCCCAGTATTCAGGCACAACAAAATAGGCAGCACTCACTCAGCTAACAAATTTGCCAATGGGTGCACAATCCAACAGGGTCCCTCCTCTCCTGTACATGTAGATCCAAACGATTATAGACAGCACTCCATCTATTTCATTAAAATGCCTTTATTGTCACAATAAAGGCAGCAGCAACCAGTCAAGCCTAATTGGCTCTTTATCAAAGTCCCAGTATTTAACCAGAGATTTAACAGACCTCCTCCCAAATGGGCCACATTGTAGCACATGTACAAAAATGTAGAGACTCTGTCCCTATTAGCAAAAACATTTTTGATTCAGCAAAACATGAACTTCTGAGTCTGAGCTGGTAACAATAATATAACACATAATATAACACATAATATATACACGAAAGAGGTTTTCAGTCTGTAGTTTTGTAGAGAGCCATGAGTGGCAAGTTTGATAGCTTAGACTGGTACTGGGCAGCATCTTACATGTAGTGGGCCAAACATTTATCCTACCATGTGTTCAAGGGCCAGAATTTATTAAAATGATGATGTCATATAAAGCCATCCATTGATCACTTAAAGGAGAAGGAAAGGCTAGTAAAGAGTTAATCTCAAGCTGCAGGCATACCTTCAGTTCTCACAATAGTGCCCTTAAATCTCCCCATATTTCACCTGTTCAGATGATCAGAAGCCAAACAGGAAGAAAAAACACTGAGCTCTGTAAAGAAAGTTCCCATAATGCCTCACTCCTGCATAGACACCCAGACCAAGTGAACATGCTCAGTTAGTAAGACTATGAATCAGCTTCCTGCTGATTGGCTCAGATCCACATTCCTAAGTGAGTTGGGAGTGAGTTCTTAGCATTCTTGAGGGAGGGAGGAGCAGGAAAGAGCAGAGAACAGAAAGCTGCGTGTTTTGGCACAGGAATTACAGACACCACTAACCTTTTTTCAGAGTGCTTATGGCTGTATTTACATAGACCTTTCTGCTAAAGCTTACTTAGTTTTTACCTTTCTTTCTCTTTTAAGCAGATTTGGGGTCATGCAAATCTAAAGGATTAGGAAACAGCACTCAGATTTACTCTAGTTCATTAAAAGGATGAAGTAATGTAACACAAAACTAAATAAAAACAGTTTATTGAAAATCTAAATCGCCAAACTGATTATCACAAAGTGTGATGGTAACAAACAATAACTGGGACTAGACCCCGCATAAATTCACTACCTTAAGGGCTCTGGTACACGGGGAGATTAGTCGCCCGCGGCAAAACTCCCTGCTCGCGGGCGACTAATCTCCCCGAGTTGCCTTCCCTCTGCCATCCCACCGGCGAACATGTAAGTCGCCGGCGGGATGGCAGACGCGGCGGCGCGATTTCGGGAAATCGCCGAAAAAGACTCGCGAGTCTTTTTCGGCGATTTGCGCGAAATCGCGCCGCCGCGTCTGCCATCCCGCCGGCGACTTACATGTTCGCCGGTGGGATGGCAGAGGGAAGGCAACTCGGGGAGATTAGTCGCCCGCGAGCAGGGAGTTTTGCCGCGGGCGACTAATCTCCCCGTGTACCAGAGCCCTAAAAGGTTTGTAAAATAATACAATGTTATCTCATTCATTAAAAAAAAAAGGTATACATAAAAATATACCTATATTTAGGGCCAGATTTATCAAAATTCAAGTTCATCGAAAAAAAAACCCCACAAACCCAAAAAAATAACCGTGACAAAACTTGTGTGACTTTCCTTCTCCAATGCTAGCTTAAGAAAAAAATGCAATAGAATATTCTCCCACATATTTTATTGTAGTAAAAAAGTTGCACACTGGCAAAAATCACATTGTTCCAATTATTTCTAATGAGGCTAAAAAACTCAAATGTTTTATTAAACTGGGAAAATGAATAAATAAAGTTAGTGACAACTGATTCCTATTGAAGCTTTTACTTGACAATTTTTCCTAGCGACTTCTCGCAGATTTTTCTTTAATAAATACCAACATTTCATGGTTCCAGTTTGACAGTTAGACCACTGGTTTTTAACTCCCTTTTAAAGGGAAAATATACCACTCTTTGTGACATGAGCTTATTCAGTTGGGTTATGTAAAAAAGATGCACAACACATCTGAACTTCCAGAAATAAATCTATTTTTACACAGATATATCTGATGCCACAGACTGAAGGGAAACCAAGTTACTCATTAGAACCATTTTTAAACCCCCCTTAGGCTCACAGTGTCATGCAACCCCTACCTCACCTCGTTCAACTGTGAAGTGATAGTTTCCCAGGACTAAAAGAGCAGAGGAGGCTGCATCAGGGCAGGGGGGCAGGTGAGTTTGCTACTCTGTGCCATGTCCCTCTGAAGATTTTTTTCAGGTCTCAGTGCAGAGTAGTTGTGCCACTGACCTTAAGTGGAAGTTTCTTAAACAAGCATAAACTCTGCTAAAGTAATCACTCAAAAACCAGTAGTACATTTCTTTGTAATGTTGGAAACTTTTTCAAAAACATTTTATTTACTGCACCCAAGTACTCCATTTTGTTGCTATTCATTTCCACAATATTATGTCAGTTTGCATTGCATCACACAAAAATAAGGGAAAAAAAAGTCCACTTTTACGAAATAATGCCAGAAACAAGTCTGGCTTCCCTTTCTAGGATTTTATTGTGAAATAAAACAGCAGATCTAAAAGTTTCTTGGAAATGATTTCTTTTATTTATTTAATCGTTGCTCAGGGTGCGGCACAAAATAACTGGAACAACAGATGTATAACTATGTCTGTGCATTTCAGTTAAGGGAACTTCTAAAACTAAAGTAATCATTCTATGGTTCTTAAAGGGCTAGACCTTAGTCAGAATTGTTCATTTACTTTCCTCAGTATATGAAAATGTTATGAATAGAAACCAAAGTTTTATAATGTTTCATTGATTTCTATTTTATAAATTATGGGCACAAATAAATTCTCTGTAATCTGAGTTTGTAGTTTATTTTTTTGGAAACACTTTTGTATTTTGTCTGTACTTTTCTCTTACATGCTCCCTGCGCTTCCCCTAGCTCGGCCTCCACAGTCTCTCCCAAGGCCTCATAAGGGCCAAGTAAGGTCCAAAACATTGCTATCTTTTGGATGTCTATTTTGAACCAATAAAACCAAACTGTGTAACCAAATACTGTATACAGATTCACAGTATCTCTCTGCCATTGGTCACAGGAAAGATCGTTCAGGGCTGAATCATCAGATATGGAGGTAGAAACAACAGAAATTCTACCTCCACCTGCCAATTCAGCCCAAAATGGAGATTTTACTCGGGGCCTGAGTAAAATCTTTTAACCTGCCCGATCGACGAGACGACAGCCTTTGCGATATCGGTCATCTCATCAAGCCACCATACACGCACCAAACAAGGTTTTGCACGATAATATCGGTGTGTATGGCCAGCTTAAGTCAGAAATCTGCAATATATAGGCTGTGAGGAACTGCAGCCATGTAATCATGAAAAGAGATTGTTCAAGCCATTTGGATTATTTAGCACAAAAGCAATGCAGTAAATGCTCCCTAATGCTCCTACCCTGACCCTAAATCTTCTGCAAGACAAATATGTTTACACACTTCCAAAACTTCACTTTACTTTCCAGTTCAGCTGCAGTTACTACCAACTCACCCCCAATGTCAAATTTTTGTGCTAATAAAGATACCATTAAGATGCCTGCATGCTGTATCAGCCTGATGCAAAGATGTGGAGTGGATTTTGTCTTGAAAATGCACCAAAATCTGTTATTTATGTCTCCACCCAGGCTAATGCAACTTCTGTGAGTGCAGACACACCAATCTACAGATCGAAGCTGAAGGGTGGTTTCTGCCCCATGTGGCAATAGCCTAAAGGAAATTGATTACCTCAACAAAACCCCTTCAAACTAGTAAACTACAACTCTGCTAAGTTAAGGATGATTTTAGCTGCCATACAGAGGAAAAATATCTTTCTTCAATACTCAGAGATACATTAACTCCATCTGAATTATTATTATTAACATTTATTTATAAAGCGCCAACATATTCCGCAGCGCTGTACAATAAGTGGGTTTCATACATTGGACATACAGAGTTACATATAAAGCAATCAATAACCGATACAAGAGATGAATCTAAAGCTAAGACAGATGGGGAACCAGGTAAGAAAAGTATGATATTGCCACAGTAAAAAAAAGATGAACATTTTAAAGAAATACTTTCATGGGAAAACATGTTTTTTTCAAAATGCATCAATCAATAGAGCTTCTCCAGCAGAATCCTGCATTGAAATCTGTTTTTCCAAACAGATTTTTTTTTATATTTTATTTTGAAATTTCACAACCATGTGACCTGTGCTCTGATAAACTTCAGTCACACTTTACTGTTGAGCTGCTGCTATCAACCCCCTCCCAGCAGCCAATCAGCAGAACAAAGGGAAGGGAGCAAGATAGCAGCTTCCAGTAGATACCAGAATAGCACTCAATAGGAAGAAATCCAAGTCCGGCTTGGGACTCCTCCAGTTACATGGGAGTAGGAGAAACAATAGGTTCCCTGAAAGCAGTTCTAATGTGTAGCGCTGGCTCCTTCTGAAAGCTCAGACTCAGGCACAATGCACTGAGATGGCGCCTACACACCAATATTACAACTAGAAAAAATTCATTTGCTGGTTCAAGAATAAAATTTTAAATGGTAGAGTGAATTATTTGCTATGTAAACAGTGTAATTGAGAAATAAAAAGTGCAGCATAAAAATCATGGCAGTATCCCTTTAAGGTCCCTGGTCAAGCAATTCCATGTGTGACATCTTCAGTTTCAGGCTACCAAATTTGGGATGTTACAACCAGAACTATGTGTTTTGGCAGGGTCGGAAGATGAGTGTTGGGGCCAGAATGCACAGGTATGGGTCAGGCGCAGATCTGCATTACTTTAAAAATAAAGTTCATTGTATAGCTATTTATCCCTAGACATTTCCTTTTTTTAACATTATATTTTATTGCTTTAAGGAAAACACAAAAACACAGTTTGAAAGGATGTTAAGGTGGTAAAAAAACATGGTAAGGCCCAGGTTATATACAAACAAGTAATTATATACAAACAAGTAATTAGACCAACAAGTATTCCATATAAAACAGTACCATGCAATCAGTATCAATAAAGTGAAAATGAAGCAATAAAACCACCTGCCTCGGTTATTTCTAGGAATATTAAGTAATTCTAAATAAAACAGAAGGAAGGGAGGGGACTGTGGTGGAAAGTCCCAACACTAGAAAGGAGAAGATATAAAAATAGGTCAGCCCTGGGCACAAGTAACATGTTTAAGCAATATCATAACAGTGAAATACCTGGGTTATAGGGTTCCTACATTCTTAAACATTTTTTGGGTGTTTGAGAGGACACTGGTCAACTTTTCCTTAATCATAATTAGGGATGCACGGAATCCATGTTCCTGGCTGAACTGAATCCAGGAATCACATGACTTTTTCTCATTTAAAGACCAATTTCTTGAACAAAAGCACTGTACTAAGGGGCACTTCCACCAAATGTGACGTTGCAGAGGAAGAGGTCTCAAAATTTGGGCACGATTAATTGAATCTTTACCAGTGTAATCCCATATATTCTGCCAGGTTTTGGGGTCAAGAGTTTCTCCCGGTTCCTGTTCCCAACACCGATCATAAGAAGGTACCATACTATCTGATGTGCCAATAAGCAAACAGTACAACAAAAGTTATAATTAATTTTAAAAAAAATGATACTGAGGGGGGAGGATGGTATTTTTGTTCAAAAGCATCCCAGGTAATTTTCCCAGAAAGAGTATATAAATCCTTTATGTAAGCAATGCAATTCTCCAGATTGTAATACTAAGACCAGGGGAATTGTGGGTTACCCAGAGAGGTATATGGGGTTTGCGGGGAGCAATCAATTTATCTTGTGCTTTAACAAAGTCCCAGGTGGTGACCGTACAGTATGTTTCAAAAAGCACTAAGATGCTTAGGCCTCTAATCAAGGTTGAGCCAAGAGAGCATGGCAGGGTAACTGGAAACATAAGTGCCTTTTCCATTTGATCCCAGATTGAAGGAGGAGACATATACAGGTGAGAAATAGGTATTGATTAATTAGGGAAACCAAAACCATTGCATCTTTAAGTTTTGTAAAGAGTGGCCTTGGATATTCTTCAGTACTCAAAACACCAAATAAATTTAGTATTAGTGTTCTGCCTGTTACAAAAGTTTCTTCTAGATAAAGGAATTGGTATGATGCATAAAAATACAGCATTTTGGCACCCCCAGACCTTTCAACATTTGTTTTGTTACAACCTGAAGTAAAAATGGATTTTATTGGAATTTGACTCTTGATTTACAATTGTAACACTTTGAAAGTACAAAAGTTTATTTACTTTTGCTTCTTTTAAAGGTCCATGCAGTTAGACAGCACTTATATGAGAGAGCAGGGCATACCTGCTTACTAGTCACCCTCAACATTTACAGAACATGCTTGGTAAACAGTTAAACCAGCAAACCCTGATAATATTGTCAAGATATTCCATATCTACTCAAAACTATACTAAACCAATATAGTCTTGTGTGGGTTGTTGGTCTTGGTAGACGATTGTCTTATGCCCACAAGGGCACTCTGTAGTTGTGGTCACACCCACCAACTGTCACCCAGCGGTCTCTCTGCCAGAGATGGAAACATAATGGGCTATCTGAAAGGTTTCTCCCTGCATAAAAAGTTCTGGCTGAAGGGACAATGGAGATAATCAGAGCTGTTTCACATAGATGAAGAAACACTATGACAATCTTTTTTACCTCAAAGTATTGAAATCCAGCTTTTAGGTAAACAAATAATTTATTACGTGCATATTTGCATGTATAGAATAACATGCCTAATTCTACAAAAAATAATATGTTATCATTTTTGGGTTTCTTTAACTGTGCTAAAATGTTATCTATTAAGCGGATTACACCAGGATTACAGAGTCGCTGGGTCTCATACAAATTTGGACCTGCTGGAAGCAATGTTTGGTACAGCATTGCTTATGTTGTCAATATTTAAACACACAGTGACTGCCAAGAGAGAAATAAACAAGCTTTTTTTCTGTCATGGAAACAAAAATTATAAGGGTGACAGTGAAACTGACCCAAGAGAAAGGGGGGTTGGGGAAGGGAACTACTTACTTTATCCCTTTATCATACTTATATAAAGACTGCCAATGAAGAGTTGTACTGTATTACCATTTCATTTTAAAAATCAATTTATCTGCAGCACTGATAAGAGTTTCACTCTGTTCTACTGCAGTCTCATTGCCTCAAGTGTGTGGAAGTAGTACTGCAACTAACATTCTATACAGATACTGTATATCACAAATGTTCCATTCTTGGGTTGATCTCATCAGCAAGGGCGAACCACGTCTTTTTAATCAGCCAAGAGCCATTTTTGTACTACCTTGTCTGAATGAATCAACTACCAGGCAGTTCAGTGACACACGAGTCCCTGCATAAGGCAATCCAATGAATGTTGTATGTGGAAACAAGAGAAAGACACATTCAGGAACAAATGATCTTTAATATTAAGTCTATTTTACATACAGGGCATGACAGCCTGCCAAACATAATGTAACTACTATTTAAGTAAAAAAAGTTGCAAAAATAGTAATTTATCTTTACAAATGAAAAAAAAAAATCGAAGTGCTTCCTTTAAAACACATCCAAAATAGCCCATGTGCTGTGATGATAAGTGGCCCTCAGGGCTGGATTTCATATCCCAAAGGATCCAGCTGTTGGTCCAACAACATCAAAGATGACTCTCTTAATTTCTGTAGTAGATTTCTCATTTCTGTCTTTGAAAATACCTGTAGAAAAGTATGGTATACATTTATATACACAGAATTGCTAACTACAGATAAATCCTATGGTCTCCTTGTAACAAGAGGGAAATCATGCTTGGAACATTAGCTAATCAGTCACTTCAAAGTTTCCACAAGTCTGTAACACAAATAAGATTCCTTGTTGGTTTGCTAAATATACCTTATATCAGAACAGAAAAAAAAAGGAAGGCACTCTGGTAATCCAAAAACAGCCCATTCCAATAGTTAAGAGAAAACTTTATTATATACTCATCTCAAAAAAGCCTGACCTAAGCCTAATCATAGGCTTAAATGTGCATACAAAAATGCATACAACAACATCAGTATTTAAAAGGTTGAACACCAATAGAAAACAAGATAAGAAGATAATAGGAAAAAGGGGAGGAGACTATACATCTTTGAAAAATTTAAAGAAACAGCACCTACAGTATGTAGAAGAGAAGGAGCATGATGAAATTGCATTTATATAAAGATATATATATATATATATATATAAATAAATAAAATAAATAGATACACTCAGAAAAAAAAAAGACATATAGACTTATCTTGTTTTCTATTGGTGTTCAGCCTTTTAAATACGGATGTTGTTGTATGCACATTTAAGCCTATGATTAAGTGTCAGATGGACACAAAACGCGTCAGGCTTTTTTGAGGCGAGTATATAATAAAGTTCTCTTTTTAACAATTGGAATGGCCTGTTTTTGGCTTACCAGAGTGCCTTTCCCTTGTTTTTTTCTGTTCTGATATACGGTTTTGTCCACTCCCTAGGGCTGGGGGTTTGGGGCAGGAGCACCTGGATTATCCTTTTTAGTTTGGTCAGCTTTTTACAAGCTATGTGTGCTGATTTTTTGCTAAATATACCTGTCAAGTAAACAATTACAGTATAGGCATTAGCCAATACCACTACAACTTTAACAGTGCCAGTGTTTAAATCCTTTCAGACAGATTTGATTTAGAATTCAACAGAAATCCAATTAGCCCTCTAGTTTCTGTAACACACTAAACAAGCTAATTTGAGGGCCACAGCAGAATCCTGTTAGGATATGTCAATTCTGAGACCCCAAAAGGCAAATACAGGCATCATAGAATCCCAATCACACACCAATAAGTGTTGCACTCTGCACAAAACTCCCACAAATACACACAACTGACAATAATAAAGAACTGTAGATGTCAAATGGGAGTATGGCTAAAAGCACAAGTCTCTTCCATGGGGTATGATCAAGTGCGGCCTTTATACTAGGTGTAGCTCAAGGCACAATGTGACTGCATCTGCAAGGTATGACCCATACAAGAAGGGGCTACAATTAGTGTGATACATTTTTAGTAACTATTTAGCTATTTATACAGCAATTCATACAAAGAAAATATGTGATGGTATATACCATGTAAAGCTTCTGATGTTCAGATGAAATAATGTCTGCCAGTCTAAGGCAGTCTTTGTACTGCTTTGTATTGTGTAGCACAGTGTGCAAGAGAAAGCACATCATTGGCAAGCACAGTGTCCTTAACAAGTTCATCTGATGGCTCCGCTCAGGGTCCTCTTCTGTATCCTAACCCAGAAAACACAATCATAAGAGAAATGACTACAAAATCTTCATAATTAAATTACAAAAGCTCAATACAACAGACACAAAAGCAGGACTGTATTATAAGCGATATGTCCTCTCGAGAAAGCCTGTGGATTAATTACCATCACAACAGGCCCTTTTAATAAGAGGAAAATAAGTTTTTTGTTTTTTTTCCCAAACACAAATAATAACATACATTATTAGGCAAAGAAATATTTTTGGGGTGGACAAGGAAAAACACAGATTGCATTGCTTAGTTCTAGGTGCAGGCACATATCTGACAGTGCTGGAGGTTTGTGGCCCCTTTGTGGTTTTCATGGACAGCAAATGTTTTATTATACCTCTCTGACGTCAACCATCCAGCCTCCGTCAACAAAAAGCAGAACATTGTAGATCTTCTCTTTTACTTCTGTTGTTAGAGCATCTAAGTGACCTTTCCAGATACCAAAATCCATCTGAAATAAAAAAAAAAAAAAAAAATGTATGTATGTAATTATGTGCTGCCACATACAAACTGAATAGGGGGTGTCAGGGTCCCTGAAAAGATAAATCTTAAAGGTTATACTATAGCCTTAAGGATCTTTATGGGATGAAGTACACATCCAATGGTACCAGCCATAAAGAATACTACAACCAATTCTCTTGCTCAGTTCTTCATGTCAGATGTTTGGCCAACCCACTTTTTGATGTTCAAGTAAAGGCAACAGAGCACCCCCTTTAACACATCCCCGTCACACACACTGCATCAGCATGACACCAATGCAGAAAGAGTTAAACTAAGCAATAGAATCAGGGGAACATACTTGGGGGTCTGTGCAGCAACTGAATGAATTAACACACATACTTATTCTGTCCAGAAAGAATGATTTCTGTTGCCAGTTGCACTACAGTACACACACTAACTTACCTCATACTTTTTCTCTTTATGCTCATAGGCCACTTTCTCAGTGAATGATGCTTGTCCAACCAAAGTTGGTTTTTGAGGAGGAGAATTAATGTGCTTAAACCACTCATTAAATGCTTCATGAGCTTCCTATACAAGTAGAGAAGGGGGAATTTTAGATTCAGTTTCTATGAGCTGGAGCTAGTTTCTTCTTTTGAGAAAGTCAATTAAAATAATTTAATAAAAATGTACAGTTGAATTATTTTACTTCATAAATATAAAACAGGTACTTAATCTTGTCCAAGTGCAAGAGACAAAATTGTAATTGCTGTACTTGGTGTCCATATACAAGTGGTGAACTGGCCATGATAGAAATGACATGGGAAGGCAGAACTGGGCTCTTACAAATAGGAAACGTGTAAAGCAATCACACAAAGTTACTGAAAAAAAATAGATTGTGCAGCACTTCTTAATGGAAATTCTATTAGTAAGCACATTGTTAGCCAAGTGCAAACAACTGACTTCTGCTCTCTTCTCACTTGAGTAGTTATTTCCTTGATACACAACCCTGCAGTGTAAGAAACCACTTGACTTATATGATAGATTACAACCCTAGTTAAACCCTGCATTCTGCCCACTCTTATTCAAATTCCTTACCAAATAGGCTCTGATGCACAAATGTTCCCGGATGGCATTATCATCCTCAGCTGGCAGAGCACTGTCCATTGCTTGCTCCTCCCACTGAGTGTAAATTTCAGCTATGGAATCCTGGGGAATCTTGGCAAATACTTCTTTAGCAGCTTCATGCTTTTTGGAGGCTAGTTAAAAAAAAAGCAACAAATAAAATGGGCAAACTGATAACATGAACAGGTCTAGTGCTGCATGAAGCAGAATGTTTTTACTGTGCAACCTCAAGTGTCAGGATTGTGAAGGAAATGGTTTAAAAATAACTTGCTCTAGAAAGATATATATACAGCCATAACATACCTAAGAATTTCCTCATGATGGCATTACTCTGCTTCAAAGCTTCCGCCCTCTGAGCAGGATCAAAAACCAGCCAATCAATCACATTGATCTTTGCTCGGTCCTCCTATGTGCAGAGGTGTGACAAGGTTAGTACAGTAGATCATGTCATTGTGCACCACAGAAAAGATGACATAATACATCTTACAGTCTGCTCTCATGATGTAGAGGTTAGGGATGCACCAAATTCACTATGTTAGTATCCGACTGAATCCCGATTTGGCCAAATACGGAACTGAATCTGAACCCTAATTTGCATATGCTAATTAGGATAAGGAAGGCTTTCGTGTTTATATGACAAAAAGTCACATGATTTTAAGGACTAAGAAAGGTTTAATCTTGGCTGAATCCCCAACCAAATCCTGGATTTGGTGCATCCCTAGTAGAGGTGAAGAGGTATAGGAGCCTTCAGACAACTGGGATTATTTACTAACACTGGGCAAAGAGCAACTATCATCACTGGAGAGTGCCTAACAATTTCCCTCCCCCAGTGCCAAGACTAGGTATGCACTGAATCCTTTTTAGGATTCATCCAAATCCCAAATATTTTACCCAGGATGTGGATGAAGCTGAACTGAATCTAAACCCCATGTACAAATTAGAATTCGGAATGGCCTGAAACCATTTAGGATTCCAATTTGGTCTGGCCAGGCCCAAACCTAATCCTGAATCTCTAATTTAGACAGTTAACTATGTACTTTGTTTCAAACTCCTTAAAAGCTTTTATTTTGTTACCATCCAGAACATGGGGAAATTCAAATTGTTGTCTGTCACTCTGTTCTGTTTCTTTCCTCATTGCTATATTTTATATAACGGAGTTTGGGCAGCACTCCAGATTAATTAGAAATGGCTTTATTACATAGTGACAATGGCAATAATTAGCCGCACTGGGTCCCTAGAGCTCATTTTTATTAGTATGAGACACTCATTTTAGATAATATTGGGGTGTGTTAATTTAAGAAAGTCGAGAAGCTCTTCGGTGCATCACTGGTCAACAAGATGAGGTAATTTACCACTCTTGAGGAGGACTAAAATTTCTGTTCAGTATTCATGTAGTACTGCATATTTTAAACATGCAATAGAAGGGAATACCACAGGAATTGAGTGGAGCCAAAAATCGATGCTACTCATGGTTTAAACTTAAAATAAGTTTTAACATCAGTTTCAGAAAAGCAATTTATTAAGTTTTGTTTTATGTCTGTAATTCTTTATATTTTACTTATGAAAATAAGTGAATTGGAGAAGCACTAAAGAATACAGCTCTGGGGAATATGTTACTGTGATAAAGTAACAATTAAGTCAATACATTGTCACTGCTATTATGTAATTTTGTAATAAATGTTAAAAGAAAGTGTTTGAAATTGACAAATCTGCTTTTGGTAAAGAGCCTAATGCTGTCTGAAACATTGCTTATGTCCCTGCTGTAAGAAAGGCATTTTAATAAACTTGGGGTGCTGCCCAAATTCATCTCAGTTGGAATGCTTTCCATAACCTTGGAATATGGGAGAGATGTGCACCAATACAATGGAAATCTCGCCTACTAAACAGCCTACTATATTCAGTGTTCCCTAATATTACACAGTGAGATCACAAGAAGAGTTAACCATTTGTAAGCAGTCAATTAGGCTACTGCACTCACCTCACTGGTCCCCGAATCTAAAGCCGGTGCAAGGTTGTGGTGAGCAAATTCCCCTGCATCTTTTTTGCGTGTGTTTTCAACAACTGTCTTTGTTATAGATGCAACATCAAGACCTTTACAAAAACAAAAAAGTACATCAGAACATCTACCAAAAGTGACAATAATAGCAACACTCAGTGCAGCTAACTATATTGATATATTCCCACTTGGCATGCATACTTGTCAGTCCTGTGACACTCCAGCTGTGGCACTGTATGTCTCTATACCATGTTAGAGAAGCACAATTTAATCATGTCAATGTGATGCAATGGGATAATTGGTTTATGTAGAACCACAACTGCCATCATATTTAGCCAGTCAATTTAGTTCAACCAGTGGGTCCCAAAATTATGAGACTGGCCTGCCTGGGGGCTGTGGAAGAAAAGTTGCACCCTGATGCATAGAAAGTGGGAGTTTGCAGGGTAAATGCTAACTATAGGAGAATGATTGTTACAGCATGTTTTTATAAATATATGAAATCATTATTAAACAATATGGGCCTGATGGAATATATATCCATAAAGAGAATTCAGAAGACTCTTGTATTGACGCAGTATGTCTCACAAAAGGTGGTTGGCGCTGCAAAGCTAACTATGTAATGCCTTCAGAATTCTATGTATGTTTAACAAAGGAAATTGGTAGCGCTGTCTGATTTGTTTCTTTACGAATGTACCTGCTTCCTTGGCAAGCTCTAGACACCGCTGCCGCTGCTCCGGATCAGTGACATTCTCCAGAAACACAGCATATTGTGAAATTGCAAGATCCTGAGGTAGGTGGCTAACATAAAAAGCAATCAGCTCAATCTGCTTCTCATTAATGAGCCTCTGAAATAAGAAAAGTAACAGGAAAATAATTGGCAGAAGCATAGGTCACTGAACTGTTATTAAAATGTGCTCTACAGATCTGAAAATCTAACATTAGGACGCAAAAATCTTAAGTCAAGACAAGCACTGAAAAGTGTATACTCTTTGTAAACAGGATTTATTTCAATTCACTTTCTCTGTAATGGTAAAAAATAAATAATCATGTACACCAAAAGGGGTCAAGTGTAGTGGGCTTAATGCAAATTTAAGCACAACTGCCGCATTTTTTACCAGCTTTTTAATTAACTTTCAATCAATGCTTATGGCCTGAACTCACCCCAGAAGAGAATCCTCCTCTATTCCGACCTCCAAAAACACAATGCAAACATACCAGTTATTCAAGATACATATTTTAAAGAGGGTGCAGTAACCAGATGGCATAACAAACACTTTCCAGAAGTATATATGAGTAAACCTCAACCTTTAAGAAGTCATGATACTCTTTTCCCACAATTATGAATTCACTGTAACAAAAAAAAAATGTGATACCATAGGTCGCTCCTTTTTGGGCTGCTTTTACATCTTTGATAATCTGTATATCCCCCAATTCAGATCAAGCTCAGCAACTCACATGCATAGTAGACTCATTCCATTCATTTGCTGAAGGAACCTAAGTGGCTGGAGGAGACTTGCCACTAGGCCTCCAACTAGACTGCTCATGCTAACACTATCTGCACAACTATCACGCTGCAAATAACTACTTCATGCTTTCCAACTAATGGACCCCTGGCGCATCTTATACCCCGCCGAGAAAGATTACCGATTCTATTCACATAGACACAACACATATTCGAGAATACATTACATCCTTCTCTCTTCCTAAGGAGAGAGCCAAAGGATTAAATTAATACGGCGGGCAAGTGTGCCATTGGACCAAGGCAGTTCCTGATCAGACATAAATTCAAACCTGCCCAATACAGATCTGGTCAATTTTAGGCCAGACATCGGCCAAGTAGGTCCACCAGGGGTGCCCATACACAGGAAGATAAGCTACCAAATCGGTCTGAAGGACCCGAATTGGCAGCGGAAATTTCCCCATGTATGGCCACCTTCAGTTACAAAATCCTACTAAAAGATAAAAAACAAGGTGGTAT
This sequence comes from Xenopus tropicalis, assembly GCF_000004195.4. NCBI lineage: Eukaryota > Metazoa > Chordata > Amphibia > Anura > Pipidae > Xenopus > Xenopus tropicalis. The sequence goes on along the minus strand of NC_030679.2, from coordinate 58,842,181 downwards.
AGCCCTCCCAGACTGCCGACTTTACTGCTATGCCTCCATACTTGGACGAATCATTGATTGGTCACACCACGCTGATTAAACTGTAGGTCAATAAAGAGCAACAAGCCATCTTAAGCTACCAACTGCATTTGCCCTGGCTTGATTCAAAATGCATTAGATTTCAGGACAACCCACTCCTTACGCACACCCTCTCAGTGTGGGATAAATGCCCCCTATGACACAAATTCACTCAATACCCATTTCCTCTCCTGCCACTAATTTACAATCCAGCCTTTACCACAGTAATGCAGACAAAGTACTTTACTTAATTACTGCTCGAAGACAATTTACAACGGATTCATTTCATCACTAAATACAACACTTTTTTCAGTCTAGGCAGACCATCTATGTTGTGCTGTACATTGACCTCCTTTGAAACCCTTTGTGCTCCTGAGCTTTACCCTATCAAATACTGCACCAAAATAAAATATCCACTAAACCCACTTACATGGATTTTTGGTTTTGAGACCACATTCAATAAGAGGCAGAGAAGGTTAGCAACATGATGAACAAACTACATAACAGCTCCAGGCGTTACAGGATTCAAGAAAAACTATAAAATTGCCTCACCTTGGTATTACAACCCCTCTAAACTGAAACTGTATATTATATATTAGACCTTACTGGAACGATGTTAGGCTGGCAATTAGCCATCTCTAAGGACACAATATGCCAGACAACACCCTATACATTCTATATAATATATATATATATATATATATATATATATATATATATATATATATTTCTATATTTCTTAGCCACAATTAAACCCCATCTATTTAATGTAGCCAAAGTACGGATACCCCAAAAATGGAAACAAACCACAGCTTGTACTTGGTATAAATTTTTTTTTTTTTTTTTTTTTTAACAGTTATATATATCTTTCAAAGAATCAGAAGTATTACAAACATCCAACCTCTTAGTGACTATAAAGGCATATCCCCACCCGACCATTCTCCCTCCCACTTTATCTCCTCTTACGTTACTTAAATATTTCAATATCAATGGAATACAAGTTCAACAGAACGCCTAATGAGAATTGTCTTGTTTTCCTTCTAATTTCTATTGTGTTGTAAATTTAGAAAATGTAATAAAAATTATAATTGAAAAAAAAAATAAAAAATGGACTATATTCAAGTATATAACTCCTCTCACCTGTATGTAAGTCTTCAACACCTCCACAGAGACCTCCTCCTAAAAGATATTTCTTTTGTTGCAGATTAGTAAAATACATAGAAAATGCTTGTGGATGCATCAAGTAACAAACAGAAGGGATGGGTCAGCTGCAAATTAATTACTTTGTTGCTTCAGTACCTAGGCTATAGGTTTCTACCCCACATGAGGCTTTGTACATATCCATAACTGCAGGGACTGTGCTGCAAACTATTTCATTATTTATTTATTTTTTACATGTTTTGAACAGTGGCAATTTTAGAAGCGTCCACTCTTGAAAACACTCTGTGTCCACTCTAAGTTAGGACTTGCTAATAAAAACACATGCCGTGATAAGAGAGTGTTTTCTAAATCAGCGCTGTCCAACCGGTGGCCCGCCACCCCCCACTGTGTGTCCCCCCCACCTGTCTGGCTGTTTTGATGGCTTACCTTTGTGTAAGCTTTAAATGGTATCAGTATTGAGATAAACTGGTCCCCTGCATGGTTCACACCTCCGATTCAGGCTGTAATTCCCCTGTATTGTTTAAACATGTAATCCCCTGTGTTGTTCACACGTTTTACTCTCTGCATTGTTCACCTACTGCATTGTTCACACCTCAGGCTCAGGCTGTAACCACCCACATTGTTCACTTCTTCACACCTCAGACTGTAGGAACAGTGCCAGCATTGTGTCACTGTATATACTGTGTATGGCACATACACCGGCAGCATAGGGCAGACAGAGCATGGCACATACTAGCAGCATAGTGCAGGCAGAGTATGGCACACACAGGCAGCATAGTGCAGGCAGAGTATGGCACACACAGGCAGCCCTATCTGCCCTATTCTGCCTGCAGGAGGTGAACCTGGCAGAGGTTTGTTCTGGGAGTTTGTTAGTAGTTGGAAATAGCTATTAAATGGTCCCTAAGGTGTGTAATTATGTTCTGGGGGTTGCTGTGCTATCCACAGGGGAGGAGGAGGCATATGGACTTAAGTGTGTGTCTTAATATAACATAATATAATTCTTTTACATATGAATGATGATTGATATCCCCACAGTGAGCACCAACCATTTGGGTTTTTGCTGCACTACCACCATTAATGTGGGCATAGTCTTGTGATAACATGGGTGTGGTTTGAAGTGGGTGCAGTTTAAAAAAGGGGAGTGATCAAAACTGGCTTCCATTAGCGACCCTCCATTATATATGCTAGAGAAATTCCGGCCCTCGGCACAACAGAAGTTGGACAGCACTGTTCTAAATGGTACTGTTCAGCCAGCGCTTTAATATATTGTGTGCAGGGCCCAAAGATATATTTCTGAAGAGTAGTAAATGTAAATTACTTCATATGATGACAATATCCATTTGCCTTTTGTTATTTTCTATGCTACAGAATTATTGTTAAGCAGCAATAAGCAAATATTCTATAGAGAACGCAGTTCATGACTCAATATCTGATATACAGTCAGCTAAAATCAATATACTAAAAAAAGGCAGACACAGAAACTACAAACACAAACACTACCTTAGTCTGTAGTCCCAGAGTTCGGAAGAATAAAATCAGATGTGTCATGAATCTCAGAAGATGTCCCAGCAGTAATTTTTTTTCATTTGCCAACCACTCAGAGAATTCATCCATAAGACCTGTATTTAATGGAAGAAAGTAGTAGTTCCTGGGTTGGGGTGCAGGAAGTGTTGGATGCCAGACAGGGAAACTAGGAGTGCCTGAGAGATTTAAACAGGCATGTTTTTAATTTTTCTTTTTATTTAAAATAAAACTTACCATCTACATCTGCAAGGATAACGAACTTCTGAATTATATGGTAGTGTTCACGGTTTTCCTCCAATACCCTCTGAAAAGCAACAATACTTGTTTAAACCATATCATTTTTTAATTTTAATACGATTATCAAGAGGAAGGCATTCAATATTATACCCTTTTGTCTGTGGCTTGAAGCTCCTCAAAAACTCTCTCTAAAGTCCAGCTTTAAAAAAATTAAAACACAGTTAAAACTTGGAAGCCAGATACGGGTTTCAGACACATAAATAAAGAGCTTGACTTACTTTGCCTCCAAATACTCTCTGGGAAGCTCATTTGCCTCATTAATTGAGATGACAGATGCTCTGATCTCTTGCTCTACCAGACTGTCCACCATAACCTTAAAATGTGCCCAAACAGTGTCTTCCCAGGACTCACACACAGGAAGAAGCTGGGAACAAAAAGCACATGCAATTCAAAATACTGAGAAGCAAAATCCAGTTCATATTAAAAACAAAGCAAAGCAAATGGCACTTTTCATGCAATTGCAGAAAAATTAATCAATTTGAAAAGAACAAAATGTATGACTAAATTAACCAGCTGCTTGGAATAGCCTACTATTACCAATAAAAGAAATGTGTATTTAGGAATGGGTACTGGGCCATTTTTTGTGTTTACCACACAAACCCCATGTCTTATTAATAAGGCATAAGTGTTTGTAAGATTACTAGTGCAGCAGAAGAAAGAAGCAGAAAAAATGGCAAAGGACATCAGGGCCTGTATGTAGTGGAAGGGATGAATGCACAACTGGAAGAACAGTACAAGAGAAAATCTGTCCAGCAGTATTATTCCCATAGTGAAAGGTGTATATGTAACCAGTTTGGTATGTACAAAATCTGACTGAGTGGAACCCTCAATTTTAACTCCTTATCTGTCGTTTTAAGACATACTAAGTGCGGTGCAGTGCATTGCAGGCAGTGTACTTGTGTTTTACAGTTTTGCAAAACCGATTTGGGTATTAGCTAAAAATCACTGTCTAATGAAGTCCTAGATTTTTCACCTAATTTTTGTACTAAACAGCAAGTAAATCCTTTTCTTCCCATGTTTCGAGTGCTTAGTCACCTTCAAATAAGAATTTTTAGCATGGCGCCTGGTCTGGTATACCTGGCCCGGTATACCTGGCCCAATCAATTAACAGAAAGCATGTGTAAATAATATGCTTACATATGGACAGATCACAACAATAACTGCACTGTAAGAAGTTCAGACTGAAAACATGATGTACCTGTTTCAGATTTCCACTCAGTGTTGCATAGATGGCTCTTTCATATTTACTGAACTGTTCCTAAAAATAATGACAATATTTAAGATTTTTCACGTGAAAAGTGAAACCCCGTGCTCGCACATGTATAGGAAGGCAAGAGCAAGGTACTATATAAAGAACATTCTAGCAAGTTTAATATTTAGCATTTTACAACTTACATCTTCTGCCATGCGCCAACAGCAGGTTTTCCACACACATCTATATGGATTTCCCTCCACAGCTTGCAGTTCAGTTCCTTTAAAAGAGAAAATATAATTTTTTATTTTTTTTTAACTCTGTACTATGCCAACAAAAGTAGTTGTAATGAACTGGATGGGAAACAATGCCCCAACAGTCACCCAGTGGGTCAATCTAATTAACAAAACTCTTACCTATATCAAGCTCGCCTACCAGGCCCGAGGGTGCCCAGATAAATTTGATAAAATATGGAGCCCATGGCTTGATATTAACCAACTGTGTTTTCGGTCTCCTGAACATTCGCTTAATAAATAAACTCTATACCAGGATGGGATAGCACTTGTATGTTTGTACAAATGTAAGTTAATGTGATTACTTTGTGTATTTCTCCGATGCATATTTGCTTCCCCATTTTTTTTTTTTTTTTTTTTACTTTTGTTCTGTATCACGGAGACACCATGACTGTCAGTAATTGTGAACAATATTTATTGTGTGTTCTTTCAATATCTTTATTTATATAAAACAAACAAAAAAATAAATAAATAATTACCAAATATTCCTTTTACATGCTGTAAAACTAGAACTAAACCTATATCAGATAGGGTAATCAGGGAGGATGATCAGACAGTTCGCCTTTTGGCCCCATTCATGGACAATTAGTTACTGAAAGTAAAAAACCTTCAGTGGAATCACTGAATAGTCTCACATTGCGAATCTGAAAAGGAATAGGGGAGCCTGACCCAATGTTGCAAGTACAAATATATATTTCTACACTTACCTCCATTAATATTAGCATCATGGTACAACTTCCATCCTTCCAATGTAGCTGCTCTCCAGGCCTGCCCACATCGCTTACACAAACGCTGAGCCTGAAAGTAATCATAATTGTCATTTGCCAGATCTCTGCAAGGTTATCACTATTATCACATGGAAATGTTCTTAATAGGAAAACATACAATTTTCAAATTAAGTTTTGGTAACAATATAAATACACTTAAAAAAAGTAATGTACTGTGAGGACAATTGTGCTGCATGTCCCTTATTATTTTCTTCAAACTGCTAATGTGACAGCATTAGAAATAGATGGTAGTTATTCATGTAGCTCAGTGGTTCACAAACTGTGGAGCCAAAAGTAGTGTGAAGTGGGGCCCATAAGTAAATTATTTAGGATGAATGCTTATTTAATCCAAAACAAAGTTTCACTCTGAAGAACCCTATATATATTATATACTATAATAATATACATGTATAGGACCTATTATCCAGAATGCTCGTGATCTGGGGTATGGGGTCTCCATACCTTAAGTCTAAAACACATTTTTGTCTCAAATGTTTTGCCTCCAATTAGGATTGATTACATTTTAGTTGTGATCAAGTAGGTACTGGTTTATTATTAAGAAATAAGGAAATCAGTTTGAACATTACCCCCTATTTCCATCAAAAAAAAAAAAAAAAAAAAGGACACTACCATAACCTAAAATGACCTACCTGTACTGCAAAAATGTCCCTTTTTCAACTTAAGTGACTAGAAACTTGTGTAGTGTGAAAAAAGAAAAAACAAAAAAACAAAAACACTTCTAGCCCACCATACCTCATCTGTCATGCCAGCTCTGATAAGTGTGAAGAGGTACTTCAGCAGTCTTATGTCATCCTCACGATCAAGATCATCTAGAGGCAGCTTCTGTCGGATAGGGGCATCAGGGTCCTGTGAGGAAGATAAGAAGACAGATATATCTCCGATTTACTTTCTGCCATTGCCAACTCCCTCATCTCACACAAATCTGATCAATCTAGTCTGCATCAAAATACATTGTGGTCCTTAACTGAATTTAAACTTGACTGTCCCTGCATATATTAAAGGAACAGTAACACCATTTTTTAAAAAAAAAATATTTAATTCCCCCTAAAACACCTATAATAGGTAAAGCTTAGGTGCTTTAGGTCATCAGTGCTAAGCTGACTTCCGGTTCAGCCCATAGAGGAATTCAAGCTGCCGTCCCCTTTTTCCTAGGGGCACTTTGCAAGTCAAATTCAAGCTGAAAAAAAAAAAAAAAAAAAAAAAAAAAAAAAACCACAAGGGGAAGTAAGCCTTACCTATTGTTATAGCTGTTTTGGGGTGGAATAAAGTATTAAAAAAAAATTGGTGTTACTGATCCTTTAAAGGTCTGGTTCATCTTTACAGCACTATATACATGGAACTAAATGCATGGTACATATGCCTTTATTTGTTCAAAAAAGGTTAAATAATGAATAATTTCTATGTTTTTCTAGTAGCAGCAAGTTACAGTTGAACCACCATTTTCAGGGGACCAGAAAAAATGGTGTAAAATCAGGGAAGTTTATTATGTGTTATATATTAGTGGGACCACAAAACAATAGTGTACAATGCAGGAAAGCATCAAAGGATGTAAAAGTGAGTTTTCACTGTATATTTAAAGGAGATGTGTCCTCTGAAAAAATAGAAAGTAAAGTTCATCTAATATTTCTGTAACTAATTTATTTATTTTTACCGAGTTTAAAAATATAATTTGTTTATGGGGTATATTTGTCAAATAGTGAACTGACAATTTACCAGGAGACATCCCCATCATACTCCACTACTTGTATAGCACTTTGGTGTTCTCTTATAGCAAATTATCTTTTACATACAAAAATAATGTTAGAGGATTTTATATGGCTGCACTAAAAAGGGGATCTTTTACTATGGTGGGCACAATCTGCACCCTTTTAAGCCTGTGTATGTGCTAATTACTGAGTTTTAAACAAGTCCCTGGAGAAAAATTAATTATGTGCTACTCACCAATTCAGACACCAGTGGACGACCACTCCCTAAAGATGACATGCTTCTCTGCTTTAATGTGTGTAAAGTATTTTCCCTGTTTCAAAAAGAAACCCATTAATGTATTGCAGCGTATGAATGTTTTCCCGTACCTCAATACCAGACAGCTTTTTGCAGCTGCCAACATCTTTCATCAAACATAATTATAGTTTTGTTTTTTTTTTTAGAGCCAGTGCCTACAAATAAATTATACAGCAGCTCTAGCAGGATTTGCTGTAGTACAGTAAATCATAGCAATCAATAAACAGTTCACTTTTTATGGATCAGGTACATTAAGAATAATGAAAGTAATAATCACATCTACCAATGTGATCTAATGGACAAGGACAAACCTTTGCTCATGTTACTACACATGGCACTAGTCTGCACTTACACACACACACACACACGCTGTTTATGAGGTTTTAAAAATACACATTTTTTCACAAGAGAATTTGGGTGTTGCTGGTCATTTCTACAGTATTGGAACCCTTTACCGTGCACCCGAGGTATGATATGTAGCGATGTACCATCCTTTGTGTATACATATAATTATATGCATACTTTAAAAATTACTTTTATGCACATGGTTTATTTGGTATCACTTTCCACTATGCGTCAGTGAATGTAAAGTCTTTTGTTACTGTATAGTTTCTCTAGTATTTGGGAAGTTGAAACCAATATAGCATTGCAAAGGACCTTGTCCTAGCCACAATCATTTCTTTTTTCTATGCAGTGCACCAATTATCCCACACAAAGCTGAGAGCAATCTGTTAGCTCATAGCCTTTACAGTCAGAGAAAATGTCTATATCAGAAAGTTCTAAGGAATACTATGGTATGCTTAATGGCCTTTTAAAATAATATCTCAGAAGATATCATTATAGACCTAAAATTTGGTTTATGAAAATTAATGCAATTGGTGGATTGAGGAATCAATCTATAATAAAGCTAAAACTAATTAATGGTATTTAGTACTGTACTACTTATGCGAAATAAGGCATGTTTGCACCATTGCACTTACCAATATACAGATTTTGCATAATACTCAATGTTATCAGAGAAGTCCCCAACTTCATCCTTGGCTATACTTTCCAACCAGTCCACCACCAGCTAAAAGAAACACATTTTATTGGCATCTTCATGTGACAACAAGGGCAAATACATTAACAGATTCAGTTTAAACGTATTTCCTGATTACAGTGGACAAAATCTATTTGTCTATTTGGGGCAGGGTAGATTAGTAAGAGGCTCTTGGACTGTGATCTAAAAAATGGTCCCAAATAACAGTCACACCATAACTACATGTGACAGATGAAATGTACACTTTTGCCCTTATATTCTCCTCTAACATTTGTATATTTTATTTATGTACCCTATTGTTAAAGAGGCAGTATGCATTTCTCTTCAGAATGACTTCAATGAAATGGGCTTGTGTTTAGAATAATTTGGTTTAATTAAAGGGGACAGTCTTATTTTGCAAAAAAAAAAAAATGTTGCTGAATATATTAATGTAGCAAAAATTATTTTAATTCTAAAAATTAAAGTCAATGCTTAGGGCTTTTCCTTCACCACCTTAAAAAGGCAAAGATCAGCATCTGTAAGAAATTTTAAGGTAAGACAGCACAGCTTTAATTGCTACTGCTCATGTCTGGACCCTCTGTTACTGCCCTGCAGCCAATTGAGATTAATGCTGTGCAAGGGAACAAGTGTGTCCAGCCATTTGCAGTAGTGCAATAACACCATGCTGTCCTTCCTGATGATTCTTACCTGATGCCGACACCAGCATCTGTGCTTCATCCAGAGATTGGGTAAGCACTGACTTCAAAAAAGCATGTAATCATTTAAATAACTCTGCATTGATTTCTGTACACCTTTTCTTTTGTACCATCGCTGTTCATGTACTTATTTTAAAATTGTCTCAATAAAAACAATTCCTCAATGGCAAACAATTAAAGGTGTAACCAGTAGGGGAAAGGCTAAGGCAATATACAATGTCACAGTAAGTAACAGGAAATAATTTTTATCTTTATAACTTTTTACATTTTTATATTCATTCCCAATGTCTCACCTGACTTTGACGAACAAGTGCATCCCTTTGGAAAAGTTTGTCTACAACTGTCTTCTCACTGGCATTGGGTGCCTAAGCAGAAAAGTAGAACACTAGTTTTACAAGATTAAACAAAACTCAGGAACAATGTATGCTGAACACTAAATTCAGAAATTACATAATATTTTCTTCTTAGTGGTCTAAAGATACACATCATACAAGACTATACAAGAATACAAAGGTGTAGGTTGCTATACCACTAAGAAAAAAGTGGACATCTCTGCATAGTATACATATTATATTTGTGTGTGTATAGAAAAGCATACTACTGCAGTCAACTGGAATAATTGTGAAAAATCATAATTTATTGAAAAAAATCTGACGTTTCGGACACCAAATATGCTCTCTCAAGAATAACAAACCAGACTGTAACCAACGCAAACTGCTAAATACCCTTCCTCAAGTGTAAATGGCGCATAGCTACCACTGTAATCATGAGGAACTGTTTATTAGAATAGAAAAAAGCAAACAGCTGTGTAGGCCAGAAATAAAGACTTTGCTACTCTATTTGCAACTGGTTCTACATACATAGAAACAGTTGCAAATAGAGTAGCAAAGTTATGTGCCCAAGGACAAGTGCTGTTTGCAACATTGTATCCAATGTCTAGGATAAAAGTCCACGTAACTCCCACATATTCTTTAGATTTAAAACCAACGTGACAGCTAAGCACATCAGGTTTTAAAACATGAAGTCAAATTTGTGCATGCACCGTTGTAAGTAAGCATCCCAGAGATAACATATTAGTGCACTGTAAAGTGCACCATTTATGTGTGACAGGTTCTGGCTTCTGGATCCAGAGTGGTTCACAGAAGAGAACATTGGGATACCAGAGTCATTAGACGCTATAGAAGGAAGGTATCTAACACCAAACCCTGGTTTTTTTTTCATTTTTTTTATACTAATACACAGTTCCATGTCTTTGTTTACAGTGGCTGCTACGACTACCAGGGTTTTTTTTGGCACCATTAACACTCGTGGGGGGTTATTTACCAGTTTGTGTTGGTTATGGTTTAGTTTGTTGTCCATGAAAAAGAGCACAATTGTGGTTTGAAATGTCAGATTTTTATTATATATTTAGATTTTTCACAAGTACTCCTGTTGAGTGCAATGCTATGCTTTTCTATTTAACATAATTACCAGCACCTTGGCAAGCTGCTACAATAGTTTAAGAAGTGCTCCTCCATGGTTTTTCAATATTTTGAATTCATGGTGATCCAGTTAAACAGTTTCTACTTACAGCAATTTCAAACATATTTTCCTCTTCTAATGCAAACTGTATACGATCCCTATGAAAAAAATAGAGATGAATGGTAGATAATATAATAAGGGGAACTTTTATTATTACTTTAAATATTTCTAGGAACAAGGTTTTAAAAATAAATTTGTTTTATTTTCTTCCCTCTAGGTCACATTAGTCAAACACAAGGCCTGCGGGCCGAATCCGGCCCGCCTGGCTCTTTTATGTGGTCCACTGTGACTGTACCTGAACGTGCAGCACCTATTGCCTACCGCCAGGGCCGCCATCAGAAATCACGGGGCCCCTCACAACTTTTCTGGGCCCTCCCTCCTCCCACGCCCAATAGCCCCTCCCCCAGTGACCCCTCCCATCAATACAAACGATACAGAGACTTTGGTAGCCAGAGCCCCCTAAAACATTTGTGGCCAGGGGCTACATTTTGCATTGGTGCCGGAACATTGCTAGGCAGCCCAGGGCCCCCTAAAACATTGGTGGTCCTCCCCCAAATACTATGGCCCACTCCCCCCACGTGCATCCTTCAGCTCCCCCGCCAGTATCCTCCGGCTCCCCCATTTCCTCCTGCTTCCTCCAGGGCCCCCCAAGCATCCTCCAGTCCCCCGCCCCAGCGTCCTCCTGCCCCCCCAAAGCATCCTTCAGCTCCCCCCAACATCCTCCAGGGCCCCAAAGCATCCTTCAGCTCCCCCCAGGGTCCCCGAAGCATCCTCCAGTCCCCCCCCAGCATCCCCCTGCACCCCCTTAAAGCATCCTTCAGCTGCCCCCAACATCCTCCAGGGCCCCAAAGCATCCTTCAGCTCCCCCCAGGGCCCCCCAAGCATCCTCCAGTCCCCCCGAGCGTCCTCCTGGCCCCCCCACTGACATCTCCCTAGCCATGGCCGGGGTTCAGCCCACAAGCAGAGCAGCTAATGTCCTGTTACTCCTTACAGAGGTGCAGATTTTATAGCAGCCCCCCCTTCCCCCCATCCCAGCAAAATGTGAGATTGCGGAGCACATAAGGAAGAGAAGAACCACTTTTGGGGCCCCGCAGACCAGCGGCCGCTGTTTATGAGGAAGACTCCGCTATGTCCTGCAGCTCCCCGCTCCATCTGCGCCTATAAAAGGTTGTGCCCCGTACATGCGACATCACTACGCACGGGGCGCAACCTTATATAAGCGCTGATGTAGCGGGGAAAACCAGGACGTAGCGAAGGATGCCGGCAGTGAGAGGGCCCGGAATTGATTAAAGGGGGCCCGAGCTAGGAAAACTCTAGTACGGCCGGGCCCCCTTTAAAGTTAAAAACATCCGGGCCCGGGACGACTGTACCCCCTGTGCCCCCCTGATGGCGGCCCTGCCTACCGCACCGCTCCAGTCTCTGTGGTGCTGCACGGTCAGGCACAGTCGGCCCCGCGACTTGGCCTGTGTTTTAGATTTCGGCCTCCTTATGTTATTGAGTTTGACACCCCTGCTCTAGGTCAACATACTTCTAATCTGTTAAAATATGATACAAGAATTAATACAACAGTATAAAAATGCCTGCAACTAATGCATGAATTTTAACAGTTGCTCTGTGACAGTAAAGCTGCAGGGACCGTACTATGACATAATGTATCACCTACTGGAGTATAAAACTATAGATAGTTAGCAATTCGCTTTGCTTTGTTACTTTGAGACTTTCAGTATGATGTAGAGAGTGATATTCTAAGACAATTTGCAATTGGTTTTTATGTTATATTATTTGTAGTTTTTTTATTTTATTTATTCCACTTTTTGTGCAGCAGCTCTCCAGTTTCAGCTGCTATCTTTCTAGGGTCCCAATTACCTTAGCAACCAGCCAATGGTTTGAACAAGAGACTGGTATACGAATAGGAGGGAACCTCAACAGAGAGATAAGGAATAAAAAGTAACAATAAAATTGTAGCTTCAAGGAATAGTTTTTGGCAGCTGGGTCAGTGACCCCATTTTTAAAGTTGGAAAGTGCTAGTAGGGGAAGGCAAATAATTAAAAAACTACATGAAATAAATACTAAAAACCAAAAACATTGCTAGAAATGTTGCTAGGAATAGGACATTCTATAACATACTAAAAGTTAACATAATGGTGAATCACCCCTTTAAAATACAATAAACATGACAACTGGCAATAATGAAATGTGCACAAACTGTTGTAGGTACTGGGCCAGTAACAGGGCAGTCTCAGGCTGAAGGAACATAAGAAAGAATGCCTAATTACTACATAGTCTTTGAACTATAGTTGAATTACTAATACACCAAGGTTTTATATCTGTAGCCTTATTGTGAGCTAAGGAAGGGGTCCAAAGGGACCAAAGGTTGGACCTCCAAAGTGAAAAAGTTTTGACAACCACTAGTGTAGAGGAATATAGCAACTATGGGAAACCTTGTGGAGAAAACAACATTAGAGTAGGTAATGTACATTTGTTTTAAACGGCTCAGTGAATAGGTATGCAAGTTTACTGTTATATAGCCCTTCTCTGGTATAGCAATGATTTATGGAGCTTTAAATTAAATTATTTCTTTAAATTGTTCATTCAGCTATGCTTGAGCACTTGGTGATCCCCCAAGCACCCACAAAACCTACCTGTAGAGTGCTGCAATAAGCCTCCACGTTACCATTTCTTGCTGGAGAAGCCATAAGATGCTGGCAGTTTTCGAAAACTTCTGTTGCCCTGGCGTTACTCTTTTAACAATTTTTTTAAGTAAAGTAATCTGGAATAAAAGTGCAAACCATTATTATGGGGAAAACCGTGCAATGTAGCTTAACTGGCTGACTTACTAAAATCTGAATTTAGGAAAGTAAAATGCACAAAAAACAGCACAACATTGGCCCCATAAAAACACCAGGGAAATAATGTCTGGTTACCTGGGTATTGCACGTAGCTTCATAATGCTCTATAAGTTCGAATACAGCACTGGAAGGGTGTTCCAAAAACGATTTGAGAAAATCTGGATACATGCTCATTGTTGCTAAAAACACGCAAATGTACAGATGAAAATGACCAATGTGTCCACATTTTATATATGCATTTGATTTATCATAACTAAAAACAGAATTCCATAACTTTTAAAAAGAACTTGATGTGTCATTGTGCTTTTATAAAGTCAAAGAACTAGAGAGCTAAAATCTGATATCTTAATACATCAAAACAGTCCCTGGAGTGAAATAATGCACTAATTATTTATATCACAATGAGTTAATTCAACGACCGAAAAAAAGCCATCTCATGTATGTACTTTACTGCTTAGACCCTAATATGCAATAACCAACTATATAACAACTTTGCGGCGCTCCACACATCATTTACTGGTTACAAACAATTGCAAAAAAAGTTAAATCAACAAGTTGTTATATTAGTTATTTATATCAGTAAATCTATATATTCGTTATCTCTAAAAATGTTTCTGAACTAATTTTACCAATAAATACTTCAGGAAGGGAATCCTACTGCAAAAAACTACTCCCTTTCATCTCCTGAAAATGAAGTCTATTTCTACTACACTTTTGGAATGTTTACGTATGCCAACAAGATCTAGCTGTTTATTCCCAAAACCTGGGGCAGGCTCTCTCTGGTGAAAGGGCACAGCATAAAGGCCCTTTAGGGTAAGAATTACAGAGAATATATATTTTTTAAACACCAGATTTTTGACATTATTTATGCCATTTAAATTCCCACTTTAGAAAGTATGTCTGGATTGCTATCAAAGGACACACTTGAACATAAAAAATATAATATACGCTTCATCTCAAGGAAACCAACTTTCTAAATATAGTCATTTAAAAATTCTGTACCACTTCTGAAATAACCAATTACTCTTCACTATCCCCTTCTTAGCACTCAAGACTGAAGTACTTAGCCTGTTTAAATCCCTTCAGGTGTCAGGTATATAACCCCAGGAACTTTGTGCACCTTATTTCCCTTTCAGCAATCTGACTTTCTACATGCAGCTTTGCAGAGTTGGCTATATTAAAAGACAGTTGGCTCTGACAAATAATCTTTTCTAGGCAAAGGGAGCATGGACCAATGATGCAATTGACCTATCCATAAAAAACAGAGTCTGACTGCATGTAGAGAGACAGATTGCCGAGAGTTCGTGACAAATAAATGCTGGCTGGTACATTTTACACAAGAATTCTACACAGAACTGCCTAATCATTTTCACAGTATGATAAATAGGCCCCTATATATGGCTTGTTTAAATGGCCACTATGTGCTATTTCTCCGTATTATACTTGACCATATATTGGGATATCAAGGAATATTTTATTAGCATATTTCACAATAAGGCATCACAAGTAATATAATTTCATATTACCTGCTTCCCCAGGATCCTCCTCCTGAAGCATTACTGCACTTAGTGTAATATCTTCAGTAAAACTAGGAGAATCCAGAGTAGTATACATGCCAGTTCGCCCAGGAGAAAAAGTTGTTGTCCAAACACTGTCATCCGGATTGGACATCTAAAAGAGAAAATATGTTTTATATTATATATAACTCTTATTTATTTTTTTCACATAATATAAAATGGCATGATTTTTTTTAAACTATAGATTATTTGAAATATGCACCACTGCTGTACCATTCACATTTTCTGGAAAGTTGTGTGTGTGAGAATTTCCAGTTTGCAGATGGATAAAAACAAAACAGAAAAACTGTTGCCCTTTAAAATAATAGGGTTGATAAAAACTTGCATTTATAGCTATTTATCGTGCTATGCTTTTTCCTCCACATTTAACTTGCCATTAAAAATACATTTGGATTTTTAATTCTGTGCTGCAACCCTCCTGAAAATCTAGGCAATGAACTGTGGAAAATGAACTGTGAAATAGTGAAAGAACATGGAAACTTCAGAGAGACCTCATTACCATAAATCAAATGTTCCCCTAAGTTAAAGAACTGTTTTAATTTGATAACTTAGTTACACAAAATACGTATAGGATAAATCACATGAAAGAGAAACTGAAGACTAAAGGTGGCCATACACTGTAAGATTCACTGGTTTGGCAAGGTCACCAAAAGAGCGGATCTTCTTCCAATTACCCACCTTAGGTGGGCAATATTGGGCCAATTAGACAGTGCCGTCGGACCGAGGACCGCATCGGCTTGTTCATCCAATGGAAAAATCAAACCTGTCGGAATCTGCACAATTTTAGGCCAGATGTCAGTTGGCTAGGCTTGTCGGGGGTTCCCATACACGGGCAGATAAGCTGCCCCTAAGGCCTTAAGGACCTGAATCGGCAGCTGAAATCTGCCTGTGTTGTGCCGCCTTAATGCCTTCTGTAGAATGGATTGTCTTACCATAGACATGTTTGCCAAACGCCCAGGAGTCTGTACCAAGCGAGGTGATCGCCCTACAGTGCCCAGTATTGCCGAAACATCTGGTGGCCTTGAAGAATTCCAGGTTTGTGGCGTCACTAGGTAAAGGTGAAAAGTACATTTACATACCAGAAAGCAAAAAAAAAAAAAAAAGACTTTCACAGCATAAATACTATGTTCAGTATTACTTTTTTCTTATATCCAAACTGTAATAAACTGCAGCTCTGACAAAATCCTTAAGCCATATTTTGAAAAGAGAGATGAGCTTTCCATAGATAAGGGTTGTTTACTGTGGGGGATACGGGTTGTCATTCCCCCAAAATATCGTCAGAGGCTCTTGCATGAACTTCACGAAGGCCATCCAGGTGTAAACAGGATGAAAGCACGAGCTCGTGTTACAGAAGCACAAGCAGTACACTGACTTACAAAAAATTCTATATCTTGATCCAGGCCTGGCCACCACAGGTAACCACAAGCTTGTGCTTTCATCCTGTTTACACCTGGATGGCCTTCGTGAAGTTCATGCAAGAGCCTCTGACGATATTTTAGGGGGAATGACAACCCGTATCCCCCACAGTAAACAACCTTGATCTATGGAAAGCTCATCTCTCTTTTCAAGATATGGCTTAAGGATTTTGTCAGAGCTGTAGTTCGAGAGACCCTCTCTCAGCATTATAAATCTCATCCTCGCCCCCACTGTAATAAACTGCTGGCTAGCAGTGGGTTAATACTGCGGCTGTGTTAGTTCAGGTAAAGTAGTCAGATACACACTGGAACTTTTGGTATATTTATTAGAACATGGCAGGTAGATTTGGCCTGCTCTCAGCTTAACAGGAAGCACAAGACAGGAATAGGAATATCATCATCAAGAAATGGCAAAACAGCAAGAATGCCCTTAACCAAAATGTCTACACAAGCAGGTTACTATACAAACTCATCTGAATTTTATAATAACCATGACTGAATGCTGATATTTGTAAAACACAAGTCAGTGGGACAGTTTCTACAAGATGAATCAAACAAGCCCATGATTATCAACTGCAGACCCAGTTTATATATAAACATCTTACTGTGCTGTCGAAATAGTGTTTGTCCTGTTGTGCGAGATAATGGGCCTCTTGCTGGTGTTGCATTGCTCCAGCTCTCATCAGCTAGGCAAGACGTTAAGTGTGGCAACAAAAGCTTTTTCTGGAATCAGTTCAATATTTCCTCTCTAAACAGTACCAGGGAAACAAGCAAGCACCGGGAAAATATTAGCCGACTTTCCAGCTTAAAGTAACTAATCATTATTGTTGTTTGCGTTTCTTATTACACTGTAATTGCATTGCCCATGCATAGCCTCAGAACAAAAAAAGAACAAAAAAGTGCAATACTGGTTCTGTTGCATTCATGTAAGGCAAAAAGTCAGGGAGTCATGACGGGGAATGCCTAAGAGACAGGGTTAACCATGTTATTTGCTTTAGAGACATGTAGGATAATGTAATAAAGGCTTAAGTTTGGTCACACATATTAACCCATAGCAGTAAGTGCTACATGCTGATTGGCTCCTATGGATTACAAGACAAGACGCATTTATTAAATTAACCCATCAAAGACAATAAAAGGCCTATTACTGTGTTTTTGGTGCAGGTACTGCTATCAAACATCTGTGGTCCATAAACAGCCTGTTAATATTAATAAAAACCCACCCAACCTACTCCTACGATGGGTTATTTCCTTAATTAGAGTAATACTCAGACACTGCAAACTTAAATATACTATCACATTTAATCAACACAGATTTAAAAATGAAGCCTTAACCATTTAAAACAAAGGGGACTCAATAAAGGAGGGGCCCTTCCATTGATTTTAGAAAAAAATGACATGCAAAACATAAACACTAATCACAAAGAAATTATAGTAATAGATAAATGACAACCAAAAATTTCTGTTAACTTCCAATGTCATTTTTGTTTGATCAAAAGCCTTCCCGTTTGATATTATTGGGGACACCAGTGATTTGTGATGATAGTTCACATTACAAAAGGATACCAGGATTCCTCCTGTTGGAGCTTTGGCGGCGAGCTGCTCTAGAAACCTCTGCCTCCCGCACTACCGGCGAAAGCATATCCATGCTGGTCCTGCTGCAAGAGAGCACAACACGGGGTCAGTCCTTCCTATGTTCGATGTGTATTCTGTGAGAAAGTCCCGCTATGATGCACACAAGGTTGCAAACATGTAACAGAAAAGTCTAGCAGACCGATACATACAGGCTAGAGGGAGAACAGTCCTTCAGTCTACTCAATAGAACGGGACTAAAACTTCTGTGAATAAGCCAGAAGTACCGAAAGCTGCAGAGAGAGAACATGTAGGTACCGTAAGCTCCCGCCCTCCCATTCAAAGTGTGCAGCGTACTGACAGCAGGGACCCTGACTAACCCCTAACTGAATACTACCCAACAGTCCCGCTTGTCGATCCCGATTTTCGTAACACAGCCAGCAGCCGCAGATTGCTACTTACACCTTTGCTACTTACTCCTCCCGTAAAGCTGTTAATTGCAAGCTCCTAGCCTCCTGTCTTACAGAAAATCCCGACTCCACATGTCTCCTCACGCGAGACTGTGACGTACAACTACACGCAAGCGTCGTGACGCATCACGTAGCCGCCTTATGGGAGTGACGAGCAGAGACAGTGCGCTACCCAGTAAGGCGGCGTTACACAATTGGTAGCTGCTAATAAGTAGCTTGGATTTGTTCTGCTCGCACTTCCTACTTTTGTTGGAGAACAAAAAGGGAAAAAAAAGACTCTTCTTAGGAGGTGATTGCTCTCCTCCACCTCGAATCTCAATATTTCCTCCAAGTCAATTATCTTTTCTGCTCAGAGATCCTTGTCATTGCCAGGGAGCTAAAAAAGAGTTTCCTGGTTGCTAACGGTACCGGCTGCCGTCAGAACCTTTTCTCCCAGTCTGACCAAAAAGGGAAGAGTTATTGTGAAAACTAGGGCCAAGTGAAATGAGGTCATGTTTTTAGGGGTTTTTTTGTACTTTGAGGGTTCTGGTGGTTTTGTGCAAACTAAGGGCTGATTTAGTAGAAGACTTAGAGGCAGGCCAAGCTTTAAGCTGGCGATTGATGAGACTAATAACCTTATAAACTAATAACCCAAAGGCTGCAAAATCTACGTTAAAGGCTGAATCGGTAGATTGGATACCTCCATATCTGACAATTCAGCTTTGAATGAAAGTGGTCGCAGGAAATAGCATAATTGCATAATTGTATTGCCACCTTTAGGCAACCTGGCCGACCACCTCACCCCCGCTGCAACCCCATCTGTGAATGAATGCACGTGGACATTGTGAAGGGGGGGAAGTGCTGCGCGCAAGGTGTGCAGACTTTGTGGGGGTGGAGCATCAGGGGCAGGGGGTAAGAGATCCCAGACCAGGAGTTGGCAAAAGCAGTACCTGTAGCATTCATGTGTAGGGGATCAGAGAACTCGATTGGCTGGATGTCCCAGTGCAGTCTGGGAGGAGGTGTGCTTAAGTTTGGAGCCAAAAATCAAGGGGCGGGTCCAGCAGTTGATAAAGGGAGCCCCTGTTGTTTTGCTGGTTTTTTTGGGAAGAGAGATACAGAGTGAGCAGCCAGTACCACTTGTTGTTAGTTCAGATTGAAAAGAGAAGAGTCTGCAGGGTTGCCAGTGATTACAAAGTCCTCTGTGGAATCAGTGTGTGTCCCCTGGTGAGAACAGTTATTGCTTGCTTGCCTGCTACGTGGGAGCAGCAACCTTTCCATAGGGGAAGGTACTCTGGGGCAGGTAGTGCTACCTGAGGGGAACTCTTGGGGAAGGGACTGAACTGATTTAAGGGTTGTGGTCTATCCGGAAGTTGGGACTGGGCACTTACAGAGACTGTGCCAGGAGTGGATAGACTACACAAGTTCCTCAGGGCAGGAAATTCAGTTATCCCTAAAGTTGTTTTATATTCTATTTCAACAGTTATATAAAGTTTGATATTGCTGCAACTGTGTGTTGCATTCATGTGTAGGGGATCAGAGAACTCCTAGTGGAAAGTCCCTTGAGGTGTGTTCCTCAATGTCCACTAGGTGGAGGCACTGCGCTAAAATCCCAGTTCCCAGGATCTTTAGGGCTCTGGTACACGGGGAGATTAGTCGCCCGCGGCAAAACTCCCTGCTCGCGGGCGACTAATCTCCCCGAGTTGCCTTCCCCCTGCCATCCCACCAGCGAACATGTAAGTCGCCGGTGGGATGGCACACGCGGCGGCGCGATTTCGCGCAAATCGCCGAAAAAGACTCGCGAGGCTTTTTCGGCGATTTCCTGAAATCGCCACGCCGCGTCTGCCATCCCGCCGGCGACTTACATGTTCGCTGGTGGGATGGCAGGGGGAAGGCAACTCGGGGAGATTAGTCACCCGCAAGCAGGGAGTTTTGCCGCGGGCGACTAATCTCCCCGTGTACCAGAGCCCTTATAACTCAAAGAGAACGGAAATCTGCTAAAACAAGTAAACCGCCCCACAGAAGTGAGTGTGCCAAGAAAGGGTTAGACATGTTTCAATTATTTTTTTTTAGAAGTCACATGCTGCATTTTCTTGCACTTAGTTTAGATCTCGCAAAAATGCAATAAAACTTCATATAAACACAATATTATTATTAACATTTATTTATAAAGCACCAACATATCCCGCAGCGCTGTACAATAAGTGGGTTTCATACATTGGACATACAGGGTAACATATAAAGCAATCAATAACCGATACAAGAGGTGAAGAGGGCCCTGCCCAAAAGAGCTTACAATCTACAAGGAGAAAGGGTTGAGACACAAGGTGTGGGAATGGGCATGACCAGAGTTGTGAGAGGTGTGGCACAGGGTATTGCTTTTAGCAGCACACTGAGGTTATGTTAAACTAGATTAGGGTAAGCTTCTCTAAATAAATGCGTTTTATGCAATATTCTCATAAAAAACACCCAATGGCAAGACTCCTTACTCTAATTTCACATTCACATATTCACATTTCCCACCTGGTGCTGAAGTTATCATTAAAAGCGAGCTCAAATGCCCTCTTTACACTAGAACAGCTAAATCCAGTTTACAAAAATACATTTTAGCTCTTAAAGTTAACAGGAGCAACTTTTTGCCATCCTTGGAACCTGTGGGGCCACTGCCATCTGAGGAAAGTGTCTCATTTTGCCTCATGGCAGGAGCGCTTCTGGCTGTGTGAGTGTATATGTGTGTGTTTAAAGGGGGTGAGGGTCTACCTGAAGGCAAGATTGGCCAATCGCTGTGTCAATCTGAGTGAGTCCTGTCCAGTTTTCCTATTTTGGAAAACCAGGCAGGAGGTTTTGACCTGGACAGCTCTTTATAAAACCGGGATCAAAACCAGACAGATGGCTACCCTATAAAATGCAACTCTGAACACTTATGACTACAAACAGAAGGTAATTGAATCAATTAGCTGATGTGTTTAGATGTATTCAAATCTGCGTTTCAAACTTATTAAATAACCCGTGTGTGCAAGGGACCTAAGAAATATTATTGGAGTTGAAATAGAGTTAAAAGTACTTAGCAAAAAGCCTTAATCCATGTCCTTAATCAATTTCCCTCGGTTTTGGACACTTCAAAGTTAAATTGTCTGGAGTACAACTTAAGGTGCCCATACACCATCGCCAAGGGAGTGGATCTTCTCCCGATATCTCCCACCTACGGGAGAATCCAGGCTAATCCAATTGTTTGGCCCTGGGGCCAAACGATTGAATTATAACGACGGGTATAGGCAAAGTCGGTCCGGGGACCGCATCAATGAGCCGATGCGGTCCCCAATCCGACTAGATTTTTTAACCTTCCCGATCAATATTTGGCCGATTTCAGGCCAGATATCGGTCGGGCAGGCCCGTCGGTAGTGCCCATACACTGGCTGATTAGCTGCCGAACCAGTCTAAGGGACAGATATTGGACCTTTACTCTAAGTTCAAGTTTTTCATGTTTTTAATGACATTTTGCTTAAAAAATGTAAAATTTTGAAAGATGGAGCTAAAATGGTGAAATTGCTTTACTCTAACTTCTTGATGACAAAAAAAACATTTTGACATAGGGTGGTGTAAAAAGAATAATGTTGGTGCTCAGACGATTGTGAATTTGTTGTTTCATGATTTTCTGGCATTGACAAACATTTTAGGCCAATTTAACACCAAATTTGTGTTAACCCCACCTTAACTGTAGCAACATTGTACAGACCACAGAGCTGTTTCCTGGTGTTTACAATGTTTTATAATTAAGGTTATGTAATTGTTACTTAGCGTTTTGATACATCTCTGTCTTGCTTTCTAGATAGGGTTGTTTAAAAATTATTTCCCACTTGCTGCACGTTATGATAATACACCTCCTAGCTGGATACAGTGAATTGCATGTTGTTAATGATCAATTCCTGATGCCAGAGGGATTTTGTGCTACAAGGTACATACAAACTCTCCTACTGTCATATCCACTGTTTGTAGCTGTCAGCCTATGATATAGTTTGCAGGGACATCAATTTTCTAAACCAAGTAAATGCAACAACTAGCCTGCTTTAAGACAAATGTCTGCTACACTGTTTTACATAGGCTGTTAACAGCCTGGGTATTTTTTTTAATCACACTTTAAAAAATTAGGAATGCACTATTTAACTCCATTTGTTACCAAGGACTAATCTGGATATATTGTGGTAATTTTGTGGTTTATTGCATACAAATTCTGGTAGTTATCTATGTGGCGTGCAGTTTTGATCTGATTTAAAATGTAAGATGTAGGGCAGCTCTGTTTATTCTGTTGAACAGAACCAATTAAAATTACTGTGAACTGTTTACTGAGACTACTGCTCTGAGGTTTAAATTGATGGGTGCCATTACTTGCTACAGTGCACTATGATCTGCCTTTTAGTCATTAGACTATACCAGATTGAGCTGTATGGAAATTGCTTGAGCTGCACTTTGAAAGTCACAGGTGCTTTGAAAAGGCTGACAAAGAATTATTTATTTTATAAAACCATGGTTAAATGAACATTTCCCTTGGTAAGTTAAGCAGAAGGGCAGTGTGCACACATATTAATACAAATATTTAGAAAAATAATGGTGTCTGTCCATAATAACCTATGCCAACATAAGAAGCAATTGCCCCACACTTAATATAAAGCAGAAGTAACAAATAAATAAAGCGTTTCACAATTCTTCAGTAGAGGAAGCAGACTCTTCTACTGCTGGGGGTTGGAGGCATTAGGTTTATGGGCTGATTGACAATCCATTTCAATATACAGTATGATTAAGAAAAATGTCACATGCCCAAAGATCAGTGGTGAGTAAAAAAATGTTCCCTAGAGGTAGGCAGGCAAGGCATGTGCATTGGATGCAATTGGTGGGGGTGCAAGCAAGTAGTTAGAGTAGAGAGTTGCGGGATGCTGAGTGGCAGCGCAGGAGGGTGGGTGGGTGGGATTGGTGTGTAAACCAAGTGGTGAAAAGGGGGATAGTTGTAAGTGTCAAACTACTTGGCGCTGCTGTGCCCTAATATGGTTTTACAGTAGTGCCCAGTAACCTTTATAAAAACCACTATTTGCATTGTTAGTGTTTTCAAGCTCAACTTATGGTGACACTAAATGACTTTTTAAACAAAAAACAGCATTCTATGAGTCAGTAGTTGATAGAAGCACTTTTGGTTGCAATTACTGCAAATCTATAGGGTAAGTACATACCAGCCTTGCACACAGTTTGGAAAGGAATTTTCTCCATGTGGTTCAGGTTAGTTGAATGACACAACACTTTCAATTTCAAATAGTGCCAGAGATTTCCAGACAGTGTTGTTCTTGAGCCTTTCCAGTGTTAATCTGGCCTTGTACTTGGATCAATCACTGTCCTTCTGAGAGATGGACCTTCTCCCAAGATTCAGTTTTTAGCAAAGCAAAACAATTATTTTTTTAAGAGAATTTTGTACCTGTATTACCATATAGGTACCATACAAACATTCTAACAAGATACCTAGACCATGCTGTCATCAAAGTTTGTTCAATTTACATCAATTTGCAAACTGCACTTAAAGACAGTTAAAGCATGAATACATTTGTGGGATGACCCCAAAGCTTTAACAATTGATTGTTAGAGAGGTGAATGTTCTCATGTTCAACAATCTTGGATTTACATATAAAGTTTGCCAACAAGTGTGATTATTTGGATTATGAAATTGATCATTTTGCAGTGTGAATGGTCCTTGTAGTACAGAATATTTTACACATGGCACCTAGAATAGCTTACAAAATCTAAGGAAGGTGGTCTTTTAAATGAAAACTCTACCTCCAGAATGAATATTTAATCAACATATAGTTTATTTCATAATAAGTGCTCTTACAAAGAAACTTACCATATTGGCATACATATCAGTAAATGTTGCCCTTGTACATCATCTGACAGGAAATAATGCAGCTCTATCTAATCCTAATACAAATTGGTAATGCTCACCTATAACAACTGCTGAGCCCACTAACTGTAACAGAAAGAACTGTGAGAGTAAAAGACAGAACTTTGTCCCTTAATTGGCTGATGGGACCTAACATGTATGTGTGCCCTTGGTTTCTGTGTGAGCCTAGTGAATTGTATGAGCCATGGGGTGGTGGCCCTTAGTACTTAAAATGTAAATTTTATGGCATAATCCTATGGCATATACTACTAGAAAAACAATGATTAGGGATGTATCCTATTTTTAATTCTATGTCTTGACAAAGCTAACATTATAAGGCATTGATCCCCAACCTCACATGTTGCTTACTTACCCCTTTGATGTTACACCCAGTGGCCTGAAAGGGCCTTTTCTGACTTGGAGATAAGTTTTGGAGGCATAAAGACCATTTGTACTGCTAAACAGAGTCCCATGTAGTCTCCAAGTTCACATGGGGCAACCAAATAACCAATCACAGCCCTTATTAGGATTCCCTTGAATTTTTTTCATGCTTGTGTTGCTCCCCAACTTTTTTTTGTATTTAAATGTAGGACCTCTGTTTATATGGAAACGAGTTTTCAGCTGGTCCAACATGGGCCTTCTCTGCATCTGTTAAATGCCGAGTGTGCAGTCAGCATTTAAAGGAACAGTTCAGTGTAAAAATGAAACTGGGTAAAATAGATAGACTGCGCAAAATAAAAAATGTTTTCAATATTGTTTGTCAAAAATGTAATCTATCAAGCCTGGAGTGAACCGATGTCTAACATAATAGGCATGTCCCATATGGCCCCCCTTTAGCAGCCTGTGAATCACTAGCGTTACTTCCCATACAGTTAGGTCCTTTGTTTACTGTTATAAAGTAGTGAAGTGTGTAAAAAAAAAAAAAAAAATATATATATATATATATATATATATATATATATATATATATATATATATATCGTGGTCACTTGATGACAAGTGATTTAGGGCTCTGGCACACGGGGAAATTAGTCGCCCGCGACAAAACTCCATGTTCGCAGGCGACTAATCTCCCCGAGTTGCCATGACCCGCCAACATGTAAGTCGCTGGCAGGATGGCACACGCGAAATCGCGCCGCCGCGTGTGCCATCCTGCCAGCGACTTACATGTTCGCCGGTGGGATGGCGGGTCATGGCAACTCGGGGAGATTAGTCGCCCGCGAACATGGAGTTTTGTCGCGGGCGACTAATTTCCCTGTGTGCCAGAGCCCTTAAGGGGTAGACAAAATACTTAAATCACCAAGTATTAAGTACCAAAACACTACTTTAAGGGAGGTGACAGACGGGGAGATTAGTCGCCCCGCCACAAATCGACTAATTTTGCCGGTGGGATGGCATTGCGGGGAGATTCGTTGCCCGCAGCAAAGATTTGTCGTCAGGTGACTAATCTCCCGTCTGTCGCTGCCCTTAGGCCATTGTTCAAGAAGAAAAGCCTCCAATTGTTTGAGAGATGAAAATCTACTTTTGCAAAGACCATTGCTTGACTCCGCTGTTCCTATGCCATGATTTCTCCACCATGTTTAATATTTTGACAGACCTTGTGGGTTCATGGTTTCAAATGTCAAAAATAAAAAAAAACAAGGGAATGAAAGCTCCAAACAGTAACACCAAAACATGAAAGTGTTTTAAAGTAAATAAAATATAATGTACTGTTGCACTGCACTGGTACAACTGGTGTGTTTGCTACATAAATGCTACTATAGTTTATATAAATAAGCTGCTGTGTAGCCATGGGAGCAGCCAATCAAGCTGGAAAAAAAGGCACAGGTTACATAGCAGATAAGCTCTGTAAAATATCTGTGGTTTTCTGTTATCTGCTAAGTAATCTGTGCCTTTTTCCTTTGTATGTGTGCCCATATGGCTACACAGCAGCTTAGTTTATATAAACTATAGTAGTCTTACTGAGGGAAACACACCAGTGGTACCAGTGCAGGGCAACAGTACATTATATTGTAATTACTTTTATACGCTTTCATCTTTTGGTGTTACAGTTTCTTTAATCGGCACAGCATAGGCCACTAAGTTTGCCTGCCCAATAACCCTTAGCAATTGCTCAGATGTTCTCTTCATTATTCAAAATCTGAAGGTCAGTAACGGGGCAAACTAGAAAAAAACACTTTACACACCATTCTTGCAGCTACTGGTCATGTACAGGTCCATGGGCCCAACTGTCTTTCTTAAACAGGGTAATCTGGGTTACGCAACCAAGCATAGCTAAGCAGGTAGGCCAAAAAAAAAAAAAAAAAAGTATTCTGCATTTCCAAGTGACTAGGCTAGGAATTGCCCAGTGTGCCAATGCTATAAAATGGGGATTAAACATAAAAGCTTGCCATTTCCCAAGTAACTAGTAAGTGTTACAAATGGCACTTGCATAAGAATAACTTAATTTAGGTAGGTTTAGCCTGCATGCAGTGTAATGTTTCTCACTGCTCAATTAGGACAAAGTTTGCTGTAACCTAATAACCCATGAGATAATTGTTTTTCTCATTTGAACTCAACCATTACAAATTTTCATATTTTTGAGGCAACAAACCTCATTCAACTACTTCCCATAACTGTATTCAGTTGTTTCATTAAGGGAGCATTAAATAGGACTACCATACATCTGAAAATATACAATGAAACCCTTGAGTTTAGTTTCCTGCAATTATACACACTTTCTTAAAGGTCTCTTGGTGGCAAAACCCATGTCACTTTTCATTAAAAGAGAACTAAAGCCTAACTAAAGTAGGGCAGAAATGTTGTACTTTATGTTTTGGGCTCCTGTACCAGCCCAAGGCACCTATAGCTCTTTAGCATGATATTTGCCTCTGAGTATACCCCCTGTAGCTCCCAACCTTCTTTCCTGCTGATTCACTGCCCATGCTCTGTGCTGCTGTCACTTACCTGAGCTTAGGGCCCGATTCACAATGTACTGTATAAACAGAATATAAATGTTACAATATAAGGCTGACTAGTACTTAATACAGATAATTACTACATGGCAGCTCAGAAACCAGTGCAACTATCATCAGAATGTAATAATCAACCCTGTAGTATCAGCTTATGTGAAAGGCAAACCTCATTTACTGCTTGATACTTTGCAATGACCCCTAAGCTTAGCTTCTCAACAGCTGCCCAGAGCCCACTAAGCATGTGAGTGTCACAGACACTTTCCAAGATGGGGAGCTCCTGTACAAGATCAAAGTCCTGGATCATTGCTGCTATTGAGATGCTGAAACTTTAGGCTGGTGCAGTAAGTACAGTATTTAAATGGCATTTTTGTTCGATTTCCTTTAACACTTTTTAGACATTTGTTGTGGACAAAACTAGTTTGTTTGTAGGAGCGCCTGAAACGGAATTACAGTCAGACAATCATAAGACAAACTTGCAAAGAGAAGGAACTTAATTTTATTTGTGTCTGTGTATAAGCAGAGTTCAGACTTCAGAATGAATGAGAGAAAAAAAATATAGTGGTAAGTAGTCTGTGCTGAGTTTGTAGATAAATAACCCCTGTGAAATATTAAACAGTAGTCACAGAAAGGCCCAGTATGAAATGTAAGGTCTTCATTTTTCAGCATATTTTCTGGACAAAAAAAGCAATAGATAAGGGAAAAGAAAAGTGATTTTTAATGCACAATGTGATAACAAAGAGCTCACAGAGAAATCTCTCCCCAGACTTGCCTCAGATCTAACTGTATTGTTTAACAACTCTTACCATAACGTTTTTGTCTTCTCAAACGGCTACATTTAATTCTTAGGATAACATACTAAAAAAAAATGAGGTGCAGGAATTAGTCTGTAAAACTTACAGAACATTTTTATAGATGTCATAGGCAGGGGACTGGGAGACAGATAGGCTTAAATAAGCACATCTGGGGGTAACTGCCCAGGGAGGGGAAGGACAGGCAATTACAAATTTACTGGCCTTTGCCGAGTGGGAACCCTATATGTGTTTTAAGGTAGACTGGCACTGAAATATGAGAAAACTGGGCTGTGCTACTTTTGTATATAGCAATAGCAGTATTGGGGAGCTCAACCCTCTGTTAACTTACCCAAACGGGTATCAGGTGCAAATACTGGAAGAACCTCACCTTGCATGGGGGTCAATATCCAAGAGCAAAAAAATCCAGTAGCACACTGAAGATGCAAGCCGTGAAAAAATTGTATTTTATTTGCCCAAGTACATATAAACAAGCAAAGAGCAACGTTTCGGGACCCTCCGGACCCTTTCTCAAGCTCGAGCTTGAGAAAGGGTCCGGAGGGTCCCGAAACGTTGCTCTTTGCTTGTTTATATGTACTTGGGCAAATAAAATGCAATTTTTTCACGGCTTGCATCTTCAGTGTGCTACTGGATTTTTTTGCTACTTTTGTATATAAACACAGTCTGTTAATTGGAAATAACCACAGATAACTGCCTCATGAAAATAAACTTTCTAAACAATCAGTTAAACATTCTGTACGATTTCTAAAATAATCAATTAACTTTTTTATATCCCCCTCTCGGCAATCTCTGTCTCTCTACAATCTCTTTTCATGCTGGAGTCAGTTTGACTGACATCCCTAATACATCATCTCTCTCTTTTGCCTAGACAATGTCAATCAAAATCCGACTCGAGTCCTGCATGAAGAGAGACAGATTGCTGAAAAGGGGATCATTAAGATTACCTTGATTATTTCATAAATGATACAGAATTTTCGATATATTTAGAAATGTCTTAATTTGCATGAGATGGAGCTTATATTAATAGTTCATTTATATGATAGGTCCCCTTTAAGAAAGTTCAGTTTGTAAAGATTTGTAAAAGCTTATAGAAGAATAGAACTTGATAATTTTAGCAAAAAACAAATACTGGTGCTCAGCTTATCCGATGCCTTACCAAATATCTCTTTTGCCATGTTTAAATGAATGACTAGGTTTTGGCAATCACAAAACATCTTGGTGGAGGTATGTGGCTCCCTGCTCAGTCTTACAATTGGATGTTCCTTGTGTTGTTCAGAACACTACTGAAGGGACTGCAAAGAGACCAGATAATGTTTACCGTGAATTGTTCAGGAAGGAAATTAACAGCTAGGGCAAAGACAGACGGGACAAAAGTCGCAGAAGCCTGTACATTTTGCACCTGGCTGTGTTCTCTGTCACCGCAACCTGGGTTTAAAAAAAAAAAAAAAAAAAAAAAAAACTAATTGCCCCGCCTGCCTTCACCCTTTAAAGGCAAACAGAATTTGTTCTAGGCGGCTGCTGAGAAACTGTTAATGACTCCTTTACTAGAATGGAAAATATTCTAGAACATTTTATAATTTAATTCATTTACCTTAAAACCATCAGATGCACATTAAATCTTATGGTAAACCTGTTAATAATTTGGCCACGTGATTCGCAGACATCAAAGAAATTACCAATGCCTTTTAAAAGTGCAAATATAGAAGTGTGGGGCTCGTCCTCTGCGTAGTTAAGCGGTTCAACAGACCAACAATTAGTGCCTACTTTATAGCCTGCACAGCATTCCTTTTCTGCATATGTGAATTTATATATTTAAGCAGAACAAAATAATTAGAAATTGAATGTTCTGTTAAACTAAACTGCCTGAGTAACAAAAATCAACATGTGACTATCTCTACTTATGAATCAGGGCAAAATATTCTAGAGACAATTGTTACTGGCACACTTATAAAGGGATCTCCTCAAATCAGCACACTATTTATAGAGAGATACTCTACATGGAACGAATAGCAGTAGCTGAGAACTGCAGGTGCAAACCTCAATGCATGTGCCCAAAATAAGTCTACAAAGAGCTTTTAAAATATTAGGCAAAGTTTTATAGAGGAAGGTAATTATAATGCAAGCACTTGCATGACAATCCAAATTTATTGAACTGATGCTACATTATACAAAATTGCACCACTTTATTTAAGGCTTTTAAGTTTACATTTGGCCACCTCCAAGCAGTTGTAGCATTAGGTTGGTCAGCTGAATTTCTGTGGTTCCCTGTTGGATATATACACAATCTTTACACCCAAACATTAATGCATACGAAGCAACAAGGCATTGATAAATAAATGAGCAGAAAGGTTAATTACCGCAACTTAGGTATGGTGACCAATTACATATGATTTAAAATTACGTCCCACATTCACATCCACTGAACGCTTCCACCATTTAACATCTCAACCAAAACAATACACAAGAAACAAGCACTGACAGGAAAATGTACTAAATCTGTATATTTGGTATTGCAAACACATGTATGCATGAGCAAGCAAGGAGAGGGCTAGGGTGCACAGTGAGAATCTACAGCTGCAGAAGCCTGAAAATGATTTACAAAATAATCATAAATCATTAAAAAAACATCTTAAAATATACACTTCTTGTTGTAGACCCCCACTGTATACATATCTATAAACATTTTTCCCTATGTAAACAAACCGTAGAGTGGGGAAATAAAGACTGCAATTAATAAAAGAGCAGAAACCTAGAAGTGTCCTTTTGAAAGGATATGAAAGGCAAAGTGTTGACAAAGACAAGGTACAAGGAACAAAAATGATTTAATGACCCCATTCAGTGCCAGAAGGGGACAACACTACTCTCCACAGGACTCCCTACGAACTAATAAAGGAAAAGAAATGAAACCATTGTTATATTTATGAGAAGCACTGTGTACAATACAATGGATGTTGCTCTTGTACTTCTTTAAAAGGAAGGAAAAATAGTTACAAGGAGCTACAAATACCAAAGATGCAAGATCATCAGGAGTAGTCTTTACAGAAGCTCTTTGGACTTTCTCGTTTAGTAAGCTAAAATAGTGGTGCTTTTCATTGTACACTCCTGTAGAGAGGAGGGGCTCGTGAAAGAACACAGTACACGTTTTCAGACGTGCAATAAACATTGCTGGGTGAACAATGTCTCTGTTAGCAGTAATACTGGATGTGGGCTCTGCTGTTCCCGGTTGCATACGTGAAGAACATTTCAAAGCAGGCATCTTTCTTGTGATTTTGGGCAGGGTTTTGATGGTGCACAATCTGAGCTTGCAACTTTCATCCATTTTGTAAAGGGTACCACCACAGGAAAGTCCATTGAAATCGTTGACAGGGTTAATAGAGTTGGAATGCTGGCACTGTTGTCGGACAACAGTTCTTCAGACCTAGAAATATTCAGATTTAAATAAGAAATGAAAAATATTACATGTAATAATGTTGGAAGTGTAATCATATTTCCACTCAATCCTGATACACCGGTAGTATGCCATACTAAAAAAATACAGTGCAAGTAGCAAGCAAGCAAGTAGAGGGCTAGGGGCACAGTGAGAATCACTGCAGTTTTTTCTATACCCTAGCCCATATTCTGCTTCTCAGGCTACCCCTGTGATTTTACAGCAGCATATTTATATAAACAGAAGTGTTTCTGAAGCTAAAAACAGTTTTGCCAGTGCAGGGCAACAGTATATCATATTTTAATTACTTTAAAGGAACAGTAACACCAAAAAATGAAAATAAGCTGCTGTGTAGCCATAGGGGCAGCCATTCTAGCTGGAAAAAAGGACAGAAGGCACAGGTTACATAGCAGATTATAAAAAAAGTTCTGTAAAATACAATGTGGAATCTACACATCTTATCCGTTATCTGCTATGTAACCTGTGCCTTTTGCCCTTTCTTCAATTTGAATGGTTGCTCCCATACCTACACAGCATCTTTGTTTATATAAGCCAGTGATCCCCAACCTTTTTTTTATCCGTGAGCAGCACTCAAATGTAAAAAGAGTTGGGGAGCAACACAAGCATGAAAAATGTTCATGAGGGTGTGAAATAAGGGCTGCAATTGGCTATTTGGTAGCTCCTTTGTGAACTGACAACCTAAATGAGGCTCAGTTTGGCAGTACAACTGTTTTTTATGCAACCAAAACTTGCCTCTAAGCCTGGATTTCAAAATAAGCACCTGCTTTGAGGCCACTGGGAGCAACATTTAAACTTTCACTTAATTTTAAGCAAGTTAAATTTTCTTTAAACACCAGTACAAACTATAGGAATGTCCGATTATATAATTAAGCGGTCATAGCAAATGATGAGCAATCGCTCCTTCATTATTTATACAGCCTATCCCTTATCATTTCCCCAAGTTTACACAAATGAATACCCCCCAAAGAAAAAAACACAGATGAT
Organism: Xenopus tropicalis; assembly: GCF_000004195.4. Taxonomy (NCBI): domain Eukaryota; kingdom Metazoa; phylum Chordata; class Amphibia; order Anura; family Pipidae; genus Xenopus; species Xenopus tropicalis. Next base: position 58,809,639 of record NC_030679.2, on the reverse strand, counting down.
ATGGTACTCCCTGCAAATCTGGATTTGCATACATACAAAGGGGTTGTTACCTGGCTCAGAGCTACAGTACATCTGTGTATTAAAGCAGATGACATGTTGACTTTTTGCGTGCCTTGCCTGGTACAGGAGTTTTTCTGTTAATCTGTCGCACAAGGTCATAAAATATCTGTAGATGCAAACAAAATCCTTTACTGAAGAAAAAAAAAAGACAACCTCCAGACTATACAATACAAATTGAACTCTTATTTATAATGCAATCTGAGGGCGAAAGCCCTAAAAATATTCAAGGCAATTAAAAAAAAAAATGAGCTCTGCCATTTCTGGCACTACAGATAGAAATAGTTAAAAAAGAAAAAGGGATTTTTATAGTGTACTTTTTATTTCTAAATTACACTATTTACACAGCAAAGAATTCGCTGTACAATTTAGAATGTTATCCTTGAACCAACAAATATATTTTTTTTTAGTTGTAATTTGTAGGCAACCATCTCAGTGCATTGTGCCAGAGTCTGAGCTTTCAGAAGGAGCCAGCGCTACACATTAGAACTGCTTTCAGGTAACCTATTGTTTCTCCTACGGAACTCCTTCCTACCTATTGAGTGCTATTCTGATATCTACTGGGAGCTGCTATATTGCTCCCTACCCATTGTTCTGCTGATTGGCTGCTGGGGGAAAATTAGAGGGGGTGATATCACTCCAACTTGCAGCTCAGCAGTAAAGTGTCACTGAAGTTGATCAGAGCACAGGTCACATGGCTGTATCTCCATGTAAAATGTCAAAATTAAATAATTAAAAAAAAAATCTGATTGCATTTTTGAAAAATGGGTTTCAATGTAGGATTCTGCTGAAAAAGCTCTATTAACTCATGTGTTTTTGAATTTCATTCTATACTTTGTGTTGTAGGTAAGTCTAGTTTGATATAGAATAACCAGAAACTAACAAATCTTGTTTAATTAGCTAAAAGAGCTCTACAAATGATAACTTTTATAAAAATATTAATATAGCCCTTCTAATGATGACTGGTGTCTACAGTATTACAAAGACCAATAGCTTGTGGATTAAACATCATAAGTCTTTTAGCTTTTGTTTGCCCTCAGGGTCTCTATCATAGGTAAAAAGTAGCCAAGCTGGTGACCCAAAAAGACATTTCATATAGGTTTCTGGAGAACAAAAAAAAGCTGAAACAAATTGTGGCAGCCCTTGACTCTAAATGGCCTGCTTTTATCTCCAACTAAAATACAGCAAAGGGAAGGAGGCATTAATTATGTTATTTCTTTTTGTTCAAATGAAATGCTGCACTAAGCAAATGGCTGTATAAATGCATAAATTTTCACTGCAGGTGTAAAGTTTTACTTTTTTTTTTTTTTTAGGAATCAACAGGTAAAATATTTTCTGCTTCTGTATGAAAATCATTGATGTACTTGTACATGCTTTTTTACATCAACATTACAAAAGTGTTTAATTACATAATACTGAGAATATATTCAAAGAATGCACTGTGTATTTTAAATCTCAAATTCTGCATAGACATGACAATATTTATTAATGTTATATAATATTCTCATATAGGAGCAGCTGTTATTTAGTGATTCAATGTGTACTTATTCATCAGTGATGTACCCAAGGAAAATAAACTAGCAGCCCATACCTCATTGACATTTATCTTTGATTTAGCAGAAGACTCCAAAAACGCACAGTTATTCCACTGTCTTGCTAGATTCTGACCTTGTTCTTTTCCCACCACTCTTTCATCTTCCAAGTCACACTTGTTGCCAACCAGAATCATTGGCACCTGACATTTTAATTGAAAAAACAAACATAAAAGCAAAATACAGTATCAGTATCCACATGTCTTTTACAAAAACATAAATGATTAAATAGCATGTATAAAGTATAACAGTGATGCAATGCAATGCATTTTTAATAGAAAATAAAAAGTAAGATACTACCAGCAGCCACAAACATGTTTCAAGAACTATATACATAGTAAATGTTTATTGGAATATTTTTCCTAAATAATAATAATAAAAAAAAAAATTAATGCATTGCTGTTTTACATTGTAAATGTTATTGATTTTATAAAAAATGAAAACCACAGGTAATGAAAAATGAAGTTTAGTTGCCCTGTCAGTGGGACAGTGGGATTGTAGTTTAGTGGAACATGACTAGCGTCAGGTTGCGCATACTGCCACTGGCTATAAATATGCATATTTCAGTATGAATCTAGAGTAAGCATAAAGAGGACATGGGTAATGAAAAGCAGCTTTCTTGGATCTCTGCCATATATTCACGGACATGACCATAAAGAGGAAATAATGTGCTATAGCTTACACAGAGGAAAGTTTCTGCCTGGCCTAAGGGTATTTCTTTTTAAACAGTTGCTCATGCTTAAAATGTTTTCACTCAGCGCTTAAAAGAACAAGTATAATTATAAAAGATAATTTATTTAAACACTGGTATACATGTGGGCTACAAAACTAGTGTAGTGTACTGCCTGACTGAACTTTGGTTGCAGGAATAGGCACTTTATCTCCTGGTGTCTTGGCATGCTTGGCACACCTGGCTGTCCGTAAACTGTTGTGTATCAGTGCCACAATTCCCTAGGCATGAATAATTCCTCCTGAAGAAAAAAATGGTAGGTCAAAACTTAATTTTATTTTGGATGGGGTGCTATAATTATTTGATCGGAAATAGCTTTATAAATAATGGTAGATGAAAAGATAAAATCTAATGTTGTGTAAAAGATTCAATTTAAACAGGCTGGGTGTATTGACTGAAGCTAAAAAAAAAAAACGTGTGGTTCTGCATTTAGTATTGTAACTCAAATATGCATACACATAGTAAAAATAATGACTAATGCCAGGAATCGATATAAAGCAAAATGTTTCACATGTATGCAAAAGTGGACAAACAAGGACAGAGATAATTAGTATATAACAACACCAGATTATTTCAAAAGATTGACACTTGCGCATTTTAGTGTTTTGTGCTGGTCAATCATAGATATAATTGAAAAAAAATGCCAGTTTTGTCTCAAACATGTCACAACCATTTTATAGCCACACATCCCAAAAATAGTTTTGTACAATTTTCTGTACTTCTATAGCAACCCACCAATCCCAACCAATATCAATCTATTATGGATATCTGTGTTTGACATATGTTTGTTACATATCTGTTTGTTCAGCCCCAGGGATGATTACCTGTATACCTAAGAGCAAGGATCCCCAACCTTTTTTACCTGTGAGCCACACTCAAATGTAAAAAGAGTTGGAGAGCAACACAATCATGAAAAATGTTCATGAGCGTGCCAAAAAGGGCTGTGATTGGCTATCTGGTAGCTCCTATGTGGCGGCCTAGAGGAGTCTCTGTTTGGCATTACACCTGGTGTTTATGCAACCAAAATTTGCCTCCAAGGAATACAAAAATAAGCACCTGCTTTGAAGCCACTGGGAGCAACATCGAAAGGGTTGGGGAGCAACATGTTGCTCACGAACCACTGGCTGGGGATCACTGCCTAAGAGGATCGGCCTGTGTACAGCCACCTTAAGTCTAACATTGAAACCTGCAATAATACATGACAGACATCCGTAATGAACCATCTTTTAATGTACTCCTACAAAATGCTTACATCATCAGTGTCTTTTACTCGGAGGATCTGTTCTCTGAGGTCCTGCAAGTCATTGAAAGTGGACTGTGCTGTTATAGAGTACACTAATGCAAAGCCCTGTCCATTTTTCATATACAGATCACGCATTGCTGTGAATTGTTCCTGGAATAAGAAAGAAAAAAGACAACAGTATAAATGTCTCATCTGTTAGGTAACGCATGCTACCTGCAGAGTAAAACATAGCAAAGCGTTATTCAATTTAATAAGCTGTTCAGGTGACGTAAGCTAAATTCAGTAATCTCCAAGGCAAAACTGGCTATAGTTGTGTAAAAAATGTTTAATGCAAACTTGGGTATAGAGGACACTGACAATTTGCTCATCAAGTCAACACTTGACTGCTTACCTGCCATAGATAGGTAGCCAAATGCAATAAAAATCTGTTAAGGATCAGGCTTAATTTTAGCAAAGATTCTAGATATCAGAGAGCCCAGTTTCATAAAGACAGATAATGCACCAATAAAAACTACTGTTATTTTTAAGCAGCACGGCTTGCTTTCTGCGTACATAAATTTTTGCTACATACAACATACCGTTCCTGCGGTGTCCAAGATCTCCAACATGCACTGTTGCCCATCAACTTCAACTTGCTGCAAAAAAGTTAAAGACAGTGTTACAAAAATTTCAGCAAAGTGTTGTCCTTAGGGCCACAGACATAGAATTTGATTCTTAGGTTAATATTCTCTCTCTGCTCTAATTATATAAAATGTAGCCTAAATGTCCAGTGCAACCAAATTCTGTTGTCTAATCAGAGACCTGCATTCCAGAAGCACTTACGGCTATACAACATTCAAGTATATGGACTCACACCAAAACTGCTGATCATGGCGTTTGCTATATAATATTCCTTTGTATAACATAACAAATTTAATTTTGCAAATGTGTTATAAAAATGCAACTGCAAAAGAAGTGTGCCCACAATCTGATATTATGTTCCCTATGTGGCAAGACAAACCAGTTAGTGGCAGACAAATTCCTCATGAAAACATCCCAACTACACTTTCAGGGATTTTTAACCAGACCCCAGAGACAGTAATGTTAATGTTGCTTTATAAGAGAAGTTTATTGAGACGTGTGACATAAGTGAAAGGCAATACAGGATCGATTCTGCTTAGTACTGACTATGGTAATTATATATATATTATATATATATATATATATATATATATATATATATAACCTAGCCAGTGGGACCCACAAAGGGTGGGGGGGCCTTATCTCACAAAGGGAGGACTGGCTTCAGGTGCCTCACCCTCTGCAGTGAGCGAGGGGCAGAAAACCAGAGCTTATGTATGCCTTATAAATACATATAGTTTTCATGTTGCTTTAGAAAGATTTTCAGCTCCCCTATCTATCTATTTGCACAAGGCCAGTTACATTCCATGTGAGGCACAACAAAGAACAAAATCACATTTTGGTCTAGAAGACACAGTGCGATTAAATATCTGATCAAGTAGAATATGAACATCTAAGCAATATAGTTATACCTGATATAATCATGTCATTTGGCCCTATCAGGGAAATAGTTGCCCTGTGATCCACATAGGTACCCACTTCAAGAATTGGAAACAGAAGTCACTATGCTGCATTGGGGCGAGGCAGAAATAATTTACAATGAAGCCACAGGAGGAAGGAACCATTCTGGATGTTATGAGATGGCTTAGACAGAAGTCAGATAATCCTGCGTGTCACTATATGACTTGCCTGTTGTATTTGCCCAACTACTGGCAATGCTGACTGAAATTTACCAAGCTCGGCATCACAATTACTTTTTATTCATGCTGTCACCAGAATTGGCTTATCTGAAAATGCTTCATGCATGCATAGAAAAGAAGCATCAGCAGATTGGCTTTTCTGCCTGGGCAAGCAATTGCACTCCAGAGGACAGCAGAACTGTCTGTCCATTCTGCCTCCCAAGTGGGCTAAACATGCACTGATGTATGGGCAGTAAGAACAAAAATCAATCAATGTACATATCTGCTGTACATATTTTAAGCACTCATCTAAATCGATAATTGAAATATCATCACAGCATTTTCTGTCCTCAAAATTCATGTAAATGGCAGATTACAGCAAATAATCAGCAGCATTATCATGTACTTCCTGCATATTACACAGCGATAGGGTTTATAGATTGTGTTGAGCCTTCTGTATCTACATGTAACAAAGGCTCATGTCTTATATGTCATCAAATGAAAAATACTGTGTAACAAATATTAAGTATCTGGGCAGCTTTATCAAATTCTTCAGAATGCAGATACAGTTAATATGGAATAGATGAAATTTAAGTGCAACTAATAAAAATTCAAAACCCTGAACAGAACACAAACCTTTCTGTATGAATCTTCTATTGTTGGATCATATTTTTCAACAAAAATTCCTTGGACAAACTGGACTGTCTGAAAAGGAGAAAAAAGTGTCAGCACTATTAGTTTAAACATAATATTGTGCAAATAATTAGAAAAGGGGTTAAACTAGAATACTGCAAAATAAAATTAGAGCTAGTTATTGCAATAAAGACTTAATGGTAAGAAAATGACACTATGATTTATAGACTAAAGACACTAAACCTGTTGCTAGGTCCAGCTGTTTATAACTGATCATACATTTTTTTTTAATAACAGATTTATTTTACAGAAAAAAACATTATTCTGATCAGATATTACGCTTTATTCCTAAGCTAGTAATCACATATAGGAGCAGACACGCAAGTTCTCAGGCGACAGGCTGCAATATGGGAAACTAAGGGTAATCTCATAGGCTGTCACAGGATTCCTACATAGGGAGTGAAGGCACATTATTTTTAAATATACAAACATACCCACCCAACAGCTGGGGGAAGCAATTTATGACTGAGCCCTTAAAGATGTGCTAATAATTAAGTACTCTTGGCTGTGTGCATTCCCCTATTTTATACTATGCTTGCACGCAACATGCTTAAGCATCATATGCAGCACTAGGATTGTATACTTCTGTAACAGAGGAAACAGGTAGGTAATAGCATTTAAAAATATGTGCACTCTTTTCCTGTACAGATGCAGCCAGCAAGTTTTCCCATTTTCACTCATGTCCAGGACACAATTTTTGAGTGTTAAATCCTGCCTCCAATAGAAAATGTCATAGCCCATGCGCCACCTGGTGGAGAATTTGGGTATTTTCCCCGTGTTAACTGAAAGAGACATACCCGACAACATGAATCCAATAATTTGGGTCTTGCTACCCAGTCTACTAAAAAAAAAAGTCTACTAAAAAATATAATAATCATTTAAACATTAGATAAACCCAATAGGATAGTTTTACCTCCAATCTTAGCTGGAATCAAGTACAAGGTACTGTTTTATTATTACAGAGAAAAAAGGAAAATCATTTTTACAAATTTGAATTGTTTGTTTATAATGTAGTCTATGGGAGATGGCCTTCCAGTAATTCAGAGTTTTCTGTACTTGTACTGCAATACAATACTACAAGTCTGAGTAAAGGAGCCCATACACAGGAAGATCCAGGGTGCTGAATTGGCCATTGGATAATGTATGAGCTTACAATGATGCACAAATTGAAGACATGCAAAAGGCTGTGGATGTGGCCCCAGAAATGCTTCTGTATTTCTATGGGTGGCAGTGCCAGGCATACAGATGTTTTTTTTAAAACATAAGTAAACCTTTAACATAAGTGGATGTGAAATTGATGAGAGTGCTATTCTAAGCATTTTTGAAATTTTCAATCATTTTGTATTTATTTTGAATTCTGAGATTTTAAGAAGAGTAAAGTACTGCTAATATAAATAGATTTAGTCACAACAGCACCACCTGCTGGTCAGTTTCCGGCCATGTTGCAGTCAGGAGAAAGAAAGAGAACTTTCCTAACCAAAGGAACATCAGATCAACTCTCTTTTTTTCTCCTGACAACTTCCTTGACAATGTTCTTGACTACTTTATGTTTGGAAAGTGACCAGCAGGTGGTACTATTATAACAAAATGCATTTATATTAACAGTACTTTAGCCCTTAATATATTGGAATTAAAAATGAATAATGAATGTAAATGGCAAAAGTGCTTAGAATAGCACTCTCAATTTTATATCAACTTATTTTAAAGGTTTACTTACCCTTTAAGGGCTGATGTTTTCACCTGAGCTGTGGTTATCAGAATGTATGCCTAAAATGGAAGATCTACTGATGCACTACTGATTACTATGGAAAAGAAATGTATTTTATTTTATCACACACGTATATATGAAAATATATTTTATGTTAGGTTTCTCATGCATTTTAGCGTTAGTTGCCTTTAAAACGTCCCAAAGCCTCATGTTACATTTTTATATTACAAAGAATACCAACGTTACTAAGCTCACACTAGGAAACGGTGAAAGGCAGCACAAAGAAACACCAGGTCAATTTGTTGGATAATGCGCCTCCTATACACAAAGTATACTTATCTAAATGTTTCAGGGGAAAAAAACCTTCTGCGGCATCTGTCCATTCAGATTAGTAGAACAGAGGTTAACAACAGCTGATATCCTTATTGACTTACGTGGGCAAACAGGCTCATGAGAGAACAGAGCTATTATTCAGAGTTCAGTTTCTGTGAGTGTGCTGTGCTAAAAGCATTTCCAGCTAGAAACAGAGTTTAAAATAACCGGTACAGATTTTTGAGAGTACACGCTTTGTACTGTGTCAAGTACTGCATGCTATTATAAGAGAAAGAAATCAGGACAAGAAGCTAATATTCCTATGTGGCAAGTGTTATGTACAACATTCTTCTGTGGATAACAACTCAATAAAATGTGTCGCTTGCACAACACATGACAGTCAATGTCACGTCCAAAGATGGAACTAAGCCAAGTCTAAGGTAACTGGGTTCTTGTCTGTGTTCTCTGACCTTCAGCCACTAATAGCTTTTCTACTTTTCCTGGGGGGGTGGTAGCACACAGTCTTCCAAACGTTGCTATTGTGAGAACCACAACTTAAATGAGAAGAAAAAGTCTTTTTGGCATTTTACTGCCAATAGATTCGCCACATTAGTGCCACCTAGAATGCTATATTTACTCTGCAGAATGCTTTAGTATACCTGAGTAAAGAGCCCTAGAAGCTCCCTCTGATAGCAGCTGCCATTTTAGCTTGGTCTTGGTAGCTTCCTGCTGCAGTTATTGCCCTTGGAAGCTCTGATCACACATTCCTAAGGGAGGGTGGACGGAGATCTTATGCATTCTTATGGGAGGGGAGAGTGAGAGAGGAGAGAACGGAGCAGACTGAAGCCCCAAACCTGAAGGAGCCCTAAAAGAGGAAGTCTAACACCATAGAACATTATCCCAAAAAAGGAGACAAGAAATCATGTGTTTCTTTTGATAGAGGACTCAGTGTAGCGCTTCTGTGAGTGCTTATGGCTGTATTTACATAGACCTTTCTGATAAAGCTTTCTTAGTTTTTACCTTTCCTTCACCTTTAATGCATTCAGTGTCTCCTGAAACTGTTTCTAAATGTGTAACCTTAGGGGCTACAAGCACAGAAAGAAAACCTGCTGGTGTGGTTAATAATTATGCTTTATTTATTCCTATATTGTCATCACATATTTATAAAGCACCAACATATTCCACAAGCATATACCATGAACATACTTATTACAAATAAAACAGGTAAAAAAAAAAAAGCCCTGTTCAAAAGAGTTTACAAACATATTTGCCCTTCAATTAGCACTTGTTTGTTATCCACCAACTTAAACTGGAAGCTCAGTGGGACAGGAACTTCCCTAACTACAGTGTCTCTTACCAGTCTGTGTATTATTTATAGTTTTATTTATTACAATGGTTTTCCTCCAAGTGGGTCATTTTCTACATTGTGCAGCACTCATGTCCTAGCAGCAGTATATAAAGTTTCATATACAAAATATATTTATATAGATGCATCATTTACATCAGTGCCTGCGCCTGCCCCAGTGGAGCTCTCAATGTAACCATCATATAACACACATGAACACTATTATCAGATTCATCAGTAGTCAGTCATCTAACCTTTCTGTATGTTTTGTAGTATGGGAGAAAACTAGAGTACATAAGCAAATAGCCACATAAGCATGGGAAGAAGATAAACTCCTCGCTGTGGCTGGAATCAAGCGCTGCAAGGCCACTCTGCTACCCCATCACAAATAATTTGACTGTAGAGACAAAGTCCTTATAAGCTAATACACTCAGCTGTAGATACTATATTTAAGAATGCACCAGAACATAAATATCTTCCGCTTTAACTTTGGAAATAACATTCTCTCTCTGTCTCCTAATATTTACAACCTTGCTTTGTTGTCCCAACCCCTTAAAAGCCTTCATCAGTCCCCTTTGACCCTAGACATTCAACCTGTGAGAACGGTTTAACCCATGCCGAATGTCCACTAAGATACCCAGTCATAACCATAAGCCTAGTGCTCAGTCTACACTGGCGGGCAAGCATATGGCATTGTGGTCAAAGAGACTGAAAGTTTAAATTCACTATACAGATGGGGCTGTGACACACACACTGTTTCTGCATTACCACTTTAAAAGAAACCACACTGAACAACTCAAAAGTGCAGATGTGTGCCAAAACATACAGATACTTGGCACAAATTTAAGGAAGCAGGAATATGATACACAGATCTGTAACAAGTGCTTATTGGTATTAACCTGAAATCACACTAATAGACTCTATCACTAAAATTGTTTTCATTAATCATTAAGTACTTGATTCTAGAAAAAAAATTGGTTCATGGAATTTTCATACTCTCCCAGCTTGTCTGTTTTAGCATTTTCTGAAAGCCGATTAAATAAGATTACAGGAACTGTAAATCCAATAAATAAATAAACTGCAGACAGGGAAGCAAGCCTCACACCAAAATGATTCAAACCTGCTTTGCACTAAAGTTGCGCTCAGAAGTTTGTGCAACACAAAAGCATGGGGCTTTAACAAACTATAAATTGCTGATGTGTCCATGCTGACAATTAAGCTAATGCCACACTGGCTCATATTTGCCTTCTGCGATTGAACCCACAGCCACTGTGTCGGCCTGAGTGCAAACACACAGAGTTGATTTTGTGCCTATACTCAGGCTGAGAAATAGCCCTGTGTGGCCTAACCATAAGGGTAATGACACACTAGTCTTTTCACAAAGCAAACAACTATTGTCTATAGGCCATACAAGCTAGGATTCCTTTCATATGGGCCACGTAGTTCACATGGGGGTGTCGTAGACCTGTAGCTAAGGGCGACATCAACAGCCTAGTGTCACCTTGGCAGCAAACTTTGTAAAAGTAAACAAACTTTGATTATATATTAATTGTCTGGGACATTATTTTGCTCCGATACAGAGGTCGGTAGGTTATTACTGTTAAAAGAGGTTAGAAATGCTGCACTATGATTTGGGCTTTTGTACCAGCCCAAGGCAGCACTTTAGTAGTGAACATCCGTGTCTCCAAAAACGCCCCAGTAGCTCCCCATCTTCTTTTCTGCTGATTTACTGCAAATGCTCTGGATTACTATAGGTTACCAGAGCATAGGGACCAATGCGCAATATACAGCATATATAAAACAGTCACAATCATCAGTATTTAGTTTAACTTTTCTGTATATGCCAGTTCAGAAAACAGAGCCTCCAAACACATGCAAATAATATTTTCTGCTGAGTTTAGCTGCCCAACAGCAGCCTACAGCACACTGAATAAGTGTCACTTCTAACAAAATCCAAGGTGGTGACTTTAGAGTACAACTTTGTACTAAAATCATTAATGTTGCCCCTATTTTAGGGTATAGTTTTCCTTTAAGCACCATATCTAATAATTTATCAAACCCTTACCATAACTTATATGAATATTTATTAAAGGAGAAAGAAAGTCATCAGAATTTTATTGCCAAAATGCATAATAGTGCAAGCTAGAAAATTATATTTATTCTGCAGAATGCTTTACCATACCTGACTAAACACCATATAATCTCCCTCTGTTTGTTTAAGATAGCAGCTGCCATTTTAGTTTGGTCTGACTTCACTTCCAGCCAGCAGCTTGCAGCTCAGATTACACATCAGAGATAAAAAAGGGAAGAGCAGAAAGGGGAGGGGGAGAGTGTGTGAAATTTCACTGACACTCAAAATATGGGATAACAGGATCAGATGATGGGGTGCTCCTGTGGATAACTGAAAGCATGACTCATTACTGTTAAAGGGCTGCTGAACCTCTGATATATGAAAGCATCACACATAAAATACAGGATTTCTACTTATATCTATTTTTAGGCATTAGTTTTCTAAATGTATGAAAAAAACAACTCTTTATGGGTATGGCTTTAAAGGATGGGTTTGTGCCTTAAAGTGGACCCGTCACCCAGACATAAAAACCTGTAATAAAAGCCCATTTCAAATTAAACATGTAACCCAAAGTCATTTTTTTATTAACATATCTATACCCATTACATAAGCATTTAAATGTCCCAGAGGTCAATCATATATTGCCTGACCTGCCTCTATGCCTTAGGCATAGGGCTGGGGCAGAGAGTTACTTTCACTTTCAATTCAGAACTTCTTAGATGTCACTGCCCTCCTCACATTCCCCCTCCCTCCTCACCATCTAATTGTGTAACCAGTGCATGGATATGGGTATCAGGTCCCCCCATACTGGCACAAAAACAAGATTTTAGCAGGATACACAGCTTGCCTTAAAGTTTAAAATAATTTATATAGTGTAAGGGAAGTTTATTTTGCTTGACTAACACAATAGAAAACAATTTGTAATTATTTCTTAGGGTGACAGGTCCCCTTTAAACAGCCAGTAGCTTGAACTATCCTGTTGGCTCTGCCTCTAATAAAATTTTGATGAACCAGTGTTTAAGTGGCCCTTGGTATCTGTCTGGCTGAGGCACCTGGTGCCTAGAGAGCCTCTGAATAGGGATCACCTAAATTATTGCTCATAAAAAGCTTTCCTCATTTAAAAAAAACAAAAAAAAAACAGTTTTTTTACATTTGATAGTAATTCACCAAGCAAAGTAAACCTGTACTTTAAATTTAAACCCCATCCTACCATTTTCATTACACATACACTTTTTTATAGACATGTAGAAACCTATTTGACGTCCACTAACATAATAAATCTGGTCAGAAGTAGAAAATACTTACCAGGGCAGATTTTCCAACACCACCCGACCCAAGGACTACTAGCTTGTATTCACGCATGATGCAGCCTTTAACTTAACACCTCCAAACCTAAAAGGTACAAATAAAATGTTTGTTAGCAAAGGGACCAGGAATTCAATATACACTTATAATGATAACAGCCTATATTACAGTGCTGTATGGATCTGTCAAAACAGCCCCCATACCCTAAAGTGTCAAACATGCTCAGATGTCAGGTAGCATGGTCTAAACCAGCCAAACTGGTGGAGCTCATTTAAAGGAGAAGGAAAGGCAAAGTCACTTGGGGGTGCCAAAATGTTAAGCACCCCCAAGTGACTTTAACCGCTTACCTTGTACCCCGGGCTGGTGCCCCTGTTCGGAGAAAATAGCACCAGCCCGGGGTACCTGGAGCGCAGCACTTCCTCCTTCCGCCTTCAGCTTCCTAAACTGCCAGTGGCCGGGCATGCACAGTAGAGCGAAAAAGCCGACTTAAATGTTTAAGTTCGGCTTTTCACTCTACTGCGCATGCGCGGGCAGCGAAGCCGGAAGGAGGAAGTGCCGACAGCTACCCCGGGCTGGTGCTGTTTTCTCCTGACAGCGGCACCAGCCCGGGGTAAAAGGTAGGCGGTTAAAGTCACTTGGGGGTGCCTAACATTTTGGCACCCCCAAGTGACTTAACCTTTCTTTTTCCTTTAATACAACTGGGCAATTTGATGCCATGGGTTACTGTAAAGGTGCAAATTGGCTTAGTATTGAAAAATTACACACACAACCCAGAGGTGTTAAAATGCCATCAATAATTACTTTAAATCACCCAGTGCAGGTAAAATCTCAGAAAAAGGAGACTGGGGCACTTTGACAAATGGCAGGTAAAACTACAGAAATCTCCTCTATTAGAAGAGTTAGAGAAAATAGTAATTACCAGCAAACAAATTTTTAGCACATTAAAAACAAATAGAAGTATACTGCAAGTGCCTATTCTTATAGATTGTAAGCTCTTTTGGGCATGGCCCTCTTCACCTCTTGTATCGAGTATTGGTTGCATTGTATTTAATTGCATATATCCAATGTATATACCCACTTATTGTATAGCGCTGCGGAATATGTTGGCCCCTTATAAATACATGTGAATATTATTATTATTAATAGATGCACTTGTGCACAGAAATACAATATACAAAAATTAAATCACAGCCAGCGCCAAGGGCCTTTTGGTTCAAAACCTTCATGTTTTATTGCAATTATATGTACAACCAATGTTTTGGGTTCCCTTGAAAAAAGTCCCAAAAAGAACTGTACCGTCGGTTGTACATGTAATTGCGATAAAACATGCAATATATTAGGGAGAAATGTTTTCTGCCCTTGCTTGTGTAAACAAAGTCTGCCCCTTGGATTTCTGAGCACAGTTCTCTCATGGAGCCTTTGAAGTTTCTGAGGATACTTTTTACACTAATACTACATCTTTAAAATCCCAAGGTGCATTTGCCATGAGCAGGCACATTGCGCAGAAATAAAAAAAGTGACTGTTCAGCAAGTCTGTGGCGCAAGGTGATATGAAGGGATGGCTGTGTAGCCTGCATGATGACTCAGCTTGGCTAATCAGTACTTTATATATTCTCCTCATAGAACGGATTCCTACACCCCACCTCTTGTGAAATCAGCATTTGGATAAGGGACAGGATTCCTCAGGGAACTTTAGAACTAAAATTACAAAGGGGACACATCCCGAATAATGTCAACCAGCTAATCACAATTTACCAAAATGATCAACAATGCTAAACTAAATCAAAAAAGGGGTAGCAATTAAAAAAAAAAAAGTCACAGCCGACTACAAGAATAGCTATTATGAATAAATGTTCTTAAAATTACACACATTAAAGATACTGCGGTCAAGTGCAGCCTCCCTGCCTCAGTGGCCCCCCACCATGAACAATAGTGTCAGTCAGCTGAAGATGGCATTTCCCGTGTTGTTCTGCTCTACCAGCACACACTTCCAGGCACAACTGGTGGAAAAACCCACACAGGGTACTATAAAACTGCAACACTACAATAAAACTAACTGTGTTGGTGTAAAACTGCTCGCGTTCTGCACTGAATTCTGCTTAGTGTGCCTGTAATGGGCCGAAGCAATGGCTCCGGGTGCAGGCACGACAACCACATTTCTGAAGTTTAGGGGCAGATTCTCACCCTGTGCTTATCTGCAGGCCAAGGATCTACCTCATGTTGCATAAGCCTAAAGATATCAGGTCTTGTTCCCACTAGGCAATTTACAGGAATTCCCAGTATGACAATCTAATAAACTGATTGTGTGAGTGTGACCTATTCACTTGCTCTTAAAGGACATGTAAAGCCTACATTTACCTACAATGTATATCAATTGGGCATGTTTCCTCCACCCAAATGGCATTATTTGTACTGCATATATCCCCTCTGCTTGCCATCATCATCACATTTTCCTAAAGCAAATAGCAGCTTTCACCCAGTGGCCATTTTTCTCTGATACATAATCAGGTACATTTAAATCTGCAAACAGCATACACACACACAGACCCTTATTCAGCATACATTTCACCAAGAATACAGGCTCACACAGGCTCAACTGTCTGATAAACGTTCTGCTTTGTTTGAGCTGAGCTCAGGAGAGTTGGTTGGGAGACAAAAACTGAAGCAGACAGCTAGAGCTGAGTTTCTATGGGAACCAGCAATGCCATCTCTTCACTGGCTGCTAGACTGGGGGGGGGGGGGGGGCATGTTTAGTAATCTGAGCTTAGAACAACTGAGCAAGCCCACAAGCCAACAGCCAAAGCAAATTCCTGAGGGTGGGGGCTGAGTGGGTTATAGGAGGAGAAGGAAATCTAAGTGATTATGGAGACGTTGCAGCCTTACTATTAACCCCGGGACAACCAGTGTAGCAGGTATTGAAAGATTTCAAAGAGGCTGTTCACTGATTCAATTTCTGTGTGTGGGGTTTACATGTCCTTTAAAGGATAATTAACTCTTTAATTTAAAATTCATAAAACAAGTCTAAATTATCACCAAAATTACATATTTTCCTTTCCTTCCTAAACCATGCAGCAGAAATAAATCACTTCCTCATCTAGAGTGAAGTTCAGCCCCTTTTACCTTTTAGTTTACCGAGCCTTTCTTCTCCTTTGAATAGGAAGTTTAGTGAAAGATTTGTGACAATTTGGAGGCTGTTTAATGTATTTTTAGGGATTTTAAAATAAAAGGTTAACTTATTCTTTAACCCTTTTAAATGGAAGAAGCAAAAAAAAAAAATGCCTACAAACTTTTAATTTTATAATGAAGAAAGCCTGGTGACTGCAACTCATTCCCACACCAGGTAGATGCCTTATAGCAGTGATCCCCAACCAGTGGCTCGGGGGCAACATGTTGCTCTCCAACCCCTTGGATGTTACTCCCAGTGGCCTCAAAGCAGGTGCTTATTTATGAATTCCTGACTTGGAGGCAAGTGTTGATTGCATATAACCCAGTGTAAAGCCAAACAGAGCCTTCTATAGGCTGCCAGTCCACATAGGGGCTATTAAGTAGCCAATTATAGCTCTCACTGGAACCCCTAGGAACTTATTCCATGCTTGCGTTGCTCCCCAAACACTTTTTCCATTTGAATGTGGCTCACCGGTATAAAAGGTTGGGGATCCCTGCCTTATAGAGTCTGCCCTATGAAGTTGGTTAAAAGTACCAGTGTAAATGAGGTACCATCAGCTTGCAAAACATGATTAGAGGCATGTACAAGTCTCTTCTGAGTTAACAACTGTGAGAAAACCATATGCATGAGTAAGTGCCCTAGCCCTCTAAATATTTCTATTCAAATTGCCACAAATACCAAAACAAAAAAACAAAATGTGCTTGATACAGATTTACATATAAAGTTTTATCTTAGTGTAAAAGCGGTTAAAGGTTAGGTTAAAGCTCACCAGTGCAAATGTGCCCCAGACCAAAAAAGCTAACCATAATCAGGAACTCACAGATCCCACAGGGTGGTGGTCCTTTATTACAAAAACAAATAAGTACTTTGCATGTGGCAACCCTAAACACAGGAGCAACTATCGTCTAAGACATTGTTGTAATAAACCTACCCAATGTGAAAGACTTTTGTGTACCAGCAATTCTTTATGAAAAATGCAAACATAAAAGCTTGTCTATCAAACAGAATACTTTGGTTTTGCATTAGAAAATGTAATATAGTTTTTTTTAAAAAAAATTCTGGAGAGGCTAAGCTATTCTAATTCTTCATTATTCTCCACCTATGCTGGAAGCTGAGTTGGTCCTTGTGATAAAAATTATTAACTGCAAATCTAAATGAACACCTATCATTCAAAAACTGGTGCAGGCTAAGAGCAATATGGCGAGCTCCTGGTGCATGTGGCCATGTTGGGACACTAAGAACAATGTTCCAGACTTTCACTTGTTATGCACAAGTGTGTCACTGTTATGTTTATTTGAATTGCAAAGAGCTTCCTTTGACAGTACTAGGTACTGCTTAGTGGGAGGGCAGGGTGCAATGCGAGCAAAATACAATAGTTTATTACACCATGCTTCCATTAGTAAAAGAGCCCTATGATTACTGTATGCAATTAATAATGTCAAATAATTGTATCTACCCATGATATTCTACATAACAAAATATTATAATAAATCAATATTTATTGTTGAAATACGTCATCGCAGAAACAATGAGTTTATAACTGCTCTGTGTTTATTCTAAGTATGTAAATTCTACATGGATGGAAAAAGCATTTCATAACCAGCAATAATTGCTGATAGAGTTGTGTGTAAATTGCAGGCATCTGGTAGCAAACACTCAATTTTCCCCTGACCCAATTACCACAAGCCTTGTGGTAATGCTGTAAGGATGTAATGCAGCGCTCACAATAAGTGATTCCTATTGTTACTGCAGAATTGCCTTGTAACTAATGGCTTGCGGTAAAGAGTAAAGAAATACTGAGGAATCAAAATATAATTTACACTTCAACTATTAAATTGTGTTATTTGGGATTCCGAAACTTCACATTTCTGTTTATGGCAAATTACACATTATCTCTTAAAATGGTGCTCTCCACAGATCCAAACAAATCTAGCATGAATACACGCTTGCATGAT
This sequence comes from Xenopus tropicalis, assembly GCF_000004195.4. Lineage (NCBI taxonomy): Eukaryota > Metazoa > Chordata > Amphibia > Anura > Pipidae > Xenopus > Xenopus tropicalis. Next base: position 58,791,723 of record NC_030679.2, on the reverse strand, counting down.
TTCCTCCAAATAAATCACAGATGATCACAGAACTGAGGACCTAAGCATAATAACTGCAGCAAATAAAATTATTTTACTGTAATAAGCATGCTTAGTATATTTATTATTAAACTAAATATGCAACTTAGCTTTTTATGGCTGTAAATCAATGAAAGCCCAAATTCTGTAGTATATAGAATGATAGTACAGGTATAGAACCTTTTATCTGAAAAGCTTGGGATATTTCCATGATTTAGATCTCCATACCGTCTGCTACAAAAACATTTAAACATTAAATAAACCCATAAGCATTGCTTTTCCACCAGCTGCAGCTTCAGGTGGCCATACACAGTAATATTTCAGCTTCTGATTTGGGTGTCTAAGACCGACTTGCCAGCTTATCTGCCTATGTATGGGGCCCTCCTACAGGCCTTCCCGTCAGATAACTTGCCAAAAATGGGGCAGATGTCGAGAAGACAGGCTTGATTTTTCGTTGGCCGCATCGACTCATTGATGTGGTCCTCGCTCCAACTTTTTGCATTAGCATGATTTCGCCCACCCAAGGTGGGCATATTGGGGAAAAGATTTGCTCATTTGGCGACCTCTTGTTATGGATTATATGGGAGGTGGCCTTCCTAAAATTCTGAGCTTTTAGGATAACAGGTTTCTGGATAAAGGATAATACCAGTACCTCTAAGCAGTTTGTATACAGTGCATATATTACAGCATCATATTTGCTAGAGACAATAAGGGTCCTTACCCACCCAAACAGAAGAAGAACAAGTGCATTAGGAGGGTATTTGCAGCCAAGTGAGAATACTCAACAATCATTAGCATCATATTGTAATTACTCAAGTGTCTCTCCAGGTGACAGTAAACAGACAGCATCTGCTGAGGAATATCCAGTAAATCATACCCTGGGAAAATGCAACCAATATTAAGGTATGTGTAAAGTTCCAAATTACACTGATCAATTCATAAGCCCAGGGTCTATTATTTAGATAAGTTGGCAGAAGTGAGGAACAACAATTTCTTCTGCGTCACTGGTTGGCCCAAATTTCTGCTTTGGCCACTAAACTTTGCTGTGATTGCACCCAAGGATTAACACCAATTTTTCCAGATAAATATATTTTAACAAAACAATAAATAAAAGGTGTGTAACCAGCAAACAAAAAACACTATACCAGTACAAAACCTTTAGGGTCATGGCAGACGGGGAGATCAGTCGCCAGCGACAAATCTCCCCGATATGCCATCCCACCGGCTTGAATGTAAATCACCGGTGGGATGGCATATGAGGCGCCGCAATTTCCCAAAATTGCAGAAGTTTCCTCTCATGGCAATAGTGGGACGACTAATCTTCCCGTCTGCCATGGCCCTTAAAAGGGTTTTACGACCTGCTTTCTTTTTTTTTTTACACAAATAATTTTCCTGTCTTTACAATTGTTTGTGCGGGATTACAACTATATGTAAATGCTTGGGACCAGTTTTTTTTTCATAATTTGAATCTCCATACCTTAAGTATATGAAAAACATTTAAACATAAAAACAAAACATGAGCTAAGAGCAATACCATTGTTAGCTAGAGAAAAATACAAAAAATGTGATATCGATGTTTATGACTAATAAAAGAAGTTATAAAAAAAAAACATTTAAACAATAAACCCAACATAATTGTTTTGCACCAAAATGGATTTATGCAGCTTAGTTACCATCAAATGTAAGGTGCTGTTTTATTACTACAGCGGAAAAAGGAGATAAAAAAAAAATGTACTAAAATGGGGGATGGCCTTTCAATAATTTATAAACAAATAAAACAGGTTTCCAAATGAGTGACCCATTCCCATAAATATATATTTATTTTTGGCAGCTGAGATGCTTATGCACCTTGTTTTGCTCAAGTCCAATGGAATGCTTCGTGTCAAATGGGGGTCGTTCCCATTAAGGTTATTAAGTGTGCCTTAACTACAGATGGAGGGGAATAGACGTTGTGGCCTAAGCAGTGTTGTAAAAACATTACATAGTTATATTGGGTTGAAAAAAGACCAGAGTCCATCAAGTTCAACCCTTCCAAGTAAACCCAGCACACACAACCTATACTAACCAATCTATACTATCACACACATAAAATAAATTATATATATATATATATATATATATATATATATATATATATATATAGCAAGACAATGAGCCGCACACGCAGGGACTTTGTTAGAAAACAAAATTTTTTTTAATGAAAACGATCCAACGTTTCGAGCACCAACTGTGCTCTTCCTCAGGGACAAACCAAAAGACAGTGCAAACCCCCCATGGGGGGTGAGGTTTGCACTGTCTTTTGGTTTGTCCCTGAGGAAGAGCACAGGTGGTGCTCGAAACGTTGGATCGTTTTCATTAAAAAAAAATTTGTTTTCTAACAAAGTCCCTGCGTGTGCGGCTCATTGTCTTGCTATAGATATTAGTATCACAATAGATATTAGTATCACTAGGAAGGGAATTCCCCAACCTCACTGCCCTCACTGTGAAAAACCACCTACACTGCTTCAAATGGAAGCTCCGTTCCTAAAAGGGTGGCCTCTGGTGCGTTGATCGCTTTTATGGGGAAAAAAAGAACACCCCCTATCTGCCTATCTATAATCCTCTCTAATGTATTTGTACAGAGTGCATGAACATTTTTAAAAGGAAGAATTTCCCTATTTCCTCCAACACCAGTATCAATGGGTTTGGTAAGATACAATAGTTATCAATGCAGCTTAACTGAAACCATGTTGCTAATTTGTAGCAAATAAAAAAAAATTATTCATTTAAGTTATATGAATATGCAATTTTAAAACTAGGCTTTGGTCTCAAACCATCACACAGTGCACACACCCAGTTCTGCAGGAAATAGCTCATGATTAAGAAAAAAATAATCTATATTTAAACATGGTTCATACATATACTTCTGTTTTTTTAAAACACTACAGTGAGCACACAGTGTGTATCCTCTACACAGTAATAATTCTTGGAGGTTAGGGAAAAAAGACCGCAGAATCAGGCAATTTTTGGTACATTTTATACATTTGATTTCGGGACCCAAATGAAGCTGAGAAGTATTATGAACTAAAAAATTGTTTCAGAAATAGTGATGCTCCTTGTTTTAATTACTGTTGTAGAAAAAGATTTCACTACATCATAGGGATCCTTGCTAATCACAGGTTAAGAATCAATGCTTTAGCACATCATCTGTTGTGGATCTAAAACACAAAGTATCCTTGGTGCAGTAACTGACAGGAAGCCTGCACCAGGATGGACTGGAAGATAAATAACACAGTGAGGGCAGTGAGGTTGGGGAATTCCCTTCCTAGTGATGTTGTAATAACAGATTATGTTTTTTTTAGAGGGGCCTGGATGAGTCTGAATAAAGACATAAGTAATAAAAAAAAAAACAACAACAATTTTTCTAATGCTAAAATTGAAGTTCATTTGGCCGCTAGGGTCAGTAATTATAACAACCACATAGCATTTTCAGCTGCAACCTGGAAAGAGGAAGAGGTGAAAAGCAAATGGTTAAAAAACCATGAAAAATTAAGACCAAATGAAAAGTCACTAAGAATAGTAAACTGAGAAGTGCATTTAAAGGAGAATGCAAGTCAAAATTTAAAAAGCAATAGTCCTCCTATTGTTTAGTAAAAACGCCACACTTTTGGCTCACCTAATCAAATATTTACTTAGTCACACTTACTTCACATTTTCTAGAACAGGCAGCCATCTCTAAAAAGGTATTCTCCCTTCCTTTCCCTCCTTGCTTCATACTGCACATGTGTTTCATTCCCCCCCCTCCCCTCTGCCAGATCCGCTTCTAATTGGCTGGTGGGCATGTGTTGCTCAGAACAGGAGACAGGATCAAGTTACACATGTTCAGAGAATAGGAAGGCTGCCGCTGGCAGCCTACAAGAAGGACAGAGAGATTTCAGTGATGTCACTGTAGTCTTCACACTGCTGTAGGCTGCCAGCACAAGTATCTCAGACAAGTAAGCAGGGATCTGGGAATTTAGATATGCAGTAAGTACTTAAAAAGAATGCCTTTAGCCTTACTTTTAATTTATATTAACCTTTCCTTGTCCTTTAAGAGATGTTCCACAAGCTTACATCCAGCCTTTGCTGAACTAAATATTCATTCACTGCAATACACATTTCTATCAAACATCAAATATTAAAATGTTTAGCACCTAGCAGGAAAAAAAACTTCAAGAAACAGCAATACCAAAAAAATGAAAATGTATCAAAGTAATTCAAATATAATGTACTGTTGCCTTGCACTGGTAAATGTTGTTTAAAAAGTTTGCTTCACACTAATATAGTTTAAAACAGGGGTGCCCAACCTTTTTTACCCATGAGCCACATTGTAAGTGTAAAAAGAGTTGGGGAGCAACACTAACATAAAAAGTTCCTGGGGTGCAAAATAAGGACTGTTATTGGCTATTTGGTAAGCCCATTTGGGCTGGCAGCCTACAGGAGGCTCTGCTTGGCAGTATACAGGGCCTTTATACCTCCAAAACTTGCCTCCAAGTCAGAAATGTAAAAATAAGCACCTGCTTTAAGGCCTCTGGGAGCAACATCCAAGGGGTTGGTGAGCAACATGTTGCTCAGGAGTCACTGGCTGGGGATCACTAGTTTAAAACAAAGCTGCTGTGTAGCCATGGAAGTAGTTATTGAAATTGAAATAGGGATGAACAGCAAAGGTCACACAGCAGATAACAGATAAGCTCTGTAAAAAAAAAACAAAAAAAAAAACACTGTATTCTATGGCACTTGTTATCTGCTATGTAACCTGCACATTAATTTTCATTTTTCTGTGTTACTGTTTCTTTCATGGTCAAATATGATTGGAAAATTCTGCCCCCGGAGGTATGGATTAATACAGTTTGCACTCCAACTCCAAAATACTATTTTGCCCAAAAAGTGCTCATAGCAATGCACCAAGACGGAGCACCCAATGCGGACAGCCATGTTTGGTGACATGCACTGCATAATGAGCTAGCCTGGAGACAAACATGGCTTCCTGCACAGAAAGCTCCGACCTAGTGTTGCCGACATAACGATCGCTATTTCAATTTCCTGTGAAAAGTAGTGGAAAAAACAGACTATGCCCACTTTTTAATGGCCATGGAAAGGCTGATTTAAGTATAACCCTGGCTTACCTACCTTGAGAACCGGAAGGACAAAAGCTTAAATGCAAAAATTGTTAATCATTTTCAATACAAGACAGTAAAGATTAAGGTTTGTATACCCATCTCTACATTAAACAGCTCTAAATTTTTTTTTTAATATTTTTTTTTTAGTTTTAGATAATTTACCCAAAAAACTTCTTCTAATCTAAGGGTTGGTTCGTTAGGTTGTTGAAAATAAATAAAAAAAGTATATATATATATATATATTTATTTATTTATTTTTGCCTCTTAGCAAAAGCGCTTGGGGGGGGGGCATACTTTAATTTGAGCATTTAATTCCCCCTTTAATATACATTGCAATTTTTTTTTTTTTTTTTTACTTAGAAGTGAACAGCTATTATCAACTATAATAAGCAGAATGGTAACACTGATGACTAAGGAGGCCAGGAGATGTAATTCACAACAGCTGGAGAATACAAGTTTGACATCTCTGCTATGAAAACATGAATCTTTTCTTTTTCTGCATTCTGTTTCCTACTGTGCTGTAAACGCCCTTTTTCATGCATTCCTTTTTTTCCTGTGTATTCTAACTTGAAATAAGTGGTAAGGATACCACAAGCCAAAACCTTAGATTCTATAACTCTTGGGAACTAACTTGAAGGAATGCTACCCTTTTTTCTGTGAGAATTTCCATCAGTTAAATTAGAAGTGTTGGAAAGCAGTCTTATCTAGAATAAGAGTATTAATGCTGCAGACCTAGCTTCTATGTGTCTTGCTATTGGGTATAGAGCTATTAGTGTAATACAGCCATACATTTTGAGGCCCAATTATTTACTAGTTATAGTTTCTTGCTGCATATTATATTGCTTCATACAGACTTTTTTTTTTTTTTTAAATTGCCTTGAAAAATAAGTACAAATTAATTTGAGCTTTAGGATAAGATAGTATAGTATAGACATTCTTTTCTGGAAGAATTTAATAACTTACACAAAAAAAGTAATCAAGTCTGGTGCACAGTAATTAAATGATGTCTTGAGAAGTGTGCCACTTGGATCTCAACCTCTGACCACTAAGAAATATAACAATAAATATATATTAAAGTTCACCTGAAATTAATCTTAATGTGATGTAGACAGTGATGTTCTGAGACAAATTTTGGGTTGGTCTATGTTTGGTGACTGTGCTTACTGGTTGCTGGGGTATGTATAGAGATAGAGAGTCTTTTCTATTGAGCCTTCCGACTGCCACAGTAGTAGGTCAGAATAGGTTTGTGTGTGTGCTGGGTTCACTTGGAAGGGTTGAACCGGATGTACTTTGGTCTTTTTTCAACCCAACTTAACTATGTAACTATATACATAAAAGGGCTGTCCAGATAGAGGAATGTGAATTAGCTTGGGGGTTTTTAAGGCCCCTATCTACCATGAGGTCCAGATATTCATGTACATTATGATTTTAAGGGCACTACATCCATCAGCTTGGTTGCAGGTACACGGAGCGGATTTCAGCTAGAAACTGTAAAATCCAAACTGCAAAACCAATCTGTGTACCAGTACCCGAGATGACGCATGGCTCCGGGTGCAGACACATCAGTAGGATTTTGAGAGCATGGGGCTGATTCTCAGCTGCGTTTATCAGCAGGACAAGAATCTGCACCATGTGTCAAGCCACAAACACGTATCCCACTATCAGTCCACTGTAAGGATAAAGTTAAAATGTACTACATGTTAAAGAGGCAGTATTCTCTATTTATCATGGTTTCAACATGGCTTGTGCTGAACAGACATTCTGCCTATTGTTTTAAGCTTTTGTTAAGTACTGTTATTTTTTTTAGTACTTTCACTATCCAACTTCAAAGCAACTGTATTGGGTGGATAATTAATAGACTTCTCCCAGTTTAACTCCTCTCTAAATTGGGCAAGGGATGGGATTATTAGAAACTATTTATAGAGACCTCATTATCTCTGTTGAGACAAACTTTCCTAAATGCATGGGAAGCCAGTCGGATGTAGTAAGGTTAAAAACAAAACAACTATGCCTTTTGATCAATAATAAAAGACAGACATATATTTTTTTTCATCAAAGAATAAGTAAACCTTGTATTTTAAAACTCTCTAAAACAACCCCCAAAATGACATACATCTCTCTCTACATTCAGTCTCGTCTTTTCTAAAAAAGAAGAACTCAGTTACTTCCTTATCTAGCATAAAGCTCTTCCCTTCTTCTTTGATATACTGAGCATTTCGTCTTCTTTGAGTAGGAAGTCAAAGAGCTGTCTACTGCGCATGTTTGATTGATTTCCATTGGAGCACAGGCAACAAGCTTGCACAGCTCTTTTATCAGCTTCCAATTCAAATGAAAAGAAAAGCTTAGTATACTAAAAAGGGCAGACAGAGAGACTCAGTGTAGGAAAGAGGTATGTCATTTTGGGGGGATGTTTATAGTCTTTTTAAGGATTTTAAAATAAAAAGGCTTACCTATCCTTTAAGAAGCATAATGCACTTTTAACACAAGCACTATTTATTTTGCTCATGTTATATTCATATTGTATACTATCCTTGTAACATAAAGATGAACATACTGTTTAACACAAGAGCATGCTTCCCTCTCTGATGACATATTGCTAACTTCTAAAATGTCCAACCTATTAAGAATGTCCAGTGTACAACACCATGGATTAAAAGAATATGAACTGACAACACAACCCCCAAGCCAATGCCTGCTCAGAGGCTCAGCAATAATACTGTGGGGCAGGCTGTTCATAACCAGCAGTAGCCCCTGGTCACGCCAGTGTGACAAAACTTTAGCAAGTGGAAACTCTTTGCAACCCCACCCCTGCTACAGCATTAGCATGCTATTTTTTCCTCCTTCCCTCTGGCAGCCACTAATTTATATACTTGCACCTACCCAGTGCTGGTTTTCTAAACATGGCGCCCAGAGCCTCCCCCCCCCCCTCTTCCAAGTGCAACCTTTTAGCTCACACACAGAGCACTGGGGACAGGTAACGCAGAAATTTCAGAGCACCCCAGTGCTCCGTATGTGAACAAAGTTCAGGTGCAAGTGGGCAAGGCCAAGGCCCTTCTCTTTGTGGCCTTGCACCTGCATCACCAGCCCCCTTCTGTGACATCAGAGATGGATGCGTTGACTATTTAAGGTGTATTTCCGTAACATTTGTGCACACAGTGGCCAACGTTATTGGTCAATTAACTTTTATTATAAATTTGGCATATTTAACCTTTGTAGAATTCTTAAATAATTAAGTTCTAAAATTTTCTCTGCCCCCCACACATTTCCAGACTCTAAATAGCAAGCTACTTTCTACCAAAAATATTGTCTTTATTAAAGACAAATATGAATGAATTGTTAACCTGCTTTGGGCCTCCAATTTCTCAGTGTAGCCGTATCCAATTAAAAGAGAGCATACATGGTGCTTAAGAGAGTAATGTTACACTTGGGGGTTTTTATGTTACACATAGGAGTCATGCCAATGCACAGAAGAAACTCCTGCATAATGGACTTATGATAACAGTCATAACAAAGGGAGAAGGGAGGGGGTGTTTACTGATAATCGCATAATCTACCTCACAAGGACGAAAAATGGGGTAATAAGAATAGATTTTCTTAATTAAAACAGGCAAAGAGTATGCTCAGCACAAACCCTATTCATTGTACTTATGTTCAATAAGGAGGAATAATGCCCCTTCAAGCTATGCATAGTTTGCAAGTTAACACTATTTAAAAGATTCGAATTACCAGCAGTAGAAAAAATTGACACGCAGGTGCCTTAGATAGAAATAGAAGTCCATAAAATGTTAAATGTTTCTCCAGCTCTCAGAAGGTTAAGAAGCAGCATGAATTTAGAATTATTCTGCCTTATTTGGTCATGCAGTGCATATTTCTGAGTTCCTACTCTATAGAGACCTCACAAGCACACATATTAGCAAGCTAAATTTGTAAGAGTTTCAAAACATCAGTAGAATTAAATAATTTTTACAACTTTTAATTTTGCTGTTAAAACTATTACCTTTTAGTAAGAAAAGCATGAAAAGCCAATGCAAATAAGGCCACAAACACTAGGATAGTTCTAAACAGTTTGCTTTTTCAAAGATAAGCAAATATGCAGTTGAGGTTTAGAAGCTCAACAGGAAACCAGGGCCATTAAACAAAATCAAATTGCAACACTGGGTTGTTAGTACCTTTACTGTAAGCATTCCCACCTAGTCTAACTTTATACAATAAGGGCTGGAGTATTTAAAACAGGAGGGAAGTGGCGAAACTACCACATCAACCTCCCACTCACTTGAATAGGAAACCCCGACACCACCAATCCACTTGAATAGGATATGTCTTAATTGCCTGAACTCACACCTATCAGCCAAAACATGCAATTTTGAACTAGACTTTTGGCAAGGTCAAACTATAAAATCACTACAAGGGGTGTCTCTCTTTACTACAATACATATCTTCAGAATACTACTACACAAAATACTGACTATTTTCAGCTGCTTGCTATATTCTTCTCATGTAAAGCTAGCTTCTTATTATGTATCAAAGGGTAACAGTGAAAGACTTTTTAGAAAAGCCCTGGAAGAAAGCTCAGCAGAACTGATAAATGGGCTAGTCCAATATCTGCTGGTATGGGTGGGTTTGGCTTAAGCCTGTACATCTACAGAGGGTTAAGGTTAGGCAAGGGTTACAATGCACCAGATGTAGTGCAAAAAATGAATGCAAACCACTTTCTCCCACACCTTGGGAATCTTAAATCTTGGTGCTCTTGTCGAGCACAAATATGCATTCAGTTTCATCAGTTCAAATAAAATTACACCCATATAATGTTAGCCTCGTTACAAGGAAAGCAAAGTAAAGTTGCTCTCGTATGAGAAACTTTTTGATAATACCTAAAATACTATTTTCACTTTAGCCACAAATCATCAGCTTTGTATGTGACTGTTTTCTTTTAAAACACTTTCTATTACTAACTCTAGATGCTCATATTCCACATCAGGCTGGTCACTCCTTAAAAGAGGCTGTAGGCTGTAGGTTACACAGTAGAGACCTGCAGCAGGTTGGGCACCCGCAGAACACCCGCAAAGCGATCAGGTTTCAGGTAGAAGTGTCTGATTCACCAACCAGGCGGGCGGTCTGCGGCTACCCTATCTGGGTATAGCTGTGGGTTAATTCCAAAACAAGAGTAATTTATACAAGTTAGATTTTTTCTAGAAATTTTGAATAGGCTTCTTATTATAATCTCTTGGGAACTGTTAACTGCATAAATCAATGTTTACAGCAATGAGAAAGACTGAGGCAAGCCTTTCTTTAAATCTGACATTCAAACAGCTGCCTAGTTGCTAGGATCATCAACATTATTAGCGCATTAGCTACCATATATATAATATATATATAAAAATAAGGGTGTCAGAGGACAACAAACCAAAGTTTTCTTAGACATTGCTCACCTAGTGCTTTTACACAGGAGGTGTGTATCTAAAAATGCAAGCACGGGATGTAAAAATACATATATTTTGACATCCTGTCATCCCGTTACATGCATTTAAAAATATACAACTATGGGGATTTTTGTAAAGTAAAGCATTGCACTGTTTTGTTGCACTATGAACAAGCACTGAACACATAAAAGCATGTTGCATTTAAAGGAGAAGGAAAGGCTAAGTCACTTGGGGATGCCAAAATGTTAGGCACCCCAAGTGACTTTAATCGCTTACCTTGTACCCTGTGCTGGTGCCCCTGTTAGGAGAAAACAGCACCAGCCCGTGGGTACCTTGATCGAGCGTTTCCTTCTTCCTCTTTCTTCTGCCGGCGCATGCGTATTAAGAGTGAAAAGCCGACTTTCTTGTTAAAGTTTGGCTTTTCACTCTACTGCGCATGCCCAAGCGCGAGAAACAGGAAGAAGGAAACGCTCGCAGGTCCCCCGGGCTGGTGCTGTTCTCTCCTAACAGGGGCACCAGCCCCGGGAAAAAGGTAAGCGATTTAAGTCAATTGGGGGTGCATAACATTTTGGCACCCCCAAGTGACTAAGCCTTTTCTCCTTTAAAACAAAAACAGTGTAATAGCTGTGCTAAAATACAGATCTGGATGTAAGTGTATACAATAAGATAAAATTAAAAATCGGTTCATTTGTGTTTTGGTGCACATAAAGAGTGACAAGGATGGCCGACAGTATGCCTAAAGTCAATGTCTAATGTACTGATCATTGCTATGAAGCCTGGTCCATACAGTGGAATATCTGGAATACTTGCTAATAACACTAACACCTAAGTTACTGAGCACTGAGTGTCTTCCTTATACTTTTTTGATTAATGCAGGGCCTCCAATGCCATTTATCTTTGGAGCAACCACTGAATCCATTTCACAGATATCATAAAAACACTGACCTCCAGCAAATTACATCAAAGAAAGGCTAAATGACTGGAGTAATCTACATAATTTAGCAAGAAAATAGACCCATATATAGATATATACAATATTTTTTCTTTAAGACTAATGGAAATAATCCAAGTGGTTGAAGTGAAATTTACAGCTTACTACACCTTACTGAAGTTTGTCATAAAGCATGTTTTAAACATTGCTGAAAAAAACAACACTTCTCTAATCTCTCTCAACATTTCTCTAAATCACTAGTGTTTGAGATAATCCTCAACATCCTTTGACAAATGTCAAAATAGATATAATCAGCATAGAATGAAATGGCTGTATCAAAAGACTAAAACACAGAAAGACTTCCAAAGAACGATTTCATCCAGGTTAGCAGTCACTATTGGTAGGTTATAGCTACTTCCTATAAAATTAGGGCAGTGCAAAGGCAGTATGTCAAAAATGTTATAAAAAAAAATAAATAAAGCTGTGTATTTTACATAACTAACATTCTAACACACTAAGTTGTTAATTATTGCCACATTACCAGGTATCATATGGCAGTAATCCTCAACCAATGGCTTGCAAGCAACATGTTGCTCACCAACCCTATGAATGTTACTCCCAGTGGCCTCAAAGCCATGTGTAATGCCAAACAAACCCTCCTGTAGGATGACAGTCTACACAGGGGTTACCAAATAGGCAATCACAGACCTTATTTGGCAACCCCCAGAACATTTTCATGCTTGTGTTGCTCCCTGGCTCTTTTTACATCTGAATGTGGTACACAAGTTTGGGACCTCCACCATATACTACTGCCTAGCAATCAAACAACACAAAAAATGACTATTACCCAAAGGAAATTATTCCATACTGACATTTTTAAAATGCGCATGAACAGTAATGCCTCAATGTCTTTATATAAAGCTCCATGATTAAAGTGAAAGGACACATGGGTTTATTTTTGTAGGAAACCACCCTACAACATTTATTGAAGAGCAAAGAGTGCTTTTGTTTTCTGCTCTTTAATAAATGTTGTAGGGTGGTATCGCACAAAAAAAGTCAATGAGCTCTTTCCATTTATCTGTGGTTCTCCCTGGCTAGAAACAGCTTGGGATGATGAGCAGTAACGTGGAGTTCTGAAGGTGTTTTTTTTTTTTTTTTTTAAGGTAATTGTCACTTTAAATGATTTTAATAGCAGTTGTCACTAGATAAAATAGGCACAAACATTAAATTGTGGCAACAATTACAGAAATGCTTTATCGGTTGGTAACTCACATCACAACTTGAAGGCTTCATGAACCGGTAGTGCACAACAGGAAGCAACCATAATGCTAATCTGATGTTCTCTCTTTACTTCTCAGGCAAGAGAGCTAAATCAATAAAGCCATCTTATTACATTCCCTTTCACAAGTTTTGACTTTACTTGCTTTCACACTTCCACATGCTGTTTTTTCTGCATATGTTGCTTTACTTAAAGGGGTTGTTTACCTTTTAGGTAACTTTTTGTATTGTGTAGAGAGTAATATTCTGAGACAATTTGCATTTGGTCTTCATTTTTTATTATTTAGTTTTTTAATTATTTCAATTTTTCATTCAGCAGTTCTCCAGTTTGGAGTTTCAACAGCTGGTTGCTAGGGTCCAAATTACCTTAGCAACCAGGAAGTGGTTTGAATGAGAGACTGATATATTTATAGGAGAGGACCTGAATTGAAAGATATGTAATATAAATTAACAATTACAATTAACTGCAGCCTCACAAAGTAATAGTTTTTTGCCCACCAGGATCAGTGACCCCCATTCAAAAGCTGCAAAGAGTTAGAAGGCGGCAAATAATTAAAAAACAATAACAAATAAATAATGTAGACTGATTGAAAAGTTGCTTAGAATTGGCTTTCTATAACATACTTAAAGTTAACTTAAAGGTGAACCACCCTTTTAAGCTTTGGAAATGGTGTAATGCAGTGTCTCATTTATATCAGCATTAATAAGGGATATAACTAAACAGTTTAAAATAATATGTGGACATAAACATGACAAGTGAGATACTACTTCCTGATATAACTAGCTGCCCAACACTTTGCAAGCCTGCCCTATTGAGCTAACCAGTCAACTTAACCCTTTCCTTGCAACAGCAATACAAAGCCACACCCCAAGGCCCATTTTGTTAGTTTCATCTGTGGGGTGATTTACAAATGGATCACTCTCTATACAAGAGATATTACTCAACTCGCTTAGTGGCCAGTTTATAGGAACAGAAAACAGCATTTTTCCTTCCCCATACAGACCACAAAAGGGCTGTTCTGATGTGACTACTGCTATCTTTCCTTACGAAAGATTTAGGTGGGGGCTTAATCCTGTTCACCACATTCATAAAGAGTTTAGCTTAAACACAGTATTAACTTAAGGCTATTAACAAAAAGTAATAACATTTCAAGTGTGCATTTATTAGGAATGTTCAACACGTAACCTACATCTCTGGTTAAACTACAAGAACCAAAAATTCTTCTGCTGTTCAAGAATGTTAGTTGCAGTTTAGTGTGGGCAGTATGTTCAATAGCTGAACACAACTGTCATATCTACTGATGGATGAGGTAAAAAAAAAAAATCTTTGTCACCACCCTGCCACCCCCCACACCCAAAAGAACACACACACTTATGTGTGGGATCTAAACAGGATGTTAAGATGTGGCACAGCTATTAGATTAGCCAGTCCCTTATTAGGGTCACCCATAACCAACATCCAACGGTAAAGGCACATGAAGCCCCATTGTCAGCGCTAGCTGTAACTCATACAGTGGACAAAGCAAAGTTTGGCAAACAGCCTGCAAACCTCCACCCCTGTTCTTCACTAAATGAACACATTCAAGGTATACATTCATGGTAATATGCTGTAAATTGGTAGGACATAATAGGAATCCCAGTTTTCTGCCATAAAAGGCATTTTATAATATTTCCAAGAAGGCATGTTGATCAAGGAGCAATCACTGTGACACACTAAACCAAGATCTGTCTGCCTGCGGCTATTTCTGAACGCCAACCCCGTTCCACTGAGAGTATGCTGGGAGTTGTAGTTTATCACATTAGGATCGGTATTTAACTTGCGGATATGGGTGCTGTGACAAGCTATTATCACTTCCATGTGCATTCTGGACACTGCCACAAGTCCGCCTGCACGCCCAAGGTCCACCAAGCGGCAAGTCCGCATCACAGTGCCTACTCTACACTGCCCTCGACTAGCCAATGAGAATTTTCCGCCATTATCCGGGAATATCTAGCACCCAGCCGGCCTCGGTAGAACTGCTGCTTGGGCCGGGCCCTGACTCCTTGCCCCTCTTCCGGCCGGTCATCCAACCCTCGCCCAGCCTTTCGTTTACACAAGCCCTAGTGCCTAAGTTAATTTCCCAGTATCACTGACCCGCTGTCCTCCTTCTCCTGGATGGGCCCCGGCTCTGCCTGGGATCCCCTGCCGCCCGCTTGTCCTCCTCTGCTCGGGACACACAGCGCCACCAACCCAGCCTGGGTGAGGCTCCCAGCTCGCCCGTGACGTCACTGCGCCGCTCTCGCTCTCCGCCGTACGCGCTCCCGGCGCCTTCCAGCTAAGCGCTGACCTGGCCCTTCCCTGGCACGGGCACGCGCATCATGGCTTCTCTTACCCGAGTCCCACCGACAAACCTTTGGCTGCCCGATGTGGCCGCTGTGCAACCTGTTGTGGCCAAAGGATTGATGGGCTCCAACGAAGGCTATAAACAGTTACATTTAGAAGCTGATTTGTGCTCTGTTAATAAGGGGAACATGTTCTGCTTCTAAACACTAGATTATATTTCTATAGGTACGATAAATATATGAAAATTAGACACATGGTTTTCAGATATAATTGTAGACTTAAATTACAAGTAATACGCAGGGACGCTTTGCTGGTTGTTTATCAATGCGACACGATCGGCTGTATAGGGGTATGATATGCCACACCCACTCTGTATAAACGAGCTACTATCGGGATTATGTTTGTGTGAAGCTGCTGTGAGCGCCTGTATAGCATGACCGGGGGTGTAATTACAGTGGAAGCCGAATGTACAATTGCTGGGGCACTTACCGATGAGCTGGTTATTAGAAATGTCTTATTACCACTGTGCTGGGGCCCAGTAACATCAAATTACACCACTGTCCCTAACCAGATGGGATATAGGGTAACAAAAGGAAGAACAGTTGGAACCATACCTGTGTAACTCAGGCGTTACCTAAATTTAAAGGAGACATATTGGATATATGGGAAAAACCCTAATTTTGTAGGCAATTATGAATAATATATGGTGCTGGTTTCCCTTTGGGCTAAACATTAATCCTATCTGTAATAATGGCCCCTTTATTGGAGCTCCCTATAGATCCTATCCCTTCTCCTAACGGTCCCTGCCAGAAGCACAGTAGGAGGGGGCATAGCCAATCACAGCCCTGCAGTCACACAAGCACAGACAGGCTTCAGTTCCCTATCAGGTCAGCCTAGCTGCTGATTGGTTCCTATCCTCTGTAGTGTACTGAGATCCGCCAGCTTATCCAGAGAATTCAGCCAGCAGGAAGTGGAGCGGATGGACGGGACTAGTGGGGTTTTGGTGGAATTTCTCAATAAATCAGTCTGAAACACAACTTTTTTCAGCACATTCCTTCTATATCTAGAGCAGTATAATTTACTGGTACATTCATCATTTTTATAGGATATGTTTCCTTTAAGGTAAAAAAAAAAATTGCGGAAATTTTTTATGCATGTGTGAGTGCCTGTTAATATTATGTTTTTTTGTTTTTATTAACTATGAAATATGTTCATGATATATACTTTACATTCGTTTATGTTAAATCCTTAAATTCTTTCCTTCAGGATGGGCCACCAACATTCGCTGATGTGATCCTCTGGTGCCAGTGGCAGATCTATAGCATATTGTATACAATGTGTCTATATTTGTTGCATTTATTTAGTTACATAGTTACATAGGGTTGAAAAAAGACCAGTGTCCATCAAGTTCAACCCATCCAAGTAAACCCAGCACACACAACCCACACCTACCAATCTATACACTCACATACATAAACTATATATACAACCACTAGTACTAACTGTAGATATTAGTATCACAATAGCCTTGGATATTCTGATTGTTCAAGAACTCATCCAGGCCCCTCTTAAAGGCATTAACAGAATCTGCCATTACCACATCACTAGGAAGGGCATTCCACAACCTCACTGCCCTCACCGTGAAAAACCACCTACACTGCTTCAAATGGAAGCTCCGTTCCTCTAATCTAAAGGGGTGACCTCTGGTGCGTTGATTGTTTTTATGGGAAAAAAGAACACCCCCCATCTGCCTATAATCCCCTCTAATGTACTTGTACAGAGTAATCATGTCCCCTTGCAAGCGCCTCTTTTCCAGAGAAAACAACCTCAACCTCGACAGTCTCACCTCATAGTTTAAATCTTCCATCCCCTTTACCAGTTTAGTTGCACGTCTCTGCACTCTCTCCAGCTCATTAATATCCTTCTTAAGGACTGGAGCCCAAAACTGCACTGCATACTCAAGGTGAGGCCTTACCAGGGACCTATAAAGGGGCAAAATTATGTTCTTATCCCTTGAGTCAATGCCCTTTTTTAAGACAGCACTTTATTTGCTTTAGTAGCCACAGAATTACACTGCCTGGAATTAGACAACTTGTTATCAACAAAAACCCCTAGATCCTTCTCCATTAAGGAAACCCCCAACACACTACCATTCAGTAGATAGTTTGCGTTTATATTATTCCTACCAAAATGCATAACTTTGCACTTATTAACATTGAACCTCATTTTCCAGTTTGCTGCCCAGTTTTCTAATTTTGTCAAATTGCTCTGCAAAGCGGCAGCATCCTGCATGGAACTTATAGTTTTGCACAATTTTGTGTCATCAGCAAAAATAGAAACAGTACTCTCTATGCCCTCCTCCAGGTCATTAATAAACAAGTTAAAAAGCAAAGGACCAAGGACTGACCCCTGCGGTACTCCACTAACCACACTGGTCCAATTAGAAAATGTTCCATTTACAACCACTCTTTGTAATCTATCCTTCAGCCAGTTCTCTATCCAATTACAAATATTATGTTCTAGGCCAATATTCCTTAATTTGATCATTAACCTTCTGTGAGGTACTGTATCAAACGCTTTAGCAAAGTCCAAGTAGATGACATCAACTGCCATTCCAGCATCGAGGTTCCTACTCACCTCCTCATAAAAGGCGACTAAATTAGTCTGGCAAGATCTGTTACGCATAAAACCATGCTGGCACAAACTAATAGTATTGTGAACTGCAATGTATTCAACTATCCTATCCCTTATTACCTCTTCCAAAATTTTTCCTACTACTGATGTCAGACTAACAGGCCTATAGTTTTCAGGCTGAGAACGGGATCCCTTTTTAAATAACGGCACCACATTAGCAATCCGCCAATCTCTCGGCACCATGCCAGACCTCAATGAATCCTGAAAAATTAAGTGAAGAGGTTTGGCAATCACAGCGCTCAGCTCATTTAATACCCTGGGATGAATCCCATCTGGCCCTGGACCTTTGTTTACCTTTACATGTTCAAGTCTCTTTTGAATTTCCTCCCGAGTGACCCATGCGTCAGTAGCTAAATTACTAGAACTGGGCATATTAAAAGGGAAGCTTTCATTATCTGGCTCCTCAGATGTATAGACAGATGAAAAATAAAGAGTTCAAAATTTCAGCTTTTTCCCCGTTCTCATCAACCAACTTACCCCCCCCCCCCCGTGATAATAAGGTTCCCACCCCTTCTTGCTTAATTTTTTTTACTATTCACATAATTAAAAAATAATTTTGGATTCTTTTTACTCCTAGCTGCAATATCCCTTTCCATTTCTATTTTAGCTTGCTTGATAGCTTTTTTGCATGCTTTATTTGCTTCCTTGTACCTGATGAAAGTTTCCGCTGTCCCAGCTAACTTGAATGCCCTAAAAGCACGTTTTTTCTTACCAACCTCGACACTAACACTTTTATTCAGCCATAAAGGTTTTGCTTTGCGATGCCTCTCCTTGCTTACAAGGGGGATATACTGTTGCGTATACCTGCAAAACAATGTTTTAAAGATGTTCCATTTTCCTTCTGTGTCTAACCCCATGAAAAGCCTTTACCAGTTGACACATTGCAGAGATGCCCTTATACTGGCAAAGTCTGCACGTCTAAAATTGAGCGTTTTAGTTACTCCCTTATAGAGCTGTCTCTGCAGCATTATCTCAAAGGAGACCATGTTGTGATCACTGTTCCCCAAATGCTCACCCACACAAATGTTAGAGATGAGTTCATTATTATTAGAAATCACCAGGTCCAAAATAGAGTCATTCCTAATAGGTTCTTGAACCGCCTGAAATAAAAAGTTGTCATTTAGCATATTTACAAACCTACTAGCTTTTTCTGACTTAGCCACCCCATTACTCCAGTCAATGTCCGGATAATTAAAGTCCCCCATAATAACAACTTGACCCAGTTTTGAAGCCTCCTCCATTTGCAACAATAGCTGGGCCTCATCCCCCTCATCTATACGGGGTGGTTTATAGCATACACCAATGACCGTTTTCTTTGTGACCTACTGAAATTTCTACCCAAAGAGATTCGACGTTTTCATTGGTAATGTCTTTATTACATGGCTTTAAATCTGACTTTACGTAAAGACAAACCCCTCCACCCTTTTTAATCTCTCTGTCCCTCCTAAAAAATGTATAACCATTTAAATTCACAGCCCAGTCGCATTTATTATCAAACCAGGTCTGAGTGATACCTATTAAATCATAATTTTCAATACATGCAATAGCTTGCAGCTCCCCTAATTTACCCGACAAGCTACGCACATTAGCCAGCATGCAGCGGAGATTACTACTTCTCCCTCTGATTTGCCTTGTTGATGTCCTGTATCTCTGAAACATAGTGCCAGATATCAGGGTACTCCAAATTAGGTCACCACACGGGTAGATAAGCTGCCAAATCAGCAGTTTAAATCTGCCCATGTATTGTCACCTTTAGAGGGAACATTAGGGTGGTCGACACATTTGTGTACAACACAACCATTTTGTGTCTGTGCTGTTTCTTCTATTATTTCTGAATATTGACTGAAACCATCTGAAATGAGAAGTGCCAGTTTAGTTTCACTTCAAGTTTCAGGCAGGGAGAAGAGCAAGTACAAACTGGGTGAGCAGCTGCAGTGATTCTTCCTTAAATTGTAGAAGTAAAATAAATCTGTAATCTGTAGCTGCTTGCCAGTATCTATAGCTTGCTATTGTATTTTTGTACATAGTTAATAATCTGTTTTTTTCCTTTACCCTAAAGTTGTATTACGCATATAAAATAATCTGGGCTTTTTATTTTTCTAAATCTGATAATTCCCATATTTTATGCAATTGGTAGTGTTAGGGCAGTGGCAAATGGGGAGATAAGTCACCCACAATAAATCTTCGGTATTGTGGGTGACTAATCTCCCCAGCATGCCATCCCACCAGCAAGAATGTAAATCGCTGGTGGGATGGCATACGAGTTGCTTCGGTTGACTGAAGTTACCCCCCAAGGAAGCTTCAGACACATGTAGAGACACATGTATGTATGTATGTATGTATAACTTTATTTATAAAGCGCCACAAGGGTACGCAGCGCTGTACAGTCTTACAGAATACAAAATTACACACAGGGAGGACAAGTGATATAATAAATAAATACAATAAATATATATATATATAAGTGCCATGTGGTATGAGACACAGTAGGAAGGAGGTCCCTGCCCCGTAGAGCTTACAATGTAGAGACAATTATCAGTAAATGATTAGGATTGTCTTCTACTAGTAGCTCAGCATGCCATCACCCTAAAGGCTCACCTTTTATTTCTTAGGGTGACAGGTCCCATTTGTATGATGAAATGGGACCTGTCATCCTAGGAAATAATTCCAAGTCCTTTCCTATCATGTTAGTTGAGCAAAATAAACTTTACTTACACTATAATAATTACTTACATTTTGTTTCTTTCAGTCTTGGAAATCACAATTACAGCAAGCAGACAGGCACCATTTTGTGAAAAATAAAGCAAATTTTATATCTCCCCAAAATCTTGTGTATGCACTACAATGGTGGACCAATGCCCATGCCCATCTACAGGCTACACAATTATAGAGCATAAGTAGGGAGGAGAAATGTGACATCTTAGAAGTGCTGAATGCAAAGTGAAAGTAATTGACTGCCTAGGCATTGAGGCAGGGCAGGCAATATATGACTGATATCTTAGATTACATTACTTAGATTACATTACAAAATAATTTTTGGGTTTTTGGGAATTTATGGGTTTCATGTTTAATTTGCAAAGGACTTTATTATACAGCTTTTACCCTATGGCTACAGGTTTTCAAATTTAAAAACAAAATTGTTCAAAAAATTTTTTTTGGCCACTTCTATCTTTATGTAAAAAAGTTGCTCTATGTTCAGATTAGTGCCAGGCAGCAGGGAGCTTTCAGAGAAAATTTGAAGTTGGCAGCTGGTTATTGAGCAGAGCACATCTCAAGTTGCTCTGATGACCCATGCCTTCCAGATTTCATATAAAAAGGTTAATTGGTTCCTTATAAAATTGAGTGATTGTGATAAGTCCTAGAGGTGGCCATACATGGTGCAAACCACTTGAAGAGGTCACCAAACAAGCGGATTGTCTCCTGATATGGCCACCTACAGTGAGCGATATCGGGCTAATTTGATTGTGTTGCTGTAGGGCCAAACAATCAAATTAAAATGGCAGGAATATGGGTCTTGAATAGAAAAAAAATGGCAGGAATATGGGCATTCGGCCCGAGGACCGCATCTCAGTCGGGTAGGCCTGTCGATGGTGCCCATACACGGGCAGATAAGCTGCCCAATTGGTCTAAAGGACCCAAATCGGCAGCTGAAATCTGCCTGTGTATGGCCACCTTAAGAGTCCTAAGACTGTAAGCACCACTGGGGCAGGGATTGATGTTAATTATGCATAATCTCCAAAGAGCTGCAGAGTATATTAGAGCTATATAAATAAAAGACAATGATCATGAATCATTACAATGTTTCAAAGTTTATTTACATTCTGTATACTATAAAATACAAAATGTTAATAATGGCTATAACTATGACTTAACTAAGAGTATAATAATACCAACCGTACAAGCGTTTTGATCAGTAGGCCTTATCCCATGCTAGCTCTAACTGGTCTCCTGACATTTGTATATTTTTGGCAGATAAATGGAAGTAAGTAAATTGACAATTCCTTTTTATTTGTGTCCACATTGAGAAAGGCAATTGTTTACCCAATGGAAAAATAGTTATACTTTAGTTATATTTAGTTATATTTTATTTCTTAAGTTCATTGATAATAAAAAACAAACAAAAAACTGTAGCTGCTTGACAGCTTGCTATTGTGTATTTGTAGATGTGATACATATGAGATGTATCACACACAGAACAGACGCTGATTTTTTTGTTAATCTGGTATTGCCCTTTTAAGCTGTAGGTTTTTTTTTTTTAACCCTTTAAGTGCCAAGGGACGTAGATTCTACGTCCCAGGTACCAAGGGACCAAAGTGCCATGGGACGTAGAATCTACGTCCAATGGCACTGTCGGGTTTACAAGCGCTGCGCTCGCTTTTAAAGCAGCGCAGCGCTTGTAAACCCCTCAGATCCCCCTAGGCAACGAGCAGAGTAAGACATACTCACCGATCCGGGTCCCCGAGCCGCACCGATCGCGTCGCCAGCCAATGACAGCAGTGGACACGCGTTGATGACGTGTCCACTGCTGTCCCTTTAAATAGCGCCGCCTACTGTCGGCTCCCTCACTCCTGCTGCGCACTTCGGACGAGATGGAGCTCCCCTGCTGCCTTCCTGCTGGATTGATCGCCCCTGATCGCCCCTGATCGTCTGCCTGCCTTGGGTAAGCTGAACTACAACTCTCTACCACTGTTTATTTTGCTTATTTCTATCTCAACTGTCTAAAAAATTTTTTTTTTTTTTTTTTTGCATTTTTTCTTCTATCTTTGTCATTATTACACTTTTGTACACATACACACTGATTTACAACTTTCCCAAGCACACACAGACACTTACACACACACTTACACTTACACTTTTTTTTTTTTTTTTTTTTTTTTTTTCTTTCTTTCTTTTCTTTTCTTTCTGTCTTTGCTTTCTTTGGCAGTCTTTTTTTTTACTAAAACTTTATTTCTGATCTTGCTCTATAATTATCTGATTTATTTGGTTGCATTTTAGTGTTTTTTTGGCATTTTCATAATTGATTTCTGTTTTTGAATTATTCTATTGCACTGTAACTTTTTGTATTGCTATTGGGTGCTGAATTTGCAGTGACGTTGGTGGATCCAGGGCTCTGACCACCGATTTCATTGCAATTATTGTTCTTCTGTTGGTTTAGGTGGTTTTATTGGATTTTACGGTGTTTTATCTTTGCATTGTTCTTTATTGTGTGTTTAGTGCCCCCAAAAAGGTTGCTTTTGCAGTGACATTGGTGGATCCAGGGCTCTTACCGATTTCATTGCAACTATTGTTCTTTGATTGCTTTTAGTGGTTTTATTCCATTTGATTTCAGTTGTTCTAGAAAGGTCCAGAGGTGCTAAGATTGTTCTGGTAGTTTCTATTGCCAAGGGTTAGGCTGATGCCACACGAGGCGTAGGGCTGATTTTTTCAGCAAGTGGAAAAACGCTTGCCGAAAATTCAGCCCTACGCCTGCTACTTGTTCCTGCACCCGAATGAATGGGATACGCTCGGGTGCAGGCACGTGTAGCCGATATACGCATGAAAACGCGAGACTTTGCATTCTCACGCGTTTTCATGCGTATATCGGCTACATGTGCCTGCACCCGAGCGTATCCCATTCATTCGGGTGCAGGCAAAAAAAAAGGGGTGCATAGAGTGCAGCCCCAATATTATGCATTTTCAGGTTTGGCGGCCTATGTGCAACCAGACATAGGTATCGTTTTATTCAGGGGAACTTGCAAATTGAGGTTTAGTAAGTTTTTGGTAGTTGCCATGGAGATTTTGGGGAGAAATCTAGGTTTTTATCTGGTTTTTCCTTGATTTCTGACCAAAATCTAGTGTTGTATCTGGTTTTTCCTTGATTTCTGACCAAAGCGCTGACTTCTGCAAGGGACTGCGGCCACAATTTTCCATGTAGAAAGAGAAGAGTGGTGTCTCTGAATAGCTGAAGGTGTGCACTTTTCGTAAATATATAGATTGTGGGGGTATCTCACAGGTAGGGGGGGTTATCACTGAAAAACTGCAGGTAGTGCACATAGAGCGCAGCCCCCAAAATTTCAACTGAAATTCCCCTTATGCATTGCCCCTGTTTTGGGGCATTTGGTGGCCACGTCTTTATGTGCACCCATACATATGGGGTATCGTTTTATTCAGGGGAACTTGCAGATTGATGGTTAGTAAGTTTTTGGTAGTTGCCATGGAGATTTTGGGGAGAAATCTAGGTTTGTATCTGGTTTTTCCTTGATTTCTGACCAAAGCGCTAACTTCTGCAAGGGACTGCGGCCACAATTTTCCATGTAGAAAGAGGAGAGTGGCGTCTCTGAATAGCTGAAGGTGTGCACTTTTCAGAAATATATAGTTTGCGGGGGTTATTTCACAGGTATGGGGGTGTTTAGACTAAATAACTGCAGATAGAGCACAGCCCCCCCTTATGCATTGCCCCTGTTTGGGGGCATTTGGTGGCCACGTCTTTATGTGCACCCATACATATGGGGTATCGTTTTATTCAGGGGAACTTGCAAATTGAGGTTTAGTAAGTTTTTGGTAGTTGCCATGGAGATTTTGGGGAGAAATCTAGGTTTTTATCTGGTTTTTCCTTGATTTCTGACCAAAATCTAGTGTTGTATCTGGTTTTTCCTTGATTTCTGACCAAAGCGCTGACTTCTGCAAGGGACTGCGGCCACAATTTTCCATGTAGAAAGAGAAGAGTGGTGTCTCTGAATAGCTGAAGGTGTGCACTTTTCGTAAATATATAGATTGTGGGGGTATCTCACAGGCAGGGGGGGTTATCACTGAAAAACTGCAGGTAGTGCACATAGAGCGCAGCCCCCAAAATTTCAACTGAAATTCCCCTTATGCATTGCCCCTGTTTTGGGGCATTTGGTGGCCACGTCTTTATGTGCACCCATACATATGGGGTATCGTTTTATTCAGGGGAACTTGCAGATTGATGGTTAGTAAGTTTTTGGTAGTTGCCATGGAGATTTTGGGGAGAAATCTAGGTTTGTATCTGGTTTTTCCTTGATTTCTGACCAAAGCGCTAACTTCTGCAAGGGACTGCGGCCACAATTTTCCATGTAGAAAGAGGAGAGTGGCGTCTCTGAATAGCTGAAGGTGTGCACTTTTCAGAAATATATAGTTTGCGGGGGTTATTTCACAGTTAGGGGGGGTTAACACTGAAAAACTGCAGGTAGTGCACATAGAGCGCAGCCCCCAAAATTTCAACTGAAATTGCCCTTATGCATTGCCCCTGTTTTGGGGCATTTGGTGGCCACGTCTTTATGTGCACCCATACATATGGGGTATCGTTTTATTCAGGGGAACTTGCAGATTGATGGTTAGTAAGTTTTTGGTAGTTGCCATGGAGATTTTGGGGAGAAATCTAGGTTTGTATCTGGTTTTTCCTTGATTTCTGACCAAAGCGCTAACTTCTGCAAGGGACTGCGGCCACAATTTTCCATGTAGAAAGAGGAGAGTGGCGTCTCTGAATAGCTGAAGGTGTGCACTTTTCAGAAATATATAGTTTGCGGGGGTTATTTCACAGGTAGGGGGGGTTAACACTGAAAAACTGCAGGTAGTGCACATAGAGCGCAGCCCCCAAAATTTCAACTGAAATTGCCCTTATGCATTGCCCCTGTTTTGGGGCATTTGGTGGCCACGTCTTTATGTGCACCCATACATATGGGGTATCGTTTTATTCAGGGGAACTTGCAGATTGATGGTTAGTAAGTTTTTGGTAGTTGCCATGGAGATTTTGGGGAGAAATCTAGGTTTGTATCTAGTTTTTCCTTGATTTCTGACCAAAGCGCTGACTTCTGCAAGGGACTGCGGCCACAATTTTCCATGTAGAAAGAGAAGAGTGGTGTCTCTGAATAGCTGAAGGTGTGCACTTTTCAGAAATATATAGTTTGTGGGGGTTATTTCACAGGTAGGGGGGGTTAACACTGAAAAACTGCAGGAAGTGCACATAGAGCGCAGCCCCCACATTTTTAGCTGTAATTGCCCTTGTGCATTGCCCCTGCTTTGGAGTGTTTGGTGCCCATGTCTTTATGTGCACCCATACATATGGGGCATCATTTTATTCAGGAGAAGTTTGTCTTTCAAATATGCCTTTGTTAGAAAATTTTTATGAGATTTTTTTTGTCAAATCCACATTTGATCATGCGTCCAAGTTTACGTTTTAGAAAAAAAAAAAAAATGTCATAAAAAGTTCCAAATTTCACAATGCACTGACAAAAGGTATTTGGCTTTTGAGTGAAAACTACATTGCACCTAGAAACCTGAAGGTCTGTAGTTTCTAAAGATACCAAACATGAGGGGATATTTTAGATTTACATATAAGTTATGCTGCATTAACTGTTACAAGCGCTTTTCTGCTTTGTTCTGGTGTGATATTGTACTAAGTATTGCCTTAGTTTGGGGGTTACTTCTGGACAGGAACTGTGGGGTACCACCACATATTTGGTATCGTTGGAATTGGGAGTATCAGGGCTTTTACAAACAATAAAAAAAAGTGAGTAAAATTAACTTTTCTATGGAAAAAAACCTCAAAATATACAGAAATTTTTCATAATTTTATTTTTTTTTTACATATTTCACCCAAAATACACATCATATCTCCAGAAAAGTTATAAAATTTGGTATGTATGTCGAAGCCCAATTAGTGACGAAAAAAACGATATATAATTTCCCTAGTTTCGTGGAGGTTTTCCTACCAAAAAACATTGTTAAAGTGAATGAGTACAAAATGCTTAAAAAACGTCTGGCACTGGGGGGAACCGAAATGACGAATTCGGCTGGCACTTAAAGGGTTAAACATGTTGGGCCGGATTCACTAAAGGGCGATAAAACGTTCGCTATTTTTATTGTGCGCAAAAATTTTTACCGCGGCTTAATTTTGGCGATTTTTCGCACGATTCACTATAAGCATACTCGCGCTTTTTTACGCGCGATATTGCATGCGTTATTTAACTCGTGAAAGGCTATTTCAATGCGGTATTTACCGGTACATGCGCTAAATACGCGAATAATCGCCGCATATGAATAAATGGTATCATATAAATAGTAGATGCTTATAAATAGTAGCCACTAGTGATGAGCAAATGTGTTCTGGTTATCTTTAGTGAAAAATTAGCAAATCTTTCGAAAGATCCACGAAACGGCAAAAATGTTGTGCGGGCAAAAAAATTGTTGCTGTGACTATTATTTTTTGACACTTGTATCAATTTTTGGATGTGCGGTGAATTTTTGCGTGGCAAAGTTTTTCATGCGTTTTGCCATTGGCAGATTGTTTTGAGAAAAATCCGCCACGAAAAAAATTCAACGCACGCCCAAAAATTCGCTGTGAATCCATGCCTGGCGAAACATTTCATCACTTGTAGCCAAATAGAAATAGTCGCGCAAATGAACGCACGCCATGTTAGCCATACACGCCAATACTTGCAGAAAGCCCGGGCAGGCACATGCACTGTATAGATAAAAAGCGAGTATTTTAAGTCTTAAGTTTGGCTTTTCACTCTACTATGCTTGCGCCTGCCCTTACTGGAACAAAGAAAAGATGGAAGAAACTGAAGAAGAGCTTATACAGAAATACCCTCGGTCAGTACAGTTTTTATCAAACAGGAGCATCGGTACATGATTATAATCACCCTAGTGTTTTTCCATTTTGAAATAATTTAAAATACAAAACTCTATGTAATGTTTTGTGCAGGGTTATTGCTCCTCCATTTGTGCGATTCTAATGCTTCCTGCGATTCTAATGCTTCAATTCTGTGTGACTTGCATGCATCCTGACTACATGTCCTATTGAAAAAAATGTCAGAATGTTGTATGGAATCATACATACATGGTAATAGCATGTGACTACACTAAAATGGTGACCCATATGGGCATTTGTAACATAAAGTACAGTTTTTTTTTACAGGAAGTTTAACCTTTTTTAATGCAGTTTTGGTCTACAGGATGGGTACCAATGCCATGCCAGTGTTTGACAAGCATTTATACAATTACTCATACGGACTGAAGGATCAGTCCATAAGAATTGCATGGAAACACAATTGCAGTGTTTGCAATTTCCTTTTTCTGGTTAGACTTTTTCACCTATAATCACTTGGAAAACATGTTTTTATCAAAACACATCAGTTAATAAAACTTTTCCAGCAGAATCCTGTATTAAAATCTGTTGTTTTTTTTAAATGCAAACATATTTTTTAATATTTAATTTGGAATTTTTACATGGGGCTAGGCATATTCTTCATTTCCCAGGGTGCCACAGCCATGTGACCTGTGCTCTGATAAACTTCAGTCACACTTTACTGCTGAGCTGCAAGTTGGGGTGATATCACACCCCTCCCTTTCCCCCCAGCAGCCAATCAGCAGAACAATGGGAAGGTAGCAAGATAGCAGCTCACAGTATATATCAGCACTCAATAGTAAGAATTTAATGTCTGGCTTGGGACTCCTCCAGTTACATGGGAGTAGGAGAAACAATAGGTTCCCTGAAGCAGTTCTAAAGTGCAGCCTTGGCTCCTTCTGAAAGCTCAGACTCAGGCACAATCAACTGAGATGGCACCTACACACCAATATTAAATACTAAATAAAAATATATTTGTTGGTTCAAGAATAACATTTTAAATGGTAGAAAAAGTTAATTGCTAGTAATTTAGTTACTGTAGTTGTTATGAATATTCTTTTTACACAATAAAACACAAAATAAGAAAATATAATTAAAGAGGGCACATTTCATTAAAACAATTAACGGTGGACATTCTCTTAGAGCATCTGAAAAAGACATGTTTCCTCTACTGAGCAGTTTACAGTCTCAGTTTACAGTTTGCAGCTTTACAAAACCATATCATGTGGCACTGTTTCTTACAAAAATAGAAAGGGTCTATTGCAGACACCTCAATTTGCTGTTTGGGGGATAAGCGCTATTTTGTATGACCCCGTGTTTCTGATGAATATATATGAGGAAACCTTTGCAAGTTAATTAATTAATAATTTGTCTAGAGTTTAAAAGGAAACAATAACAGGCCTTTAGCTCCATAGAAATTGGGAGTTGAAGATTCAAAGCTAATGGGGACATTGATATTTTTTTAGTTTATGAAAGCTACCCCTTGAAAGGTATGGGTTTTTACACAGGAACTTTTATACCACAGTTGCCTTGGACCAAATTTTGACAAAATGCCTTACATTAAATCACTTCCTTCTCCTCTTAAAGACATTCCTAAGGGCAATGGCACATGGGGAGATTTGTCGCAAACAGTAATAATGTGCTACTGCTTGTAAAAAACCTCCTGAAAATACCAGCCCCCTTCACTAACATTTGAAGCTCCACAAGTAAATTACATTACTCGCTGCGATTTGGCTTAATTATGTAAAAATGTGAAAGACAGCATTTCCCTGTGATTAAGCAAGGCAACACAAATTCTGTGTGGCCCACCACCTTTCTGGCTGCTGTGACTGCTTACCATGTGTAAGCATTAAATGTTATCAGTACTGAGATTAGCTGGCCCCCTTCATTGTTCTCACCTCAGATTCAGACTGTAAACCCCTGTTTTGTTTAAACATGTAATCCCCTGTACTGTTCACACCTTTTAGTCCCGGCATTGTTCATAACTCATGCTCAGACTGCAAGCCCCCACATTGCTCACCTGCTCAAACCTCAGACAGACTGTAGGAGCAGTGCCAGCATTGTATGTACTGCCTGCCCTAGGTTGTTACATAACAAACGATTAACTTAATTTACTATTGAAGGATCTGCTTGTGTTCCCAGAGTTGTAATCTCATGGCGCTGCCATTTCATTTAGGCACATAAATGGTTACGTTACAAAGAAGCTGAATCAGCTGTGAAAATACTGCTCTTCCAACTTTCTCAGATCTCTCCCATGTCTGTTATCAGTGCAAGCAGTAAAATCTTGGCTTCTGTTTAAGTTAACATTTTTTTTGACTAAGCAAAATTACATTGCCATTAAATTGCAGCAAAATTGCTCCTACGCAGTTGCAGGGGCTGCTGTGTGCATGTGTGTAAGCCGAACCTAATTAATGGGACAGGGTACAGTGCAACATGAGTTAAATAAATAAGAGTAGCACATATTTTTTGCTTAATGTTTTCATTAAGACAAATCCGTCACTCTTTTTTTCAAGCTAAATAGGGCAAACAAAAAAAAGACTGTATTAGGGCCGTGGCAGACGAAGAGATTCCTCTCAAGGCAACTTCCGCGGTTTCGGGAAATCGTGGAGCCGCATATGCCATCCCACCGGCGATTTACATTCGCTGGTGGGATGGCATATTGGGGAGATTAGTCGCCCGCAATAAGGGAGATTTGTTGCGGGCGACTAATCTTCCCATCTGCCACGGCCCTTAAGGTGGCCATACACGTGGCGATCCGACGATGTTTCGTACGACCATCGGTCGCACGAAACATCGTAAGATCCGCCACACACCATTCAGGGCTGAATCGGCAGGTAAGGAGGTAGAAACAATAGGATTTCTACCTCCTTCTGCCGATTCAGCTCTGAAGGGAGAATTTTGGTCAGGCGCCTTCTATGGCGCCCGATCAAAATTTTCAAACTTGTCCGATCGGCGAGTCGTCCGATATCGGCAGCTTCCTGCGATATCGGTCGACTCGCCGACATGCCATACACGCACCGATTATCGTACGAAACGAGGTTTCGTACGATAATATCGGTGCGTGTATGGCCACCTTTATTGTCTAGTTCCCTTGTGAGCCATTGTGGGAGGGTTAATAGGGAGCTAATCAGATTACCAGTGCACAGATAACCCTGTGCATAATGGACTTCTGCTTATCTGTAAACCTTAATAGTCATAGAAAACAGGGGTAGGGAGAGGGCTGTATATACAGATCTCATAATATCTAATTAAATGACCTCTGCTCATTACAGGGAAAGTATATGTGTAACAATAATGTATTATTTTTTCAATTCTTTATTTATTTGAATTTTCCAATAAAATAGGGGAGGGGTGGGTACAGAAAGAAAAGTGAAGAGATCATAATACCATTCTCTATACAGTAATATAGTGAACGATTGCATCACAAACTGACAGCAGGTCTTTCCTATACAGGCAGCCATTAACTACATGAGGGAATTTCAAGGTTCTTTCTGTAGATGCCTAACAATAATCTATTCTTTATTATAAACAAAAATACATACAGGGGCACATTCATCAATGTATGATTGAGTCAGAATACAAAAATACAGTTTTAGAACTGTGCGTATTTTCTGCGATTTTTTCGTTAATTTGTGCAACTTTTTCATATTTTGCGACAAAATCGTATTTGTTGCAACAAGCACAAAAGTTTCGGAATTCATTCAAGCTTTGGTATCGTGACTTTCCTTGGGCCAGCTTGGGCATGCTGAGTGCCATTGAGTCCTATGGGAGGCTTCTAAAATGCACTGAAGGTTTAAAGTCAAAAAAGGTTTTTGTGCTGTTTACGATCGTTCAGATACGAAAATTTGTAACTTTTGGATTGTAGCACGATATTTTCTTACAAGCATGACGCAACTTTTCTCAAACTTAATGCACATTAGAAATTTTTAATTTAATGCGAATTGTCACAAATCGTACTCGTAATTCGCACTTTAGTGAATCTGTGCATTTTATTAATTAGGAATAAGCAGACACATTTTTAGCATGGGATATTTAGGTGTAATCTGCCCCTTTTAACAGTCTGCTACAAGTTAGAAAAGATCTTGTGCAAACAACTTTTTTGATCTACCCTTGAAAGGGATTGGGATGTCCAGTACAGTGGCAAATACGATCTGTGGTTTATAGGTGGTACGAGCAATGCTGAAGGCTGTATAGATAAGGACATTGGATGGCCACAGCTTAAAGGAACAGTAACACCAAAAAATGAAAGAGCTTTAAAGTAATAAAAATAGAATGTACTGTTGCCCTGCACTGGTAAAACTGGTGTGTTTGCTACAGTAACACTACTATAATTTATATAATAAGCTGCTGTGTAGCCACGGGGGCAGCCATTCAAGCTGGAAAAAAGGAGAAAAGGCACAGGTTATATAGCAGATAACAGATAAGCTCTGTAGAATACAATAGTGTTTTATCTGTTATCTGCTATGTGCCTGTGCCTTTTCTCCTTTGAATGGCTGCCTCCATGGCTACATAGCAGCTTATTTATATAAATTATAGTAGACTTTCTGAAGTAAACACACAACTTTTACCAGTGCAGGGCAGCAGCACATTAAATTTAGTTACTTTTATACACTTTCATATTTTGGTGTTACTGTTCCTTTAAGAACTAATGCTTAACAAAGAACTAGGACTGAAGATGCTGCAAAGACCCCTAAGCTCAGCTTCTCAACAGCTGCCCAGAGCACACTGAGCATGTGAGTGTCTCTGACAAATTTCTACCCCTGTTTGTTTTTAGCATTAAATTTACCTTTAAGTTACTTTTGTAGTAAGCAAAATGGCAGCTTCGATATAAACAAAAAGCAGAATATACATTTAATTTATTTTGATTTTTGAGACAAAATATGCACAATTCGTGTTTATGTTGCTTCTGGTACAATACTATGCAAAATTAGCACAATTTTTTCGATGTGCCAGATTCAATTTAACATCTTTAGGTTAAATGATCTTGTTTAACTGCTATTTAGGTGTATTTCGGGCATATTGAGCTTTTATTAGGGTTTTTTTTGCTTTGTCTATGTAACCTACTGCTAACTATGGGGCAGATTCATCAAAGTACAAGTTCGAATCCCAAAATGGGTAAAATTGGGATTAGATACAATAATTTCTGATGATCGGAAATGTCGCAAAAATGCTTACAAAACAATCGTAATAGTCACGTTAATATTGTATTGGCGATCAGAAAGTCACAAAATTTTCGTAATCGTAAACGGCGGGAAAACCTTTCTGACTTTGAACCTTCAGTGCATGATTTTGGAAGCCTCCCATAGGACTCAATGGCACTCTGCAGCTCCAACCTGGCCCAAGGAAAGTCTCCCATAGGACTCAATGGCACTCTGCAGCTCCAACCTGGCCCAAGGAAAGTCTCCCATAGGACTCAATGGCACTCTGCAGCTCCAACCCGGCCCAAGGAAAGTCACGATAATAAAGCTTTAATGAATCCGAAACTTTCGTACTCCTTGTGACAAATACGATTTTGTTGCGTAAAATTTGATAAATGTGCCCCTATATGTCAATCATAGCATTGCAACTTTCAAGAAAAAAAATCATGTAAACTTAATTCTGGTTTTCCTCTGATTTTGTTTCTTTCAGCTTGTATATTATTAAATATTTTTTTCAGTACTTTTTTCTATGGAGTGTGTTTTCTGCTCTAATGGATTTCATGGGCCAAGACTCCATCCATGGCTCTAACTTGAAGTCCCAGGCTACCTCTCCTCCCACCCATGGGGGATGTCATGTGACTTGTGTTTCTACTTATTATTATGGGAGTAATGAAAAAAATGTAATAATAAATGTGCTTTCTTTATCTTTTTAGGATCCTAAATTCCTGGTATGCCTTCTGCCGCATAAAACAGATTTTGCTCCCTGGCAGGTGTAACTTCCTATTGGTAATACTAATATGTATGTCTCCTAATATAGTTTTGGCTACAAATTACCATTAATTAACACATACAGTGTATTTCCATCAACACTAACCTTTGCCTGCACCTGTCAAGAAGTACAAGAGGTTAAAAGCATGTGAAGCTGGGCTCTGACTTGAGCTTTATTTCCGGTAACCTTGGCCACTCTTTACTGTATCTCAGAGACCAAAACCGAGATGGAAAAAGAATAGAAAAATATTCATGCCATGCTCTGTTGAGTTATTAGAATGTATTCAAAAGCCTGGATAATTAATATATTAAGAACCTTACTGCAAATGTGCTTCCAGTTCTGTGTGTTGGTAATAAAAAAATAAAAACAAGAAATGTGTCTGTTTTTTTTCAGCAAGCGGGTATTATTAAACCTGTTTATGTTACTTCCTTTCACACACTATAACCACACTCCCTGCAGAGTTTTATATAAAATGAGCTGAAACATAAGGTCATCTATGGCGGTAGTCAAAAGAAAAGAGGTAACACGTCTCTAGATTTATTTATTGGAATAGTTTAAAATCACTTAAGTGAATTGCTTCATAAACATGTGATAGGCATTTAGTTCACTTTAAGAATGCTTTATTGTACTATTTTTTTCTTTAAAAAACATTAATTCAACCAGTCACCTAACCTGCCAAATCATAGACTTATAATTATAATGTACCTTTGGTTTGAATTTATTTAGTATGACATTTCATCATCAGAACTCTTTGGAAATGTCACATATGCACATTGGGGGAAACTTTAAAATATTTGGAAGCTTGTCAGAGAAAGGACTAAGGACAGCCTACTACTTTGCAAATTGGGGAGCCAAAGTTCCTCTCAAGGCAACTTCCTGAAATCGCGGTGCCGCATATGCCATCCCACCAGCGATTTACAGTACTTTCAAGCCGATGGGATGGCATATCGGGGAGATTAGTCGCCCGCGACAAGGGAGATCTGCCCTGTCTGCAACGGCCCTAATACAGTACTGTAAATTTGAGACTCCTCTTTGTAAGCCTTACAATAAGGGTAATGTAATCATAGACTGAAAATGTATTCCTGTTTTAATCTCCTATAGCAACCAAACACAAGGTATCATATAATGGTCTGCTGTTTGAACATGTAATTAGTTGCAGTTGTGTAACTATAATACAGCATACCCTGCAGTCTGTGGGGCCTGGAGCATGGGGTCTAGGGTCATTTTAATAAATAGGGGGCAAAAAGAGGCAATTGCCCAGGGCCCACCAGGTCTAGGGGCCCACCATCAGACATTGTATTTGCTGTAACTTTTGACTGAAGCATCCTTCAGAAATGGCATTGTATATAAGAACAAATCTTCCTAAAGGATATTTTTCATATTTGTAATCTAATATTTATCTTTTCCCAAGACAGTTGGTACAGGCCGGTAAGCCTTAATCTCAGGTGTATTTCCTGCCTTATTGTATCAAAGTTCCTTTGCTTGAAGGTAGTCATATTAGAAATTTATTGGAGCAGTTGTGGGGGCCCACATATAAGATCTTTGCCCTGGGCCCAGTGGTACCTAAAAGCAGCTCTGGCAGGGTCTGTTGTATAAAAGTCCTCCCTGCCCAGCCCCTCCCCTGCCTGAAAGTTTGCTGGCTGCCACGAGATAGCGGCAGTGGTAAGGTATGAGGGGGACAGTGCACACCCCCCAAAGATTTTTCTTCGGAGGGTGGGTGGCGCCATCAAGTTACGCCACTGATTGGTTGGCTTTTTGTTAATTCTTTTTTTGTAAGAATAGGTAACAACTGTTTTTTAAATGACACTGGGATTATTACTTTTTTCCCCTCATTAGGTAAAAAATGGCACCAGCTTGCATACATAAGATGCTTGCTACATCTTCCCCACTATGCATGAGGCTTTAGCCAGATGGGGCTGATTCTAGGCTGTGATCTGATTCCGCTTGCTCCTGTGTCTGCACTGAAAGGCACTGTGTCACCTTGCAGGCACACAGAGCAGATTTGTGTGAGTATGTATTTTAGCACCCTTTTGCACCCTATTTTGTGTCTGCACGCAGAAAGACCCCAGGTTTCCTGGATAACACATCCCATATCTGTACTTCCATCTGTAACCCTCACATATTTCCCTCTATGTGAAACTACCTTTAGCCAATTTATCCTACCTCCTCCAAGTCAATAATCAGCTACCCCACTTAGCTACTTTAATTGTTCTAACTGCTGCCATGTTTCTGCAACTACTGCTTTGGAAACTCAAACATTTGCAGTAAGATGCCCATTTAGTGGCTTTTCAGGCCAATTGACATTAAGCAAGAAACAGATTTTAGTTCATTTATTAAGCCTAACTGAGCCTAACTTCCTTGATCTTATCTCACATCGTTTTCACTCACATGCTTTGACACACTGCCAAACCCACATGTTTCAAACCAGCTTTATAAACTGCTTCTGCGATGTTTATACCAAATTGAGGCTTAACCAAACTGAGGACTTTGAAGATTAAAAAACTTCTGTGTCCAGCCACTCCCACACCAGAGACAGAAGCTGAAATCAGCAACATTTCCAGCGCCTGATAGCTGAACACAGAAATATAATCACTTTAATGACATGTCAGTGTTGACATATTGCTCCCAGTGGTTCAATAGCAGATACTGGGCCTGGCAGCAAATTAAGTAGTGGGTTGTGTGGACACCTTCACCATTAAATTGAATAAATATTGGGTTTATGATGGCCTACAGGTTGCAGATACAACTGTTGCACATCAGATCACGCTGAATGCTTTTTTGCGGTGTTACAGGGCAGATGTGAGTCCACCATATTAGACCCGGACAGGTCCCTTATTGGATTTGTAGCTTTTTTATATGTATCCCCAGAGCCAAATGACCGAATTAGCCTAAATTCCCGTTATCGCACACCAGTAGATGGGGATATCGGGAGAAGATCTGCTCACTTGGCGAAAACGCCAAGCAAAAGGAACTTGATATGTATGGCCACCTTAAGGCTGCTGGTGAAAACAGTGTATTTTGCATGCAGTAGCTTCTATGAGTCAAAATAGATAGTTGATAGATAGATAGATAGATGATAGATAGATAGATAGATAGATAGATAGATAGATAGATAGCGAGAGTGATAGTGAGAGTGTCTGCTTTTTCTGTAGAAATGCTAACAAAACTCACTTGTAATTATTCCAAGGTCAGGAAGGAGGTAATTTTCTTCCCCGGGGAGCTGAAGTTAGTTAGTCTAATAGGGGGATTGTATTTGCCTTTATCTGGATAAACTTGGAGGGGGCTTGAAAGGTTAAACTTGATGGACCTTTCAACACTTATAGGCTATATACTATATAATTATCTTTTGAATGCATATTCAATTTTCTACGTGTCAGAAAGCCTCCTACACCACAACGCAAGGTAATGTCTCGCATTATTTAAAAATAATAAGGTAGAAACAAATGTATATCCTACAGTATTAGCTTAAGTAAGGAAAATGCAGATTTTCTCTTCTATATACTGTTCCTTTCAGACCATTTCAAAGGTCTTAGGAAGGAAATTGTAGTGAAAACTTATCTGCTGTCCTTGATATTTTTGGAACAATGGCAGCCTAGGTCATACAAGAATTTGTATGTATCTTTGACAGTAAACTAAAATATGCCCTAACTTAATGCTGGATCTCAGATGGTGGGTTAAAAAAAAGACAGAAAACCACTCCTAAAGATACTCTAAAATAGTAGCCAGCCTTTATAACTAAAATTTCTGGAAGTTTGCTGGAAGCTTGTGGATTCTGAAGGCTGCTGATGCAACTGGTTGTGGCAGGACAGAGGTGCTTGGGAAGAGAGAGATGCGCAAAGGTGAGAGTGTGAGAAAGTGGTTGCACAGTGGTGTTGGGAGTAATAACTGCTGCTATATGTCAACAACATTGCAAATGTATTAGAAAGTATGACCCCCAGTTATTTGACATCTAGGGGCACATTTACTAAGACACGAATCTGAACCGAATTGGAAAAATTCTGATTTGAAAACGAACATTTTGCGACTTTTTCGTATTTTTTGCGATTTTTTCAGCGTCTTTACGACTTTTCAGAAATTGTCGCGACTTTTTCGTTACCAATACGATTTGCGCGAAAAAACGCAAGTTTTTCGTAGCCATTCCGAAAGTTGCGCAAAATCTGGCGATTTTTTCGTATCGTTAAAACTTGCGCGAAAAGTTGCGATTTTTCTGTAGCGTTAAAACTTTCGCGAAACGTCGCACCTTTTAAGTTTTAACGCTACGAAAAAGGCGCAACTTTTCGCGCAAGTTTTAACGATACGAAAAATCGCCAGATTTTGCGCAACTTTCGGAATGGCTACGAAAAACTCGCGTTTTTTCGCACAAATCGTATTAGTAATGAAAAAGTCGCGATAATTTTCCAAAAAAATCGCAAAATACCGATCATTACGAAAAAAACGCAATCGGACGCATTCGGCCCGTTCGTGGGTTAGTAAATGTGCCCCCTAGCCTGATGCCAGTAATAGTGTTAGGGGCAAAGAAAGCTGGACCAGACCTAAGCTCAACAATTTCTGCTGTGAATATATTTGATAAAAATCAATTTTTTAAAAAAGTGGTTCCCAAACCCTGGGGTGGCTTGGAGCAGTGCCATGGGGGACAGCCTGATGGCCAGTGATGTTAACTTGTATATGTGATTCAATAAATCTTGTTTTTTTCACCTGCTAAGAGCGCTAGTCTAGTTGTATCTATTTTATTTTATTTTTTACCTTGTACTTTGAAGAAGTAGATGCACTTAGCTTCAATAAGTCCAGGGGCCTCACCAACATAGTTCAGATTGGGGCCTGTGTGATACTAAAAGCAAAGTAAATATCTTTCCAAGAATTTAAGAAGGGGTAACTAGTTAATAACTTAAGTATCCAGTGTCCATAAAAAGTACATTGCTAAGAAGCTTAACAATGCCAGGAATGCCAACAAAAATAAACAGAGCTACTGTACTGTGTAGCCATACATTTAAAATAGATATGTACTGTAATCTGATATCCTTAACAGTTTAGTAAAACTTCACCCTAAAGTAGGCTCATAGGCAGGACTATTTGTACTCACATAATGGAGCACAAATTATTGTACTTCTCTTTGTATGTATAACTGCACAGGGGCTAGGAGCAATTGCTTTGTGTATGTGTCTCTAGAGCGCAGCACAAAGGACTACAGCACAGGACCGGAACTACGGGTATGCAGAAGAGGCATGTGCCTAGGGCACAAACATGGGGGGCAATAGGCACACCCCTAGTCTGGACCCTCATTCCCCACTGCCACTGCTTTCATTCCCCACTGGGTGCTGCTAAAATGCATGTTCCAGCACTATATTCAGAGAGGCAGGCTGGGGGTCATTCAATGCTGGGGGTCATTTAACGCTCACACTAGCGGCTGCAGGGTGCA
This sequence comes from Xenopus tropicalis, assembly GCF_000004195.4. Lineage (NCBI taxonomy): Eukaryota > Metazoa > Chordata > Amphibia > Anura > Pipidae > Xenopus > Xenopus tropicalis. Next base: position 58,752,970 of record NC_030679.2, on the reverse strand, counting down.
AGGAGCCCTGTTCTTACTACTTGGCCAATGGTAGGAAGTAACCTCCCAGTCCTATGCACTTTGCACCTCAGAACCTAGCTGTGGCCTGGATGCAAGTGCTTAGTGAATGAGCACTGAGAAAGTGCTGTTTTGTGCACCCTATTGCTCAGGGCATTAATAAAGGAACCCTTCTAATTCATGTAAATGTTACATAGAATTGAGGTCAGCAGCTGATAAGCTACATTTGCTATTTGACAAGGTTGATGTCATAAAATCTTCTATATATAAACTAATTATTAATGAGTATTAATGAGAATTATAATGAGCTGATAACTTTCAATTAAGACACTTGTTATTGGAGGTTTTGCTCTCTTCTTTTTGTTTAGTACTTAGATATGCTATCTACAATCACCTCCAAATTCTCCCCACAGAGACCTTATGAATATTTTGCCTGTGGAACCCTTTAACACACCGAATTCTAGTGCCTGGTATTCGGAATTAGAACTTTACTAAAACCACTGTAAGGAAAAAAAAACATTCTACATACCAATTCCAGCCCACCCAGGAAGAGTTAGAGCTGCCTATGCATGAGAATAGTGTGCAGGGAAGCTGAAGGTTACTCCAACTTGACTGGGGAGGCATGTTTTCTTGAAAGTGAGACTTTCTTTAAGACTTGAAATACAAAAGGGACAGTTTGCTTTGCCTTATAAGATAAGGTTAGCAGATAATGTAGAAAATCTAGCTGGAAGACTTTCATTGATTTAAATTTATTTAAATGCAGTTTACAATGAGTGCAGCCAAGACACTTGCATTATTAGAAGTGTCCCTGATTTTTCATTAGATATGGTGGCTATACAGGTATGGTACTCCTTATCCGGAAACTGGTTATACAGAAAGCTTTGAATTAGGTGAAGACCATCACCCATAGAGTCCATTAAATTCTAATGATCAAAAACGATTTAATTTTTCTCTGTAGTAATAAAACAGAACCCTGTACTTGATCCTAACAAAGCTGCATAAATTCATATTGGTGATATATTAATTTCATCTATATATATATACAGAGAGAGAGTGTGGGATTGGGTGAGTGCTACAGGTTTTACCTATTTATATGTTGCTTTTAAGTGTACATATGGTCTTGACAATGGTCTTAGGAGGAGACCAAAACGTTGGCCTGATACATTTTTTAAATGACTTAAATAACATAGTAACATAGTAAGTTGGGTTGAAAAAAGACATACGTCCATCAAGTTCAACCATAATGCCTATATATAACCTGCCTAACTACTAGTTGATCCAGGGGAAGGCAAAAAAACCCCATCTGAAGCCTCTCTAATTTGCCGCAGAGGGGAAAAAATTCCTTCCTGACTCCAAGATGGCAATCGGACCAGTCCCTGGATCAACTAGTACTAAGAGCTATCTCCCATAACCCTGTATTCCCTCACTTGCTAAGAATCCATCCAGCCCCTTCTTAAAGCTATATAATGTATCAGCCAGCACGACTGATTCGGGGAGGGAATTCCAGAACTTCACAGCTCTCACTGTAAAAAATCCTTTCCGAATGTTTAAATGGAACCTCCCTTCTTCTAAACGGAGTGTCCATTGGAAGGACCTACTGGTAAATAAAACATTAGAGAGGTTGTTATATGATCCCTTTATATATTTATACATAGTTATCATGTCACCTCTTAAGCGCCTCTTCTCCAGTGTAAACAGACCCAACTTGGCCAGTCTTTCTTCATAACTGAGACTTTCTATACCCTTTACCAGCTTAGTTGCCCTTCTCTGGACCCTCTCTAACTCAATAATGTCCCGTTTGAGCACTGGAGACCAAAACTGAACAGCATATTCTAGATGGGGCCTTACCAGCGCTCTATAAAGGGGAAGAATAACCCCCTCCTCCCGTGAATCTATACCCCTTTTAATACAGCTCAAAACCTTGTTTGCCCTTGCAGCTGCTGCCTGGCATTGCTTGCTACAGCCAAGTTTATTATCTACAAGGACTCCAAGGTCCTTCTCCATTATGGATTTGCCTAGTGCAGTCCCATTAAGGGTATACGGGGCTTGCATATTTTTACATCCCAGGTGCATGACCTTACATTTATCCACATTAAATCTCATCTGCCACTTAGCTGCCCAGATTGCCAGCTGGTCAAGATCCTGCTGCAGGGATGTCACATCCTGGATAGAATTGACTGGTCTGCAGAGTTTTGTGTCATCTGCAAACACTGATACATTACTCATAATACCCTCCCACAAGTCATTTATGAACAAATTAAACAAAAGTGGACCCAGTACAGAACCCTGAGGGACCCCACTGAGGACCTTATTCCAAGTAGAGAATGTGCCATTAACAACCACCCTCTGTACCCGATCCTGTAGCCAGTTTTCTATCCAAGTGCAAACGACTTCACTTAGACCAATAGACCTTAGCTTAGAAAGCAGTCGTTTGTGGGGAACGGTATCAAATGCTTTGGCAAAATCCAAATAGATTATATCTACTGCATCCCCACTGTCCAGCTTCTTACTTACCTCATCATAAAAAGCAATTAAATTGGTCTGACATGACCTGTCCTTCATAAAGCCATGCTGATTACTGCTCATAATGCCATTCTCCACTACATAATTTTGTATGTGATCCCTTAACAAGCCTTCAAATAACTTGCCCACCACGGATGTCAAACTTACAGGCCTATAATTGCCAGGCTGAGATCTTGCTCCCTTTTTAAATATGGGAATGACATTCGCCTTCTTCCAATCCCTAGGTACCATACCTGATGAAAGCGAGTCTGAGAATATCAGAAACAAGGGCCACTGTAATTCTGCCCCTAGCTCTCTCATTACCCGAGGGTGTATTCCATCTGGCCCAGGTGCCTTGTTTACATTTATTGTGTGTAACCCTTTAAGCACCATATCCTGTGTCACTGTGTAGTTGGAGCTGAGGCAACAGTGAAGCTATTGGGTGGGACTTGGCCCACTGGCTCCTCTACTGTATACACAGAAGAAAAGAACTGGTTAAGCACTTCTGCCTTTTCTGTATCCGCTGTAACCATATTGTTATTATAACTCAATGGGGCCACACCCTCAACCTGCATCTTTTTACTATTAATATACTTAAAAACTTTTTGGGGTTAGTCTTGGCCTCGGCCGCAATGCGCTCCTCATTTTCTATCTTTGCCTTCCGGATTGCTGTTTTACAACACTTGTTATAGTGTTTATATTCATTAAACGCAGCTACTGTCCCCTCTGACTTATATTTCTTAAAAGCTTTCCTTTTTCTCCCTATTAACTTCTTTACCTCAGAGTTAAGCCACATAGGGTGATTCTTAACACTTCTACTTTTTCTTATTAATGGAATGAATTGAGAACAGTAATGATTTAATATCATTTTAAATGACAACCATTTCTGCTCTGTGTTTTTATCAGAAAACATAATGCCCCAATCTATGCCCTGAAGCGCTGCCCTTAAGGAGCTAAAATTTGCCTTCCTAAAATTCATTGTCTTTGTTGCCCCCGTGTAAATTTGTTTCCTGCACCAAACATCAAATGAAATAACATTATGGTCACTATTACCCAGGGGTTCAACCACTTGCACATTTGCTATACGTTCTGGGTCATTAGAGATCACTAGATCTAGTATAGCATGGTTCCTGGTTGGCTCCTCAACAACTTGTGACATAAAGTTGTCATGCAGCAAGTTTATAAACTTGTTCCCATTTACTGTCCTGGCAGTACTATTGCCCCAGTCAATATCAGGATAATTAAAATCCCCCATAACTATCACTTGCCCCAAACTAGCAGCCTTTTCTATTTGCAACAGGAGCTGGGCCTCCTCCTCTTCGCTTACATTAGGGGGTCTATAGCATACCCCTACAATTAGTTTGGTAGATTCTTTACTATCTGTGAGAAGCTCAACCCATAAGGATTCAGCTCCCTCTGTTACCCCCATCACTTCCTCCTTAATATTTGCTTTTAATTCCTGCTTAATGAACAGACACACTCCTCCTCCAATCACATCATATTTCCGCTCCAACGCCAGTACCTCCAGCTCTCCCATTTTACCAGTCAGACTCCTTGCATTGGTAAACATACATTTAATACTGGTTCCGACGTGAGAATGACATGTAAACAACTTATGGGCCTCCCTGCCATTATCAGTATCAAGATTCTTTATCAGTATAAAGAATCTTGATTTTTATTTTTAAAGGACAAGGAAAGGTTACTATAAATTAAAGGAACAGTAACTCCAAAAAATGAAAGAGCTTTAAAGTAATAAAAATATAATGCACTGTTGCCCTGCACTGGTAAAACTGGTGCGTTTGCTACAGTAACACTACTATAATTTATATAATAAGCTGCTGTGTAGCCACGGGGGCAGCCATTCAAGCTGGAAAAAAGGAGAAAAGGCACAGCTTACATTGCAGATAACAGATAAGTTCTGTAGAGTACAATAGTGTTTTGTGTTTTATCTGTTATCTGCTATGTGCCTGTGCCTTTTCTCCTTTGAATGGCTGCCCCCATGGCTACATAGCAGCTTATTTATATAAATTATAGTAGACTTTCTGAAGTAAACACACAACTTTTACCAGTGCAGGGCAGCAGCACATTACATTTTAGTTACTTTTATACACTTTCATTTTTTGGTGTTACTGTTCCTTTTAAAGTAAGTCTAAAGGCATTCTTTAGTACTTACTGCATATCTAAATTCCCAGATCCCTGCTTGCTTCTCTGAGATATGGTGCTGCCTACAGCAGTGTGAAGACTACAGTGACATCACTGACATCTCTCTCCCCTTCCTGTAGGCCAATGCACATGTGTGTAACTTGATCCTGTCTCCTGTTCTGAGCTACACATGCCCACCAGCCAATCAGAAGCGGATCTGCCGGTGGGGGGGAGGGAATGAAACACGTGCAGTATGAAGCAAGGAGGGAAAGGAAGGGAGAATACCTTTTTAAAGATGGCTGCCTGTTCAAGAAAACAGATAGAAAATGTGAAGTAAGTGTGACTGAGTAAATATTTGATTAGGTGAGCCAAAAGTGTGGCGTTTTTACTAAACAATAGGAGGACTATTGGGCAGTATGCTTTTTAAATTTTGGATTTTTGGATTTTTTGGATAACCTTGCATAATCTGGTAGCACCCAGGTAATTTGGTCTGTTGGTGTGCTGAAAACCTATGGATTGTAAATAAGTTATACCTATGCGGGGTATTATTTTTCATGCACCCACACTTTTGTATTTTTTGTCTTAATTTGGACTTTAACAGGCACCTCCAATACACAGATGGAGGAATACGTGGATCGAGTTATTTGTTCTACTGGCTATGCAGAAACTTGGCACATTACAGATGCAGATGCAGATCGTGTGCTGTGGCAAAATACACACACTGACTTACCATGCAAAATGAGCAACAGAGACATTGCGGAAGAATGGGAACGCCTGAGGAACAAGGAGATTGATCTCGACCTCCATGGTCTTTTCCTGTCTGATTACTACCGGGCGAAAAGAATCCCACGTGGCTTCCGTATTCACAATGTGCCTACTATTGGATGCTCCAATCTGGAGTTTTGTAAGAAGTGAATTGGAGTACTGAATCGCTGCTCCTTCGATTTGATGATCCTTGTAATTGAAGAAGTATCAGGGGAGCTAAGCAAAGTGCAGAAGTCAACTGCTGCGTTTGAAGTTGAACACGTGGGAGTTTTGAAGGGGGATCCGCAGCCAGACATTATGGTTCGCAGATCGATAAGTATAAGCAGTTTAAACGTGAGAAATTGAGACATGTCAATGAAGATTATACGAACCATAGAGTGTATAGTTGGTTAAACGGGGAATGGCAATCTATACAGTCCTACACATATAGGAGGTTCCCCCGGCCCAAGCTCACCAAACCGCTTAATACTGTGGATACCAGCTCGGGTGATTCGGACAGCGAGGAGAGTTCACAAAGTGCTACACAGGCATTGGATGCTTCATCAGGTACTCTGGATATCCCTAATGCCCCTTTTTTTAGAGGATCCCCCTGCAGTGACCGACAGACCCCCTTCAGGTCGGGGTCGCGCAAAAGGTACCCAACGAGGAGGGGGGAGAAGGGGAAGGGGTCACAGGGTATAGATATTCCCATTTTCAATCTGTCCCAACATACACTGACCCTGGCTGAAACTAGCTTGCTACATAAAAGGTTATTTTTTGTACCCATGGGTTCTTTTGATTCACTAGACTGGGAGACTGACTTCTTCAAATTTTGCCGCTTACTGAACTTGAAAGATCACTTTAAAATTTCCCCTGAGACTGTGAATTATGGGCCATCTTTAAAACTGAAAAGCACCTTTACCCCACCCATTATAAACCCTGCAATTAAATTGAACAAACAAGCTACTGAAAGGGAAGGCATCAATAAAGTGTCTATGCATGAGTATAAGGATAATATTTCATGGGGTGAGCGTTCAGCTATAAAATCCCTTATGGATGATACCAACATTGTGATCCGCCCCGCGGATAAAGGTGGGGGTATAGTCATTTGAAACTACTGTGACTATCAAGATGAAATTATGCGCCAATTAAATGATCAGCCTGTGTATAAACTCCTATCAGGGGATCCTACTAGGCAGTTTATGGCACAGGTATATGAGCTTTTTCTGTAACATGCTGTTTTTTGGTCAGTAGGACTATGCACTTGTTTTTATGACTGGCGTGAGAGCGTGGGATTGGGTGAGTGCTATAGGTTTTACCTATTTATATGTTGATTTTAAGTGTACATATGGTCTTGACAATGGTCTTGAGGAGAGAGACCAAAACGTTGGCCTGATACATTTTAAAAATGAAGAATCTTGATTTTTATTTTTAAAGGTTCCTGGAGTGCACCTGTTTTTTCCTGATTTTTTGTATAACGTTGCATAATCTGGTAGCACCCAGGTTATTCGGTCTGTTGGTGTGCTGAAAACCTATGGATTGTATATATCAATATAGGCCAAAGATGAATTTAGCACTCAAAGGATAAGAAAATAAAAAATCCCTTCATTAGTGCAAAATCAATGTTTTTGTCACAAACATAGACCTTTATCTTGATAACGTGTGTGTGACCAACAAGTTAATTTTGCACTAGTAAAAGGATTTTTGAAATTTTCTTATCAAGTCCTGTGAGTGCTGAGTTCATCTTTAGCTGGTATTTTACATTCTTTGGCACCCACATAGGACTTTTTTGATGTGTGTCCTGGTTCTATTATGTTAGATTAGACAGGTAGATAGATAAAAAGTAGTTATATTTTACAGTATGATATTATATCTATCATCAATATAATCATCTCTAAAATATATCCTTATGTTTGTCAGAGTTTGACATCAGAAAATGACAGTACTCTTCCCAGGTTTAAGTGCAATAATAAAGTTAGAACCATCTCGAGATAGCTCTTTTCCTACTACCTGATAAATGCCACTGCTAATGTAATCTACTATGATGCCATTTATTGATGGACACCTTTATATGTTTAAGAGAGAGGTCCATTTTATACCCACTGACAAATTATAGTTTGATGTGGAAGCCAAATCATAAATATATATCATTTATAGGCCATTTATTTGCTGCTTTTAACACCCTTTTTTGAAAGGCAATGTCAGCAGCTGATAAAAGTGCTAAAAATCAGATTGTAGCTCAGAAGTTTTATTTTGCAATTACATATTTTAATTGTTTCCGAGAACAGGTTTCTGTGTTTTCTAAGAAAATGCATAAATTGCACTAATTGGAAAAAATGCTAACTACTCCTACACAGAGATGCTAAAAATAGCTACAGAAAAAAATACTTTAACACTGGGTATAAAACTTATAAAAGTAAAAAGCTCTATATGTGACAATGCTGAAGTCACTGATATAAGCAATCTTGAATTATCTGCAGAGTGCAGCAAGGGCAGGCGCAAGGCCACAAAGAGTGTGGACCCCTATATGTCTCCCCCACCCCTCTTAAATACAGCTCTGCCAAATGCCTAATTACCATGAACAGGTACCATGAGTAAAACAGGAATAATTCTTCTTAAACTGGATACACATACATATTTTTATACCAACAAAAAAACAGGTTGACTAAGGAATGGGAGTGGAGTTTGTATGAGGTTATTGGTAGCCAAAATAGTACCACACAGGGATGAAATATAAACTGAAAGACTTGATAGAGAACCTTACTTTCTGTATCTTTCCAGCAAGAATCCCAACCATTCTCAAGGATTCAATTTCAATGATTCAGTCAAAAACCTGGGCTCAAGAATTTCATTAGGACTCTTTAGACATCGCCAGTATATTACAATTTTAATCACACTGGGCAGGTTTATTTGCACACATTGAACATAAATCACTGAACTGACAGAAGATTCATTTTATTAATTGTGTGAATAACAACAAAATATTAAATCATGGGGATTGATCAGAATCTAAATCCATGCAAAATAAATCCATGCAAATTGATTTGCTCATATGTAGCCATCTATTTTATTGTTTAGTTGACAGAAGTCATAATCCAAAAAAATTTATACTAATAAATGAAATCCTTTTCTCAGTTTGGGCCTTAAATCTTTTCAGACTTCTTCATCTACTCTGCTGTTAATTGAGTCCAGGAATGTAGGTGCCATTTCACTATTGGAAATGACAATATTGTCTTAGATTGGTGGTTGGTTGACCTGGAAATCCATTTTGGAGAGTAGAATCATCTGCTGGGGTTATCTTGGATTGGATAAATGAGAGACTTTCAGTTTGTATTTACTGGATTATTAGAGAGGAATTGTAAGAATGTTTCTACAGAAGAGATTGGCTCCTCGCATTTTGATTTGTGTTTTGACACAGTGCCAAACAACCAAAGTGTTACACTCACGCATTTCCAGCAGCAATAAACATCACTCTCTGCCTGTAGTTACTCCACATTCATCAGCATGATAAACACCTGCTGTGTGACACACTGTATTTCCTTTAAAGGAAAACTATACCCCAGAATGAATACTTAACCAACAGATGGGCTGTGTGCTCCCTCAGAAATCACATGACCAGAAATAATGCAGCTCTAACTGTAACAGGAAGAAATGTGGAAGCAAAAGACAGAACTCTGTCCATTAATTGGCTGATGGGGCCTAGCATTGTTTGTGTGCACTGTGAATCCTATAATCTCAGGAGGCGGCCCTTAATTCTTAAAATGGCAATTCTCTATTTAGGAGTACCCAATAGAACATACTACTAAAAACATTTTTATAAAATGGTTTATTTAGATGAAGCAGGGTTTTATATATGAGCTTGTTTATGCAATATATTTTATAGAGACCTACATTGTTAGACCTACATTGTTAGGGGGTATAATTTTCCTTTAAGTAGGCAAAGCCCTGTACTGTGGAAATCAGTATTGTCTGGGATGTGCCATAAGAAATGGCTGCAAGTAGAGAATGCCATTTTGATCACCACAAGCCTTAGAAAATCTCCATGTACATTAAGTAGACAGAATTTAGAAGATTACATGTAAAGAATAGTTATTAATGGTTCTTTTTTGAACTAATCCATTGGATATACTGTATTTTTACATGAGCTTTTCTTATCTACCAGTATAAAAGGGGTTAACTTGGAAAGTAAATGTAAACAAATCATCTGCCATAACAAAAATATAATTTTTTTAAAAATACAAAATAGACACATTTCCTTTTTTCCATCATTAGTCTGACACTGAACATAACGAGTACATAACTCCCATTTAATTGCCTTTTATAATAAGATTGAAGTGTGACTCAATTAACTCTGTTGTAACAAATCAGTTCAAACAAATATATTTTCTTCATTCTGTTCTAAATGGTCAACCTGGTTAAGATTTAAATGAAATAAGCATTACCATGGTTATACCAATCAAGTTGTTGAAGTGCAAAGCAAACTAATTACATCTCCTCTAATTACTCTCCGTGGAAGTTTACCTTCAAAACACTGCTAACAAATATTCATAAATGTCTCTTTTATGATGCCTAGGTTAATTTTCAGATTCTTCCCTTTTTGAATTGGGTCAGAATTTGAAATAAATATTGGGTCGTTGTGCAAATGATATAGTGCATGTTTTTAGCATGTCCAACTAAGGGGTTTTACACATGGTTGTTTCACCCTGCATTCCCCTGCAGTGGATTTCCCCTGTGTTCAACTACGGGGGAGCACAAGCCAAAATGCAAGTAATTCTTTCTTATCTGCCTGACTGACACAGGCACCAATACCACTCCTTTATGGAGTCCCAAAAAATGGGCACAATCATTGTTCCTGTGACCTTCTATATTTTTGTACCAAGCGTCAATGCACACACCCAGTAAGTACATTAATTGATGTGAGGGAACCCTGCAGCTACTTTTAACCTAAACCTTCAGGGTTCCCACTGTGGGCTACGTCAACAGATGCAACAGACTTGCACCAGAGGAATCACACACAAACATCATATAAATACAGAGTCTAGAAAATGATACAATCCCAGTATCGCTAAAATGGACATAAATATTGTGCATAATGGCACCGTTCATTAAACATTCTTGCACTGAAACATGCTCCTTGGACTTCCATAAGTTCCAATGCACCTACCAAGTTTGATGTAATGGATAATGCGCAAGTGTGTCTAAAGACGCAGGGAAACCCTGGATAGTTCCGGGGCAAATTGCATCAATAAATGCACCAGATTTGTGGTAAAAGAATCCAATTGCTGGAAATGGCGTAAAACACATGCAGATGCAACTACCTGCACAACAACAATTACTCTGGAATTGTTGGGGCAATGCTGCATTGTGGGTAAAAACCACAGTTATTTATATCCAAAAATATATTTGCAATTTTGGGGCAGAAACACAAGGGTTTGTTTATGATCGCTAAGTGCAGTTGCAGTACAATTATAATACCACAGTTAGTCGCAAGAAACAATTCCATTCTGTGAAGGTACTGCAAGGAGTGCCTTTGATGCACCTTGCACTTCTGGATAGTATGATCGGTACTGCTTGGTCCGTACTGCCCCTCTTGTGAATTGCACACAGTGTGCCCATTGACAAAGGGGAACCCTAGAGTTACCGCACAGTATACTTGCATCTAAAGAATCAGACACAGTTTTGACAACATTAGAGATGAAATCTGAACACTAAAAATGTTATCAACTGCATTCAATTCACTTTGACGTGAATTCTCAAGTGAATGCTGAACAACTGAACCCCACCTTGTGACAGTAATTTCACTGAAGTGCTACACTGGGGGTAAAAATCATTAAAATTGCATTCTGCACATTACACTGAGCCTTATTTTTTCCTAAATGTACTTAATTAAAGCATTTAGGAGGGAACATGCGAAAAAAAGCAGACAAAAGCTCTGTTTCTAATGCCCCGTACCGACTGGTGCAACTGTTTGTGCCCTGTATGCAGCACTGCATACAGGATGGGTAGCACATGGGAGTAAATGAAGGAGTGCCACAGGTACAAAGTGCTCCTAATGCAACTTCTTTGTCCCACTGCAATGAAAAAGTCTTGATGGATGCAAATTTTGTGCTATTCAGCATTTGCGCTTGCTGTTAATAAATGGTGTTTTTTGGACTGTCTACTTGTAAAGAAAAACATAAATTGGCGGCACGCCGCGACGACGCCATGTCTGACACGGTTGCGCGTGCATTTTGACGTATGCATCATTACTGACGTACGCTTCGTCGCGTCTTGTCGCAGGATGCCTTAAAAGGCATCTTTCTCGGTGTACCCAGCGTTTACTACTATTAGAAATCCTGTTATTGACTCTTGCCTGTTACCTCGCCTGTGAACCCTGCTGCCTGCCTCGACCCGGACCTGTTTTGACTACTCCTTCGCCTACTCCACGGTACTTCGCTAATCGGCCTTCCAGCCTCTCTCCACTGCTGTGCTTCCTGTCTCATCTTCAGGTTAAGCCTCCAGCCTAGTGTGAGGTGCTTGTGGGTGATATTCTCGTCGGACCAGCTCGGCTTGACAGTATATCCGAGCCATGGAGCATGAGGAAGATTCATCTCCTCTTACCACCCTGACTCAACAGATTGCAGCCCTCACCCACGCTGTTAGAGAACTTCAAGCAAACTACAACCAAGTGCAAGAACAGCTACAGGCCGTTCAGTTTCCTACTCTGCCTCCGGCTCCCGTGGTTTTGCCTCCGCCTCCTGTGGGTGCCGCAGCCAGCCCTCCAGCCCCTGAGCCTAAGGTCCCGCTGCCTGATAAGCTCTCGGGGGATCGCAGCACTTTCAGAACTTTTGTTAATGCCTGCAAACTTTTGTTTATGCTCCAACCACAGACTTACTCCACTGAACAAGTAAAAGTGTGTGTGGTCATGTCTCTACTACGAGGGCAACCCCAGTCCTGGGCCTTCCGGTTGATGGAGCAAGAAAACCCAGATCTCCAACTGGTGGGTGCCTTTTTCCAAGCCATGGCTGTGCTGTATGATGACCCTCATCATGTAGGTACAGCTGAAGCAGCCTTAAGAAACCTCCGACAGGGAACCCATCCGGTGGAAGATTATACCATGGACTTTCGTAAATTCTCTGCTGATACCGACTGGAACCAAGCAGCTCTCAAACATAAGTTCTGCCTTGGTCTCTCCTCCACCCTAAAAGAAGAACTGGCTAGGGTAGGCGTGCCAGACTCATTGGAGGATCTTATCCAGTTATCCATCCAGATTGACCAACCTCTGAGAGAGGAGGAAAAGTCTAGCCAGTTTCAGTCGTCCTGCGTGTTACCTAAGGTGTCACCCCCGATTCGGGTAGACTCCGGGGCTCCCACATCTCCAGAGCCAGAACCCATACAGATTGGTTCTCTTTGACCGTCTCTGTACCCCGAGGAAGGTATTTGGCATAGGAGACTAAACCTTTGCCTTTACTGCGGGCTGTCTGGTCATCTACTCAGCAGTTGTCCAACTTGCCCATCTCCTCCTCGTAAGGGTCCTTTCCTAAGCACCTTCGCACCCCAGCTTCATTTCTCTCCACTGCTCACGTTTTCTCTATCCCTACAGTGGGAAGACAAGGTCCTGGTGCTTCTGGCCATCCTGGACTCCGGGGCTAGTTGCTGTGTTTTGGACTCTAAGATCGCAGACTGTCACAAGATTCCTTTACTGACCAAGCAACTTCCCATCCTCATCAGAGTTGCTGATGCCTTGCCAATCAGTTCTCGCCCTATCCTAAAGGAATCCATTCCCCTACATGTTTGTGTGAATAAAATCCACTTTGAAGTGTTAAGTTTTGATGTGGTGACTTCTCCTCTCTCGCCTATTATTATTGGCTTACCATGGTTACGCAAACACAACCCTGTAGTGGACTGGGATAAAGCCAAAATTAAAATTTCTTCTCCTTTTTGCAGCACTAATTGCCTTCATATCTCTCTTCCTGATCGCCAGAAGTGGTGCTGTATCTCCTCTGAGTCCTTCTGAGAGATTTCCCAGTTTACCTTCCGAATATTACGTTTTTCTGGACGTCTTTGAGTACCCGATGAGATTATTTCGGATAGAGGAACTCAATTTACGTCTCAATTCTGGAGATCGTTATGCCGGGCATTACAGATTAGGGTGACCCTTTCCTCTGCTTTTCATCCTTAATCCAATGGGCAGACGGAGAGGACCAACCAAACCCTAGAGCAGTATTTGAGGTGTTTTACTTCTTATCGCCAAGATGATTGGGCTTCCTTATTACCCCTTGCAGAATTTGTCTATAATAACAGTTTTCATCATTCAATTCAATAATCTCCCTTTTTTGCTAATTACGGAATGCATCCTGCCATCTTCCCTTCCTCCTTTAATGAGATTTCGGTTCCTGCTGTGAAAGACTGATTGTTATTTTTAAGGGATAACTTCAAGATCCTTCAGGAGTCCATCAAGAAAGCCCAGCAAAGCTTCAAGACATATGCAGATAAGAAAAGACGCAGAGGTCCCAAATTTAAAGTAGGTGACAAGGTATGGCTTTCTTCTGCGAACCTAAAATTGTCTTGTCCTACACGGAAGCTTGGTCATCGCTTTTTTGGCCCTTTCAAGATTATCAAGCAAATTAACCCTGTTAACTTCCAGTTAGAAATTCCCAACTCTTGGCGTAATCACCCAGTTTTTCATTCTGCTTTGTTAAAACCTGTGATTGCTAACTCTTTTGTTGGGGGCGAGCCCCTTTCCCACTTCCACCTGTCCAAGTCAACGGTCAAGAGGCGTTCGAAGTTGAAGATATCCTTGACTATAGACTGAGGGGGGACAACACCAATATTAGGTTAAATGGAAGGGTTACTGTCCAGAAGACAATTCTTGGGAACCGGCTTGTAATATTCATGCACCTTAATTACTACAGGATTTTCACCAGAAACATGATTCTAAACCCAAGGTTCGGGTCCGGAGGCTGCTCCAAGGGGGGGGCAATGTAAGGCCACTCACCGGGCACGAGGTCCCCGACGGGTTCTGGTGGAACGCACATGTCGCGTGCCTTTTGACGCATGCGTCATTAACCCTGCTGCCTACCTCAACCCGGACCTGTTTTGACTACTCCTTCGCCTAGTCCACGGTACTTCGCTAATCGGGCTTCCAGCCTCTCTCCACTGCTGCCCTTCCTGTCTCATCTTCAGGTCAAGCCTCCAGCCTAGTGTGAGGTGCTTGTGGGTGGCATTCTCGTCGGACCAGCTCGGCTTGACATTATGGCTTTAATCTGCTCTTCAGCAGTAGCGAACTCCTGTCTGATGAAACAGAGTAGAGTGATGTAAATGTAGCAATCACACAGGTTTTTGGTTTGAAATAGATGAGGTTTAACTTAGATGCTTGCTATGTAGGGTTTACAATTCAATGCGGTGTGCAGTATAACAAATCATAAATCAGCTATGTACCATTGGTTTTTATAGACATCTGTTTAATCTACATACAGGGTGGGTGAATAGTCAGTAGATTCAATTTGTACTGGAAATCTAGAGTGCATTTAAGACAATAAAGCTATTCTTTCAGCATGAAGGTTTTATAGACACTGGCATTCTAAGAGATGAAAAGCAAACCAAGAAAGAAGAGGATTCTAGATTAGCACACATATAAATATTGCACTGCAGCACTTAATAATTGATTATGATTGATGTATTAGGGGTAATAGCAGGCTATATGAAAGATGTAAGTAAGCCTTATGCATGTTATTCATCATATCTAGCCTAATTCTTTCTTGGCCCTTGGCCCTTTCTTGGATCTCTTTAAAGTGATTTGAAGTATTTATTTTTCTATCATTGATAGATGTTTTTATGTTCTTCGGGCCATTTGGGCTGATTTGGGGACCCACCTTTACAATTAAAATTTATACAAAATGAGAACATTTGGAACGCTAACAACCAGCCAAATGTTGCACTAATGCTTTAAAGAGGTGCTCACCTTAAAGTTAACTTTTAAAATGTTATAGGATGTCCTATTCCTAGAAACTTTGCAATTGTTCGTTATTATTTAATTTTCATAGTTTTTTTATTATTTACCTTCCTCTCCTACATCTTTCCATCTTAATATCAGGTCTAATGCCAAGGGCGCCTTACCTCTACCTCAACCACATAACTTTCGCTCCCTCAACCTCTTCCTACAGCCTGCACCGCCACATTCTTTTTTTAGCTGTTTCGTGTGTCACTCAGCGGCCATTTTGCCGGGTGACGTAATCGAGTGCTCGGTATATGTTCCAAATGCGCATGTGCACATAGCCCCTCCTGCCTGACCTGCCAGGTTTTATTTTTTTGAACAAGCTTTATTAAAAAACGCCAACGACAAATATCGGTTGCCCTGCAGAACATGCACGCTCATTAAAACGGATTGGCAGTGCGCATGTGCATCACGCCAGGCAGATAAGCAGAATTCTGAAGGGAGGGGACAGAGGGAGTTACTGAGCTGTGTAGTGAGAGAAACATCAAGGGATCGCTGCAGCTTCACTGTTTGCTTTTGAGGGACTGGAGTGGCAGGTATTTAAAGAGTGCTGTGAGGCTTTTCACTGCTAAAATTATTGGTTGGGGGGTTGACATGTCCGTTAATATGATTCCAAAATATTATTAGTCATACTATACTCTTTACCACTGGACAAACCCACCATATATGACACATTGTTCCTGGGGTTCAACAGCCACAAAAACTATTTGGTGAGAGATTAGAATACCATTTAGGCAACCTTACAGGCACCTTATGCCAACATAATAGCACTTTAAATTAAGTTTCACATAAAATCTTCCTGAATAAATTGAATTTTGTACCCACAAAGTTTACCTATAAGTTATAGCCAAGGATTTGTGTACTCCATTACTAGATATTGGTCTTATGTAGATTAGATAATATTATAGAATATTATTATTATGTAGATTAGATAATATTATAGAAATGAAAAACTGACAGCAATTATTAATAATAAACTAATTTTATTAAAATCTGGATACCATAGTAGACATAACATAAGACATTATACATAATAAAGACACATTCATAGACATTTGAAATTATAAGAGACCAATGATCGAATCAATCTGCAGGCCTATGGGATCTGTTGATGACTGCAGCATTGCGCCAAAGCAGTCCTCTTTTTTAAAGAAGTGTCTCAGTTGTTGTGTTTCAGATTTATTGATAAATTCCTCCAAAACCACTAGTCCCACCCATCTGTTCCACTTCCTGCTGACTGAATTCTCTAGATGTGCAGGGGAGCCGGTGGCTTTGAGTACATGGCACTGTAGGATGTCGGATAGGAACCAATCAGCAGCTAGGCTGACCTGATAGGGAAGCCTGTCTTTGCTTGTGTGAGTGCAAAGCTGTGATTGATTATCCTCCTCCTGCTGTGCTTCTGGCAGGGACCATTAGGACACAACCACCTTTCATTTCAAACACAGAGAACTGATAGGATCTATAGGGAGCTTCAATAAAGGGGCCATTTTTACAGACTGTATTCAATTTTAGCCGAAAGTGAAACCAGCACCATATATTATTCATAACTGCCTACAAAATTAGGGTTTTTTCCATTTATCCAATATGTCTCATTTAAGAATTTTGGTATGAAGCATCTTAAGAGCGGACACTTGTTGCAACAAGTTATATCCTTTTTCATTAAATATTCCCAGCAGGGCAGCTGGCCTATGACACCCTCCTATAAAGTTTGTATTACTGGTGGCTTCAAAAATATGTTGTTTTTTTTGCTTCATAAAGAAAAGGACTGATCAACATCAAAATGTTGAAGATTTGCCTTATTTATTGAGATGCAGATGGGTGCAGTGCAATGTTTGAGGGAGGACTATGCCAGCTGACAGGCACACTGTAAGGGGTAGATTTATTAATGCTCAAGGCCTCTGGGTTTGAGCAATCGGTTACAAACCATGCGTGAATTCTTAAACTGGCTTGCTGCTGATTGTGGTTTTTAAAGAGAAAAAATAAATCGGTTTGGGGGAAAAAAAATGCACTTTGTAATTGGATACAGAAACCACGCATGAGTTCAGGAACTTACATGTGGTTCCAGTAATCAATTGCTTGAGCTTGGAGGTTCAAGCATTAATAAATCAGCCCCTGGCAGTTTCAGCTGTCTGCATTGTATTTATAAATACTACTTTTAGGAGCCAAATACTGTTCACCTCACATAACACATGTAAATATGTGTACAGTACAATATTGCATGGTGTTTAAGCATAATCATTGACAGCATTGTAGTAACCTGCACTTCTTCTGAATATAAACTAATTAAAATGGTTTTACTTAAAGACTATCATTCACCTTCTAAAAGCACAACAGAACAGCTGACTGAAACATCTTCAGAATATAAGTAATATGTCTGAAGTAATGGAGAAAAGTCCTTTACAGAGGAGTTTTCTGACTTATTGAACATTCAAATCATGACAATAGGAAAGCTAGAAGCTAGCTACGGAGAAAATGTTGCCTTTGGCAAACATTTGAGAGCAATAAAAGCTTTGAGACAATAGTATTCCAAGACAAAATTAATGGAGTAGTTGGTAATGGAAGTATGTCAAACGTAAGAGCACATCAAAAAAACGACATTGAACTTGATGGTAATTAGTTGTGGTGGCTAAATAATAAAAATATTTTTTAAATATGAAAAAGAACACAGCACTTACAGGACTTAGTAAACCAGAAAAAGAGTCTCCTCCAACATAACATTTTCATAAGCATGTCCAAATTAAGCTGGCCATATAGATCCACTCGTCTGGTGAGCCAAGCAAGTGGACATTTGGCTGATTTTGCAGGGCAGCCCTGATCACTGGCTAGGGGGGCAATAATGGGATCACTCTGGGGATCTGTTGAGGAGGTCCATTGCACTGATTTGGTCCTCATCCAATAGGATTAACAGAGATCTGGCCTTTTTCTGGCAAGATCAGTTGGGCAATCAGAAAAAAGGGCACAATACATGGGTCAATAAGCTTTTCACATGGTCTGAACAGGCAGTATTTGACTTGTTCTATTGTGATGTGTTCATAACTATAATATTAGATTATAACCCCACAAGCAGACACCATGGGCAAGTACATATATTTACATTAAGTTGCACTAGTGGACATCAAAAGTCGTTTATTTGGATTGAAAAATCTAATGTTAGGAGACACTGTAGGTACTGCACATTTTTTCCATGCTTCTGGTGCACACTGTCCACTTCACACACACCATCAGTTTTTAAGAGTTGGTAGAAATAACATGCTGCTGGGCCTAGGCACTGTTCTGGAACAACAGCAAAAAAGAACTCTATGACATGCAACAACAGTTAGGCTAATGGCAAATAGGATGCTTTTGTATGCTTTGCAGACCACATTTTTAAGCAGGTTGAAACATGGCACCAAAGAACTTGAAATCTCACCCCACTAACATGTAACATTTATCAAATGGTGAACTCTAATTTTCACCCATTGAGAAATACGCTTCTAAAAATTCTATAGGAATGAATAAAACGTGGGTGAGTTTTTGTGTATTAAGCTCTAACTCACATTTTGATAAATCTGCCCCTTAGTTTTTATTAATATGGAGTTTTTATAATGGCAGATGTGGCTCTTTGAACACTACATCTTCAAGCAGCCTGAAAACACTATTAAAAATAATAATAAAATAAAATCTATTTTAAGTTATTTAAAGGGCATTAAAAATCTAGCTGCCTAGAACTGCTGGCAGTCATTTTGCATTATAATGAATAGGAATTGCAATGCTTGTGGCAAGTATTTTTTTTTCAATACTTTCAGTGTGTTTAAGACAAAATTTATACAATGCATATTAATTAAAGGGGAAATAAAGCCTCTCCACCATTTTTATTAGCTAGCCCCATGCAAGTCTATCCTGCATTCTCCCCAACTGAATTGATCCTAGTGCAGAGCTGTGCAGTGTGACTGAAGGCTGCCATGTTTAGCAAAATCATTTCTGCCTTACAGGTTTCATGGCTGTGATTGCTGAACAGGAGTATATGGACTCCAGATTAGCTCGCAATGCTCATGATCCTTGTTGCCTGTGGAACCTTGGTAGAATTGATGCACCCATGCATGGCAATCTTGAATTTTGCTGAACAGCTCTGCATTTGGGCAGCAGATGAGGTGGAACAGTTGACTTTTTGGCAGCTGGGTTGATGCAGTTAGGGATGGGTCGGGAGAACTGTGCAGAGCCAGTGGTACAACAAATAGTTCCTTTTTAATGAACAGAGATTAGGATACACATTAAGTTATCCAAATAATATCAAATAAGTTAGTTATTTTGTGTTTTGGTGTATTAGTTGGAGAAAATACACTTCATGGTTAGATATCCTCTTTATTGTATTGTAGGAATGCTGGGTCCCGCGTCAGCCACGAGAAGGCACTTCAAAGTCAATCAAGATAAGTGTCACACATTCACAGGCAAGTAGGGTAAGTTTACTTTATAATTTGTACCTGTTAACCATCATTTAAAACATCCAATTAAATTACAACATAAGGGATGCATTACTACATTAAAATTAACTAAAGATTGCAGCTGCAGTTGCTTATTGGCTTTTCAGTGCAGTAGGTGTGTCTGAAACTATAGATAAGGAAATAATGATTTATTATGCCTACACAAACCCCCATATGTAATAAAAGGCACTAAGTTTGCCCAGTAGCAGTAACCAATAGCAACCAATAAGATGTTTGCTTTTAAACAGGTGACCAGTAAATTCCTGTTGATTTGTTGCTATAGGTTACAGCTTCTGGGTAAACTTAGTGCCTTTTATTACATAACCCCTATAGACTCTTCCCTAGCAATGGAAATTAAAGGAATCAAACACTGTAGTTAACAACATCTGTAACCCGAGCAAGCATTGTAACCAGCTAAGAAACACTATCTGATCAGAATATGCACAAAGAGTTTCCTGTTTGATTTTAAGATTCTACAGAGAAAATGTAATAAAAGTCAGAAAATAAATGCAAATTCCTAAAATTGACAACAAACAATTGCAATCCGCAAACTAATGTTCTTTATTAGACTGATCAGTTGTTTGTGTTGCACATATTATATACAAAAACAACGTCTTATAATAAAGACACATGAAAAGAGCCAACCTAGATTTTAATAAATCCATTGTATTGGTCAACAGAAATATTAAGAAATGAAAGTTAAATTATATACTTATTACAGGGCATTATAAATATAAGATAGGTGTTTGCGAATAATGGTTTGTATTACATTTTTTTTCCATTTCTAACTATGCCACCTTGTCTATGATAATTCTTATAAGGAACCATGAAATATCTGAAAGCACAGCTGAAAATGGGCATACATAGCATACGGGTAGAGTATGAACAGTATTTGGAAATGGTTATATAACACGTATATTGTGAGTTTCAACTGAATGTTGAACTATTTTTGAATAGTATTTTCTCTAAATAAATATAACAATAAGATTTATGTTTATATATGTAAAGTTGGGTAAGAAAGTGATTATGATTTCTTTGGTTTGGTTAGGGATGAAAAATGTATAGAACAATGAACTTATGTAAGACTGAAACTAGCAACAGAGTCAGTAACACCTTTAAAGACACTAAGTAAACAAAAAAGAAGTAAATCATTATCAGCTCTTAACATTCCCTTTAGGCAAATAAAGAAAAATAAAGGTTTGGTCAGAAAAACATATTTTTTTTTCTTTTCAAGAGAAATATAAGCTGTCAGGAATAAAGATCCTCTAATTTTCCATTTGGTGGGTCTAACACTTGTACAGTATTATAATTATTTCCTTATAAATAATGCAGAGATGAAGGAAGAACAATCCTGCCAGAGTATTATTACTGGACAAGAGCCTATACAAACATGGGTGGGTAATAAAGCAAGAGCTTTCTTTCCAGTGTGGACACTAACATGTTTTACAAAGAAAGAATT
The DNA here is from genome assembly GCF_000004195.4 of Xenopus tropicalis. NCBI lineage: Eukaryota > Metazoa > Chordata > Amphibia > Anura > Pipidae > Xenopus > Xenopus tropicalis. The sequence goes on along the minus strand of NC_030679.2, from coordinate 58,731,690 downwards.
TGCCATGGGAGTGTACATGACCCAAATAAAACATAGGGATGGACAGAACTGAACAAAGACACAGAACCAGTTAAACTAGATAGATCTCTAATCATAAAAAAGGTATAATTTACAATACTGAAACTCTATAGAATACTCACTGGTGCATGATTCTGATAGACAGAAAAGTGAAAACATTACTATATTAAGGATCTTAATTAGGGGTGGTGGAGTTAATGATTTCTTGATCTGTGTAGTAGAGTTCAGGAATGTTAATTATTTGAACTTTCCAACTCAAGTCTCTCCTTTGATCTATGGTAAGACTTTGTAATGCATCAGCAAGGGGCTTGACTATTACATTTATTTAAGAAAATTAATGGCAACCTTTATTCGGAATCTAGGGGTTCTATTTGAAATTATACAGTTTAGGAACTGTTCAAAATTTGAAATCTTGGAACAGTTTATGAACCTTACTCTCTGTGTCACATTCGGCTTCAAAAAAAGTCCCCCATGGTCTTTTGAACACTATCTATAACACTTCTATCAATCTGAAATTTCTAGGTCTAGAAGAAAAATATTTGAGGCCACACTTTAATTGTGGGGTGACTTACCTCCTCATGTGTCATTACCCTTAGACAACTAGTGGGCTGTTGAGTCAACAAGGAAAGACTGGTTCTATAGATCTATAAGTAAGTATCCTTATGAGCAATGGCAGTACCACATGACAGGAAAAGTGTTTCTATCAAAGATCGGATAGGACGATAAATTAGGGAATCATTAACACAAATCTACCATCAACATCCACTCGATACAGTCAGATGTAAGAATAGAATCACTGTCATAACAAGTGAACCTTCCCATTCAGTTTATGGTTTATTCATATGGCATAAGCCCAAATACATTCTCAAGCACAGAAGGCCTGAAAGCTCAACAGAAGCAAGATATTGTTTAATAGCTTCTACTCAAGAGCATTTAGACTAATTGCTTATGCTTCCTGACAAAAAAATAAAAAAATCCATTCACCTTGAACTCATGTTTCTTTCTTAAGTTTTTAGCGTATAACCTTCTGGTCTGTTTACCCATAGCTGCCTCTCCAACCATTTTGGCTATATAACGCTATCTAACACCCTGATCACTAAACGTCTGTAGTCAATATGGATATGTTTTATGCTTAGCTTGGTATGATATTATTGTTTTACTCATTATATATTACTTACAAATAATTATCTAATGGTGACCCACTAAGCTGCACAGGAATTCCCATGTATTGTTGCGCAATTGGTGATAAATTCCTACTTCACTTAACTTGACTTGAGGTCTAAAATATCTGACAATCAGACAGCAATTATTTTAGTTCATTTGACTAGTGAGTGAAAATGAATTTGTTACTCTTAACTTTCTCAGTGTAACACCAGCATTATACAATGAGTAAAGACATATCAATAAATGTGTTTCCAAAGCCAAAATGTTGTTTTTCATAATGAATATGCTGATCAGTTGGAGCTGTAGTAGCTCTGCATATGAAAAGAGTCAACAAAGGGTGTTTCTCATAGCTTTGTGGCTGCAGGCAATATTGTACAGTCAAGCACTGAGGCTTTTACAAAGATGAATATCCCAAACATTAACAGGGCTTGCAGCTCAGTCAGCCTAATCCAGTAAAAAGAAACAGCATTAAAAAAAAGAATAAGCAGTGTAATTACATGCTTCTGATGGATTGCAAGAAATCTGGAGCTAGCTTATCTAGGGTGATTTTGTGGGAGAATAAAAACAGGAAAGCATTTAGATTTCAGTATCTCTGCAGGAAAGAATAGACTACATAGCTAGATTAGTTAACCTCTCACTGCTGCAGGGTGCATCTGTGCATTTCACTGCAGCATTCTGCTAGCAGGCAAAATAATAATAATTCATGTAGAAAATTTTATTTCTCACGTTATCCCTCTGCAAATTGTTTCTACTTGTCTGTATTGTTATCAAATTAATGTAATAAACCAAATTGTTGCCTCGCAACCAACCATGCACATTCTGACCATTGTTAACCCATTTTATTCTCTTCTTTTTTTATAGAAAGTAGCACTTTAGAAACTAGTGGGTGTCATCACACAAAATATGACTGTGTAAGATCATTTGTGTGTTGATGTAAAAAAATAACAAATGGCTTTTCCGTCAGTAGTGCACCAGAGCCAATATAAAGTGCATTTGAAGCATACCATTCATATTGGCTTAACAAGCCACTCTTATTATTGTGGAGCCTATTGATTTAGCATATTTGTATTTCACTAAGTAATCAAGGACCATTTTATTTATTCCCTATAATGCACTGACCGGCCAGTTGCAAGGATATCACAGATATCATCAGCTATTACTTATATTTCCTTTACCAAATACCAGCCTCTTCTAGACTATTGGAAGTAGCATGCTTCTTTGCATAAGCATTGGCATTATTAATCCATATTGCTGATTGTACATATTTCTTAATTTCAGTGTCAGACTGGAACACAAAGGGCCCCCAGAGAACCTGATATGAAGGGCCTTTACTTAGTGAGAAAATCCCTGTCACCCTTATGCTTGAGCCATTTATTGTTCAATTGTAATGATTAATATAGCCTAGAAGGCAATGTTTTTTGCCCACTAGATACCAGCTCACTGAAGTCTATGGGAAAAAATTTATACATAGAGATTTCACAGCAACCAGAGTGTCTTATTCTAAAAACATATGTTCAGGACTAATGTGGGCAGCTCTCCTGTGTGTTCTGTTTGTTGCATTATTGCTTGTAGAAGCTGTGTGTGGCCCCAGAACAATCCCTCCTCTGCCAGTTCTATATAATTACATGCCTCCATGGATTCTCTTGCTTATCTGGGGCAATAGATTTGGCCTCAGTCACTCCTCTAACCCCATCACAGACTTCTACACTAATGCTTTCTGCAGAAAGTGCAAAAGGCCCACTAAGGTCAGGGCTCACTAGGAAAAGTCACAGTTTCCCGATAGGACAGCCTGACCCTGCTTTATTCTTTAATTATCTGTGGTTTATGCTGACAGCAGTCAATCAGTACTCACCATGCTCACCCTGTTGTTAAATAATCCTTGTCATCTTAACATGACTACAGTGTTTTTTTCTTTATGATGGACTGGGAAAATGAAAAAATTAAAAACTAGTAACGCTGTGGGAATTCAAAATAACCCATTTTAACCATGCTGAAATATAGCAAATTACTTAACTATTCATGATCTGTTAATCTCTTTTTTTTGGTGAAAACCCAAATGACTTTTTACTATTAAGAGGCTAGAACCTTATTTACAAATGCACTCAAGACATAGAAAACCCATCAGAGTAATGATTATTGCATCTAACAATCAATATATGCTCAAAGTGCTCTTTGATCTTCCTTTCATATTCTCTTAAAGGCTGCATTTCCTACATTTTAACATATCACATACTTACTGTGTCAGTTGCCACCCATCCAAGCTCTTCATTCCCACTATTATTTCCTCATTACTTCTCTGCTTTTATAAACAATTTAATCTGTTGCATAACAGCACATTTACTTGCTCAGAAACATTAGGGGATATTGGACTGAATAAACTGTGGAATGTATGGCTGGCGAAATACTGGATGGGTTTATTGGACATGATGGACAACAGCTCTTTGCAGAAAACATCTGTGTTTTAGTAAATATTTGCAAATCAAAATTTGCTTTAGTTACAGTCACCACTTACCTCATCAAAGTAAAAGCATATAGCAGGCCTAACACCAGAATTTTTGGCCAATTTTTAATAGGGATGCACTGAACCTGTTTTTTTGGGTTCGGCCAAACCACCGAATCCGCCCCAATGGATTCAGGTGAAAACCGAACCAAATCCTAATTAGCGCAGCGCACGGTGAATATTCCCCCCCCTAACAATTAACCCTTCAGAATGCTAATTAGCATATGCTAATGCATGCTAATTAGGATTCAGATTTGGTTTGCCCAGGATCGCGGATTCGCCCAAAGCCCAATCCTGCCAAAAAAGGCTGAATCCTGGACAAATACTGAATCCTGGATTCAGTGCATCCCTAATTTTTAACTATACCACTCAACTGTCTGGTAATTATGGCATCTTGCAAAGTTAGCAAGTGTTCTTTCTAGAAAAAAAATGTAATAGTTTGGATACTTGACAGGTCATTCAGTTAATGTCCAGTTTAAGTCATGTGCAAAAATAGTCCTACTGCTATGCTAAGGCTAATGTCCCACGTGGAGATTAGTTGCCTGTCTGCTACTGCGGGTGACTAATCTTCTTGAAATGCCTTCCCACCGGCCATAATGTGAACCCCCAGTGAACCACCAGTGGGAAGGCATACACCCAAAGGTTCCTTCTTAAGGATGGTGACTAATCTCCCTGTGGGACATTAGCCTTAAACTGCCAGTGTGAATCACTACATGACTTTCTGAGTTTAGTAGTTTAATGTATTGTTAGCACTGGACTGTTAAAGGGGTGGTTCAACAATAAAAAATAGCAATTAGTATGATGCAGACTGTGGTATTCTAAGGCAATCTGGATCTGACCTTCAAGTTTGTTTTTATGTTTTGTGGTTTTTTAATTCTTTACATTTTTTCTTGTGCTGCTGTCTGACCTGGAACTTTCACTGTTGGTTGGTTGCAAGGGCTTAATCACACTAGCATTTAGGCAGCAGTTTAAATGAACATGGAAGGTGAATAGCAGTGTGCTTGATAAGCAATAACAGATAATAATAATAAAAAAGAAGCCTTATCGTTAATCCATTTTTTCCAAGGACTGCCAGGAAGCATTTTTAATTGTAGAATGGAAAGTGGAAGCATAGTAAGGCTAATAACTGAAAAAAACATAAAAAATAATGCCCAAATGAAATTTGAATTGGTCCATCTGTACCATAACAGATAGACATTCCTTTAATGAGAGAAAAACATTGATATTCTATTATTCATACTGGTGATATATGGACAAGTTGTTTTAACTCAACAAAATAATTCCACGGGATGACTGTCTATACAGTATGTAACTATAATTTGGCCTCATAATGGATGTTCAAATTGCATAGATCCCACTGGAAAGCCAGTTGAATCAATCAACAGAAGTGCTGGCTTTTTAATTTTGGTTTGCCAGACTCTTAAGCCACGTTTCATGGCTTAAATTAAATTTGAATTTACAATAAACAAAGATCCGGCTTCAATTTCGTTACTGCTGTACACCTGGTATTTACTACCTATATTCAATTAAACCTACAAAACTTCATTTGGTGCCTTTAGCTATTAAAATATAACTTTTAATTTAAACAGTTTAAAAATAGGAGATAATCACTCATTCATAAAATAGGATCCATAATTACTAAGAAAAAATCAATGATTTATTAAAAACAATTCATTATGAGTGCGGAATTTATATTCATATTATTCTCATTAGAAAATTGCCCCAATGTTCACAACAATTCATCTCATGTTCAGGCCAATTTACTATTAATTCCAACAGTTTTAAATAAATTCATTCCACCACTCATAATTCATAATTTTATGGTTGCTCACAATATAGGGGAAAACCAGTTCTTTTAGGTCAATAAGCGCAGACAGCAGTGAATCACAGGTCGGGGGTCAATCATGGGTTCAGGAGGTTGTTACGCAAAATTATAAATACCAGAATTACCTACACAGCATGGTCCCTATCCCCCAATTCGCTGCCCTACAGCTTTCTCCCACCCCCAGGTGGCATCTCAATCACGCCACAACCGCTATAATGTGCACAACAATCAGTCCCTTAGTCGGCCTTTACTAGCCGCGTCATGCCACCTCTTTCCTCCCCGCTCCCCCAACCCTGTGTATCTGCGCCATTCCTCCTCGAGCAAGCCAAGGCACGCCTTGAGTGGTTTGCACCCCTATAAGTAAATGTCAGTTGACTCATTTTTTTAACTGTCAACAATACTCACTTTGCAAGTGGGAAAAGGTTATCTCCATTGTACAGGTGACAAAATGACCATGGCAGCTTCTATGCAGCTTATGAGCATAAAGCTGGATGGGACATCAATAGTTAGTTCTTGGGGGTTGATAACATCCAGACCTTGAAGGTTGCCAACACTATGGGGCCCATTTATCAATGTACGATTGTGTCTGAATACTAAAAATTTGTGTTTTTAGTTTTAGATCTGTGCGTATTTTCTACGCTTTTTTCGTTATTTTGCGAGACTTTTTTATACTCTGTGACAATATGTGCGACAAAATCTTAGTTGTCGCAACGAGTATGAAAGTTTCGGATTCGTTCAAACTTCGTTATCGTGACTTTCCTTTGGCCAGGTTGGAGCTTCAGAGTGCCATTGAGTCCTATAGGAGGCTTCCAAAAACATGCACAGAAGTTTCAAAGTCAGAAAGATTTTCTCTCAGTTTACAATCGTTTGGATATGAAAATTTCATAACTTTTGGATCAGACCATAATATTTTCATACAACCACGATGTGACTTTTCGCAAAATTAGCACACGTCAGAAATTTTCGGATTTAATGCAAATTGTCCCAAACCCTACTCATAATTTGTACTGAATCGTAGTGAATCGGCCCCCATGTCACAAAAATGCTGGGTAATTGGCTTCTACTAAAGTAGACAGCACCAGATTAGGCAACTTGGGGCAATGGCACACAGAGAATTTCAGAGTGCTTTTATCACTTGGGCATTTTATACATCTGCAAAAAGGGAGAAAGTGGTAGTGAGTTTTTAACTAATACAAATTGATTTATAACAGATGTATAGGAGAAAGTGTGAGGTGCAATAGGATTATTCATCTTGCACCTCAGAAAAGAACACATCCTTCACTCTAACTACTAGTGAGAAGTCTGGATCATGTCTCCACAAAGTGGTACTCTTACAGAAAGCACAAAGCCAGTGTTTGCCAAATGCATGTTATTAAAGAGGACTTGTCACCCAGACATAAAAAGCTGTATAATAAAAGTCCTTTTCAAATTAAACATGAAACCCAAATTCATTTTAATATTAACACATCCAAACCCATTATAAAGGCATTTAAAAATCCCAGCTGTCAATCATATATTGCTTGCCCAGCCTCTATGCCTTAGGCATAGAGGCGGGGCAGACAATAACTTTAGCTTTCCATTCAGCACTTCCTAGATATCACTGCACATTTCACTTTTCCCCTCCCTCCTCCTTATCTAACTGTGTAGCCAGTGCATGGGCATCTGGTCCCCCATTCTGGCACATAAACAAGATTTTGGCATAATATAAAGTTTGTCTTATAACTGTCATAACAGTGTCCACAAAATGGTGCCTGCCTGCTTGCTTTGATTAATTCCAAGACAGAAGGAAACAAGATTTATATTATTTATATAGAGTAAGTAAAGTTTATTTTACTCAACTAACAATATAGAAAATAATTTGGAGTTATTTCTTAGGGTGACAGGTCCCCTTTAAGAGGGTATTATCCAAAAGATTGCTGTAAACTAATTATATTAAATTGATAGCTGTGACACAGCTTATAGGAGCTGATTGTAAACTGAATGAAAAATACTTCATGATCAATAACAGTAAGTTTAATGCTTAGGTTGTCTTAATATATTTCTATATGTCACATAAGTGCAAGTATCTTTTTTGTTTATATCTTTTTGTAAATAATTCCTTTAAACTGACAGCATATACTCTCCTGAAGTTAGGCAATACTTCTTGAAACCTTTTAATTGAATATCCTATATACCTTTTTCATTAGAAAGCAGCTAGCACTGTGCTCTTGAGGCAGACCAATAACATAGTTGGCAGATTCATCTCAGCTATATTTTAGGCTGCAATAAAAATAAAATCAGAAAAATCAGACTAATAGAATAATTATACAATGTAGAATTAAGAATAATATAAGCCATCTGTAGAACGATTCTGTGGGATAGTGCAAAATGTAAATTTAAATTAGTGGCTTGCTGCTAAATAAATACATTATTTTAGATGTTTGTATCTCTACTATACAAGCTTGTATCTATATTTTTACAACTTTACAAATTTGTGATGGTCTGAAATGCATTTTACATCAATTTACAATGAGTTATTTTAAGTTATAATTGTTATTTGAAATGGAATTGGAAAGTGTACAACAATATTGAAAATAGTTGTTAATATAACAAATTTAAAAAGTGACTTGTGATTTTTCAAAATATACACAATAGAAATGTAGCTGCATGTTTGTGTAGAAAAGCATTATAACTCAGAAGAAATCTGTGAAGATATCTAAGTATTATATATGTTACGAGTGCTATTATTATTATAATAATATTACTGTGTTTAGGAAATCTAAGCCTCATAAAACATTCCCCCTTTTCCCTGGTGCTTTTGGTGAAAAGGGTTGTGGTTGTGGCTCTTTACTTGGCGTTTTGTTATGTAGTAGCGTGCTCATTGATTGCCTAGCAGTTGAGCGTGATATATCTATTGTGAGTAACAGTCCCTCTATCTGTCGGAAAAATATTTATAAATCCTGTTCTTTGCAGTTGATTCCCCTGACACGTGATAAGAGCAATTTCATCAAGTGTTATTTTTCCATTGCTAGACATTGTCATGACACTTTTCACTAATAAGGGGAACAATGTGAGGTGATTCTAGCTGTGCATGATATTGTTCACATGCACAAAAGTTTAATTTCATCTTGATAGACTGTGGTTTATAATATTGAAGTGCCATGTTATAATACATACACACTACTGTGAGGTGTTTAGTGCCACGTAGTACAAAAACACATTCAAATAACTAAAGTGATAATCTGCATCGATTAACATGTAATTAAAGACTAACAGTGTGTAGAATTCAACAAATGAAAACATTTAATTTTTGCATGCATGATACCATTACATATAATACAGCAGTTTAAACGGCGGAAACAAAGAAAATCCCTTTCTTGATCAGCTGTATCAGGTTGCAGCACAAGCCATTGTTAATTGTGTCTTCAAGTTGCTTATGAGAAAACGCTTTGGACTAAATATTAAAAGGAGAACAGAAGTAATAAAGGAGATATGTGCCTACACAAAGGCAGGGGACCCCAAGCATCTAAAAGAGATAGAACTCTTATGAGGTGACTTCTAATGTCCTGCGTGATTTACATTAGAAGAGTTGAAGTGTATAATACAGTATGGGGTTGATTGCACGTAACAATATGCTTTCCTACAGGTCTCAGGCTCTCAGCTTACCTCTTACATCACATATATTCCTGACACAGTACAAGGCATCCTTTGCTATTCTATTCAAATAACAGCTCTGAAACATTATAAAAATGTAGAACATTCCATCTTTTCATAAAGACTATAAATATTTAATAGTATAGGGCAGATGTATCAAAATGTGAGTTTAGAGCATAATACATAAAAACTCACCCATGTTCTATTCATTCCTATGGGATTTTTAGAAGCATATTTATCAATTGGTGAATGTTAGAACTCACCATTTGATAAATATGCTTCTAAAAATTCCATAGGAATATATAGAACATGGGTGAGTTTTTATATATTAAGCTCTAAACTCACATTTTGATAAATCTTCCCCTATGTGTCACTTGATAATCCATTTTTGAAATACTCATTCACAAACCAAAGGCACACATACATGCTAGGCAACATCAGCCAATGAATGGACAGTTCTGTCTTTTACTCCCACACTTCTTCCCGTTACAGTTAGAGCTGCATTATTTCCTGTCAGGTGATCTCTGAGAAAGCACACAGAATAACATAAAATGGTCTCTCAAGTTAAAATATATAAAGAGCAAACATTTGGCAACATTCTTTAATAGGCCACTAGTTATGAAAGATATTTTCTGTTGGTCTAGCATTCATTGTGTAGGTATACAGTAGTTTTCCTTTTTACACAAAAACCATGAACAACCTCTAAAATGTATCATTAGAGGTGATGTTTTGTGCTATCCTTTTTAATCATTTCTTAGTCACATGACTCAATGATATTTGTGTATTGATTTCCCCCTCTCTTTTTCCATGACCTGTATAAAAGCACTCAGCCTGAAAATGATATTATACTGGCACATTATAACTTGATTATTACAACAATAGGGAATGTTTGCGCTCTTTTTATGTGCCCTATTTACCCCCCAGTTTTATTAACCATCTAGCTTTCCCTTCCATTCAAATACAGTCTATAGCGGAAAACTGATGCCGTTATAACAAAAATCCGCTTAAGCGTAGTAGATGCTTAACATACTACTAACAGTATTTCTTACAGTACTTCCTAGTCACTATTTAATGGGCTGGTGGGAGGCTGTGTACTAATGTCAAGTAGGGTTGCCACCTTTCACAACTGGCACTGGGGATGGGGCAGGTGACATTTTAGGGCGGATCTAATTTCAAAATCCAGACATGCGGTTTTCACCCGGACAGCCCTTCCATTAACCAGGCTGTCTGGGTGAAAACTGGACAGGTGGCAACCCTAATGCTAAGGCCTATTTTGAATCCCAGTCCAGGCCTGCACATATGCGTTGCGTGTGGAAAAAATATTTTTTACTCCTATCTCACCCACTTCATGCCTGTGTCTTTTGTGAGGTTTGGGTTTAGACAGAGGAATTTTCACACTGTTTGCCACAACACAGGCTGGGACCTAAGAAGGAAAGCAATTGTCATTAATGGGTGTGTAGCATACCATATCCCCGTTATATTCTTTGGAGGGATAATAATGTGTTTTACTGTATGGAGGGAGTAGACTTTATTTTTATACTCACTGTTCAGTCATACAACAGACTCTAATTAACTGACCCCTGTGGATATGGTAAATGGCAAACATCAAATCACACATTAAACACATCTGCAAATACAACTGGAGAAGTAATTTAAACAGAAGCCATTGTGAACAAATGGCAAGGTTTTAAAAGTGGAGCTTATATTGAATTTTAGTTTGCTAAGACTTGGTTAATGCACCAGTTACACTTTAACACTATGGGTCAACAGTACATTCATGTGTTCACTTACATTTAGCAGGTCAGAAAACCCATGAGAAGCTGTTTCTAGCAGGACCCAATCACATACAGCAAATTTTACAATATCTGATGACCTTTAATGTAGCACCTATTAACTATTAATAAAGCCAACAGGCAAAGAGCTGAATGATGATCAATTGCCTGAATTCTATGTAGGATTGAAATTTGTAGTTATGATAAAAACCTGTATTTACTGTATATTTTACCTTGCAAATGTATAAATGGAATGGTTGGATTAAAAAAAAGAAGATTGAAGTACTTTGATATTTTCCCTTTTAAAAAATTACCCAAACTGATGTAGTAAACTTATTTTAATGATGGATATGATGCATTATACTAGTGGGGCAAACAACAGGAAGTCACCCGGATTCTTTTCTTGTGATTTTAAGAGAATCTGTGCACCAAATAATATAGAAAGCAGTTCCAGAATCCATCACTTCACAACGTGAGGGATGGGTTTTGGGTGGGGACTAGCATGGTTTCCATTCAATATGTTATATATACAGGTATGGATAATGGGTTTCCGGATAAGGGATCATGTTAATATGCTGTTTTTACACAGCAGGATTTTCCCAGAAGTAAGGCAATTTTCAGTTTAAGACAGCATATACAGCAGATAAATTACAATTAATTCTTCTGATACCACAACATTCTGGGCCATGGGCAGTATGAAAATCTAGGAAACCTGCTCTATTTATTGCTCCTCAGTGAATATAAGGACAAAGCATGCCAATAGGTGCAGCAACACTCAATTTGGAATGAAGGACTAAGAAAGACTAAGCAGCGCAGAGTGCAACTATACAGAAGTGCAAGGAGTCCATTTTGATGCAGATACCTTTAAAGAATCATTGGGCATTTTTTGACTGATTTTGCATGAAGATATTGTTATAACACCATTGATGTTTTTTCCTGCCTATTTACCTGTGCAAAAAAACAGTTTTCTTTTTGGCAAAACAAGTGGCACATAGTATAAATCTGCAAAAATATTACAAGGGACAAGGACAGTGGTGATATTAATGATTTTATTCTGACAGCTCTGCTTCATTTCACCTTTGCCTTAGCTACTGGGCAAGATTAGCCTAATATATACTAATAATATACAAGAGGTTGATTCTGCCTATTTGTATTTAATTGTATTATTTCTTTATTTCAGTTGAAACAGGAAAATGTATTTGGAAATATAAAGTAGTATTGTTGACAAAACACAAACCTTTTCATTGCTAGTTCAAAATACCATCAGCAGTTGTTTATTTCTGTTGTAAGCCATCAGTGGCAAAACCAAAATACAGTAGACCCAGTGGTTGCGGGGTGAGAATTGCACCAATTCCGGTCTTGTTGGCCACACTGAGGTGGGTCACAAAACATGTATAAAAAGGAGCCATCCTATTGACTATATCCCATTAGTTTTCTTATCTTTGCCACCTTCTATCCTGTGACAGCTCTTCTGCCCTTACTGTGTATTTTCTGAGGCAGTGGATCTCTACTTAGTTACACAAGTGCCTAGTGCGTGCCCTTTGCTCACACATCACCCTATAGTACCTCTTTTAAAAGAACACATAACAAATTACTTACACTAGGCTGGAATCTAAAAATAATTTGTACAGACAGTAAGGCCTACCCTGAGGCATTTGGGTTAACACCACTGTTCTGTCCCTGGTAGTCAGTGCATTTGTTAGGCTGGAGCCAGATGGCTGATTGCTTAAAGGCATTGTGCTTTGTTAATGGAAGAACATGCTTGCAGTAAATCAGTGTTCTTGTTTGCAAAGACATATATTGATGTCTGATCACTGATGCACTGATGCGCTGAATGATCTAATGACATCAAGTACATACATGCTGGCACTACAGCATCAGCTATTGCACTAAAATGGACAAAAAAAAATGCCAGAAATGAAATGTAAGTACATTTGTTTACATTTATGTGTTTAAGTGGCCACCTAATAGCATCACATTTTGCACTTTGCACATTCATTCCTAAATGAGTTTTCCCATAATTAGCTACATAGTTCTATCTTCAAATGAGTTGTAACCTTTTTGAGGGTAAGATTACTCTATTAGTGAGAAATATCATTAAAATGGTTTTAATAAATTGACTAATTATTCAGTCTTGTGAAGTTTTGTAATTAACAGCACACCATAACACCCATTTTGCCAGATGCAATTCTTATTGTTACATTCCTTCACATACTGGAGTAATTATGCTTTATGCTACTTTTTCTTATCTGTTCTCAGCAATTGGTCAGTATATGAAGCAACTCCCAGAACATCAGTAGAGGTGGATCACAGCACCCTGCATTATCTCAGTTTGTCTTGAGTAGCATAATTTTACTGACAGGTAATTACTAAGAAAAGCCTAGCTCTAAGGTTCAACATTGAAGATATCCCTAAAATTTCTCCTTAGCCTTACATTCTCAAATGAATCCTCTGACTATTCACAAAGACCCACAGGTGGGTCTTACTGATCCAGTGGTTCCTGTCTCAATACCCTCAAAACATGCTTAGATAGTATGGTTCAAGGACACACTTAAAAAACAGGGTTAGGCAGAAACATCAGAACTTCCAGTTATGTCTGCACTTCAGGCATCACTGTCTGATGCCAGATTTTATTCATTCAGTACTTCAAATCTACTGGGGCACTTTGATGCCACTGACAATCCTAGGAACTAGAAAGTACTTTCATAGAGGCCAGGGGTCCAAATACGGCCTACAAAAGCATAATGTGGCCTTTTATAACTCTGAATATAATTTGTCCCTCAAACATGTATTTAATTAGGTTATGGGCCCACAAGAATGTGGAAAACACTGTCTCATAGAGGTAATCCTCTGGCAATTCTCTGAAACTTGTGCATTATAAAGAATAATGTACCCCTTGTTGTAAAATATGAGAATGTTACAAGACCTGTATAAAATCACTCTGTCTGCTGCCTGTATATGGTCATGAAACTTCTTTGTGCATATAAGTAAGATATTTATTGTTTAAAAAGGTAGTAATTATTTCCCTGAATCACAAATGAATAAGAATTACTCCTTGCTGCAGTGTGTATAGCCTAGTCTTTGCAGGAGAATTTTTCTGTAGGCTGAGAGAAACGGATCCACCCCTTTCCGCAGCTCTGTGTATCTGCACTGAAAAGAACAGCTTCCTCTTGACTGCAGGCACACAGAGCGGAGGTCAGTCCAAAAGTAGGCATTTTCAGCCCGACCTCTGCGTCGTTCCTAATACCTGCATTCAGACAGAAGTTCTCCTGCAGAGCAGAGCAGATCCACTTCTCTCCACCTGCAGAAAAAATGCAGGCTCTGAGCAGTGAAGCCAAAACTTTGTCTGCCCTTGACCTTAGAAATAAAGGACAGGTCTTCCACCTATATACACTTCCTATTTACACATTTAATAAACTATATTACATTTTGTGCAGCTGGATATCTAAGGGCAGCGGCACATGGAGAGATTAGTCGCCCGCGATAAATCTTCACTATTGTGGGCGACTAATCTCCCCGACATGACATCCCACCGGCAAGAATGTAAATCACCGGTGGGATGGTATATGCATCGTTTCAGTCGCCCAAAGTTGCCTTGCAAAGAAACTTCGGGCGAATTCAGAAAATTGAAGTGGCGTCGCCCGCAATAGTGAAGATTTATCGTGGGCAACTAATCTCCCCATGTGCCACTGCCCTAAATGGACTAGAGAAAGAGCTTTTGTAAAGCAGCAGCACAGCATATTGTGTGTATGTATACAAAGATCATTATTTGTATATCAAGTTACAAATGAAAATACAACAATGCACAGTCTATTTAGGGTGTAGCATTTAGTTAACCATTAGTATAATAAATCACAAGCATCACTCAGAACTGATTATAACTGATGACATCACTATAGTTCTTGTGTATTATATATATATATATATATATATAAAGCATCCTATCTCCATTATTTATGTTATTTATGTTGCACTTGCACCACAAAGTTTACTAGAAATTTTGTAAAAAAAAACAATTAATGGAGGGCACCCTCTTTATCCAAATTTACTAAAGGGTGCAAGAGTAAAGGCGCTTATCCAAATAGAGCCAAAAATGAATGCAAATAATAAAAGGTCACTCTGCATACCACATCATTAATGCAGACACATAAGAGGGCTGATTCACTAAAGTGCGTTAAAACATGCGCTATTTATAGCGTGCGTTAAAAATGTTATCGCGTCTAAATTTTCGCGACTTAACGCACGATTCTCTATCAGCATACTTGCGATAATTTACGCGCGATATTGCATGCGTTATTTAACTCGCGAAGACTATTTTCGTTCGGTATTTGACGGTACATGCGCTAATTAACGCCCGTGTACAGTCGCCGCAAATAGATAGTCACCGCAAAAATTTCTCTCTAGGGCCAACACAGACAAGCTCATTAACTGTACTTTTCTATAATTATCGCCTGCCTCAAGTAGGTGTTAATTTTCGCATAGCCTAATGCGCTATTTAGCGCGTCTAAGTGTTTGTGAATCATGCATTAGTATTCTTTTCAGCGCGCTAATTAACGCATGCGGTCGCGTGAAAATTAACGCATGCGACTTAACGAACGCGGTAATACTGTAGTGAATGGCGCGCTAATTTTCGCGTCTATTTTAACGCAAAAAAAGTGCGATAAAACCCTAAGGTATGCTAAAAAGTGATTTAATAAAGACTATAGTTTAAACAATGTATAAATACAAAATAGTTTAATACATTCCAAACACAGTGTCCCAGAAAAAACAGTAGCAAAACAATCACACAGAAGACCACTTTTAACTAAAACACCAATGAAGTTTATACTGTCTATATCCTTAAAGCTAAGAACATTGTACGTGGGGGGAGGGGAGGTCACATTTGAGGCAAAAGTTCCAGTTTTCAGGACTGAACAAAGAGTTTGCTGATTGACAGTTATGCTCTTCTGGACTTTTAGTATTGTGTAACCATATTATGTCCTGGCCCTGAAACAATAATTTTATCAGTTGGACACAAAGCTCTAACTTGTAAGGGAAGCTGTTGATCTGACACTCCTGGAGTCGATGCAGTATTCCACTGGATTGCAATGTATTCTGGGGCAATGCTTGGCAATTTTAGAATTGTAATTTATTATATGTGCTGCCTCCATTTCCTGTATTGATTTATGGGAGAGGAATATATTAAGGATAGCAGAGGGGGACATACCAACCCATCCAAAATAGAAAACATTTTTTGTTTTAAGATGAGATGTGTGCATAAGCTTAATGTACTGTAATAAGCTTGTTATGTATATTTCAAACCAAAGTTTTAGCATACCTTTGGTGGGTGGGTTATAAAAAAATTCTATTGGTAAAATGAATAAAAGTGAAAGGTAAAATGAATAAAAGTGAAAGGTCTAGGTGCAAGAACAATTATGTCTTCCACCTAAAGTAACATCAGTTTGAAGAGAAATGGCACGCACTCCTTGGTCCACTAAAACTTGTCTTTATTGTAGAGATCTTAAAACAAAAAGGTCCTGACACGTTTCGTATACAAAAGATACGTAGTCATAGGCACCTAAAGTAACCCTTGAAGCATGGCAGAAACACAAAGCACCAAATGAATAAATATTAGCAGAAAGAAAAAGAAGAACATTATTTTGGGTTATGAAACCACACATTCAGCTGCCATTTTGAATATAGCACTAGAAGTCACCCCTAAATAGAATGCATTTGACAACCTTACTTTCTATTCATAGGTACAATTTGCTTTTTTTTTATATCTCTCTACATTTTGTGGCAAGAATTGCCAGTTGCAGAATTTGTGGTTAGCACTTCTGATGAAGGCAAAGATGATATAGCATTTGTGGTTGGTTTCATAAAGTGTTTATGGGGTGTGCCAAAGAATATTTGTATCTATTTATGTTTACATTACAGCTCTTACATTTTCTGTTGCTCAGGGATATTTTAAATGTCAGTCTGATTTACACTGCCTGATTTATTGATGGGCCTCATGTTGTTCCTGTGTTGTCAGGAGCAGCAGGATCAGATATCAATAAAACTAGAGCTGCCCAAAGATAAAACAGTAATGAGGAAGTGCAGAAATAGACTGCTGGATGGTGTGGAGGCTGGTAAAAACACATTAACAGCTTTGTGTAAAGAGTAAACAGATTTGATCACTTTCTCCAGTTATGGCAGAGTTGCTTGGGTTCTAATATCAGATCTGCATATTTTCTGGCTTTACTATGTAAACAGAAAACCATATGAGATTTTTGCCTTCAAATCATTGCACAGTGTAGAAGTTTAGAGCTTGGCTACATTGGACATTGAAATTGTGCATTTTTGGTAGGTATTTATAGACTGCATGTGACTTCCCATTCAGTGTGAAGCACCTGTGATGATTTAATAAAATTTTAACCAGCACTACTTGGTTCTAAGATATTTACGAATATTAAAGGACCGATATGATTGAATTGAAAATTATTTTTCCCTCCAGGGGTGAAGTCTAACAGAACCCACACTCTTGCCAAAGGAAACACTGCTATATTTGCAAGGAAATGCCCCTAGCACCAAGGAATTCACATAATAAGTGAGTGCCCCACCTCCCTGATTATGAGCCTGTGTGTCAAATAAGATGTTAGATGCATCGATCAATCCAACTCACACACATACACGTAATGAGTGAGCCTGTTCTACCTGCACTAGGAGGTGGGGAAAGGGTAGGCACAAAATATTTGGAGGGCCTAACTAAAGGCCATTCAAGTTGAGGTTGTATTGATTGTTTCAGTTCTGCCCTTGTTACCATTGAAACTACAACAAAGTGGCAAAAGTGACAAAAGGACACACTAATTACACCATCATCCATGTAATTCTGGTTCCTGGTTTGGCTTAGCATCTTTGTCACTTGCCTCTGACTATAGCCTCTTCTCTAGATTTGACTGAACATTACCTATCATCGCTTTCTGCCCTGTTTTCTGCTATTGCTGATGACTTCCTCCGAGTATTGTTTCTGTATTTTCACCTTCTCTTACTGAATGTGCCTGACACTATGTAACGTCTACCTCTGTAATTAGAGAAATCTTGAAAAAGGTTAATTAAAGGTTAAAAACAAGGCTAAATAAAATCAAGAAAATTTTAATTTTACATAGTAGTTATATAAGAGTTTTTCCCCTGAAGCTAATGTGGCTGTGTCTCTTTGCTTTAACACAAAAAGCCCTGTCAAATGGGTGGCATTTTAGCTGTCTTTTTAAAAGAGCATTCTGTCACAGATATCACCCCACTGGTCATAGAACAAAAACCCACTGGTCATGGAACATCGCTAAACCATTTAAAGCCCTTTATTCTTATGCTGTTGAGAAATGAAAGCTATCAAATGGAGAAAATGGAGAGCAAAGCAGCTTTTAATTGTATGAAAAATTAATATTATAACTAAAAGAAAATGTGTGCTAATTTAGTGTGCATAATGCCCTAATGAGTTTGCACATTAATCTCAAGGTGGTTTGGCTGATATTAGAAAACACTGCAAATCAGATACAAAGAAAATGTTAAAGAACAGTTATATATTTTAGTCCATGTTAGGAGGATGTGTATTAGCGTAATGTTAAAACGTAGTGCAAGGGCTACAATATAGGTATTTTTGCTTCCCCCTTTATAGTGTTTTTGTTATTTCCTACAACAGCCATAGCCATTAATCTTTCATCATTTATTAGGTATATTATTATTTTCTTTTTCTGTACTGTAGAGGAAGAGAGGTTGAAGGTAAGAGGAAAACAATGTTAAATGTGAGAGAGACTGAACTGTCATCCTTTCATTCATCAATTTACAACTCAAATATAGAGCAGCAACTTTTGCTAAAAACACACCAAAACAATATGGCTTAACTGGTTGTCATTATTAGTATGTTAAGTATATTATATTTAAGTATGTTTTTTATTATTCTTATATGGCCACCGCCACCACAGAGGATCTCAGTGCAGAAATGGTAAAATGTAGCTGTGGAAAACATTTTTTAAAGGAGATGCATACGGGCTTACCCCATTTATTGTGACCACCAGCATATCAATGTTTTGGCGGGACCGCCCCACCTTTGATTAGTATAAAGAACAAATGTGAACACACATAGGAATAGAAAGTCCTGCCTCTGATGGAGACAAAAAGTCCAATTAACTTCCAAACTGGGGTTTGCAATGCCAAAATGAGGAATTTCATCAGTTCTTGTATGATAAAGTCCATGGTATCATAGTCCATAATAATTAGTCCCTATTGTGCCACCAAGCAACTGAATCACAACATAAACACTTCAAAGCTTACCCCCTGTATAGCAATAAATCCATATGGAGCTATTATGCAATTAGATCATGGAAAAAACACGTCAAAGCACAATCACTATATTAATAATGAACAATGCTTACTGTGAACAGGGCTATTTTATACCAGCAGGGATTATCTATGAAAAGGAAATACATAAAAGTCAATAAGTATGACAGTAAACCAAACATGTCAAATTAAAATTCTCATTTAGAGTATCCAACCCCCACAATATATGTCCCTTCTAAGAAGAGCTAGATTAAAATCATTAGCAGCTGACACCTAGTGATAAGTGAATCTGTCCCGTTTCGGTGAAAACTGCTGAAAATTTGACAAAATGTTGCTACCGCACAACTTTTTTGATGTAACTGAAACTTTTTCATCACTCTGCAAATTTTTGTCATGGAGAATTTTTGCAGCAGTTTCATGAAGACATTTGGCAGTGCCAAAATGCTGAATTTTTTAGCAAATCCATACTTGGGGAAAAAATTTTCTCCTCACTCCTGACACCCTGACTGTCTTCAATATTTGACATCTAATTAGGGCTACATTAAGTTCCCAAACCCTTCCTAAAATAAAATCATAGGAAACCAGTGGGACCAGATGATGCCTCATCAAGGGTTTTACAGCTGTGCACAGAGCAACATGCTGAGGTCTACATATTTATAGAATCTTTGACAAAAGCAATGGTTCACACACATCAAAAGATCCACAATAACCCTAGTTTCCAAGAAAATCACGTTTTTAATGACTGCTTCAATGACTTCAGGGCAATCACACTCACATTTGTAGTAATAAAAAGTTTCAATGAACTAGTATCCAGAATCATCTTCTCTGAAACCCAGGTTACTCTAGACCCACTAGAATATTTGTACAGACCAAACAGATCCACAGAGGATGTGATCGCTATGGTACTTGCAGTTGGTCTGATACAAGATGAAGTCTGAACATTCTATAGACAACTTTTGACATATATTATTAGGAATTCAATGATCTAGTTGGAATCACAGACATCTAAAAAGATAATTGTTGACTTCAGACCCACAACTAGTGGTGAGCTTATTTTTTCACTAGGCATGGATTTGCAGAGAATTTCCACATTTCACCATTAGCGAATTGCTTGGCGAAACTTCTGTGAAAATTCACTGTGGAAAGATTTGTCGAGCGTTAAAACACGTTGCGGTCATGTCAAATTGGGTGTGGTTGTGGCAAAGAAAGATGCAGGTGACAAAAAAAAAGTGGGCGACCAAAAAAGACAGGTGACAAAAACAGATGCAGGCAACAAAAAAGTTGCATGACAAGCGCATTTCGTGGATTTTTCACTGTTTTGCAAATTTTTCTGCAGATTCGCTCATAACTACCCACAACAAGAATACCTACATACAAATTGAAGGTAGTTAGATAAAGCAGATCAAATTCCGTAGTCTGAGCATAACCAATGATCTTAGCTGGAAAAATAACAGCAAAATTATACAAAAGAGGGTTCATCAAGGGATATATTCACAAACGAGGCTGAAAAGATACAAGTAATGTATTAAATAAAAAAACTATTTTTATGTACAAAGGCAATAAAAACTTGAAACTGAACCAGATTTAATGTAGTTTAATGTTGTTTTATCTTTCATGGTAATGCAGAAAAAGGTATGGAAAATAATAATGTAAAACTCATTAAGGTAGGTAGAGTGTACTTTATTAAAAATAAAATTATGACATAATTTTACATGTTTAATGTACAGAAAGTACAAATGAGAGTACGCATGCAGGGCTACATCATAACTTTACTGTTTTTTGGTTTCAGAAGGCTGGTCTGGAGTTTGATGATGTATTGCCCGTGTATTTTGTAAAGATCTAGGCTTTTCTTTAATAATATAACCTTTTAGATGTTTTATTTCCAAATTGGTGAGACATACTCAGTAACCTGGAAATACATAAACTATTATAAGGAGGAATAGGAATGATGCACAATTGAGTGTCCTTAAACTGACACAAAAGTCATATTACCAGTAACAGAAGAGAGGAAGAGATAACAGAACCCAAAAAAGCAGCCACTAAGGAGTAGGAACCATCAGAGAAATAAGAGCAGCAGTCTGAGGAAAGCAGTCAGAATAGAAGCTACAGAATAAAGAGGATATGCCTAAAGGAAGATACTTGTCTGTGTGGATTACACATGTTGAGTGTTTGGGCTCAGTATGTCCCCCATTAAGATCTAGATGGCAAGAAAATGTATTAATTCAACATTCTTTTGCTATGTGCTACTTACCCAGCCTCCCACTCAGTAATGGAAGTGTGTGTGGGTGAGCGCACAAGTGGAAAGCTCAACAATTTTATCGCACATTGTATCAGTTTCCAGAATTCCCTGGGTAGATTGTCCTGCACATTTGTTAAACATCTGTTATATAAAAGGGACTATGGCAGATCTGGCCTGTACATTTATTCCTTTCAATAAACACTTTAATTATGTCAGGAAGTACTTTCAGGTACAAGTATAAGATATTTTTGTACATCAGTGGAGGCAGATTGTCTTAGGGACTGTATTCTGTAATCTCCTGTTGCTGGGTTAGAAATTACAAGTGTTTTCTCAAAGAAATAAAAGATTTGTAGGCACTACTCATTCCATATGCTATACATGGGATCTGAATAAACAAGCTTCACCATTTACACTTTATTTACATGCTATGATTCTGTTTGAAAGGTCCCCATAATGTAAGCAAACTAATAAAAGTTAAACACCAGAACACCTCATATGGAGAAACATTTGAAAAAAAAATTCAGGTGGCAGGAGTCGGTAGGCAATGGGCATCTTTGTACATAATAGGTAAGGGCGGGATGGAATAGGGGCATGGTGAAGCACTATAGGTATTATTTATTTTAGTTGGTGGGTTGGTGCCAACATGTCAGTGGACAAAAAGCCCTGGGGGTTGCACCCTGTTTACCGAATAGTAAGGTTGTATTTTCAATAGACATGGCATCTGCCCTTAGTCTTATGGCACACATTAGGTTCTCTGCACTCTTTATCCCAGGCAGTAGATATATGATGTTATTGCCTGGGGAGTTATTTGTTACTGAACCTTTTCTAACAACTGAAGTTTTGAAACTCCTAAAAATCTGAAACTTGATAAAAAATAATTGACAAAAAACACATCGCTATTATATCTTGTGTAATAAGAAATGGAATTATAAATAATTTGACATTTGACATTGCGTTGAATTTCTGTGAGAGATGTGGATCTAGTCGTATATACTCACAGTGAGGGTCCTGTACTTACACTGCAGTATACGCTTTCTGTAGCAGGTTGATGCATTATATTGAACAATTTGTCCAATTGTTGGGCTTCTCCTTCAAAACACTGATAAAAACTGAAGACAGCAGAATCAATATCATATCTTGTTAAAAATGTACTATTAAACTGACACAAAAACATCCAGCTTGGACACTTCTTTCCTTTGGGCCATGATTTATTGGGATTTAAAAATACATTGTTTCTGCTGCTGTATTACATGCCTGTGCCTTGTTAGAATCCAGTTTTGCAGTTTTTGCATTGTGGAATTCTTTCAGTGTATTCAATGTATACAATATATTCTTGAACATACAGAGAAAGAGTAGAGTATGAGTAGAAAAAAAAGAAGAGTTAACAGTATGTTACATAAAGCTTTTGGTGCTTTGGAAATAGTTTTATCAGTGCCATGAATAAGATTTTCAGTGATATATTTAGAAAGATTTTGCAACATGGCACTGAATCACCTTATTTGCACCACATATGGTAAATACAGACAAAGATAAGAGGTTCTCTGCTCTCGCTCATTATCAATATATTAAGGACGTTAAGACATTTTGTGCATAAAGCTACTATATATGCCCTCCCTTTAAACCAGTGATCCCCAACCTGTGGTTCATGAGCAACATGTTACATACAAGCCCCTTGGATGTTGCTCCCAGTGGCCTCCAAGCATGTGCTTATTTTTGAAGTTCTGGATAGGAGGCAAGTTTTGGTTGCATAAAAACGCAGTGTAATGCCAGAGCCTTCTTTAGGATGCAAGTCCACACAGAGTTTATTAAATAGGCAATTACAGCTTTTATTGGCACCCCCAGAAACTTTTATCATGCCTGCGTTGCTCTCCAACACTTTTTCCATTTGAATGTGGCTCACAGGTATAAAAGGTTGGAGATCCCTGCTTTAAACAAAACTGGGATTGTTTGTCTGTATACTGCAATATATTCAAAACTAATGGGGAGCGCATTTTTAGTAGCTTTATGCACAAAATGTTTTAAGTCCCTTAATACATTAATAATTGGCAATTCAGAGGATTTCCTGTATTTGTATATATGTATTTGTCTCACCCTCCTCAACCCCATGTAATGGTTTACAATTTTTTTAGTGGTAAGAGCACACATTTGCCTTTTTGTTAGATATGGTAAGGCTTCCCAAACTGTGAGACTGCCTTCCCTTTTGGGGGAGCTTGGAACAGGTAAAAATGGGACTAAATTCCAGTTGATGTAAAATCTAGGAATAATGCCTATTTGTCCTTTTAAATGCACCCTAAAGCCCAGCTTAAAGCAGGGTTAGGGTGAGAATTTTGGTTAAAAACTTACAGTATTTGCTCTAATAGGCATTCTAGTTTCTATATACCTTATTAGCTAAGGGGGCCCTAACCAAATTTTGGACCTATCAGGATTGGCTAATGCAACAGTCAAATCTTATAGTTTAGGATTACGAATATGTTGATAAATTTACCCTGCAATTTATTTAAATCAGTATAGAATCATTAAGGTTTATTAGGCTTGAAATGATTTACTTAAGCAGAATATATCTAATAGAGGAAATGGTGCTCATGTACTTGGGTACTAAACTGCAACCATACAGATCTTTGTTTCATTTTTTAACTGGCAGTAGACTGATCACTAATGATCTCAATGTAAATGAGCCCTTGTAAATATCCACAATTCTGTTCTTGTGAATTTTCTGTCAGAAACAGAAACCAGCATGGGATATGTTACTTCTGCTGCAAAATCAGCAGATGAAATATTTGATAAATATTTAGCTTTTATTTCACTTACTCAGCATATGAGATACACATTTCTAGGTTCGGCAGAAACAAATTGAGTTTCTTTTTTTATCATGTTTTAAAGGTAGATATTTTTTACATAAAAAACTAATTTAATAACCACTGCACCACTTTTAAAAGAAAGCTATGTTTTCGAAGTGTGAAGTTTTAGGTGAGTGCAGTGTCATATACTTTAAAGAATGGTTGCATGAGTAACTCTTTCCTTTAACTCTTTTTCATGCTTGTTTTTAAATAGGGTTTTTTTTTTAATTTTAGGGAAATTCCATTTTCTGTATAAAAATAAAACTTTAGACCAATATTTAAAATGGTTGTTTCACCTTAAAGGGATTCTGACATGATTTTTATGATATACTTTTTATTTCTAAATTAAACTGTTTACATAGCAAATAATTCACTCCACCATTTAATATTTTATTCTTTAACCAAGAAATGTAAATGTAAATTTTTATTTAGTTGTAATATTGGTGTGTAGGCAGTGTGTAGGCCGGTGGGATGGCATACGCGACGGCGCGATTTAAGTGAAATCGTGCCGCCGCGTATGCCATCCCACCGGCGAAAATGTCGGTGAAATGGCATTTCGGGGAGATTAGTCGCCCGCGAACAGGGAGATTTATCGCGGCCGACTAATCTCCCCGTGTGCCAGAGCCCTTATGGATTATACAGTATAGTCACACCCTTTTTGCACTCCTCATTAAAGATTTATTGTGGACACAAATTTTTCTTTTCCTATTAATTCATACAGGAACAGTGCCCACCTTCTTCTTGTAGCCCCTGTTGTAGGTGATGCCCAGTAGAAAGGGCAACCATATGGGTATTTAATGTTGAAAAGCAATTTGCAAACTTGCATAATGAAAACACTAGAATCCTATTGGCAAGACCAGTGAGGACTTTTGTGTATTTACAACACTGTATATGGACAAACATGCTGTGTTTTGTAAAGGGCAGGGAATTTCCTTAGTAGCTTTTTGGATGCAACAGGGCTAAATTACCTATGCAAGTACATTGTGCAAAGTGCAATTTTGTATGCAATTCTCCATGCTTTTTTACCCCACAATTCTTGTGTAATTGTGTCTGCTTAGAGGAGTTGCAGTATGTTATAAAAATGATTGTTTGCTTTCTGAAAATGGCATAAGTGTGCATTTTTGTGCCTAAATCATCTCCTACGTATACGATTACAAGTAAATGCTATGTCCAGCAATGCTTTCCATATACATGACGGAATAAAGCAGGTTGTGTTTTTGACATTGGCCTAACCCAATTAGGGTAATTTACTATGGGCATGCACCATAGGACTTATAGAAAGAGTATTTGTGCTTGGGGCCTGGCTGTGCTCTGCAAAAATCTGGGGCAAGGTGAAGATTGCAGCGTTGGCGAGCACAGGCCAATCATGCAAAAGGGTAGGTGGTAAGTACAGGTCACCATTGCAGTCTGGGCATCTGTCTCTTCTCCCTAACTTGCTCAACCCCTCCCGCCCCTCTGCCAAAGCAGGGGTATTTTTGTCCCCTGAGCTGCCTGAGGCTGCCCCCCCTCGCTTACCTTTACAACACCGGTGGGGCTCCGGGGCCATTGCGCTCTTTACACTAGCAGAGCCGAATTTCCATTTTAAAGACCGGAAATTTGGCTGGTAAAGTTACCAGGAGCAGCTTTTTGCCACCCCTGGTAACTCTGGGGGTGCTTCCGCCTGAGATGAGTTTCTCAATGGTTCATGGGGGCTCCAGCAGGTTTGAAACACAGTGCAGAGACCTGTGGCAATTTTAATAGAGTGGAAGGCAGGGTAAAAGTGAAAAATATGGCAGATTGTGCCAATTTGTAAAGTACATATAAAGTAAATATACTGTAAAACTATTTAGAGCCAGGAACAGAAAAATAATTCTTGTTAATAATGTTGTATGATGCATTTTGAAGGGAATCAACTAAAATTCGAACACCTCTACAATAATAATATATAAATTCCATACGAATGATTTAAAAAAGGCTTTTCCTTCTTACTGATGAGATTTCTGATTCCGTGGCAGCAGGTTAGGTAACCCCTGTTTGTGCTTTCTAATTCAGAAGACCAGGGCTCTGTCAGGAAGCAATATATTATCTTTCCATTACAAGTACACGCTGAGTCAGGTCCTAAAGCCTAGAAAGGAAATGACAAAGCAGAAGCTGAACTAACAGCGGGTGCTTGTTTGGCACTGTATTTCCGACAACTTGTCATGATTTTCAACTACAACATTAAAAAAATGCTGTCTGTAAGGGAACACATTAATCTGCAGAAAATGGTTTTGGTATGTCAGGAATGGAAGCTAAACAAGCCCCATGCATCCATGTATGGCTACACTGTGCTGCTAATGTGGGTCATGCACTTGTGATTGTAAGGGGAATAATGTACTGTTAAAAAGCAGAAACATAGGGCAGCAGTAATGGAATGGATCAGATGAGAATGTTCATTGATGCTGCACTTCTATTATATATAGAAGATATATTATGCAGGTTATTATTGCCTCACATTCAGTGCCCTGACGTGAATGGTGTAAAAAGGATAATAGCATACAATGTCCAATTGCTAACAACTTTTCAATTGCTCTTTATTTTTTTTTCTTTTAGATTTTGAATGATTCCATTTTTTATTTTGCCTCTTTCTAGCTGTCAGATGGGAGTCACTGACTCCAGCAGCCAAAAATCTATTGCTCTGTGAGGCTATAATTTTGCCTATTTATCTACCAGTCTCTCAATCAAACCACTGCCTGGTTGCTAGGGTAATTGAAGAGCTACTGAACAAAAAGATAAATAATTCAAAAACCATAGAAAAAAAAACAAATGCAAATATTCTTACAAAATGAATGTCTACATCATAAAAGTTCATTTCAAGGTGAACCACCCCTTTAAGCAATATTTATGCTTTGCACTTGTGCTTGTGCTTGTAATAAGCTCTACTGTGCTTTTATTTAAGTGAACACAGGATGAGAGATAATCATCTAGAACAGAACAGTGGTTGGCTCAAAGATGGTTTAAGACAAAATAACATACTTTGTATATACTGTAAAATGCTCTGTTACATACTATATGCCAGAGGTGGGCACCCCCAATATTACTAAATGTAAGCAAACCATACATGAAACCATTGACAGAAATTAAAATTACTTCAAGTTAGGACTTGTTTTGACAGTCTGGTTCAGTATGACCTTCTAGAAAAATAAATGTCAAACTTTGCATTGCACCTAAGAACAAAGGACATGAAAATGAAGGGGAAGACGTGTTCGTATTTGTTGCCACCACTTGTTTTATTTGGGTAAAGTTGGGATGGCAGGTTGTACAACTTTGTTGGGCATGTGATGGCCTGCTGTATCTCCAAAGGAAGGGGTGGAATGGGGTGACTTTAGTCACTTTTCTGCGCACTAGAACCAGCTGGTGTGTCTGGGACCAGCATGTAGGTAAATTGGGTCTCTGCTATTAGTACAGACAGTATTCCCTGAAGCCTAGCCTCACTCATTAAATTTAATTTCTAATCTTCATTGTTTATTAGAAAACTTAATGAAAGTGAAAGTTTAAATGTGTTAAGGAAACATCAGGAATGAAGGCTGTTAAGAACTGCCCTGATCCTGTTCTCCCTAACTCAGGACTTGCTTGGTATGATATACACATCATTTTTTGTTAGCCTTTTTAAATTCCATGTTTACATTACATAAAGTATTGATATTAGGCAGGCTCTTAAATATGACATTAAATGAATTCAGACTCAACCTTCTCTGGAGCTCTGGAGAATCTCTAAAAGATGAATTAGCTTGGGAGTTGCTGCTATTATAGTTTTCTGAAATAAAGCAGTATACTTCTGTATCCCTCTGTTACAAAAACAAGTGGCAGTTTTTGGGTGCAAACGCCCAGCATATCTTAAAATACAAATAGTTTTGCTGGTATGGTACACCAGGTTTGGATGGACATAAAACAAAAATGTATGCTAAATGTAAGTTCTGTTTATGGTGTTGAAAGCATATAGGTGTCAAGGGTTTATTCTGGTGACAGTCCTGTTCTATAGTGATGCTTGCTTAAAACCCACAGGTTGGGCGGGTTCAGGCTGATTAACTGCTTCAGTGGTGGGCCATGGGTGGGTGGGTGGATGGCCATATTCTTTGCCAGCCCAGCCTCATTCTTACAAATTATTGTTATTAATTTGTCCCAGACTGCCACTTGTGTCGTACCATTAACAGAAATAGTAAAATTAAGACTATATGGAAACAAATGTGGCTTCGATTGTCGTCAACATGTCCAATGGCTTTACAGACTTAATCATGTAGTACAATTTCCAGTGTAATCATATTTGTGGGAGATGGCTTGATTTTTGCTATCCCCCCCCCCAGTGATTCTGCAATTTTATCTAGGATCAAAGTAAATTATCCCTACTGACTTATTATTACAGAAAATTAGCAAATCAAAAACAAAGAATTTGTTTATAAGATTCTATGGGGATCAACATTGGCATATTTTGGAGCTTTCTTGAAAACAGGTGACTGAAAATAGATCCCATAATTGTGCAGCATTAACAGCATGTCTTCAGTCTTGTATTTATATATTCACCACCTTGGTTAATATGGTTCTTTTGAATGTTGCATTCTTCCATAAACACATTTTAACTGTTGCTGACTTTTTCCTTTTGGTAATGTCACATAAATGATGTAATGTTCCACAATGATTTATGGTCTAAGCCTAACCAATTAACACTGCACCAAGTACTACATGATAGGATGCATTTCTAAAGGGCAGATTTGACATTTAGAAGAGCTGGAATCAGGTGGCATAAAGCTAATACAATATTTTGGCCAGATCATAGGTAAAATTGCCTTTTGCAGGAAGTGACTTTCTGATTAAATATGCCCCAGCTCCCTAGGGAAGAGAATTGAAAAAGACAGCTGCATATGTTAACTGCATATAATGATACAGCTCCCTTTAGTGCAAGTCTCCAACAGCTGGCTAGGCCCTATACATATTAAAATCAAACTGCGTCAGACACATAATCTGCATGTGAGATATGATTAAGCAGTTGTTTGATCTATTGTGCTTAGAATTTTCTTAAATACACCTTATTTTCCGTTTCTGGATTCCTAGCTTATAAATTAACTGTTTCATTGTCAGAGGGTGTTTAAATTTGCTAAAACTTGGTCTTTTACCTTCTTTAATTTAGAATGTAAAGTCAGATACATTCTGCAGCTAGACAATTTTTATTGGTGTTGAAATTATTTCTTTGGTCTGCACCTTCAGTTTGTCATTTAAACTACCATATTATCACTGACCCTAGAAAACACCAGTGGTTAAACTGTGTTGCTCTATCAATTTTGGGACATAACATTTAAAGGAACAGTATACACCCCTTTTCAACATTAGCTGAATGAACAGGGCGTGTGCTAAACATACTCTTTGCCTATTATTTTAATTATCTGTGGTATCTATATCTTTATTTATGCTATCTCTTGCACTACACAAGAATATGAAACCAGTTTTACTTTAGGGCTCTGGCACACGGGGGAGATTAGTCGCCCGCGATTAACTCCCTGTTCGCGGGCGACTAATCTCCCCGAGTTGCCTACCCCTGCCATCCCACCGGCGAACATGTAAGTCGCCGGCGGGATGGCAGACGCGGCGGGGCGATTTGCGGAAATCGCCGAAAAAGCCTCGCGAGTCTCCCCCGTGTGCCAGAGCCCTTAGCACTTTCTGTCACTTCCTAATCTGAAAGAACTACAAAGGAGCTAATTATATTAATTACCTGTCTACAGAGATGCCCCTAAGAATGAGCTGCTCAAAGGCTGCTGCTTAGATAAGGGGAAGGTTTGTTTGATTAAAGGTAGATACAGTGATCTGGACAAATTTATCTTTTTATTAAGGAAGGGGAAGGTGAGTTCAGTGAACATAGCCCATTTTTCAAATTAGTGCTTTATAATGGCAAAAAAATAGAAAAATATGGATTAAAAAAAATGAAACAATATGCAAAGTAATTTCAACACCTCATTTTTATATTTATATAGTTATAAATCCAGACGTTATAGAATATTGTTCCACCATTTAAATAACAAATTGTGGCCTTCCTTAACTTGCTAAATTATTTACAGTCTATACCAAACAGTAGTTGATGGCCATTGCAGTTTCTCAGCAAAACGTTACAGAATATAGCTTTCAGAATACCACTTTTTGCATGGGGCATACATATGGGGATCTTACGATGGAATGAGGGTTTTGCACTGAATAACAGCAAAAAGCCCAGGGCCCCAAAAAGGCTTTAGTAAAGACCAGAGCTGGTGTAGTTACTCCCATCTCTACAAGGCCTTATTGGCTTGGACGGAGATTTGTTCTCAGAGTAAAGGTGACACACGGGGCGTTTAGTCGCCGCGGCTTTTAAGTAAGTCTGTCACGGTGACTAATTGCAGCGACTTTTCTTCCTTAGCCTATAATAGGAGTCGCTGCGACTAAGCGCTCATGAGTTTTTGCTGCGCAGATTAGTCGCTGCGACTTTTTAAAAAAATTGAGGCGACTAATCACCTTCACCTAAGGGTGAAGACACACAAAACTACTAGTAGGAACTACTTGTCATGGCAACAAAAATAGATAATTCTGATTATTTAATGATAACTGTCTCTGTGTGTGTTTTAGCAGAGGCAATTCTCAGTAT
Organism: Xenopus tropicalis; assembly: GCF_000004195.4. NCBI lineage: Eukaryota > Metazoa > Chordata > Amphibia > Anura > Pipidae > Xenopus > Xenopus tropicalis. The sequence goes on along the minus strand of NC_030679.2, from coordinate 58,700,785 downwards.
TGTCCATGGCAGGGTATTTTCTGGGGTTTAGAAGTTGTGACAAGTAGCTGCTACTAAGTAGCTCCGTGTCTTTGCCCTAAGGGATGAACTCTTGAATTAAATAACATAATATACTTAGGTTCAATATTTTAATCAAGAATAGTTTCTGTCCTGCAGAATGGACTGAACTTCTTAGGCTGATGCCACACGTGGCGTAGGGCTGATTTTTTCGGCAAGCGGAAAAACGCTTGCCGAAAATTCAGCCCTACGCCTGCTACTTGTGCCTGCACCCGAATGAATGGAATACGCTCGGGTGCAGGCACATGTAGCCGATATACGCATGAAAACGCGAGAGAATGCAAAGTCTCGCGTTTTCATGCGTATATCTGCTACATGTGCCTGCACCCGAGCGTTTTCCATTCATTCGGGTGCAGGCACAAGTAGCAGGCGTAGGGCTGAATTTTCGGCAAGCGTTTTTCCGCTTGCCGAAAAAATCAGCCCTACGCCACGTGTGGCATCAGCCTTAAGGATCTGATCAAATGTATAGAGCATCAGGAGGCCAAGCAAGATCCAATCATTCAGTTCCACCAACTTCTTGTGGCTGATACAGAAGTGATACAAATAAACCTCTACTGAGCCTCTGATTCATTCTCAATGTTATAACTCGAATACCCAAATTTTGATTTTCAAGGTCAGCTTTGCACTTAGTTTGAGTTCCAGCTGTCCCAATCATTGCTTTATTATCGACTCATGCTCTTGCCTCCCACTCTGGAAAAAGAAATACTAAAATAATCAACTTTTATCCAAATCTCAGGAAGGTCTGTAATGCATATTGGTGTTAGGTCTTTGCCTTATCACCCTTTCTAGTGATTTGCCAAAGAAACAGATCCATGGACCAGTATTTACCTTTTACCAGTGCAGGGCAACAGTTCATTCAAGTTTAATTTCTTTAATGTATTTTAATTTTGTGTGTTACTTTTCCTTTAACCACACTTTAAAACCTGTTGCTTCTGCAAATATGCTCATTCAGGCTTTGCTGTTTATGATAATTCTAAATTATATGTAAGTGGTTCCGAAGTGTGTCAAATCTTAAAAAAGAAAAAAATACTCTTGAGATTTTCAGTTTTCAGCTTCCCTGTCTAGAGAAGCTATACACATTACCCTGACTCCAGGACTGCGTGATATTATATCAGTCATGAATTTTCTCTATAACAAGGCCAACAATATCTTGGACAAGAAGGAGAATTTTTAAAAATTCCTACGGTAAGTAGGGTCTTTTAAAAATTCTCCTTCTTGTCCAAGATATTGTTGGTTGACCTCTGCCTTAGTTGCCATTGGAATTTATATTGAACCTTGCTTAATAAAGAAATGGTTGTTTATATTAGTCATTTCTGCCATCACACAAGGGCCACTATGGCTATCCCTAATTCCTTGTGCAGGACCTTAGATGCTGTAAAGGAATGTTGCTTTCTGATGTTTTATAGTTTAACTTGGTAATGTAATAGCCGGTGCATCATTTGATCCATTTCTTGTTCTGTAGAAACCAATTGCTTCTAACATTTATTGGTGTTTAGTATAAAAGTAAACATATGATTTGGTTACTACAAGTTACTAGACACTAGAGCAAAGATTGTATTTGTTCTTAATTTAAACCTCTATGGAGTTATATAATAATGGAAATTTTCTTATTTCGGCAACAAAATATATTTCCTTTTATTAGTGTTACTGCAAATGTTAAAGCTTACTGCTGATTGGTTGTTATGGGTTACTCTAAGGTGCAATACTTACCTATGATAATACATAACTCACAAAGTACTATATATTCTCTAATTACAATGCTTCAATATTAAAAAAGCTACCAAAATGATTTAGCTCCACCACACACTGATTTCTTCCTTTATTACATTTTTTTTTACACTGCCACTAACCTTCTTCAATTCACAGCCTCCATCACAGCCTACCATATGTTATTCACTGGACTTACCTTAACTACTGTTATATGCACTCTTGGTGCCAATAGCAAACTCTTCATAATATGTATTTATTTATTTTTCAGCAGCTGAATTGTATTGGCCTAGGCCTTTCAAATAATAATAAGAAACAAGTATACGTTAAACATGAAAAAGCAGCCTCTGTTTAACTACTGTTATTCTAACTGAGGAACTGGGAACCCTTGAGATTTGGGTGTGGTAAAGTAATGTGAAATATACTGTAAATAATAGGTTAGAAACATAAACAAAGGAGAAGCTGTTGAGAAATGTATTTGTTAGTCATTTGCCACAATAACCCTTTTGTTTTTGGTTTTAAAATGTAATTACTTCTAAGGGTGATTGGTTTTATTTCCTTATAGCTAAAAGAGCCACAGAAATAAAGCTGTTAAAGATACCACCTACTGTGTCATGCAATAGGATAGTTAGTAGGGTAGGCTTAAAGCAACACTGTATCCTAATGTGGTCCTTATGTAGCTGGTTTAAAAGAAATAATGGGTGGGGTAGTGGCTTAGGCATTGGAACGGCTGTTTTGAAGGTCATGAGTTTAATCTCACCAGGGATCTACCTCGTTACAGGCAGGTAATTGGTTCCTGGTGAAAGTAAATTGTGTTAGCATTGTCTGAATGTGATAGAGACCTTAGATTGTAAACACCAGAGGGGAATGCCATTAATGATGATGATCTTTGTAAATTACTGCATAATGCTTTAGGGAAAATGATCATTCACATGAGATAAAATGTGGACTGTACAAGTAATCTACTAATTAGTTATGCCTAACAATTCTATAATCAGATGTCTCACGCACTCTCTGTGCAAATGTAATTGTTGAAAGCTAATGAATATGAAAATCTTGCTATGCTCTAGGTCAGTGTGTCTGGCTTAAAACATCCTTTGGCACAATGACAAACAAAAATGCAGCATTTGGCCCGAGGAGTAGCCCCACAACAGAAGTTGGCTTTGAATAGTTAAAGTATTTTTTTTATTGGTTGCTATATGTTTCTGCCAAGGCACACTTATGTAATTTCTCTACAAAATGTTTTATCATTATAGTTTTTCCTTAATAAAGTTTAAAGTTTTGGAATCATAAAAATATTTTGGAAATACCTTTGCATCTACTGGAGCAATAAGGTGCTATGTTTTGTGGTTTATCTTTTCTGTATTACTCAGCCTTACCTGACTATGGGTTAATACAGCAAACTGCAGTAGTAAATAAGGTCACTTAAGGCAACATAATATCAATTTGTTCACTGGACTGGAATATAACAAAGGACTGGAGGCTTTTATCATGTCTGTTATGGTTCTCCCTTTGTTTCCTGTTACAACTGATACACAGGACCACCAAATATTCAATATCATATTGTGCTCATCATATCTGTACATTTATTTATTGTAAACTGTCATTACTAGGTACTGCTTTGTTGAAAAGTTATAGCTGATCCAATTTTTTGAAAAATAGGTTAAATGAATGCTGCTATATATGTAATACAAAAAGAGGGAGATCCCTGCCCCAAAGAGCTTACAATCTACATATATACCACATTTTCACCAGATTCTGCCACTTGCCATTTTCCCCTATGGGTTCGTTCCGTAGGGCCATGTCAGATTTCGTTTTGTGGTTCAAGTAAAACTGAAATAGAATAACTTTTGAACAAAGCATCTACAGAAGTAGCAGATAGAATGATTCATATCATATATTTATTAAAAAGTCTATACAACCTGCTTTTACAAAGCAGCCTGTGCCAAGTGTCTTGCAAACCTTGATACAACTGCCATAATTTAGACTCTATCTTGTTTTTTATTAAGAGGGATTTATCCTATGAACACAGAAAACGTCCAGCAGCAATAGTTTTTGATTTGCAATCATGAGCAGACACTGAGAAATTACAGTAAGGAGATCACTTTTATTAAGTAAAAGAAGACAGATTCCAGAAAACTCTATATATACAGTTGCAAGAAAGAACAAAAAAGTACTTCCTTTTCATAAAGGTAAATAGCAGTATATTAGGAGAGTAAATGCCATCTTTACTAGATGAAATGTAAGCAAAAGAAAAAATACATTAAGGCACTGGCATTCCTGCAGCTCAAAATATTTCCATCAGAAATATATCTAATAATACCAAGGTATTTAAACTATTCACTGATATTGCAATTTCACTACCATTGCTACCATTGCAATGTATTATTTTAGTTATCCAAAACATGGTAGCTAGCTGGCTATAAGTGAAATTAAGCTACACACTTGTGGAAAATTGCAGCATGGCAGTCTGGACTGAATCTTAACATTCTTGCAAGCTCAATGCGATATTTGCAATTGGCAGTGATTTTGTGAGAATCAGTGCCATGCTATTGTGTTCACTGCTCATATAGTAGCATCTAGCATCTCTGTTGGATAGCACTAGGCATCAGGGTCGGACTGGGCGGTGCAGGGCCCACCGGGGTTACCGCTCTTAAGGTCCCCTCATCCCCCAAGGGACCCCCACTGTGGCTTCTACACCCCAACGGGGACCCCCGACGCCCACCCAACCCCCTCTCTCGAGTGTGCATACTTTATTCTTACCTAAGGTGCATCGGGAGAGGGGGATCTGTGGGACAGGGGAGCGCAGGGATCGGGTCTGGGCCGGCCCTGGACCAGTCTGAACCTGCTGGGCATACAGTATATGCTCTTCCTGCTCTCTGCTGCATGTTTAGTATGTCAGATTTCCAGCTATTATACTTGACAGATTATACGCTTGACTGAGAAAATATTTGCACCCTTTTAAAACTGACATAGATATACAAGTAAATAGAGGGCTCAAAAGCATTGATTGTGATCTCTTCTATAAATATCTTAGATTAAGGCATTTATAGATTTTTGTATAGTATTTTTTTCTGAGAAAATAGTAAAACAGTCACAATAATTATATATTGCAATATCTTCAATTAACAATTCAAGTGGCTTAGTGTACATTGTGCACATTGGCTGGAAATTAAGATCTCACCTGTAGTGATGAGCGAAATCTGTCCCATATCGCTTCACTGAAAAATTAGCAAAACTACATAAAAATTTGCCAAAACGCGGGTGGTACATGACTCTTATGTTTTGATGCAACCGCACCCATTTTGATGCGACTGCGACTTTTTTTGATGCGTGATAACAAATTGTTTAGCGAAACAATTCACCAATGACGAAATGCACTGCATTGTGAACAAATTGTTAACTTCTAGATGTTTAAATGCATCACTACACGACTTCAAAAGAACTGGAATAACCAAGCAGTAATATATGTCAAGTGCAATAACATCAAGTAAAAAAGTCCCTTTTCCCTTTACTGGATGGATTCCTGAAACACATCTGTGTTCATTTTGGCTAGTTAATTCTATGAGGTCTATATGTAAGCAAAACTTTATTACCATTGCAGCGTACACTAGTATGGTATAGAAGCTGTAGTCTTCCCCAGCACAACTAGCCTTACTGTAAAGGACATGGTGTCCCCTGATACAGTTTTGAATTAGAAAAAAGAATATTAGAGTATTAACAACATCTAACAGTTAGTAAATTAGCCCCTAGGCCTAGGTGATTCATGGTTTCTAATAAATCACCTAAAGTGCATGTGCTATGAGATAATTTCTTCTTCATATTAGCTAAACAGATCTAAGCTGCTTTAATTGTTCAATTCCCTTCACCATATTCTGCAAACAAACTGACCCACTGACATTGTCTTTGCTCTGGTTCTGTATCCACTTGTGATCTCTTATGCTTATTCTATTTCCTGACCTACTTGACTCTTGACCTTGCCTTTGGATTACCCCTTTGTAAAAAGCCCCCTAAATACTGGGTTTGCGTCTATAACCTGTCGAGCTTTCCTTAATAACATATATATTCTTTCCCTGTTACAACATATCAACGACTCTGGTATCTTATGAACATAGAAGTTTAATAACTACATTCAGTTAGTACGATCAAACAATATTATCACAATTAGTTTGAATCCTATTGTAAGAGAAGCATCCAGCATACAAGGTTTCTAATAAAAATATTCAAACTATACTATCCTACTGTCTTTGTGTGCATGTATATAGCGTTATATCTAGGCAGCTATTATTAAGGCTAATGTCCCACAGAGCGAGTTAGTCACCCTCGATAGATCTCTGCTACCGTGGGCAACTAACCACTCTGAAATGCCTTTCCACCTGCAACAATAGGAATCACAGGTGGAAAGGCCTATGAATCGCTTCCGCTTTCCAAAGTCACAGGAAGTTTCCTCCTGCAGGCAACTTTGCGCAACTTAATATTGTGTTTATTTTGGTACATAGCATGTTGTCCATTGTAACACCCTTGGTACCTTGATTAAACTTTATTCTGATTATTGGTTTGATCCTTGCATGCATCTTAACTTCACTGACCTCGGCCTGTCCTGACCCTTGACCTATGTGACCCTCCATATTAGCCATTGTGAGTCATGCAAAGTCTGGCTGCTATCAACTTATCCTGGGTCTCTTCCCTTCACCAGCTACCTCTCTGTCTATCTTGAGGGTGTACTGCATGGAGTGCTGTAGGAGCAGCTTTCTACCAGCTGCCATCAGTTCAGTAAGTTCCACCTCATGTTAAAACATATTCTCAAATTTCAGGAAACTTCCAATTGTATTGCAATCATTATTCTTTCTCACTGTACTTTCCTATTCACTGCCAATTATTTCATTCTAGGATCTACCGTATATTGCTCCTTTATTTTTAAACATGTGAATACTATTAAAATATTGAATAATCCCACAACAGACACACATGGATAACCATGTAGATGAGCTGTGCAAAGTGGGTTGTTTTAAACATACAAAAAAGGCATTGATCAATATAACCTGGTCCTCTGCTTTTGCAAGTGCATCCTTTTTTTTTAAACAAGGGCTTCAAGTTATGTAAGTTATGCAAATATGTACTGTAAATGTTCTTTATTATGACGTGAAACATTTGTAAACACTTTACCTTGTTTATCATTACAGTATGCTTTCTGTACTGTATAATGCTATTGAAAAATCAATAAACGTTTATTAAACTAAAAAAAGAAATTGGTTGTTGGTCTTGAGATCCATCCCCTATGAAAAGCTCAAATAAGGAAGGATCTGCCAGTGAGACCGATGCTTTGGCCAGGCCTATGAAAAATATGACTACCATATGGTGATTAGAACAACCATATGGAGCTTACATGAAACAATATGGTGTCTTCCTTTATAATTACGTACATAAGCTTGGAGTATACTAGCAACTAGTGATGTGCAGGATTGCCCAATGCACACAGGACCCATGGGTTTACCCACCGGTCGGGTGGGTTTGGGCCAACCTCAACACATCATTTGCGGGTTGCGGGCGACTTTACACTGCAGGGTTGTGCTTCCAGATTTACAGGTGCGCACTTGCTCCATCCTGCCCCTTTTGTGACTACATTGGTGGGGAAGGTTGGGTGCAGGTCTATAAATAAAGGGGGGAAGCCGGGTGGGTTACGGTCGGGTGCGGGTTGAGTTTTTCTCGCACATCACTACTAGCAATGTCCTTTGAAAAATGGGATTTTAACAAAGCAGGTTTTGCAGAGGTGAATGTTTTAGACAAAATACTTGTCATTTCCTTTTTCCTTAAGGCAAATTAATTTAAACAACAATTAGTCAAACGTGTTTTTAGATGAAATGATAAACTTTCGAATGCTTCTCAGCAGAATCTAATCCTTTTGATGTTCATTGCACTGAATCTTCATAGAGTCTCAATTTTTCCATTGTTTTTGCCTGACACAGCCAAGCCCACCTTAGATAAAGGAAGTGTTCAGTACATTATTTCCAAGAGTTTTGTTATTGTTCATCTGTGTGCACTCATTTTTTCCCTCTTGGTTACAACGTTTAAAAAGGCCTGGTTTTGCCTGTGGGTGTTGTAAATCCTTATTTTTCACAAATTCTTAAATACAGCAAAAATAGTTGAAAATTAATAGAAAAGCATGCTGCTTAAATGTATAAGAAGAGGAAATGTGCTAAAATAAAAGCAAACTTGCCATTCTGAATCAACTTCTTTCAAACTCTTAAAGATACATTTTTAGCTTAGGAAGTTTTATTTATTTCCACAATAAGAAAAACCTCTGAGAGAAAGTGGTTTGTGAGAATTGCATATAGCAAATACATTTAAAAAATGAACATTAACATTGAATTTTGCACATATTTAGATCTGCTTGCTGCTGTTCATATTCCCATGGAAACAAGCAATTTAATTTAAACAACCTCTTTACATTTTAGTGTTTTGACTAGTTATTTACTGCATCAAATGGATAAGATATATAATATTAGGTACAAATAAAGTGTATAGGGTTGAATGAGCCCAGAGTGAAATAAGGTACTGAGGAAAACAAAGAGAAAAAAATAAAATTACTAAGCTCGGCAGATGCTGCAGGGAGACGCCAGTAGTTATTGCTCTGCTATCAATGTGAAAATAAACTTTTCCTTAAACCATTTTACTGGACTTTTGACACTGTAAGCCTATCATTGTTTATAAGATCACATGGTCTGTTCCTGTTTCCTGTTAGAATAGAAAAACGGGTACATCTGTCAAGTAACTGATATGACCACTCTCAGACAAACCAAGACTACAAATATGCACAGTTCTAATGCATACATAATTTTTATGTGTGTATTGGTGGGTTAGGGCTTTAAATTTTCACGACAGCAAGAATGATACTGATGCATTTACAAACTACTGTGTAAAGAATGCTAGAACACATGCTAGAACACAAGTACTTTGCTATATAATAGTATTTAACTGAACTAATAATGTGTAAGTGAGCATAGATGGTATGGCCATCATTCTACTGTTCTGTAATAATGTTCATATCCATGCAGAATAGCATTATAATAAGTATTACAGGATAGCTATAAACATCTAGCAAGAATGGCAAGAAAAGCAGAATGGCCCCAACTAGTCTCATTCTTCACTGACACCCTTTTTGGGCCCTGGAACTATTCTGCTGCGTTTCCAGCTGGAAACCTTCTTACTTCTGAGGAAAAACTAAGGGAAACAAGGTACAGGAAAGGATCAGACAGAAACGTGGTCAATGAGCCAAAAGGTCAAGGCAGGCAGCAAGGATCATAATGTAATAAACAGGCTGGAATACACACAATAGGAGCTTGAACAGGGTCTGTATTACCAGAAGCCAGCTTGGGCAATGAATGACTGACAGGAAGCCGATTTTGCACCAAAACAAAAAGACAAGTGATGTTAACATAAAAAGGAACAACAGAATGGTGACCTTAGGTGCACTACTGATGTCTTAACATCACTGCACGCGTCACAGGGCATGTTGTTGCGCAGTGACGTTGATTGATGCACAAATGAGGGGACTGAACCCGATAGCTGCCGCACCCAGCGGTAAGGGAACGTGCTGGAGCAGTGAGGCGTCTTTCGGAACCTTTGCTGATTCAGACGAGGAAACATAAAATGCTTAAAAGTTTAAACCAAAAACATAAAGGTGCTACTTTATGATTCAGACAAGGAATGGGGTGAGGCAAGAAAAAGTGCTGATCCATCACAGAGACCACTAACTGAAAGAAAAAAAAGTTCTAGTTTATTGCAGTGGACTACTTTTAAAGATAGTCTATACTGAACAGGGATTCAGGAGAAAATAATTGTGCTGTATTTGTTGCAGTGGGGTTGTTGAGGATAAAATGTGTAGTAATGCAATAAAGTAGATTGCTGGGGGGAAAAATGAGTACTGGTGAGTGCCTAGAGAATGGAATAAAAGCTGTGGTAACCAGTTAGAGTGAGATGATGGGGCAAAAAGGTGTGATATAAAAAGTACATGTTAACTACATTACAAATTATTTTACATTTTCTCCAGAAACAAAACAAAGAAGCAAGCCAAGCACAGAGGAATATTTTCAGTGCACTTTTCCCTGTAATGATTCAGACAGTCCTATTTTCAGCCAACTAGATTATAGTCCTTTTTTTAAATTGTGTTAATTTACTTTGCTGAGTTATGCCTTTTCTGCAATTTTTACCACCAGAATATGACAGCTATGTATAAAATGTATAATTTAATCTGTCTTCTGTCTTCTAGAGATAATTTTAGTATAAATCCTAATGTAAATTTCAGACATTCATGTTATAAAATGTGGCTCTCGAATATATTTCTTAAAGCGAGTAGGGATTACCATTTTTATAAATTTGACGTTAATCTATAATGTTTTCCATAGCTGTTTTACCTGCATTAAAGCTAAGCTCTATATAACGTGTATTTGTCCTTAAAACCTTATGGGTTCTAGACAGAGCTACCCAGCTTATTACATGGGACAATTATTTATCATATAGCATGTTCCAGGGCAGGATTAAATTAAAATAATGATATCATACAGTGGGGTCATAAAAATCCTTTGGAGGGCCACATCCGGCACACGGACCTCCAGTTGAACTGCCTTGTTCTAGACTAATGGTGGTTGCTCCTTTTTGGTAAATTTGGCTCAGTGCCTCAGTGTCAGTCAGGGAGTACCTTTGTGCGTGTGTGTGCAATTCCACAAGAACTACTTGTGATAATTTTAACACATTGCCTTAAGCTTCTGCAATTAGCTTTTTGTTTAATACTTTTTTTATTGATTTATTTTGTTTTTTTAGCTCAGCGTTCTCTAAAGGTGCCTATGCTTGCTATGCAACTAATTTGACTACATCTACATGCAACATGATTTTTTTTATGTATGCTTACTGCACCAATGTATGTTACAACTGGAATTTGTGTAATACATACATGTTATGGTTTAAAATGGCATCCAACACACAATGGTGTATGGTAAAAGACTGTACTATTACTATTGATACATTTCAGTTTGCTTACTAGAATAATTTCTTTATATAATGATGTTGTAGCAGCTAATACTTGGGTTAATGCTATGGATACATTATTACTTAGATTTCAAAGAAGAGCTCAACATATCCTGATACAGAAATTAAATCAACATTACCTTTTAATATCGTGTAGCTGTATATATACATATACATATATATACATACTATTTCATAATTATTAACATGGTGCAAAACACCCCAGTTCAGCTTGTTTTCTACAATAAACCGAAGCAGTTACCATGCACTTTAATCTAGTATCAAAAGATCCCTTGTTTAGTCAACAATTACATACTATTGAGTGGGGCCTGAAAAGAATGATCAAGCTTATTTTAAATTCAGATTTCTCTTTCCATTAGATATTCAAGCTTAATTTTTTTTGCTTATCCTTGCCAACCTTTAAATGTAAAAGAGAGATGCCTGCTTGACTGTGAATGCTTAATGTGCAGCGGTATAGGCTTCTCCTTCACTTTGATCTGTCACTCTCTACTAATTAAATATTAATAGTATGATCCACTCCTGCTTCTCCTTTGATTGCTTGTGCATTAGCAGTTTATTCTTATAATTGTTAGGGTTCACATTTATATTTTACAGTTTAAGAAACTGTTATTCTCAAAGAGATCTTCAATTGTGATATTGTGATATTTAATATTTAATTTGGTTCATTAAATTAAAGTAATATATTAATTATATTTCTATTTATTTTTGTCTTTGGAAAGCCTGTAATACGATATAAAAATACTTTGTAAATAGTGTTAACTCTTTGTTTTGTTTCTTTTTATTTAAAGTATATGTATGAAAATGTAATGTTTTAACATTTTGCTATCCAAGCACTTATAGACAAGTGGGCATTATCTGCTTAAAATATCTTAATTCTCCTTCAAACAAAAGCAAACCATCATTTTCTGATGGTATGTCATTTAATTCCATCCAGTCCATGCATGACCAGTTCAGTTTCATTCAAACTATATGCCTATTTTCTCTATTTTATTTTGCATTATTATTTTTAGCATTACTGTAAACCCTTTCTAACCAGGATGGTTACAGTGGTTAAAGGAGAAACTAAAATTTAACTAAAGATATAGGCTAAAAATGTTGTACATTATGTTTTGGCCTTCTGTACCAGCCCAAGGCAACTTTATAAATGCCCCCAGCAGTTCCCCATATTCTTTCCTGCTGATTCACTGCAATTACTCTGTGCTGCTGTCACTTACCTGAGCTTAGGGGCCATCTCACAATATAGTGTATATATAGAATATACATGTCACAGTTTAAGGCTGATTAATAAATAATGCATGGCAGCTCAGAAACCAGTGCAATTAACATCAGAACATAATCAGCTCTGTAGCATCAGCCTCTATGACAAATAGACTCATTTTCTGCTTGATAATTTGCAACTACCCCTAAATTTAGCTTCTCAACAGCTGCCTAGAGCACACTGAAGTTAAGTATATAAACCAAATCATTTCTAGCCATATTCATGTTTAGGGTTTAGTTCTCCTTTAAACAGTGGTATCAAAGCTGTATAAAAATCAGTATTTACACTCATTTTTAAATCAAACCAGCACTACTTTTTACACAATAACTTAACATTGATTTACACATTTATTACAGACTTTAGTAGCACAATGTTTATGTGTAGTGCTTCAGTCAATTGGTTTTCCTTTTTCCAAATTTGAAACATCATTGTCTTATCTAAAGCATACATAAGTTTCTAACATTGTTAAGCTTTTTTTAGAAAAGTGGTCATTGGTGAGAAATGACGCCACAGTTGATAACCTGTATACTCATTTTCAGTAGGTTTCTGAGACATTTTATTTTCAGTAACATTTGTGCTTTTAAATCATTAAAGGTCAAACCATTGTAACATAATGTAAGCCCTACTCATTTTGTAATAAGCAGTCATTTTGTTCTTGAAAAATCAGAAAGTTTTCCTTACAAATAGTGGAAAAATTCCTTAATCTCTTTCTGAACAAATTAGATTTTGGATGAAACATTTTAGTGACTTATGGTTGAATTTACTTTAAAAAAGACTGAGAGCATTATTTCATTCATTTACTGTACGTCCTTATTCAGTATTCTGAATTCAGAGTCTGAACATAGTATACCATCTAGTGTACAAACCTGGTACATACATGGACCCATGTACATGTAAGAAGGAGGCTAATTAGCCCTCCCGCCCTAGTCTGAGGCTTGATGCACATGGCCTGTTCTAGGTGGAATCATATCTGTGCAGATCCATCATATTTTACTCTTGCCCCTGAGTACTCTCTTTTAGTCAAAGCATTTTTGCGAGTGACTACATCAGAGAAATGGATTTTCAGCCATTGGGCTACTGCACCTCTGTGATGGTACAGTAATATCTTTGCCTCAGCTCTGAACTATTTTTCCACTAGGCATTAGTTTCCATTTAATTTTACTTCCATAAGGGCTAGTTTATTAAAAATAGGCATAGCGACTGGTGCAATTATGGGCTCAGAACTGTACTCGCACCCTGACATAAAAGCACTATAAAAGCAGAATTCTGCTTCCTGCTTTCAGCTCTCTAACCTCTTAGTTAGTCAGTGACTTTAGGGGGGCCATATGGGACACAACTGTTCTGTTAGTTTGTGAGCACGCAGGTTAGATTCAAATGCAAACTAACTGAAGTTATGTCCCATATGGCCCCCCTCAAGTTACTGATTGGTTAAACTGCTAACAACTTAGAGAGCTGTAAAGGAGGAAGTTGTGTTCTGGCTATTATGTTAGACTTCTGCTCACTCCAGACTTTATAGATTACATTTTTGCCTAACTATAGTGAAAAACATTTTTTATTTTGCGCAGTCTATTTGTTTCAACCAGTTTCATTTTTACACTGAACTATTCCTAGAACAGTTTTCCTAGAACAGAACACCACCATTGCAGTATGCCAATCCTTATAATGTTTTATTACATTGAAATATTGGGGACCCAAAATAGAACAGTAAGATTTTCCAAATGTGTTGCGACCAAGAGGGAAGGGAGGGGTTGCATGCTGGTAATTAGGATTGACATTTAGGTCATTTAATTTCATTTTTAGTTCCTTTTATCTGTAACTTTTTAAGAGTTACAAATAGAAATGATAGGTCTGCAAGAAATGTGTGTCTAATTAAAGTAAATCCATAATAATCTATAATGTCAGTGCAGAATGTTAGAAGGGATAGCCACTAGGCAGTAATGCATGTGAATTTAATCCACTATAAACTTCTTGAAACTAACCCCACTGAATTAGCAGAAAACAATGTAAATTAGTTTGGTGTTCCTAATATTGGCAAGTAATATTTAGGTTCAGGTAATTCATGTTGAACAGTGTTCCCTCTAGGTCATTTTTGCTGGGTAGATCTCCAGGCTTATTTTTTTTTTTGCTGCAAGCTGGTAGGACCGTTGCAGTGTTTTTGCAGAAGTGGAAAAAACTGGTTCTGTTGTGGCATATTGAGAAGGAAACAATTTTTTTTTTAAGCTTCCTTCCACTCCCCCCCCCCCCCCCCACAGAAACATTTTTTCTTTTATGGATAAAAACATGGTCCTAAACATTGAATGAATTTTTACTGATTTGTTACTTATATTAGTATAGTTGCCCACTGCAGGAAAAGTCCCAGATCAGCAAATTTTCCTACCATCTAAACTGTAGGGCAACAGCACTTATTGTGGTCCTGACATATGCTAAAGTTCACAGTCCTAAATATATTGGGGGGCCCAGAAGTCTTTAGTTATGCTACTGGTTCATTGGGGGGTCATAAAACATGCTCAGTTTCAGGTCTTGTGAAACAATTCATCCTCCACAAGGTGTTCGGAGGCCCAGTAGTTATGCTACAAACATGTTCAGTCTAAGGCCTGTAGGGTGAATCCTACCCACTAAGGGGTGTATATATAGTAAATAAGCTTTTTGAAACAGCAAAAAAATCCAGGCATCCCAGTTTTTTAAATCACTTTACAAGTAAGAAATTATTTTCCATCTGTACTTTTCCCATTGATTTCAATTTGAAATATCAGGTTTTAGTGTTATTTGGGCATTGCACACCTTGAAAAAAATTCAGATTTTTTTATTTGTTGTGGATTATTTCTGCGATTGTGATGCATGCAGTTAATTTGCACATCACAACAGAGATTTATAAACACTCTATTGTTCAACAATTTTCTTTTTAGCTGTGGACTAGGCCCTCCAGAGTCGGCACCTTATTGGTCCTAGTATTGTGTCATCCCTATCTAGATGAAAGTCAGATATCTTTCAGGCAGGTCTAAAAACCCCATTGGGCGTGGACCATATTGGCCACCTGGCTGGTATTTCACTGGCCTAGCAATAAATTACCTGCCTGCTGGTACATTTGAAATACCCTCTCATTCTGACCCAGGCCTGCTCTTAAGCACTGATCACTTTTTAGGCATATCTAACCCCTTCTCTGCTCTGTCCAGAATCCACTCTTGCCCAGACCACTACATCACTGCTTTGCCCAAGTATGTGATAATTTTGTCTCTGTGTCTCGCTGACTACCCCCCACACATGTATAGTATTTTTTTTAAAGTGACAACCATTTCCTCCAGAGCCAGGACAAAACCTTTTTGGTGCTCAAGAAAAACCCCCAGCATTTACAGCACCCCGACCACTACTTGCCAGTTGAGTGCTGGATGCAGAGGGATGAGGTAAAGAAGGGGCAGCTGCATTATGTGTGATGGTATTTCACCAGCCTAGCAGTAAATCACCTGCCATCATTCGCTACAGTTGCCACCTTTTAAAATTATTAAAGAGGGATGCAGGGGCCAGTGAAGGATGGATGGGCTGGGAGGATACCGGGGAAAAAGGTAAAATTGGGTGGATCGGGGGCAGGTCAGGGGCTCATCTCGAGGGTTTTACAAATTTACTGGCAACAATATTGCATGTAAATTTGTAATACTGGCCCTGGCCTTGGCAGGTGGTTTAGCGGCTAGGCTGGTAAAATACCGGCTGCGGCTGCGTGGCAATCCCTGTAGTCACTGGTAAATTTGTAATACATTCTCATTCTTACTCGGGCCCACTCCCTTAAGCCCTGATCATTCTCTTGGCATATCTTACCCCCTCTCTGCTTTGTCCAGGATCCATACTTTGCCAGCCCATTTGTCAACACTTTATCCCTGTGTGTCTCTGACAACCCCCCACACATCCTGGTATGTTTTAAAAGTGACAACCCTATCCTCTAAAGCTGGAACAAAACCTTTTGACGCCCAAGAAAAGCCCCCTGGCCTTTACAGACCCCCTCCTTATTGCTTTCTAGTGCAGTGCTGGATGCACAGGGATGAGGTAGAGAAGGAGCAGCTGAGTTATGTATGAGGGCCTAATATCGCTCCCCCCACCACACCAGTGCGCCCACCCTAGCCATGTGCCTTTACTGCCTAGCAATGTTCCCTCTTATTTCTTCCTGGCTGTGTGTGCACAAAGTTTATTTTGTGCACACTTTTTAAAACCACGTGCGCGCTATAAAAAATTAGTTTGCACAGTACAAAATTGTCACACACAGCTGTGCGCATACACAGCTTAGAAGTAGCATTGCTGCATACCCTTAGTTCCACCCCTTCTGTCCTCTTTTCTTTTGATGGGTCTGCATGTTCCTACATTAGTATATGATTGTTGGCCCGGGCCCAATTTGATTAGCTTGATATGGCCAAGTTCACAAGGGCACATTACAGTCAGAAGGTGCAGTAGTCACTAGCACAAAACAAGCCATTTTGATTCAAGGTACTTTCATCCTCACCACTCTTAAAGGAACAGTAATGCCAAAATGAAAGTTTATTAAAGTATTTAAAATATAATGTACTGTTACCCTGCACTAGTAAAGTTGTGTATTTGCTACAGCAACCCTACTATAGTTTATATAAATAAGATGCTGTGTAGCTATTCAAGCTGAAATAAAGGAGAAAAGGCACAAGTTACACAGCAGATAACTGATAAGCTCTGTAGAATACAATGGTGTTTTATCTGTTATCTGCTATGTGCCTGTGCCTTTTCTCCTTTGAATGGCTGCCCCCACGGCTACACAGCAGCTTTGTTTATATGAACTATAGTAGTCTTTCTGAGGCAAACACACCAGTGCAGGGCAGCAGTACATAATATTGTAATTATTTTTATACATTTTTTGGTGTTACTGTTCCTTTAAGAATCACCTGCGATGTACCTACTGACTCAGAGGAAACCTGAAACTACTGCCACCTTCAAAGATGGAGGTAGCTCCAGGGTTCCCATGCAGCCTGCATCAATGGGCGAATCACATTTTGTCTAAGGAATCGAACGCAGTCATCATTTTGACTTAAAGCATCAAAAGCAAAGTTTTAGTGTAATTGCATCCAATTCACAAACAGAGCTTCACAAATTGTATCCCTTCAGTTGTATCCTTTCTCACTACCGCAATTACACTGATATTATTGGGTGGAAAATGCTGCTATGCAGTGCAAAAAATGGCAAAAATTGCACTTTACGCGCATTTCAAAGCCTAAATGGTTTCTATCGACTCCCGGTCCAAACAGGGAAAAGACTACCTTATGCAAAATTACACGTGACAAATAATTGCCTTTCTTTTTATTACAAATTCCTAATAAAACAAAACAATTGCGTCCTTCCATAAAAATCGCAGCCAGCACCGAAGCACATAAACAGTCTCGCCGTTCTAACAAATGAACCACAATCGCTACGTCACACTCCCCTAGCTACAGCATTAATAGGAATGAGGCTACCATCCGCCATTTGATTGGTGGAATAGCTGTCACGGCCGTTACTGCGCGCATGCGTAATCCACGGGGACGCTCGAATGTTGCTTTGCCCTGGTAACTGGCTCTGTTTACATGGCACCGCTGTGCTTGACCGTAGTGTTCAATTCACACACACACACTGACAGTGGATCAGCGGCGATACACCTGGGGAAGACGCTACCATGCCGGTACAGTTCAAGGTGCGATACAAATCAGTGATGTATATATAAATAAGGAATTATGGATAAGGAAGTGAGAACGCTGAAGGCAGCAGCTGTAATCCTATGGGAATGGGGGTGCAGTGGTATATCATGGTGGTACCTGATACTTAGGATAAGGCAAAATCACCATTGTACTTGTTTTTCCAAAGACAAGAGCGTCGCATAGTATAAGTAAATGTGCACGCTGCCCAGTTTTACTTGTGGGGTGAAATAAATGTATAAAACGATTGGAGTGGCCTATTAAAAAAAAGGCTAATTACATTTATACGTAGTGAAAAAGAAGATTTTTTTTCATAAGCTTTACATTTCATGTAAAATATTTTCACTTTGCAGCCTTAGTTATGAATATTTATTACTCATGAAGATCATGAGTTGTTACTATAAGGCACAGGCAATCTGCAGGTCTCCAGTTACTGCTGTATTTCCAGATGGTTGCCAGTGAGCCCATTATTCCTCTTCTGATGAATTATACACAACTGTGCCTGTTAACCCTGAGGATTGGAAAGCCTGGAGATACCACAGCCATGAAATGGACTGTAGCTTCAGGACTCCCACTGGGTTGTTGCATGAATAAGTGCATCAGACTTGCCCACAATTAATCATATGCAAATAGAATTTTCAGTGTGCACTCTGGAAGTGTTGAAATACAAACTCTGAAACGGCTGTTTTGAAAACTTTTGTTGGCCAAAAGGCTTATCTTGATCTATGCAGCCTGAACTACCAGGTAACTATGAATAGTTTAGCATTCAAACAATTTATATTTGCTTTTCAATACAGGGTTTGTCGGAGTATGACCGAAATTACACATGGAAAAACCACGAAGACTTAGAGCAGGAACCCACTTGCTCAAGATGGGCAGGCCTTCGATCAGATGAACTTGGTCAGCTGAGTTTTATATTTATCTTGAGTTCTGTTGTACTGGCTAACTTTAAGAGCTGTAATAAGTTTTCAAGAAAATTGTACTGAGAGATGAGAGTCAGTATTGAAGTATATTTTGTAAAAGTTATATTTGCAGCATTCACAGTCGATCTTTAATATTAAAGATAATGTCTTGCCGCTTCACAAAATATATGCAACATAGAGTAGGTATTGAATAAAAAAAAAAAGATTGGACTATAAATTTGTGATTAGAGTTAAAGGAGAAGGAAAGGCTAAGTCACTTGGGGGTGCTAAAATGTTAAGCACCCCTAAGTGACTTTAATCGCTTACCTCGTACCCCTGTGCCCCTGGTGCCCCTGTTAGGAGAAAACATCACCAGCCGGGGTACCTGGAGCGATGCGCTTCCTCCTTCCGGCTTCGTTTCGCTGCGACTAACACAATAGGCACATGCGCATTAAAGTGAAAAGCCGACTTCTCTGTTAAAGTTTGGCTTTTCACTCTACTGCGCATGTGCGCGAGTGATACAGGAAGGAGGAAGCGCTGCAGGTACCCCGGGCTGTTGCTGTTCTCTCTGAACAGGGGCACCAGCCCTGGGTAAAAGGTATGCGATTCAAGTCACTTGGGGGTGCCTAACATTTTGGCACCCCCAAGTGACTTTGCCTTTCCTTCTTCTTTAAGCAGAGGAAACTGACCAGGTACATAGAGTGACAATATAAAGGAGCATCTGTAATCATGCTGATCATACAGAAATAGAGTACAGTCTAGCTTAAATACCTAGATATTTTTTTATGAAAGGGACCTCTACATCCTAGCAAGAGATGAAAAAGTAAACATTTACTGAAGTTGTTAAACTGTCTGTTGTTTAGTGTCAATCAACACTGTACATTTCTTAATGCCACAATTAACTTAGCGCCCATGTTTACTAAAGTGCTATGCACCTAATTCGTGTTCTGATGCCATTTTTATACAAGCAGAACAGCTCAAGTCTGCCTTAGGGCAAGGGCACACAAAGAGCACAGCTTCAGCCTGAGTGCAGCTACACTGAGCAGAGTAGACAATGCATACATTTTTTGGGGCTGATCTCTGCTCTTCTGTATTAGTGTAGCTGCACTCAGGCCAGAGCTGTGCAACTTTATTCCCATCTACAAATATTGCAAATATTTTTGTTACCAAAAAACTAATAAAAATAACAAACAAGTTTTATATATATGAATGATATCAGTGTATTACATTGCTAACAATAAGTCTTTAAACATGTCAATTTAATTATGGAATATGAATTTACAACAGTTATTTTCATTTCATTATTAACATTGATTTTACTAAAAAAGTAACTTTTAAAAAAGACTTTCTAATGGACACAGGCCATCACAGCTCACCCACTAGATAATTTTATGGTATTTTAAGAAATGTCAATCTTTGGGCAGCAGTAGAAATTGGTATTAATTTTGGCATGGTTATGTAATACTATTGGCATTAGAGTTTGCAAAACTGGATATATAACCATGTATGTGAAAATAGGTGAAAACAATATAATAAATACATGGTTAAACCATGTGCACTTGTTTTCTTTGTGTGGAATAGTCCATTTCTATTAACTGAGCTTAAAGGAGAAGGAAAGGTAAAAATCACTGGGGGGGGGTGCCAAATGTTAGGTAGCCTCCAGTGACTTTAATCACTTACCTTTTACCCCAGGTTGGTGCTCCTATTAGAAGAAAACCACACCAGCCCGTGGTAGTTGCTAGCTACTGTTTCCTCTTCCTTCTGAATCCTGGGGCCGGCACATGTGCAGTAGAAGCTGGCCTTTTTTGTTAAAGTTTGTTTTTTCACTCTACTGTGCATGTGCGCAAAGACAGAAGAAGGAAGAGGAGACACTCACTCACAGGTACCCCAGGCTGGTGTTGTTTTCTTCTCACAGGGGCACCAGCCCAGGGTAAAAGGTAAGCGATTAAAGTCACTGGGGGGTGCCTAACATTTTGGCACCCCCAGTGACTAAGCCTTTCCTTCTCCTTTAAAGAGCACCTATTGCCCCTACATTGTTTCCCCCACTAGAGGTGCGGGCTAAAAGAGCCGCATCCCACAAAGTGGAAACAATCTTTTTTTTTTTTTTTTTTTATTTAAAAGAACTGGCCCTGCCACTGGAAGGGAACCCCAGTGTGGGCAGCCATGTTAGGGCACATGCATGCACATAACTAGCGAGTTCTGCAACTTGTTCTTTATGTGCATATGTGTGACGTAGGAGGGTGATTTAAATCCTCTGCTCCTACATCAGGCGCATGCGCATAGTAAGCGAGCAGAGCGATCCGCTTGTTATGTGCATTATGAGCTCCCTTCTAGTGCGGGTAGCCCAGCGCTGGTGGGTGAAGTTTTATTTAAAAGAAAAAACTATTATTTCCCCCAACTAGAGTGTGGGCTCTATTAGGCCTCACCTCTGGTGGGGGAAAGAATATAGGGGTGATAGGTGCCCTTTAAAAAGTACCAATGGACCTCTATTGAGTTGGAGGCTGTTTGAAGTGCCAGAATTATAACTCCTTAGTCGTACTTCTGGGAGCCTCCACCTTTTATTGGGAAAACAAATCCTCTGTGTATACATTTGCGTAAAAACTTTTTATCTAATAGAGTCAGTAATTCACTGTTATATTAGTTATTAGTGTGTAAATCTATACAATTCTTATTATTGCTTTTTTTTTATATAAAGGTATTTCTAAAGAACCCCGATTCCCTTCAAAACGTCGAGTTCCATATTACAAGGCACAAATTTCTAAATCATTCCAATGGAAGGAGCCAAGAGACAACGGATATAATATATCTGAATCTATAATGGAGGAACCTGTACAGTTAAGACTTGATCTGGACAGAGAATCTTTGGCTGAAGAGAAATTACATACACCAGATGCACCACGGTTATCAGAAAAGGCAAACGATTATGCCGTGTCTAGTAAAATGGTTAAAGATGTTGGATCTACAGTAAAAAAAACAGCAATAGAAGCTCCTGAAGATAACAGAGAAACAGTAGCTCCCTCAAAAAAAGTAAATTCCCAGGCAAAAGCCAATGGGGTAAGAAGCACGTAAGATTAAATATAGGCAGGTGATACTATACCTAAAGGACAAGGCAACTCAAAATATAATTTTTTGCCTAATAGAAACCAAAATTCTACGCAGCTTTGCAATATACATTTATTACAAGTTTGTAATGGTTTTTGAGTTATTTGTATTTATAATTGCTATTAGAAGCAGTGCTTGCCTGTCCTTTTCTATTCACTGCCCTGGTGGCTCAGACTGTTGAAACATTGTAACACAAGGCAGCAGACTGACAGACCTGTATTGCTGGAGAAGCAAGACCTTTGCAACATTGTTTAAAATGTAACAACCAGGAGTTCAGCAAATGTTGCTTTCAATAGCAATTACATTTACAAATAACGTTTAAAGCGCTACAAAATTTTAATTCATATTGGAAAGTTGCTTAGAATTATGTTTTCTTTCATTATGCAAAACATTATTTTTGGGGTTGACATGCCCTTTAAACCCAAAAGCCTTGACCTTCAAGAAGAAAACCGGATACATACCAAGTAACCGTATAGCTTCTGTAGTGTCTTTGCAGCATGTTAGTAAATGCCTTATATTGTCTAATATCAGATTTTGATGTTAATTAAAATATTGAATTATTTGGTGTTTTTATATTAAATATATTCTTCAAATAAAAAGAGTTGTTTAAAAAGTAAATTGTAATAACATGAATTTTAACATTGAAAGGTTCACAGAGTTCTGAAGAAGAAAGCTGGGTTGAGCACAGCTCCTTTACAGCATCCACTTAAGATGTCGGAGTACAGAAGGCAGTTTGAAAGAAAGACTCCTACAGAAAACTCTCCGATGCTTGCTGCAGAACAGGTAATATGAAACAAACATCCTATACCAGTTATTTCAGCCTTATCTGAACAACTGGTCTCTTACTGCTCAGAGTTGTTTGTCTCGCAATATGTTCACAATGGCAGCTTAGTTGCAACTACAAATAGGTAGGGTTTAGGAGATTAGTCGCCCGCGGCAAAACTCCCTGTTCGCGGGCGACTAATCTCCCCGAGTTGCCTTCCGCTGCCATCCCATCGGCCACAATGTAAGTCGCCGGTGGGATGGCAGACACGGCGGGGCGATTTTGGGAAATCGCCGAAAAAGACTCGCCAGTCTTTTTCGGCGATTAGCGCGAAATCGCGCCGCCGCGTCTGCCATCCCGCCGGCGACTTACATGTTCGCCGGTGGGATGGCAGGGGAAGGCAACTCAGGGAGATTAGTCGCCCGCGAACAGGGAGTTTTGCCGCGGGCGACTAATCTTCCCGTGTGCCAGAGCCCTTATAGTTGAAAAGTCTTTGTTTATTAAAGGTTTATAACTGAATATAACATACGTTTTGTGAAATGCTATTTAAAAGCTAAATACCCTCAGACATTTTGACTTCTATTTGAAATGTGGTGCAGTTTTATGCTTTTTGATCAGAAGTGTCATGTGAATCAAAACCCAGATAAGACTGTATTGCCCTGCAAATGCAAATAGAGATGTCCATCAGTAGAAGCAGATAACTGACATTCATTGAGGATAAACAGGCCTTTATGTAAATATATTTGATATGGTATACCAAAATTCAAGAGGATATCATAGAGTGTACATTTAAGTAGTGGACCGTAGTGATATTACTAAAATTTCCTGTGCACCCCAGCAATTTTTTTCAAGTCAGGTGCCCCAAGGCAGAGGGGGGGCTTGAGTGACACATTGGTTGTTCGCCTTTAATTTAACTTTTAGAGGCATATTTATCAAAGTATGATTGCTTCCAAATACAAAAAATTGTATTTTTCTAAGTTTTCGTACTATGCGTATTTTTGCGACTTTTTCATTAATTTGTGTGACTTTTTCGTACCTTGCGACAATTTGTGTGACAAAATCGTATTTGTTGCGCCGAGTACGAAAGTTTCAGATTCATTAAAGCTTCGTTATCGTAACTTTCCTTGGGCCAGGTTGGAGCTGCAGAGTGCCATTGAGTCCTGTGGGAGGCTTCCAAAATCATGCACAAAAGGATCAAAGTCAGAAAGGTTTTCCTGCTGTTTACAATCGTTCAGATACGAAAATTTTGTGACTTTCGGATCGCCAATACGATTTTATCTTGACTATTACAATTTTTTCGGAAGCATATTTGTGACATTTCCGTTCATCAGAAATTATCGTATCTAATCCGAATTTTACCCATTTCATGATTCGAACTCGTGCTTTGATGAATCTGCCCCTTAGTATGATGAAGACAGTGCTATTCTGAGACAATTTGCAATTGGTATTCATATTTTATTTGTGGTTTTTGAATTATTTAGCTTTTTGTTTAGTAGCTTTCCAGTTGGGAATTTCAGCAGCTATCTGGTTGCTAGGGTCCAAATTACCCTAGCAACCAGGCAGTGGTTTGAAAGAGAGACTGGGAATATGAATAGGAGAGGAGCTGAATAGAAAGATAAGTAAAAAAAAAAAAAAAAAGCTGGAAGTGTCTGAAGAAGAAAACAAAAAATAAAAAAACTATAACAAAAAATGAAAATTTATTGGAAAGTTGCTAGCAATTGTCTATTCTATAACATATGAACTTGAAGGTGAACCACCCCATGTCAGGTTTTTGAGCAAAAATACTTAGTGTTACCAATGTGTTACCTTGCTTCGGTTGCTGTTATGATGCTCAGTTACTGTGGATGGTTACAATGACATGCTATTTATTTTGATTGCCATTTATAATCAACTTGTTTTGTTTGCCTTGTCTTCATAAAAATAATGAATTGCAGATAAGGCAGCCTTATGTGTTGTAGAAATAGAAATGTTATTCCAATATTTACACCTTTAACATGCCACATGTAAGAAAATTGACTATGATTTAACTTGCACGTAGCAAATGCTCGCTAATGACTGGGTGTTAAGTTTGAAATTTTCTTGATCTATATTTTTTAGGTTATATACAACAAGAACAAATCAATCCCACCATTTAATGTGGATGCACTTAAGACAGAGACTGAATACAAAAGCCGGTTTAAAGGGTCTCCACCTGCTAAAGGTCCAGTGTTGAGGAAGGATTGGGAAGAAAAACATGTACCTAAATATGAACCAGAGGACCCCTCCATTAAGAGAAAGGTAAAACAGTTTCTCAGAGTTGAAAAAAAGAACAAAAAAAAAACCTCCATCCTATAAGCACTCTTTGCATTGTTGAGAAAATGATATAGACCATTGCCTATAACCCTTTAACAGCTACCTATAAGTCTATGAAAATGTGTTTTAACTGTTAATTGATGCGTATATTTTGTGATTGCTTTGGGTTTGTCTAGGGAATTCTGGCGGCTTTTTATTGAACTTCTTTATGGGCCACATGTAAAACCGTACACTTTTTTTTGCACTTTTATAATCTCTTAATCCTTGCTGGAAACCTTACTATCTATTACATGTAGGGGATCTGTTATTTGAAAACCTGTAATCGAAAAAGCTCTGGCATACAGTTTTCCATGGGGCCTTATTTAAACAAACATTCCTTCATTATTATTTTTTGTCTATAATATTAAAACACTACTTTGTGATTGATTGTTATTAAACCGACCATTCACCCATATTGATGAGGAAACAATTTTATTGTGTTTAGATTTTGTATTTTGTAGCTTTAAGACACAGAGTACAGGACCACAAGAGATTACAGCAGGCACTCAAGTAGATCCCACCAAAGAAAAGGAAATCTTTATTTTAAGCAGCTGTAGGACACTCCATAGCTTTATGTGTTTCATGCACACAGGCACTTAATCATAGGCTTATAAGGCCACAAGATATAAATCCAGAAAACTGCAGTTCCTAGCATCCGAGATAATAGATCTTATACCTGTGTCTTCTGTTGGAGATACTTTTCACTTTACTACATAATGTTCAGTGATAATCCTAGTAAAATGAATTCATATATAATAAGCACAACACAGTAACTTAGTATGCAATTTTAGGTTTCTTAAAGGATAATGCAAGTCAAAATTTAAAAAGCATACTGCCCAATAGTCCTCCTATTGTTTAGTAAAAACGCCACACTTTTGGCTCACCTAATCAAATATTTACTCAGTCACAATTCTTCACATTTTCTATCTGTTTTCTTGAACAGGCAGCCATCTTTAAAAAGGTATTCTCCCTTCCTTTCCCTCCTTGCTTCATACTGCACATGTGTTTCAATGCTGTTTATGAAGTTGCGTATATGGGGGGGGGGGCAAATTTATGATTGCTCGAGCAATCTGGAAGGAAGCCCTACGGGAATTAAGGGGAAAAACTCATTAGTTGAGGTATTTTTCCCCCAAGCTGCCTTTCTTAAAAAAGAGAAAGCTTGCTCAAGGAAAAATACCTCAAGTAATGAGGTTTTTTCACCCAGAACCCCATTTGAGTTCCTTAACTCACGCAGAGTTTTCTTTGTGATATCTGAAAGGCTATGATAAATATGCCCTTGGTGTCTTTGCCAACTATATCTTGTTACATGTGCATCATAGGTATAGGTAAAGGCAATGTTGTATCTCCTCCACTGAGGAACTAAATCACAAATGATGATGATTTATTAAGCTTACATGATAAACATATTATGTGTTTAGCTTGTGTCACACAGGGAGCGTAGCAGCTCAGTAAAGGTGGTTACAAACAGATTTCATTGTTTTCTATAGGGCAATTGGCCTATTATGCCCAACTGGCCAGCTAGAAGTAGTGGCTGTTAATATTCTGAACTGACATAGGCCTTACTAAGGTAATTTTTTTTTTATCTTATATGATTAGTTTATTATTATAAAAACAAGTTTAGTGGTAAACGTGCAGAGATTTTTTTTTATATAAGTGCTTTAAACAGAAATCTCTTTTGCCCAGGAAAAAAGGATACAAATAAATGAGGCAATATGCAGCCCTCCAAAGAATGACAAATCCGAAACAGAAGCAAAGCAAAGGATCCATGCTAGGAAACATAAAGAAAAAGTTATTCAGCAACTTAAGCATTCTTCCAAAAGCTGCAGGTATGCAATGCCTTGTTAGTGAATAAAATTCTTCATGCTTTCATTCGTTTCTTAGTAACAATGAAAGGGAAGATTCAGAATAAGATCTCTATAACCTCCCCCCCACACAGTGGGTAAAGCACATAAATATATATCCAAAATAAAACTGTGCAGTAATTAAACATAACCTTAGTAGATGTTAAAATCCACATCTCTTTGTAGATTAAAATTGTTAGTAAATTTCTAGTTAAACAATATTTTGTGCTAATATTTCCCTTCTACTGAAGTGGGCAGTGGCGTTATAGTAAGGAGTTGGAGTGTCCAAGCTCATCCATTGTGTTTAACAAAGTTCTCCCACATAGCAGGAATTTAAGATTATAGAATCAAGCATCCCTCCAGCACTTTTTGAAGTTAGGGTGAAGACACGGAGCTACTTAGTAGCAGCTACTTGTCATGGCTGCTAAAATAGACAATGCTGATCATTTACTGATAATTGTCTTTACAATTATCAGTATTGTCTATGGCAGGGTATTTACTGACAGTTAGTAGCCGTGACAAGAAGCTGCTACTAAGTAGCTACGTGTTTCTTCCCACTTAAAGGACATGTCAACCCCAAAAATATTTTTTTTACCTAATAAAAGAAAACTTAATTCTAAGCAACTTTCAATATACATTCATTACATAGCTGTAATGTTTTTTTTAGTCTTTTGTATATATAACTGCTATTAAAAGCAGTGTCTGCCAGTCCTTTCTATTCCCTGCCCTGGTGGCTCTGGCACTTGAAACCATGTATCAAACACCAGCAGATTATACAGACCTGCCTTGCAGGAGGAGCCTGGCACTTGCAACATTGTTTAAAAAATAACAACCAGGAGTTCAGCAAATGCTGCTTTCAATAGCAATTACATTTACAAATAACTTTTAAAGCACTAATAACTTTTAATAAATTGATATTGGAAAGTTATTTAGTTATGTTTTCTTTTATTAGGCAAAAAATTATTTTTGGGGTTGACATGTCCTTTAAGGTTCTAGCATCTTCTTACAGGCTTTTAGAGGGATATAGTGGGAGGGCTCGTACGTACATAAGGGACAAGAGTGCATTATAAGTTGTTTTTATGAGAGCTTGGTATGTTTATATATTACTGTTTTGCTTTCTAAGCAACAGTTGCTGACCCCTCCTTTTGCTTACACTGCTGCTTTTCCAGGGGGCAGTGTCAAACAGTGTAAATTCTGGGAAATTTACTGTAATTACTTTAATGCACATATGCAGTTGGGTCTATCCATTGACTCAAGGTTTTCATTACTGAACTATAGCCCCTTGCACTCCCTAACATCCATAGGCTGTAGTTAATTTGTGGAAGTTGTAGTTTGATAACAGCTGGAAGGGCTGGGGGAACTAATTAAATCTGGCAGCCAATGCCAAAAGGAGTAGAGACTGTGCTCATTTAGTGGAGCCATTTTGTCATTTGTCATTTTGGATCATCATTAACTAATGTTACAGCAGTAGGGGAACAGGAGGTTTTTAGCAGCCCAGATAAATGTTACAGTGCATTGTTCTACATAGACTAACTGTGTCACAGAACATAAAGGAGCTCATAATATCCAATTTCCTGTGGCTTTATACATTTATTAGACTTATACAAAAGAAAAATAAAAAAACTAAAAAACATTTTCCACTTAAAGTGGCACTATATCTATTTACCTGTCAATCACTCTGAATTCTTGCATACAACCTAAATGTGGGGAAAACTTTGCTTTCACATCAGACCAGGGCACACCATTACAAAGCATGTCAGCATTCATTTTAGTGGAAAAGGTTTAGTGATAACCTATTTAAATGGCAATGACGATGAACCATAGAAGCCAAAAGTCTAGATAAGCGTTGTCTGTTTGTGAACAAGTATATTGTCTGCTTTGTCTGGCGCATTCTCTTTAGTCATCAATTCCTTTAGTAACCTCTAGCTCAGGGTTTCGCCATAGTGATGTGTGGACTGGCCCAAAACTCGCTGGACTAATGGGTTTACATGTGCGTTGGGCAGGGGGTTTCAGCTTCCTTACAACTTCTGCAGACCGCAAGCAGGTTCGGGCTGAACCCACCCCGCCCACGACCCTACTATGCCCCATTATCCCCTCCAGAGCTCAGTATTTATAGATTTCCGTTTGTGCACCCTGCTATTTTGCAGTGTTTTTCCTAAAGGCCTTGTGCTTTTCATAGTCAGGCCTCAATACACAAATTACAGACCTTGTAAGCACAACAACTAGATTGCAGTGTTTAATATTCGTATTGCTTTTGGATTATTAATTCTAGTATAAATGCTCGATCAAGTATTCATTTCAATTTAAAGGTAGATAAGAAGAGGAGCTCGATTGTTTCTTGACTGTCTATGATCAGTACTGTACTTTAGCGCAAAAATAGTATAACATTTCCAATGAACCATACCGTCAATTTAACAGTACAAGATTAGCAAGACCTTACTTCATAGAGGTTTTCTATTGGTATTTCTGCATGTAAAAATGTGCTCACAAAATGGTTGTTTCTTTATTCAATTTAAGGAGAATTAAATCAGAGTATACTTCAAACTTTTTATCACCATCTGAATATTTATACAAAGATGGAGCTTGGGTGAGGGCAAAGAAACAAATGCATGAGCAGGTGAGTAAACCATCTATTTATGGAGATGGACATGTTTCCCTAAACATTTATTTGAATTCTACTGTCTGGATAAATTTGACAGCAGTGCCTGCACAATTGTAAAGTAGTACAAATAATAGGGATTCATCTAACTTGTTCTGCTGAATGTGTGTGTGTGTGTGTGTCGTAATACCACAATTGTAAATCAAAAGGCCTGTAGGTTAAATGAGAGAAGTAATGTGCTTAAAAAAGATGTGTTTCAGACTGGATTATTGAAATTTCTCCAAAAACATTACTAGTCCCACCCATCTGTTCCCCTTCTTGCTACCTCAATTCCCAGACTGTGCAGGAGAGCCAGTGGCACTCAGCACACTGCATTGTAGAATAGGAACCAATCAGCAGCTAGGCTGATCTGGTAGGGAACTGAAGCCTGTATTTGTTTGTGTGAAGAATAGGGGGAATTTTTACTTATGCTATATGTCTCTTTAAGTTTGCATATGTTTTTTTTCAATAATCTATACATCTGACATTTAGGCCAAATTGCCGTTGTTTGCGTCTAATGTTGATTACCCTGCTAAACTACGTCTGTTTTATTTCATTAAAAAGGCATGGTTTAAGTTTATAGGAATTCTCAGCATGTTAGTGTTAAGTCTAATGAGTGTGGATTTCCATCAGTGCTACAGTTATACCACCAGTATATCACATGAATGTTCTGGGCTGCACTAGGGGGGCCTGATACTAGTGTTTCATTGATACATTGCCTTGCAAGTTTGATCCAAGCCTTATTTTTTGACAGAGCCAACAATGAGAAGAAGGATGGAAAAAAGAGCTAAGCCCTAACTCGAAATTTACAACCCATACCTAGACCAGTCTGCTTTTGACCAAAATGCAATTTGAACAGAGTTGCCTGCATGACAGGGAATTAAGCACTTGAGTTCATAAGTCTTACCTAGTAAAAACATATAAAACATAATAGCACACCAGTCCCAATGGAGTAGTTCTGACTCTCCAAAGGAAATGCAATGTAGAAAAATGTCATATAAATAATTTAGTTCCAGTATCAGAAAGACTTTTAGATTTTAATTCATTTCCAAATCTTAAAATGCATAACTAAATAGTGAATGAAAAAAGAACCTTGCGAAAATGTCAACATTACAAGACTTACCAAAAAGTAAACGTTAACACAGAAAGCAAGATACTGTTAAACATGAACTCCTTAACCTAACGGCATCCTTTTTTTTGTCTAAGCTGTATAGCTCTGCAGTATGCCACTTAGAAACTAATGGCATCTTAACTGCAGGTTGCTGTAAATTTGGCCTGACTGACTGTACCAGACTGCACATTTGGTTCACTTAGGGGCTTATTTATAAATTTTCAAATATGTGTATTCAAGTTTGTTTTTCTAAATTGATGAAGCTTGCATATTGGATGGTCACTTATTTATTAATAAGGAAAACCCGTGTTAAGTATTGTCACTCTGCCAGTCCAAGCACTTGTATCAGTTTTCCCATATTGTCTGGCTTCAATCAGACTGAACACTGTAGTCTGCTCATGCTTCTATTTTACATTCAGAGAGTACACATTAAAAAAGATAGGGTTCCTGTATATGAAAAACCAAAGTAAACAAAGTGGCCTGCAATGGACTGTATGCCTGCAATGGACTGTATGCAATATGGTACCATTATCAAAGAGAATACCTGAATATACTCATTATGGGTGGATTTATGATAAATAATAGTAGTGGCAAGTGTTAAAAACTATGTGTATAGCAATATATCAAGTAACCATAAATTCCTTTTGCTGCTGTTCCAAACACTAGACGCTAGATGGCAGAGTACATAAAACAACTGAACAACTGCAACATTTTTTTTTCTATTGATGAAAGAAATGTACTATATCATTAAATAATGTTTAGCTTAATGTATATGTATTTCTTTTTATGGGAAATATAAGGGTACAGAATGCCAAATGTTCACATTTTACAGGCAGAAGGTAAAGTACTTCTGAGGTGTAGCAACAGCAGTTTTTACAAATAAAAACTACATTTTTAAATAACTACATTTTACAATGCCACATGCAGGTATATAGGTGAATAGAGATGTGGAAATGAAGAAACTTGTGGTCATAAGATCACAGGTTTGGGTAGCCCTGCGCTTACTGTTCTTCTGATAAACATGCAAGTAAATAAAGTAGTTTATAGTTACAAAAGAAGGAGATTTAATATTTAGTTGTTAAGGGCACATTTACTTAAATTCTATTTCTTTTAATTTTTTTTTTTTTTTAAATTTGACTAAATTAATTTCCACGAATGTCTGACATTTACTAATAAAAATCAAATATGAAGTCTGTGCGAGAAAAACTGCCACTTTTTCTAATTGTTGCTCCGACAACAAATTTTTGGAGTTGCCAGACCAAAACCTCTACTTTATCAGCGTAAATAATCCAAAACCTCTAAAGTTTCCAGACAAATGAAGGATCTTTAAGGAAAGGGAAAGAACCTCTGCCATTGACATGATCTCGGCAAGGTTTAGCTGGCGAATCATTTGGCACCCAGGCCAAAAAAAAAAAATAACAGGTGGCTTATGGAGACCCTATGGGAGAGTACCTGATCAATAGGCTGTGGGAGCAACCTAAGTCAGATTTTCTTTTCAAGGAGAAAATGTTTCAATCCCCAGTTTCCGCATAATTATTTACAACTACAATATTCATTATCTTTGCTGCTTTCTTTTCTTCATAATTACATAATGGTCTGTGTTCCTCTTTTTAGGATTCTCATCTCCCTCTAGGCGCCCTGTGGGTTGCAGAGGTTGGTTACATTAACTTTCGAATTTGCATTTGTAAGATGGCATTGTGTACCCCTGGTCCAATATGTCATGAGTGTATGTGCACTTTTCTGTATTTGTGCGCTTATGTTTTTTTGCTTTGTTAACATTAGGCTGTTCATTCCCTGCTTATGTGATCTGTATTCATTCATTAGTACATATTTCTTTTGTAAATTATCTTTTTAACTCATTCTAATAGTCATGGGATTTTAATAATATCATCATAATAAAATGATTCATATATAATATATGATTCATGAACAAACCACATCTAAATCTTCTTAAATCTGAAACATTTTCTCACTTTTGACCAGATAAATGAATTACGAGAGAAGGCTGACTATTACAGACGTCGTGAACAGGGAACTCACTTCTCCCGGAATCACTTGAATCAGATACTTTCTGTAAACAATAAATTCTGGGATGTGTCTTCGAATTCTAGCAGCGAGGAGCAAGTGAGCCACAATATAAAAGCTCTAGATCTGGCTGGGTATGTCTGATATCTTGAGATCAAACTCTGGCAGTATTTCAAATGACATTCTTTAGAATGCTGCTTCTTGTGTCACCTTTTGGGGGTATAACATTATAAAAAAAAATTCCCACCTAAAGATCAAACATTTAAAATATCAAGCTTTTACTGGCTATATTATTTTTGACACACACCCCTAAAAACTAAACTGCTAGGTAAAAAAATCATACACTTTATTAATTTGCTTCTTATTGTTTATATTGTCTTTTCCTCAGTAAAATAGGTTGCCAGCTTTCTAAGCTGTTAAAATTTTAGAGAGAAGTTGATACATTTCCTAGTAGCATGAGAGGATTGTCAGAACCTAATGTACTATTTGCTCAGTAACAGGTTTTAGTATACTTTTACTCAGTAAGGAGCTGCTGACGATTAGAAGTTTATTAACTAATTTATAAAATTCTAACAATTTACAGTGTTAGGGGCCAAATGTTGGCAAACATAAAAACCTACATTTTTAGAAACATTGTGAAAATATAATGTACTTATTTGCAGTGTACTATTGAAAATTATATGTTTTGTGAAGTTGAAGTTCCCCTTTAAAAACCCTGAGGTCAAAGTAGAATTAAAAACAACAAAGACAATTTTAAAAGCGATAACTGCGTTTAACATAATGTATTTACATTGTTCCATTTTCATTCATAGGACAACAGAAAACAATATTTTATTTTTATTTATGCTTTATTGTTGCTGTATTATAGAAATGCCATTGATTTTTACTGTAAAATGACCTTTAGTCTCTTGTATAAATATTTGTATTGTTGCTTTAAATCAAGTTTCTTTTGGATTTTAGATTTCAGGCGCATTCGAAGAAGGAAAATGTGCACAAATCCTCCATAGAAGAGAATGAAGATACTGGGACTCTGGGGATTTCTGATGTTCCCACTGTCCCAGTTAGAAGAAGGCTTGTTTGGGATGAAAATAACAATTCAGAACTGGCACAAGAAAGAGCAGCACTGACAGTGGAGGATAAAAATGTGGAAACAACAGATGCTGACGTGGTAGAGGATGCAGAGGAGATGCATGCTATTAGTGAAGAAGTGAAAAGGCCTGATAGGTAGGATTTCAAATAATAATTTCTGTTATTGGAATCTTTCTGACAAACCAGACAAAATGTACAAGTACTAGGGCATCTGGTTAATAGTGACAGTAATATTATCTCATTTATGATCAATGTTTAGCCAAGTCGATAAAAAAAAAAAAAAATCACATGGTTTTTCAGCTTGCTGCTGAATGACATTACTAAAAATGTTTGTTTGGTTTTTTTTCCCCACAAGCTGGCATTTGGCATAAATTAAAAGCTCCCTGTGTTTATTTTTGTCAAAAACCTGTTCATGGAAAAAAATCACTTGCGTTTGTTAAAAAAATGTTATTCAGCAGCAAGCCAGAACATTCGATTGCTGATGTTTTTTCATCAATTAGTTTCCTGAACGCAGATGGGTAAGCGTTATTAAATCTGACCCTATATGTTTGTTCCAAAAAAAGAAACATACATTGGATCAACAAAGACTTTACATGTTTAGAAAGCAAACTTTAGCACCCAAAAATTATTACTTCAGCAGTCAGATTGTGAAAAATACAAAACAATAATGGTTGCTAATTAAATTATATGGTACTTAAATGCTTAAGCAAAATTACTGTGAAACGATATTCCTCATGGAATACACCCTAGGGTACTTTTAGCCAGGCTACATTTTCTGATGTTCTGACTCCCTTTCATCTAGTATGGTACGTATGGACCTGAGGAAAGCTGATTCCAATATTAAAAAAGGGATAACAGTCTTACAAACTGGCGATAACAGGGCTGTAAGTCTGATGTCTGTTGTGGACAAGCTATTTGAATGTTTGCTGAAGGGACACATTCAAGATAATGTTCTGAAAAATGGTATGGTGAAGGACAGATAATATCAGACAAGTATAGTAGTGTTTTATAATGAGTTAAATAAGGAAAAGTTATGATACAGTGCCACATAAATGTCTGATTCTTACGTTAAGGTTTGTTTGTCTTAGCTTAGGTTTGTTTTTACATATATAGAAGATTGGCTTAAAGAAGCTTTCCACTGTTATCTAATGTGCTCCCTTTCTGTTCCCTCCCCACAGGCTGTCTATTTCAGTGAACAGTGTCTCTGATAGTAAAGCTGGCCTATACAATCAGGACAGTGCAGTGGAACTAGCAAACACCATCTTCTGAATCATTGTGTTCTCTTCAAATCAGTTCAGTGACACAGATTTACCTTAGCAGAGCTCTAGAATTACCTTCAACTATGCATGCTCCAGCAAGCCCTGTGTCGCCAAACTGAGTCGAACAAAACATAAAAAATTCAGGTGAAGGTGCCTGCTAGCTTTCTTGACTTAATCCAACTGCGTGTGATTTGTGTTAGTAAATTTTGTGGTGCAGGTATTGTCAGTTGACTCATGGTCGTTGACATTTTCAAAGATTAGCTTCTGAATGCACTGGGTCTCTAAAAGCATAATTTGACATACTGAACTGCTTGTTGGACACCTAAATACTATTGCAATACATTTTAAATATTAAATAGACAGCAGCAGATGCAATAATATACACCTGAACAACCTTACATGCATTATGTGTAACCCATAGGTACATTTCATGATATTTACTATATTTCCATCTGCTACCTTTTTAAAAACCTTTTGTTTTTCCACCAGTCTCAGTATTAGCTTAGCTACTCAGCTATTACTTGTATGTAATTCAGTAGTGCAAGGTGTATGACTCAGCAGGAAGAGGTGAGCTCAACGTTATTTACCACAATACGCAGTGGAACTGCTTTCCTAGCCACAAAATTGGGTGCTTTAGTGAAGTAAGGATTTTTCCCTTGTTCCACCTTTCTTTTATATTAAAAGTTCTGAGTTGTAATAGTAATGCAATAATTATAAAGAGTCTACAAAGATAGGCCTTTGGCATTGGAAGTATTTGTGTAACAGGTCCCTATGACTATGCTGTGCATCAGTCTTTAGCAGTTCTCTGTGGCTTGTGGTTATTATCAAAAATCTATTTTATACAGTTTTTGTTTAGTGCTAAAACTAGGTAAACTCTGGCACATGCCCAGAAGGGTGAATTCAAACTTAAATTAAGTAACAAATACTTACAATGCTTGAAGCATATATATGGTTATATATAACTATAAAGTATATTATGCTCTTTGCTTACCATATATACAATACAGTCATTGAACTGTAGCTATCATAAAAGGCGTAATATCTTTCCAAGACAGAATTAAATTTTAAGTCATGACCCCATCAGGCTCAACCATGCCTGTCCACCAATCCCTGCACTCTTTGCTGCTTGGTTGCCCCCTTTTTTCCAGAACCAGGACAGTCCTTGCTTAACAGAGACAGTTAGGAAGGTGTTGTGAGTTTACTCCTATGTCTCAAATTATATGATTGCAGTCTTCTGTAGTGGAGTGACCTATTGCAATTATACTGGGTTCATTAACTGCATCATTTCAATGATAGCTAATATGAGAATTGCATGGTGCTGAGGACTACAGGAGGACCAGTTACAGAGCCTCTATGTACAAGTATGGGACCCATTATCCAGAATGCTCTGGACCTGGGGTTCTGGGGTTCTCCAGATAAGGGGTCCTTACGTAATTCGGATCTCCTACCTTAACTCTATTAAAGAAATCATTTAAACATTAAATAAACCCAATAGGTTTGTTTTGGCTCCGATAAGGATTAATTATATCTTAGTTGGGATCAAGTACAAGATACTGTTTTATTATTACAGAGAATAAGGAAATCATTTTTTAAAAATGTGAATTATTTAATTAAAATGGAGTCTATGGGAGATGGCCTTTTTGTAATTTGGAACTTTCTGGATAATGGGTTTCTGGATAAGGGGTCTGATACCTGTAGTTGACTCTAGTAAAGATTCTTAGAAATGTCTGTTCTTTGCATTTATTTATGTAATGATTTGTAATAATGTTGGTAATTGGTTGTATGTTACTTTTTCATTTGTTCTTCATTTCATGTTTTTTCACCTTTTTTTTTTTTGTCATTACAGACTGCATAGTACAACAACAAATCCTTCAGTGGATGGGCTAGAATGCATCTCATTGCCTTCAGAGGAAGGTGGCCGTTTACCCACTCCAAAACTGAAAGAATTTGGATTATCACAGAGGACTCATCATGATCGCACCACACCATCCACAGGTATTGTAAAACAGAATGGCATAATGTACAAGAGAAGAAGGTTACAAGTAGAGACCTATATTACCTTGACATGGTACAAGGTACTGTTTTATTAAAGTGATACTGGCACACAAAAATCTACGTTTTAAACTATGAATCTACTTAAAAAGTTACCTATAGGTCATGTTGATCATTTTTTGCTCATAGTGCTGCTTTTGTAAGCAATTGTTACTTGAAGTTTCTAAACCTGACTGTCCCTTCCCAACCTGTCAGTTATAGCTTCTAATGCTAACGGACTCCTGCTGCACAAATATGGCAGCCCCCTCATAAAGAAAAATGGGGCATCAGATGGGTAATGTAAAAGCATCAGGCCAATACTTTTATGGCAAAATTATAAATTACATGCAAAGACATTATTATGAAAGATGTAAAAAAGGTTTCATTTCTGGTGTTGGTATCTCTTTAATAAAGAGAAAAAAGACATTATTACAGAGAAAATGGAATTTATTTTTAAAAAGTAGATTTATTTGCTTATAATGGCATCAATCGGAAAAACCTTCCTGTAATTCAGAGCTTTCTGGAAAATGGGTTTCCAGAATATGGATCCCATACCAGTGTGTGTGTGTGCGCGCCATTTTCATGGGGTATTTAAGATTTGCACAAATTTGTTATGGCCCAAAAAGTAGTCAAAAAGTTGGACACAAGTGATATATATGTGAAATTGTGCACCTCGACAGAACGTTTGGAGACGTAAACAACTGTTTATGGTGTGCACCCTACGTCTCGCTCTTTTTTAGTACCTTTAATGTACTTTTAATAAATGGTATTTTAAGTTCAACTGAAATGTGTGGCCCTGGAACTGTCAGGTTCTAAGTAGAGACTAAAGAAAAAGGCATAGGGTCAAGAGAACAAGTTGTAAATGGGAATAGGAGACGCGGATTGGATATGTTATTGTATATGAGAGTACTGGAGTCATCTTGTTTGGCATTTGACTGTTGAGGAATATGCTTGCCGCGTGGGCTTTTCTCCACATACACTCTACAGATCGTGTACACGAGTGCAAAAATCTTGATCATGAATTCCGCCAGCAATGGAGGTTTGACTACAAGTGTGCAGTGATTGTAAGGATGTGTGTGTCAATTGTGGAAGAAAGTGTTTTGTTATTGTGACACAAGTATCATAATCAGAAGATACCTAATAGAGGAGAGACTGGACTTGAGTCAGTGAACTAGGGAAGGCAGGTCAATAGATTTTTTTTTCAAAATTGGTACAGTGGGGAAGGAGTAGTTGTAGTGGAAGAGTGTGAGACAGGTCTAGATAGAGTGGGTTAACACAGTTATGTTGGTTGTGTATTTACCAATTGCTGCTAATATATACAGTGGCTTGCAAAAGTATTCGGCCCCCTTGAACTTTTCCACATTTTGTCACATTACAGCCACAAACATGAATCAATTTTATTGGAATTCCACGTGAAAGACCAATACAAAGTGGTGTACACGTGAGAAGTGGAACGAAAATCATACATGATTCCAAACATTTTTTACAAATAAATAACTGCAAAGTGGGGTGTGCGTAATTATTCAGCCCCCTGAGTCAGTACTTTGTAGAACCACCTTTTGCTGCAATTACAGCTGCCAGTCTTTTAGGGTATGTCTCTACCAGCTTTGCACATCTAGAGACTGAAATCCTTGCCCATTCTTCTTTGCAAAACAGCTCCAGCTCAGTCAGATTAGATGGACAGCGTTTGTGAACAGCAGTTTTCAGATCTTGCCACAGATTCTCGATTGGATTTAGATCTGGACTTTGACTGGGCCATTCTAACACATGGTTATGTTTTGTTTTAAACCATTCCATTGTTGCCCTGGCTTTATGTTTAGGGTCGTTGTCCTGCTGGAAGGTGAACCTCCGCCCCAGTCTCAAGTCTTTTGCAGACTCCAAGAGGTTTTCTTCCAAGATTGCCCTGTATTTGGCTCCATCCATCTTCCCATCAACTCTGACCAGCTTCCCTGTCCCTGCTGAAGAGAAGCACCCCCAGAGCATGATGCTGCCACCACCATATTTGACAGTGGGGATGGTGTGTTCAGAGTGATGTGCAGTGTTAGTTTTCCGCCACACAGCGTTTTGCATTTTGGCCAAAAAGTTCCATTTTGGTCTCATCTGACCAGAGCACCTTCTTCCACATGTTTGCTGTGTCCCCCACATGGCTTGTGGCAAACTGCAAACGGGACTTATTATGGTTTTCTGTTAAAGGAACAGTAACACCAAAAAATGAAAGAGCTTTAAAGTAATAAAAATATAATGTACTGTTGCCCTGCACTGGTAAAACTGGTGTGTTTGCTACAGTAACACTACTATAATTTATATAATAAGCTGCTGTGTAGCCACGGGGGCAGCCATTCAAGCTGGAAAAAAGGAGAAAAGGCACAGGTTACATTGCAGATAACGGATAAGTTCTGTAGAATACAATAGTGTTTTATCTGTTATCTGCTATGTGCCTGTGCCTTTTCTCCTTTGAATGGCTGCCTCCATGGCTACATAGCAGCTTATTTATATAAATTATAGTAGACTTTCTGAAGTAAACACAGAACTTTTACCAGTGCAGGGCAGCAGCACATTATATTTTAGTTACTTTTATACACTTTCATTTTTTGGTGTTACTGTTCCTTTAACAATGGCTTTCTTCTTGCCACTCTTCCATAAAGGCCAAGTTTGTGCAGTGCACGACTAATAGTTGTCCTATGGACAGATTCCCCCACCTGAGCTGTAGATCTCTGCAGCTCCCCCAGAGTCACCATGGGCCTCTTGGCTGCATTTCTGATCAGCGCTCTCCTTGTTCGGCCTGTGAGTTTAGGTGGACGGCCTTGTCTTGGTAGGTTTGCAGTTGTGCCATACTCCTTCCATTTCTGAATGATCGCTTGAACAGTGCTCCGTGGGATGTTCAAGGCTTTGGAAATCTTTTGGTAGCCTAACCCTGCTTTAAATTTCTCAATAACTTTATCCCTGACCTGTCTGGGGTGTTCTTTGGACTTCATGGTGTTGTTGCTCCCAATATTCTCTTAGACAACCTCTGAGGCCGTCACAGAGCAGCTGTATTTGTACTGACATTAGATTACACACAGGTGCACTCTATTTAGTCATTAGCACTCATCAGGCAATGTCTATGGGCAACTGACTGCACTCAGACCAAAGGGGGCTGAATAATTACGCACACACCACTTTAGTTATTTATTTGTAAAAAATGTTTGGAATCATTTCAATAAAATTGATTCATGTTTGTGGCTGTAATGTGACAAAATGTGGAAAAGTTCAAGGGGGCCAAATACTTTTGCAAGCCACTATACAGTGGCTTGCAAAAGTATTTGGCCCCCTACTATTTACATGAGTGGGCTATTAAGAATGGTTTCAAATCTTATGCTATTGTCTAATTTAGCATAATTTTATTTTAAAGGAGGGGCTCTTTTAGTTTCTCCAATGAAAGAACATTTACACACACCTGAAGATAAGAAAAAAGGTTACTTTGTTAGTAGCACACCTCCAAAGAAAGCTGTCTGCAAGAAGGACATCAAAACCAAGCTCATCAAGGTAAATAGAAAATGTGGTTAACTCTAAATGAACTATGCTGCCAAATAAAATATGGCCAGTAACAGGAGATACAAAGTTAAATATAATTTCATCTTATAATTGTATTGTTTTATGTAACAAACATGACCAGGCCTAGGGTATTGCAGTTTTGTAATAAAAATTGCAAAGTAGGTAACAATAAGCAATAATCATTATTATTGAAAAGAAGGAGGCACAAAAAATCTTCAGCCACGCTTTATAGAAATTGCAAATAACATCTCAGAATAACTGAGAACACTGAACAAAGACAAATTCATTTTGGAATGGCTTATTTAGGCAGGAAACTGGCATCTCTGCAACCCACAAACATTTCAAAATGAATAAACTGGGTCTCTTTAAAACAATGCTGCTAAATAAACATTCATTACTGTTTTGTTTCTTTTTTCTTGGAAGCAAAGATTAGTTAAATTGATTCCACTTTGCCAAAAAAATAGGAACTAATGGGTTTAACACACTAAGGGGTATATTTATCATGCTGCGTAAAACATTTCCTGTGATGTTGCTAATAGCAGCCAATCAGATGCTTTGCTTTGGGTTTCTAACTGTTGAAATCTAATTGCTGATTGGTTGCCCTGGGCAACATCAGCGGTAATACTTCACTCCACTTTTTACACAGCATAATAAATATACCCCTAAATGCATAGGTGAATGTTGGGTTCAGTAAGTCTTAAAGAAAATGGATCATTTCAAGGGAAGTATTGGCCCAGCTGGTGTTCTTAGGGATCTTGACTTAGTCAGACCATTTTGTGAAATCCATTTAAACTATTATCAACAAGAAAATTAGTATTTACCCCTAATTTTTAGTCATCTTTAGGTGACTCCCCCTCAATTATTTTGCTTTCCTAGGGAGGTGCTTATCCCCAAAACTCGGAACAGGCATGCAAAGACACGATAAACTCCATTTTATAAATATTAGTATCATTATTCTATTTTGTATTTGTTAAAGTATGAATTGTTAACCAGTGTTTGCATTTAACCTTTAAAGTGATCAAGTCACTTGTTTATCATTTCAGTAAATGTACAGAACATGAAACGTAGAATCTACTGCTCTGCACAATGGTACTTTTATATGCTGGTGCTTAAAGGGTTATTGTCTAGTTTCTGTTTTAATTATCCTTTTTTTCTTCAAGGATAAAGAACTAACTGGCACACCTAACACATCACCACCTGTTGCTGGTATTAGAACAGTAGATCCGCTACCTCTAAGGGAGGATCCATGGCCAATTGCATACATTTCAAATACTTCTTCTCCTCCAAGAGTAACTGTTCCAGCAAGCAAATCCCCTGAGCCAAGAGCATATGTGTCCATGTCACCACTTTGGAACACGTCATGTCGAATACAAGGAGCACTTAGGGATCCAGAGTTTCAGCACAATGGTAAACTAATGAATAATATTTTATTCTTACTGCATTTTGTTGCCATAATAATTATGTTTTGTTTGCCATTGTGGGAGTGATACCCACCTACAGGATTTATAATATTCCCCCAAATGTTCTTTGTTCTTTGCAGTTGATGAAATCATTTCTAATTTCTAATGTACTTCATTTACAGAATGGAAAAACTCTTTTTAATATGTTGCAGACCGGTCATCCTGAAATAGCAAATCTTTTATTATAATGAACAAAAATAGCAGAATACTTTGTTTTTACAAAAATATTTATATGGCACTTAGTTGTGAACGATCAGTAAATCTATAATTATCACAGACAATATAAATTAGTGGAGACCAACATTATGTCAATTATAGCATCATTTTCTGACTTCTGGAATAGAATTCTGTTTACTTGTTTTCTGAACTTCAATGTTGGTAGTGAAAGAAAATATAAAGAAAGTATAAAACCTTTATTGGTACAAACTTGTTGGTATTTGCACTTTATTATGGTTTCTTTTGTGTCTGTGGTATACTGGGGAGCCACTGAGGCTATGCAGCCAAAGATGGACCAAAATTATGTTATGGCTGTTAAAGTAAATTGTAGACTAAGTGGTATAATTGTGTTAATAAATAATATTTTGTTTTTATGCTTATTTTACAAGTAGATGTAATCATCCTGTTGAACATTTCTGCATTTTATTTGCTTTTGTTTTTAGGGAACTTTGGCTCTCCTGGCCTCCATAGAACAGCATACTCTGATGACTGTAGTATTGACGGTATGTGTTTATTGTTGTATTAAATTGGATGATGATCTTGGTTTGATTGTTGTGAGCACATTTATTAACATGTTGCTATAAATGCCATACTTTACTATCTAAGTATAATATTCTATACAATTATACTATTTTTTGCAAATACTACAAAATGTTAGTTAAATATAAACATGTTTAAAGAGACGCCAAATACTAAAATGTCCTATTTAAATTGTACTTTGTACTGTGAAATATATGTTCTGCTATACAGTGGGGCACCTGTGCTGGTCTTTTACTCATAAGGTTTCTCTCAGTACAGGCTATGAGCAATGTCAGTTATTATTTCAGCTTATGCTGTGCCAGGTGTTATTCCATTACTGGTCTATCTTGAGGCAGGCTGTAGAAAATGATATTGCATTTTGTGGTTAGCCAAAACACTGGAAACATGGGCAAGATTCAGAATCCAAAATGAGCCAGTAACACCGTGGAGCAAGAGGGAAACTACTATTCTAGATACAACAAATACAAACTTGTAAAAATCAACCTTTTTTCACATTAGTGGCCCTTTAACAATTAAAGGGAACACTTAATATGAAGAATTGTCTTATTTGCACATAAAAGCATTGTGTAATGTTAATTAAATTCACACTACAATAATATGGGTAGCAGTTCTGCATGGCAGCACTTAGGTCTTGCTTTTGCGCTATCTACAAGGACCTGTATTAATGTGCGGATTGTAAGCTACCCTGGGGCAGGGACTGATTTGAATGATATCAGTAAAAGCATTCCTTATTTAAATCCCTACCTAATTTTTATATGCCCCAAAACCTACATTAAAAACATAAAACAGTATATCATTGTACCAACTGGTAACTTTTCATAATTATTAGCTGCCGTATCATATATATTGTGTTTTTTCACTAATGTATGTGTAAACTGCATACATGCAGTGCATCTACTGTATATAGACTATTTGCTGATTTGTGTTTCCAGATGACAGACTTTCCCAAATCTCTGAAAGGTCTGCAGCTACAGGTTCTTTGGCTTCCCAGGTCCTGGAGCGTGCACAAAGAAGAAAAGAAGATTTCTGGGGCAAGAAATGAAATATTTTTTATTGAGTTGTAATAATGTATGTACACTCTGTATTTTTTCAGATACTGCTGTGTTACAAAATTAATATAAATAGAATTTCCTCCATTTTTGTTTTTTCTAATTTCTGTTTTGTTCCTTTCTCTTTTAATGTTGTGAACTTTTTCATTTGATTGTATTAATGTTGGTTAGATAAGCACAGGTATAGGATGTTATTCAGAATGCTCAAGAGCTGGTGTTTTCTGATAAGGTATCTTTCTATAATTTGGGTTGCCATACCTTTAGTCTAATCATTCAAACATTAAATAACCCCAATAGGATTGTTTTGCCACCAATATGGATACATGTAGTTAAGTTAGGATCAAATACAATGCACTATATTGCATTATTGCAAAAAAAATAGAAAATAATTTTTATAAATTAGAACTATAACTATCTGCTAAATATGGACTCTATAAGGGATGGCCTTCCCGTAACTTCCAGATAAGGGATCCCATACCTGTGCAATATGAATCAAAAAGTGTTTGTCGTGCAGATAAAAGGAACACTGCTAGAAAGATCAAGTTTCATGCCAGACTGTTTTTCCAGCATGTCTGTCTCTACCATCTCAAACTTAATTGAGCAGGATATGCCCACTAGACCCAGTATTGGCACTTTCCAACAGGGAGGTGCTATAGTAAAGGTTTAAGGCTCAAGTGAGCATTTCATGCTGAAAATGGTCAGTAATGGTGCTTTTATTGAAGTGAATAGGAGGTTCAGGGGCTGAAATACACTGGGAGGGATTACACCCTATTAAAAAGACTAAATAGTTTCCTAGAATGAATATAAGGGCACAATATTAACTGTATCTCTGATTGTATATATTTTATAGCAAAAAGTGTTGTTGTCAAAAAATAAGATAAGTAAGTGTAACCCTTTAA
Organism: Xenopus tropicalis; assembly: GCF_000004195.4. Classification (NCBI taxonomy): domain Eukaryota; kingdom Metazoa; phylum Chordata; class Amphibia; order Anura; family Pipidae; genus Xenopus; species Xenopus tropicalis. Next base: position 58,656,250 of record NC_030679.2, on the reverse strand, counting down.
AGGCAAACAGCAGTAATCTCCTAACCACTGCTCATTTGTTACCTGTCCCAATCATATAGTCACATACTCCCTATGTGCATGAAATGTACCCTACCTCATACAGAACACTCTAACACGCTTATAGCATTTCAAGTCCAGCATGCCACATGATCATATGGTTGGGAAGATCTTAGATATTTTACATGTGCAGTCAGCACTTGACAGTGAAGATCACTATTGTAAGGAATCTCAGACAGTACGATGGTGGCTGCAAAGGTTTATGTGGAAGGCTACTTTGGTTGGATGGTTTTAGGAACGCAACAAATCCAGAATTCGATTCAGGATTTGGCCAAGATTCTGCCCTTTTCATTAGGATTCGGATCCAGTCAAATCCACATGTCTGGCCGAACTGAATACTTAAAATCACGTGACTATTTGTAATATAAACACAAAAGTGTTTTTGTCACATAAACCCGGTTCTCTTTATCTGTGGCCTTATTTCCATATGCAAATTCGGATTTGGTTCAGTATTTGGCTGAATCTTTCACAAAGGATTCGCGGTTCGGCAAGATCCCAAAATAGTGTATTTGGTGCATCCCTAAATGATTATTTCATGTAACAATTTAATAAGGAAAAATACATTTACCAATGACACTCTTAACTATTGACTGCTGTGAAAATGTCTTTGCAGTCCTGACTGGCTTTTCTTCCTCTTTAAATGGCTGCATCATTTCCTAGATGAAACTGAGAGCAGAAACTTAGCACAGTAAATAAGCTAGCCATTTTGACATCAGTGTCAACTGTTCCTAATTTATTACAAAAGTAAAATAACTTTGTAGATCTATTAAAAAGGCAGTAGCTAGGGACTTTGTAGCTGATTTGTGAGATAGAAGAATAATTAGTGCACTTAATGGTGTTTCGGCAAGCACAGCTGCTTGAAATGGGCAAACTTAACAAAATAAATAAGGAACATTTTTGTTCCCTATATGGCTGAACATAGCATAAACAGTAAGTGAAGCAAATACAGCACTGTATTGCCATAAAGAGTAATTATGTTATGATAAATAAGCACCATAATATATTACTATAATACATAAGAGCCATGAATATCCTGTAAATGATATCCTTATAAATGGTACATGGTGATGTCATTGCTTTTAATCAGTGCTTAGTGATGTCATTTCTGTCACATGGCTAACTGAAACTTGTGTATTGTAATAAATAATGTACTGCTGTTTTAAAATCTGAGGATATTAGAAGTCACCTCGGAGCTTATAGTATTATATAAGTGCTTACAGAACACCTTGGTCACTTATAATATCCTTGTATTTTCCAATAGGGGGTACATGTTTTACTACATAAAATATATAGGGAAGGAAATAGGTTGACCCTTTCCAGTGTACACTATTCAAGCTGTTTAACCATGTTGTGTGGTAATTAAAATAATTCTTCTAACAATGAACCCCCCTAACTGTTTCTAGAATTTAAAGCATTATCACCTTTTAGCAAAAGGCCATTTGGTCAACACTCAAATTGAATACAAAAAGAACAAGAGAGCTTATTATTAGGTTGCAATTGTGTTCATGTAAAATAAAATATAATATCATTTAATTATTCTACAGTTCATACTTCTACTTATAAAAAGATGAAGTTGGTTAAAAAAAAAAAAAAATCTAGGCTTACTGAAAGGAAACTTAGTACTGAACAACATGCTAAGAAGGAAGATTTACTTGTAAATATGTACCTGTGCCTAGAAAACAGGATTGCTAACCTTGTCTGCTCTAACCATACCAGCCCACAAGAGAAAATGAAACTACCTTAAACTATCCTCTTTATATGAATGCGGTCAGTTTGAAGAGAAAAGCAGTCGTGTGGCAGGTTTTGCTGACAGTACTTGGTAAAATTCCCATGATGACATTTTAAAGTGATTTATTGCATCAGTTGCGTAAACCTTTCTGATAGTTTGCTCTGTAGAATCACATTCTGGCTGCTGAATTTCCAAAGTGCATTGCTTTCAGCTAAAATGCTGGAACTTTTATGCCAGCAAATATTAATATCTTGCAATATTCCTTTAATGTGAATTAGGTGTCTGCAAGGATATCAGGGAAATGAATCGCTGTAATGCCAACAAAGCTATTTCAACTTTTTATATATTATTCTTTCATGTGACTTTTCAGATGTATTATTTTTGTGAGTTTTGTACTTAAAATAAATGCTTTGTTTTCCACTTTTGTGTGTGCGTGTTTCTAGAAGGGAACTGATGCTTTTGAACATCTTCACTGCTATTGATGGAGTCATTATAGACATCCCAAAAGCTCATAATGTCTGGATGCACTTACCACTAGCACTTTCCAGATTTTAGAGGCAACTGCTTTGGGGACAAATTAAATCCTATACAAGGGAGTGTCCCCTCAGTGTAAGGCATACTTTGGGATATTTGATATACTGGTCATCTACAAACAAACTTGAAAGGGGGCAAACTGTTGCACCTCAACACTAGCAACACAGCTGCCAAAAGAGTAATAGGGCTGAGTGTAGTGCCACTCATAGCTAATGTCTGAGGTTAGCAATTATAATCATTTGGGGAGGGGGTGCCTAACAAATTGGCTACCCCCCTGTCATTAGCCCTTCCTTCTCCTTAAAGTATGAGCTGTTTAATATACCTTGTTTTTATAAAGATCCGCAATGTGCTTTAATTTATTGTTATATCCTGGGATACAAATGCAATTTGCATGTGCAAAAGTACACTCTATGACCTGCACCAGTTGCACCAACACAAGGAACAGGCCACAGAACAATGGTGTAAGAGAGAAAGCAGACTCTGCAATGACTGGGGAGACACAAAGTATTTTATGCAGCAAGTGTTATTTCTGCCCTGTTGAGAATAATAAACTGCCTGACTGTATTGTGTCATTTGTGCTTGTCTAAATAATGAGGAGGTATTGGGTGGAAGGGCGGGCAACAGGAGGAGAGGCAGACAGACAAAGCAAATATCTAAGTTGCTCTGCCCATCACTTGCCTATCATACTGCAGATTGAGCAATACTCTGGAGTTTATTTATAAACACTGGGCAAATTTACACATTGGCAGTAACCTATAGCAACCAATCAGTAATCGGTTTTTTTTCAGCCAGCTGCAGGTTAAAGGAACAGTAACGCCAAAAAATGAAAGAGCTTTAAAGTAATAAAAATATAATGTACTGTTGCCCTGCACTGGTAAAACTGGTGTGTTTGCTACAGTAACACTACTATAATTTATATAATAAGCTGCTGTGTAGCCACGGGGGCAGCCATTCAAGCTGGAAAAAAGGAGAAAAGGCACAGGTTACATAGCAGATAACAGATAAGCTCTGTAGAATACAATAGTGTTTTATCTGTTATCTGCTATGTGCCTGTGCCTTTTCTCCTTTGAATGGCTGCCCCCATGGCTACACAGCAGCTTATTTATATAAATTATAGTAGACTTTCTGAAGTAAACACACAACTTTTACCAGTGCAGGGCAGCAGCACATTATATTTTAGTTACTTTTTTACACTTTCATTTTTTGGTGTTACTGTTAAGCAATGAAAGGCACTATTTGGTTGCCATTGGTTACTGCCCAGGGACAGATTTGCCCATTGTGTGTTCTATGACTGCAATAAAGGTATTAAGAGTGCAAGAGCTATTAGAGCAGCAAAGTGTTGCCTAAAATGTCAGTACTACATAGTGGAAATTAGTAGAGGCCTTGGGTGACAGACTTTGGTTTACACATACTTTGACAGCTTATATCAACATTACAGATATATTGATAAGTTGTAATTATTGTGTGGGAAGAAAATAGTTTCTGCCCCCATCATGACACCAGATATAATCTTATCATAAATGCTGCAAGTGACCATATGGCAGGAGACAAACTACTATTTTAGCAGAATGTTTGCTGGGAAAGTTTTCTTGAAACTCATTCATCTAAATTTCCCATTATGTCTAATGTGAAACCACACCAAAGTTAAGCCTTTACTGAACAAAGTTGAAGAAAGCATTTCTTTACCACAATACGAGGAGTTTACAATACATATGCTATGTCACATCAGTCTTTCTGCCCTCTCTGCACTCCTTCCCCATCTCCCTGCTCTCTCAGTCTCCCCTCTGTTCCTTGTTTGCCTTTTCTTTACTCATTTTCCTGATCTCCTACACCTTATTCCTGCTCCTTCCCTCATGTCGTAGCTTTTTCCAATTGTGATCTCTCTGTGTCAGCTATCTGGTCATTACTGACAATCCTTCTCTAAGATGCTTCCCTACAAAAAAATTCTGGTTCCTGGATGATGGGCATGGCACTGCATTTATTTAGCTTAAAAAAAAAAAAAACACTTTTTTTTTTAATCATTTCTAAGACTAAATAAATAAGGGCTTAAGAGTGATTCCCATGTACTTCTCACATTCGGAGACCCTTGTGAAAAATGTTCATATTTTAAATATCTTAACAAAAAATTCTACATCACAGTAGCGTTTCCATCCAGCAGGCATGTCATGTCCGATGGTAAATGTTCCATGTAGTTTACACAGATCAGTCTCATTTTACTTTGCCCTGTGTGACTACCATTTGTAGGAATGCGATGTGTCGACCCAACACCATCCCACAAAATCTGTCATGGAGTCAAGCACCTTCCTACTTATGGTAAAACATCATTTATGAAAACACATGCCAAAGCATCTGATACTGTTCCTCACAAACGACTGCTTTCTAAACTAAGGTCTATTGGTATTAGTGAAGCCGTTTGCACATGGATAGAAAACTGGCTACTGGATCGGGTACAGAGGGTGGTTGTTAATGGTACATTCTCTACTTGGAATAAGGGTCCCTCAGGGTTCTGTACTGGATCCACATTTATCTAACTTGTTCATAAATGACTTCCAGGATGTGGCATCCTTGCAACAGGATCTTGACCAACTGGCAATCTGGGCGGCTAAGTGGCAGATGAGATTTAATGTGGATAAATGTAAGGTCATGCACCTGGGATGTAAAAATATGCAGCCACTTATACCCTTAATGGGACTGCACTAGGCAAATCCATAATGGAGAAGGACCTTGGAGTCCTTGTAGATAATAAACTTGGCTGTAGCAAGCAATGCCAGGCAGCAGCTGCAAGGGCAAACAAAAATAAATGGGCATAGATTCACAGGACGAGGGGGTTATTCTTCCCCTTTACAGTGAGTGCTGGTAAGGCCCCATCTAGAATATGCCGTCCAGTTTTGGTCTCCAGTGCTCAAACGGGACATGATTGAGTTAGAGAGGGTGTAGAGAAGGGCAACTAAGCTGGTAAAGGGTATGGAAAATCTCAGTTATGAAGAAAAACTGGCCAAGTTGGGTCTGCTTACACTGGAGAAGAGGCGCTTAAGAGGTGACATGATAACTATGTATAAATATATAAGGGGATCATATAATAATCTCTCTAATGCTTTATTTACCAGTAGGTCCTTCCAACGGACACGAGGGCACCCACTCCGTTTAGAAGAAGGGAGGTTCCGTTTAAATATTCAGAAAGGATTTTTTACTGTGAGAGCTGTGAAGTTGTGGAATTCCCTCCCTAAACAAGTCGTACTGGCTGATACATTATATAGTTTTAAAAAGGGGCTGGATGGATTCTTAGCAAGTGAGGGAATACAGGGTTATGGGAGATAGCTCTTAGTACAAGTTGATCCAGGGACTGGTCTGATTGCCATCTTGGAGTCAGGAAGGAATTTTTTCCCCTCTGCAGCAAATTGGAGAGGCTTCAGATGGGGTTTTTTGCCTTCCTCTGGATCAACTAGCAGTTAATCGGGTTGTATACAGGCATTATGGTTGAATTATGGTGATAGACGTATGTCTTTTTTCAACCTAACTTGCTATGTATGTTACTATGTTACCTCTGGGTCTGCAGATTGGACATCTTAAATGATAATTAAATTATAATGAAATTTGTATGTTGACTTAATAAACACTATTCCTCATAAATCATAGCAGTAAACTTGCTATTGTGTGCTCAAATTAATTAATTTTAGCACTATGAATATCTTTATTGAAAAAAAGTGTTATGTGGACATGTGACCAGTCGCCATCACAAAAAAATCTTTAGGGGGACTGTCAGGCACCCTCAGCTGTTTGTCTCCAGGACCCTGCTCGCTTTATTGTGCAGGTGGCAAACTTTAGGGGAGTGGTGAAGGGAACTATAAAACAGCAGACCCTGCAGTCCGGCCCCCCTCCCGTGGCTGCAGGGGTTGCTGTATTGTAGTTCTCCTGCTGGTGATATACAACTGTAGGGCATGAATTTCATGGTCCAGAGACCAGTTTTTCTGCCCCTGGTAACGTGCAATACACTGCCACATAAGCAAGGCTTGATATGCAATGTGCATATGCACCTGTATTCCACACAGAAGTGTGCTAGAATGCACCCATCACCTAGGCACCACACACCAAGTTTAAGTATGTTTAAGAACCATTTTAACATTGATGACAATTATTTTTCTCTGATTACTGCAGAAACGCAAAAATGTAATTTTTCCATCCAAACACACATTTAATATACAAAACCACATGCGCATCTTTCAAGCAACTGAAAACCACTATATACAGAGAGAAACTAGTGTATTAGACCCACAATTGGGGGATTTTTGTTAATAGAAACAATTTCTGGAAATTCAGAGCTACGTGGTGTCATGTTGCTATCAATACAGAAATCTGCTCAAGCCAACGTCCATGTACTATGTATAAAAGGAGTCCACTTGCCATCGGTTTATATACTTCAAGAAAGGCAAGTTCTGGTGTATTTGTATTTGTAGGCTTGTGTCATTTTCATTACTTAAACAGGTTAAATAGAATAACATTTCTTGTTTTCTAGACTTAGATTTAAGAGCGCAACACTGAGGCTCATTACCTGTGAAATGGCTGCTTTATTTCTACAAATGCGCAAGTTTGCTGCATTTTGGATTTTATTTTGCTGCTGCTATTTGTCTGATATCCTGCTTTGTGCCCCAATGGATCCACAAGAAAACCATCCGGTTTCCAAGCAGCATCTTTGTACAATCCGGAAAACATTCTTTCTTCAGACATTCATGAAAAAGAACATTTTTGCCCTTGCTGAGCAGGTACTGTATATAAACTAACTAGACAGAGAGACGTTCATTGTGAATTATATTACATGACTGAGCAGTGCACTTCTATAGTTATGATTAGGAATCTGCAGCAATATAATATTATTTATTCTGCATAATGTAGTATGTTCCGCAGTAGCATTCTTAGTTTGCATAACAGAGCCTTTGGAACAAATATATTTACATTTGAGAGCATTTTTTTTTTTTCAAATCAGTTTTTGTTTTTTAAAATGGAATTTCTGAGATTCATAAATCAATAACTCTGCCAACTAAAATCCGTCATATTTTATAGCCATCAAATAGTTTATATCATATTAAATGGCCAAGTACAGAATCTTACCAATCTGGTATGTAGATATATAAATTTTGCCCCTTTACATCTTGAGCCAACATTTAGTTATTGGCTGTGTACTCCAGAGATCACCTGACAGGAAATAATGCAACTTTTACTGGAACAGGAAGTAGCATGGGAGTAAAAGACAGAAGTTTGTCCATAAATTGGCTGATGTGAGCTAACGTATGAGGCCTTGGCTTGCAATTTTATTTTAGAATTACCCAAAGGCACATACCACTAAAAAGTATATTTATATGAAAATGGTTTATTTAGATGAAGCAGGGTTTTACATATAAGCTGTTTTACGCAATAAATTATGCAATTTGCCTACATTGTTTGGGGGAAAAGTTTTCCTTTAAACTGAATCACAATCAGACCATTTGAGGTTTTTGTTATTATTCGAGTGATCACAGATATAAATAGACAGTAGTATAAAGCAAGTCGCTTGAGTTTAGTCATGATTTTTTTTTTTTAAATTAAAAATCTTTAAAATTATCTCTTTATCAATAAAGGCACGTATAATGGACAAGGATACAGCCAATAAAATATTTGGAAGCTATCTCTTCTTTGGCGTTAAGGTAATTAAAATATTAAAATATGTATTTGTTATGTTCATTGCAAACACATGAGAGCAATGGCATAACTATAGAGGAAGCAGACTCCACTTTGAGGGGTGCCCTGTGGGGTCTGCTTTCTCTATAGTTGATAAAAATTCCCCCTCCCAACCCGCTATCATATTTATCTCAGCTCAAGCAGGCGGGGAGCAGGGGACATGAGTGGGCAGGTGGAGGGAAGGCCTGGGTAGGGGGTGCTGTCTGCGCTGTGGCTGAAGCTTTTTCTTTGCAGGGGGGCCCGGCGCAATGTTGTTTCTCCACTAATGTAAGGGGAAATTTAATTAGAATTGCAGAAGTGCACTCATTCAAAGGGACCCCTATGTACCTCCCCATGCCCAGCCCTCATAAATACAGCAAACCAGGAAGCACTGTATTCATCAGGGAAACACAGGTCTCTACACTCCATTTTGGAGCTAAGATTGCTATTATTATTAACATTTATTTATAAAGCGCCAACATATTCCGCAGCGCTGTACAATAAGTGGATTTCATACATTGGACATACAGAGTAACATATAAAGCAATCAATAACCGATAGAAGAGGTGCCCAAAAGAGCTTACAATCTACAATGGCAATTCATCTACAGTGCAGGCTAGGGTGCGAAGTGTAAAAAGATTGTGCATAGCACCTGTCTGCACCCTGACTTGCACATAGAAAATTACACCTATGGTAATTGTTTTATATTGAATCTTCCAGTGACCAAATCCCATGCTAACCTGTCCTATCCGGCAATCAATTGCAAAATCTAATTTGTATCAACAGTCACAATTAGGAGGCTTGCCTTTCTGTTTATTTGCTGCTAGATAGGTAACCAGAAAAATATTCTGGATATAAAAATATATTGAAATAAAAACCTGCTTAAGTAACAGGGTTAATAACTGAGTTGTAGTACATTTGCAGTAATAGTTTTAAATTTGGCGAGACCTGCAGTGATATATCTTTTGTTTTTACATAGTTTATAGATGAACGTAAGGGTTAACATGGGTTAATAATGCAAGACACTGTGGTCGTTCAGAGAGATTGGGTTCGTTTGGAGTGGGGTTTTGTGTGTGTTACATTGTCAGTGTACTGTATAGGGATTTTTGAGCCATAGGCCCCATACTTTCAGTGGAACTGGGGATCCCATCCCATCATCAATAAGAACCAGGCATGTCCATATTAAGTGGTAAAAGTTGGGACTGAGTGGCATCTAGGGCATCTAGTGTCTATGTTTTGTCGGAAGTGTCGGAGAGTTAGGGGGGTTAAGAAGGCTCTGTGATGAATATATGTTTGGATTGTTCGTTCCCTTGCATATAGGGAAGCATATTTGGGGTACTCAAGGGCTTCCTCCCATTCCTCTTGAAGGGCTACAGAATGTTTAATTTATATGAACCTTTTGTATTCCTGTTTTCATGCAAAGAAATAATAATCATATTAAGTGTAATGTAGACCTTTAATTTATCTTTATTCCAGGAGAAGGATCACTGCTATTTGATGAAAAACGTGGTCAATTCCTTTGTAGAGAATGTTCTTCATGAGAGTTCTAAGAAATACCCCCACATTGATAATGCAATCGCCTTTTTCGTAAATATAGAGAAGGATTTAGCTGGTTGTGTAAGTACCATTATCTTTGCAAAATCTGTAAATAAACAATATATAAAGTAAAACTTGACACCATAAGTAATTTAATGCATGAGAGTCATTGGAATAGTATGATCACTATTACTTTAAGGTCTGACATTAAAAGGAAGAGTAACAGCAAAAAATTCTGTTTATGTAAAAAAAAAAAATTTGTAGCAGAAGTTCTAAAAGTCGTGTCCAGCACTTTTTCTTCTCCCTTTTGGCTTTTTTAACTTTAGAAAGTACCAGTTTCCATATCTGAACACAATTCATTCAGACTTACTTGCATGAAAACCCTTCAGTATTCAGTTGTAAAAAAGTTATGTGGTTTTAAAAGAGAAGGAAAGGTAAACTTACTAAGGGGGAGGCCAAAATGTTAGGTACCCCCCCAGTGATTGTAATCTTATACCCCGGGTTGGTTCTCCTGTTAGGAGAAAACCACACCAGCCTTCTTTAAGTAATCTTGGGGATATATTAGTTATTCTAATGTTAATAAGCTGCATTTTCATAACTTGCACCTATTTTAGTGTCTCATTAATATTTATGACCACTGTATCGAACTAATGCCCACCCATTTTGTTGGACTCAATCAACAATAACATTTTGGCTAAATTCCATTAACACATTTACAGTTAGCAATAGTGTTTGTTTTGTGATAATTTTCCAGCCAGGATGGTAGTGACATAATATCTGTCCAGTGGGTTATGCTTCCATATGTTGCACTTTCCAGATATTATTTTTATCATGTAAATGAAACCATAAAAAGTGAGCTTTAACTTTATCTTGTTTCACTAATCAGAAATCTGAAGAAGGAGATCAGATTCAAAGAAATGTTGAACAAATGATAAACAAAATAAAAATGGTAAGTATATTTATTAGCATTTAGTATATATAATTCCATTAAAAGTGTAACTAGAAATTAATGGTTCCCAGAAAATTCTTCCACAGAAAGATGTCCATTACCAGAAATATATCATTAAATTGCATGTCTTTTAGGGCTTTAATGTCTCCCCTGTAGTGTCAGAGTCTTCTCCCCCACTGTGCCTTATGCATCAGTAAAAACCTGCTCTGATTGCTCTATATATCATACTCATACATAAATTCTCTTATGGTTACATTATTGTATGAAAGCAACCTGAAAGTGCACAGTACTTAAATAGACATTATTAATTTATGTTGGTAATAAATATAAAATTAAATGATCCCTTATATGTTGCTAAATCAACTTCAGAAATACTCTATGGGGTTGCTATACTAAGATAGGTGCTAAACTGCACCAGTGCAGTTGCCCATATCAACCAATAATATATTTCATTCATCTTTCAGTACCTATGTTAGTAAATAAGGCCTTATATCTCCATGCAGTACAGCAAAACCAAATATATGACCTGCACTTTTCAGTTTTATTTTGTCTTCATAATTTGTTTTTATCATTGCACAACAGATGGGGCCCGATGGAAAAAATAAAGCAATTGGTGAGCTGGACTTGTTATTTGCCCATCTAAGAAAATGCACCTTACAAAGAATGAAACCCCATGCGAATAAATAAACCATATGATGGAAAAGTGCAATTTTGACAGTAACTGAAGCTGTTTGTAATTGCTATCGAATGGTTACCTGCAACACCCACCATCTAATCTCTGTTTAAGTCACTATTCATATATTTTGTTTTTGACATACAGCACTGCATACATTTTTATGAACAGTTACAATATAAAAGAAGGTTTTTTTTGTTAAAGGAACAGTAGCACAAAAAAAGGAGTGTTTTAAAGTGTTGGCTACAGAAACACTACTATAGTTTATATAAATAAGCTGCTGTATAACCATGGGGGCAGCCATTCAAAGAAGAAAAGGATCAGGTTACATGGCAGATAAGCTCTGTAGAATATAGTGATGTTCTACAGAGCTTATAAATTATCTGCTATTTAAAAGGCACATATTACTGAAAAATTAATTACCCAACTTGTAAGCACATGCATGTGCATAATGGAGTGGTGGATGTGTCTCCCAAGCTTATGTGACACACATGTGCATAATAAACATGTTGTGGCACTCACTCATTATGTGCATGCATGTGCCCCTAACATAGACACTTGTACCAGCAGCTCCTTCCCAGTGTAGATGGCTTAGCAATGACAAGAGACATATGTAGTTAAAAAATACTATTGTTTTCCACTACCAGACTGTGGGCTCTATTAGTCTTACACTTTAAGTGGGGGAACATTTTTTTGTCATAGGTGCCCTTTAACCTGTGCCACATAGCCCTATTTCACAGCAGTTTGTTTCTATACACAATAGTACCTTTTCTGAAGCAAACGGAACAGGTTTACCAGTTCAGGGAAGCAGTACATTATATTTCAATTACCTCAAAAAACACTTTGATTTGTTGGTGTTACTGTTAAACTTAGTTTCTACAAAAGGTACTGAATTGTTTTACTGAAAGATTCATTTTATTTATTCAACATATTTTATTTATCTTGTGTTTTAATGGACCTAAAGATTTCTTTGGTACCTATTAAAAGCATTTGTATGAATATTTATAGCCTACTGTGTTATTTGGCTTACTTGAAAAAAAATTATATATAAAGTAGCATTGAATATATATAGAAAGGAAAGGGGTACGGTAGAGCACACAAATATACACAAGTTGTATATGTCTGTAGACTGTAGTATGACTAAAAGTTCAAATTCTCTTCCTTTTCTGGTGATGACACATGAGACACGTTATAAACACCCACCACCCACACTCCTGTAACTGACCTAAATGATCAGCTCTTTCTGACACTGGGGTCCTTCTTTGGAGATCAAGAGAAATAACTGAGTACTGGATTGTTCATAAGCGTAAAGCACAGAATACACAGCTCAGCCCTCCCCTTACGTAGGTAAGGACAGGGCCCTGATGTGGGCTGCGTATCCTGCTGTTCCTACCTTGCACCTCAGAATGACACCCAAGGTAAGGGGGGTGTAGAGGCAGGAGGGGAGGGCCCCTTTCTGCTTCCCCCTGCCTAAAACAACAGAACATAGAACATAGCCTCCGTGGACAGTGCATAAAAAAGCCTGATTGCTGCCTTTGTTTTTCACTTTGCCCACTGCATGGATCATTGTACATATGCTCTGTAGCCTTGTAGTGCAGGAACATACACCTAGGGGCACATTTACTAACCCACGAACGGGTCGAAATGAGTCCGATTGCGTTTTTTTCGTAAAGATCGGTATTTTGCGATTTTTTCGGATTTTTCGGCGTCTTTACGAATTTTTCGTTACCAATACGATTTTTGCGTAAAAACTTGAGTTTTTCGTAGCCATTGCGAAAGTTGCGTAAAATCTTGCGATTTTTCGTAGCGTTAAAACTTGCGCAAAAAGTTGCGCTTTTTTCGTAGCGTTAAAACTTACGCGAAACTTCGCACCTTTTAAGTTTTAACGCTACGAAAAAGGCACAACTTTTCGCGTAAGTTTTAATGCTACGGAAAAATCGCAAGATTTTACGGAACTTTCGTAAAGGCTACGAAAAACTCGCGTTTTTACGCAAAAATCGTATTGGTAACGAAAAATTTGTAAAGACGCCGAAAAAATCGCAAAACATACGAAAAAGTCGCAAAATGTTCGTTTTCAAGTCGGAACTTTTCCAATTCGGGTCGGATTCGTGGGTTAGTAAATCAGCCCCCTAGCGTAACCCTGATTTATGCAAGGAAGCTCCCCTGTTATAGCAGAGAAGGCAGGGCTATGTCCAGAAAAAAAGCAAGAACTGTTAGATATGTGCCTCTCCTGGCCTCTCCTCTGCAACTTTTTTTTTAATCTACAGTCTCTGACTGTTGATGCAGCAGTAAGAACAAACTTGTTGTCTTGCTAACAGGAGAATCAAAAGTTACAGTTTCCACAGAATGAGCAAGAGCCAATGATCTAGGAAATAATAGTTCCTTTCATTTCCCACTGGCTCCTTCTTGGCCTGCTTGGGTAGGGTTTACACCAGGCTTGTATATAACCAGCCTGGCAAGTGAAAATGATGCCAAAGAATAAAGATGTAGGAAAGATGGTGGGCTTTTCATAAAAAGGTGTCAATCCTATGCACGGGTCAGTAGATGGTGTGGCTGCTGACTTGGGGCAGTATGACGTTGTGGCAGCAAAAAGACATTGTACGAAGAACCAGCTATTTTACCATTAAACTGGTATTATGTATTATAGTGGCCTGTTTTTAGGTATACTAGTAAAAGTCAAAGCACTGTGTGGCACGCACTCAATTGGACACCAGGGCAGCGGTGAATGTTAAACAGCTTTATTCATAAATACATCCTGACGCGTTTCGTGTGTATACACACATAGTCATAGGTATCATAGGTATGTTTTAACCTAAGATAGTTTGGGAGCCTCCTTTTGGTATAGTAATGTGTGTTCATATACTAGTAAAAGTAGCACTCTTTTACACTCACCCTTCTACTTTACACCAATCTAGTTGCGGTGCATCCATTACAGTGTCACTACATTTTACCCACCTTTACTCAAACTAAGACCCCTTTTTACACTAGAATTTTATATTTGACTACACACTTGTTTCATTTCACAGCAGAAACAATATTTTATCAAACAGGTGGTTTTAAAGACCAGTGTTAAAAGATTAGTAACACCAAAAACTGGAAGGGCTTTATATTAATTTTATAAACAATATACCACTGCCCTGTACTTGTGAATTGACATTGTGAATATTTACATAAATAAGCTACTATACACACACAGGGGCTGACATAACAGACCAGGCCTTTCCGTTTGAGTATTCTCTCACCACTGTCTGCTTTTTCTGCTACAACACTTCCTTCTTACACTTGTTAACCTATGCATGCAGATACACTTATATCAAAAATCTCTGTCTGTCCTTTAAGGGGGCTGCTGTAAGCTATATAATTGCACTTATTTGTGAACACCGCCAAATGCAAAATGGAAATTGTACCTTAGCTCTTTCCACATTTTGCAGTGATTAAACATTACAACCTGGGGAAAGTACCTGAATCAGCCTCAAACAGCTCACTGCAACTAGTCAGGACAGGTTGCAGTGAGCTGTTTGAGGACAACCAGTCAGGACTAGTTGCAGTGAGCTGTTTGAGGTTGATTCAGGTACTTTCCCCAGGTTGTAATGTTTAATCACTGCAAAATGTGGAAAGAGCTAAGGTACAATTTCCATTTTGCATTTGGAGGTGTTCATCCACAAGTGGGCAACAGTATGGAGGGTTTGCATTGAGGAGAAGTAATGTTAAATGATAAGTCTGTAGTATGAATATATGATGTGAGAAAAGTGCATTACAATAATTCATGTAAACCCAGAGTTGTACTGGGCTGGTGGGGTATCAAGAAAAAACCCGGGTGGGCCCTGGCAACCCAGACCCAATCCCCGCCAGCATGTCAGAATGGCAGGTTAAAATGGTTGTAAGGAGCTGTTGTGCTGTGTAACTACCAGACATTCTGAGGCTTGACTGCTTTTTAAAGATTTAATAAATTTAATAACACAGACCTCATCAGAAATGAGTATATGGAACAGATGGCAAAACAAATTCAAATACTGGCACAGGGTCAGGGCAGGCGGCAGAGTAGTGAGAATCAGACCCTATCCCTGCAGGGCCCTCTTCCAAACCGCCGGTCTCCCTCCCCCAATGCGGTAAAGGTAAGTTTCACTTATGCACGATCGGGAGAGGACGGGTGATGGGAGCCCCTTAGGGAGGGGTGTAAAGGCTGCTGCGGGGGCCCATTGGGGGGTGCTGGAGCCCCTGAAGCAGTAGCCTTGGTGGGCCCTGCACCCCCCAGTCCGACCTTGTGCACTACCAAGACCTAATCTCACATTTTACTAATCCTGATTCACTGGGTTCTTCTACCACTGAGGCCTTCTTCACAGAGTGAATCCCCTCACATTTGACAATATGGTGTATCCTAAATTCTCATGTGTCTCTAGGCATGTCCTCCTTCCTTCAGGGCAAATCTACATTAGGGGGTGACTCACTTGGCATAGTATGAACCCTTAATTCCCCAAAAATTGATTAATCATAATAAAGCTGTTGTCAATTTCGATTTTCCCAAAAAGGAAGTTGGAAGTACTAAACTGTGTATGTGTATTGGGGAAGGTGGGGGGGGGGGGCAATATTCTCCTTACACCTTTGCAGATTTTTTTTTCAAGAGAAAGACAATCATAATGGCACACAATGCTATATAACCAGTGGAAGAAAAAAAAAAACACCTGGACATACCTTCATTTGGATGGGAATTGATGCAGGTAAAACATTTAACTGCACACAATTTTCTATTCATATATTTTACCTATGACCATTCTTGCTGGTCCCAGTGAAGAGGTATTTTTAGGAGCCTTGCTGATCGTAAGAGAGGTGATTTGCTGTGTGCGATAAAACTACCTGTGTGCCATCACCCTACAGATATATTTATTTTGTGGTGATTTGTGGCATGTTGCTACTTTGCATAGATAATCAGATATACAAGCCAATTACATAGAAAATGTAACAGATAAATGTAACAAATAATGTTACATGGGGGTGGAATAAAGATGATTAATATAATACAATTGTTCAAAAATTACACAAACAAAAAATGGAAATTGTACCATAGCTCTTTCCACATTTTGCAGTGATTAAACATTACAACCTGGGGAAAGTACCTGAATCAACCTCAAACAGCTCACTGCAACTAGTCAGGACAGGTTGCAGTGAGCTGTTTGAGGACAACCAGTCAGGACTGGTCGCAGTGAGCTGTTTGAGGTTGATTCAGGTACTTTCCCCAGGTTGTAATGTTTAATCACTGCAAAATGTGGAAAGAGCTATGGTACAATTTCCATTTGGAGGTATTGATCCACAAGTGGGCAACAGTATGGAGGGTTTCCATTGAGGAGAAGTGATGTTAAATGATAAGTCTGTAGTATGAATATATGATGTGAGAAAAGTGCATTACAATAATTCATGTAAACCCAGAGTGGTACTGGGCTGGTGGGGTATCAAGAAAAAACCCGGTGGGCCCTGGCAACCCAGAGCCAATCCCCACCAGCGCGCCCCTGCTGACCTCCCTTCAATATTGCAACCTCTGGCCCCATGTATTTATTTTCCACTGGGGACTTGCATAAAAGAAGAAGTCACATAGAAGTCTTTGTATGATGCACAAGTTCTGTTAGTATAATACTTTTGTGTGTAAAAAAAAGTACATTATTTTGAAGCTTGCTAAAAACAATTTTAAAGAATTTCAAAAACTCTGAATAGCTGACTTACTGTGGTTTAGTTCTATTAACCGTATAATGTATAAGGGGGTGTCTAATATAGGAGTTATTGTGATTATTAAGGCTATAGTACAGCTGGATCCTTGTGTGTTGTTGTAGTATTGGAGGAAAGGGCTGTAGAGCTAATACAAACTTCAAAATTCTTTCCAGTAATATGGGTGCCGGTAAATTTATTGCTGAACAAAAACGTAAGTAAGATTGTCAGAATGGCAGGATGAACTAGTTGTGAGGAGCTGTTGTGCTGTGTAACTACTACCAAACATTCTGAGGCTTGACTGCTTTTTAAAGATTTAATAAACTAAATAACACAGACCTCATCAGAAATGAGTATATGGAGCAGATGGCAAAACAAATTCAAATACTGACCGTGTTGATCGTAAGAGAGGTGATTTGCTGTGCGACAAAGTTACCTGTGTGCCATCACCCTACAGATATATTATATATATATTAGTTAGAAAATGTAACATATAAATGTAACAACTAATGTTACATGGGGTGGAATAAAACTGATAAATCCAATACAATTGTTCAAAAATTACACAAACAAAATTTGTTTTTAAGTATGGATTGATCTAAGTTACTCTGGCTACTTACACAATACAGTTGTTACAATTTGCAGTAAAAAAACTTATTTTCAGCATCATTTCATTAATATTAAATATCTATGTTTAATGCTGATTTTAAGTAGCCACTTGGCTTCTGTAGTTATGTCTATCATTAAATAATTTAATGCACCATTGTGCAATTTTGTTTTTCTATGAATTATTGCTACTCCAAGGAATCTTGATTGGATTGCGTGATACTACTCCATGACAATATTTGGGCATGGGGGACACATCAGGTTGATCCAATTAATATTCTGCATCTCACTTCCCCTAAGCATGATGGAGGTACATTAATTATTTGAATAGTTAACTGGATAACACACTATTGGAATTTTCTCCCACTGTGCTCACTTTTGATTTGCAGATATTGCGATTTCGAGTATGAGTACTTTGAGGACCTCATGCAGCTTAAAGCAGTTTTAGATATAAGTCCAGCACTAACTACTTATTGCTTGGAGTAGAAATACTGTTTACACCAGAAAACATCAAACATCATCAATAAAACACGTCTTAACTACAGTAAAATATTTTCTTATACTGCCCTACACCCCAAGTGCAGGAGAGCTATTCCTGCAACTGCCTGACTTTTTGTAACTATTTCCTAATAAAGTAGTGATGTGCAGGTCAATTGGCTGAAAAAAAATTAGTGCAAAAACACGTTGCTAAAGCATCCAGTTGAAGGGACATTGTCCACTAAAATGGCAGTCAATAACTGGTAAGATGCGTGATTAATTTGTTTATATTAGCAAATTTAGCAAAAATATATGGCAGTAAGGGAGAGCAGCATCGGGACTGTTATTTTTATGGCTTTCCTTCTCCTTTCAAAGAGATCTAAATTCTAAAAAAAAATATATATATATACTGCGTATAATGAACATACTGTACCAACCTAAAGATTCAGCATCTCTGTAACCAGCATCTCTGTACCAGCATCTCTGTGATCCAGGCCTTCATAGGAGCTCCCCATCTTGGATTTTGCTAGAAGTATCAGTGACACTCACATGCTCAGTGTGGTCTGGGCAGCTTGTGAGATGCTAAGCTTAGGGGTTGACTTCCATAAGACTAATCAGTCTTGTATTTATATTCTCTATATTCAGTATATTGTGAGTGGGTCCCTAAGCTCAGCAACTGACAGCAGCACAGAGCATGTGCAGTGAATCAGAAGAAAAGAAGATGGGGAGCTACTGGGGCATCTTCAGAGGCACAGAGGCACACTAAATACCTACAGTATGGTTCAGATATAACTAGTGATGGGTGAAATGTTTCGCCAGGCATGGATTCACGGCGAATTTCCGCATTTCACCATTGGCGGATTGTTTCGAGAAACGGATGAAAAAATTCGCTGAGAAAAAATTAGCCGCTCGTCCAAAAATTGTCGCCGGCGTCAAAAAAGAATAGTCACGGGCGTCAAAAGAATAGCTGCGGGCGACAAAATAATAGCCGTGCGACAAAGTAATAGCCGCGGGCAACAAAATAATAGCCGCGTGACAAAAGAATAGCTGCGGGCAACAAAAGAATAGCCACGGGCGAGAATTTTTTTTTGCCGCATGACATTTTCGCCGTTTCGCGGATCTTTTGAAAGATTTGCGAATTTTTCAGCGAACCGAAACAGAACAGATTCGCTCATCACTACTTATAACACCGTACACCAAAATATTAATAACCTTCAAAATAATAGTAGTTTAGCTTCATTTTTCTGAACTTCATAAATCATAACACCAAACGGTCTTGCAACCAAAATTCCACAAGTTACTCTGGCAGATTCATAAATTGTAAATACTAAGTAATAAATAAATACTTAAAAGTGGGGCCTGGATTCAACAATAAAGGATATAATTACCACCTTAGGTTCCTTTGTAATGTGGCTGTTCCAGCCATGGACATACATTCTGATGCACCCATTTCTAAGGCCTTTTTTTCATTTTTGGATAATGGAAAGAAAAGCGAGGGCAATACTCTGCTGCTGAAAAGAAATGCAATGTACTCCCACATGAGTATGTTCCATATTTGTAAACCCTAACAGCCTTGTTACTGCAGAACGATTCTTTCACTAGAAAGAGAGGACAACTCCAGAGTGTAAGGGGCCAGCCTGTAACCTGTGTTGTATGTAGGTATCTTAAGAGACCCCTGTTGGTCACTGTCTATAGCTTGGTGAATGCAAGTAATATTTACTTATACAGACATATATTATGTGTTTTGTTTATACTTGTACTCAGATTGCAATAGTCAATATCAAAGCAAAATATTGAGGTTTATACAGGGAATGATGTACCCCTATTGGATATTAGAAGTCACTGAGGAGTTCCATGATCACGGAGAGGCATGAGGCCGAAGGCTAAGTGCTTTAATATACGTCATGGAATTCTAAGCTGGCTTTTAACACATATTTTATATATTTTATCTCCATCAAAAATCTAAAGAAATCTGTGACATAAACAATGCAACATTTGGTGAGTTCCTTATTGTTTTGAATCTTAAACAATTTAGTTCTTTGGATAGCTGGTTTGGATGGCCCAGAATGACATAAGGGAAAATACAGAAACCATGAGTCATATTCATTTCATTCATTCTATAAGTGATGTCACTGAGGCTACAGCTATATCCTTCTCACATCCTCTAGGAATGTACACGACATTACTCTGATACTGAACAAAGTAGCCTTATAATCAAGTGTCTCAGTGTAGGTGGTGGTGTGCTGCAGTGTAATAAAATGAAACGCAAAGATCACAATCTTTGTAAATTACCAAGGACTAATAAAAAACTTGACTATGGCACAGCCCATTGCGGCCCCCTTATAACCCTTTAATGTTGACATACATCATTTGGATGATATGGCCACAGCTTTATTGCTTACAACAGTCATATAATACTAGTTAACAGTTAGATATAATTATCCATAATATTTAAATACCATTATTTAACATTTACATCATAACATTTTAACACAATTTTGAAGTCCTCTGTCAGTCTGCCCTTCCAAGTGCCATTTGATACCCACTAGCCACTTGCACATAACTCAGCGAGCAGCTTATGAATTTTACACCACTGCTCTTTAACAGCCAATCACCCCCAGGGGCTGAGTTAACCCATCATGGGGGTCACTATACCCATAAATACTGTCTAGTACCACACCACCCCGCCAGCAGCCTGACAAGGAACCTGCCAAGAAAGTTGTGACTTGTGAGGTAAATTATCTAGCCCTTATAAAGATATATGAATTAATTCTAAACTCCATGGTTTAAAAGTATAAAAAAAACCTTTATTATAACATAATTAAATGAGTTTTTTGTAGCCTACCATTTGCCTGATCTCATAAAACCCATGTAACTCCAGCCTTTTATGTCCATCCTCCAAGGTACAGCCAATATGAAACCTAGCACTTAAATTATCCAAACCAACATCCCTGATAACTAGAGAGGGCGGGGGATCTCTCAAATTGCTGTCACTCACTAAAATGACAGATTGCTTCCCTACACTATCCTCTTAGCTATCATCCCTCCCATCAGCTGATTAACCCCTAGTCAACCACATTAAGTTAGGCTTAATCTTAGGAGCCTGGCCCAAAACAAACATGAAAAACCCATTTAAGTTTACTACTTTACTACTAATTTTTAGCAAATCATTCAGTTTTTCTTGCTGGTTGAGGCAGATATTTGGCAAACATCACTGATTTGCATGACAGTGTGTCAGACTTCATAAATAATCCCAGTGCCTGTATAATTGCTGCTATAGGTGTCTCCTCTGCCACAGGAAAGCAGAGCATAAATGCTTAACACCAGCCATTGCAAGGTGCAAAAAAGAAGGACATGTTAGTAGGATGTATCTCTGACAGGTGATTTATCTGCTCCATACTGGGCTGTAGAACAAAATGTAATTGAACATGCATCTTTAACTGTATCCTAAATACATAAGTAAGGGTTCTAAATATGGCCTAAAATTGACTGATAATTCGACATTATCATTTTAGCACATACTGCATGTACTGTGCATGTACATCAATGTGGTTGCTATATTAATTCTATTTTAGGGACTATTCTAAATTATTCCCCAGTACCATTAAGGATCTCTAGAGTCTGGAAAGGAAGTAGTAGTTTTTATGATTTGTCCAAACTGACATTCCAGACTATACCAGAACCTACTCCTAACTTGTCTTACACTGTACCAATGTGCTAAGGACAAAAAAGTTTGAGGCAGTACCTCAAACTGTACCTGCAGCTCTTACTAGGTCTGCACTGGGACTCCAAATAGGGCCCCATTTACTTAACAATTTTGAGAAATTTGAGATAATTAACTTTTTTTTAATTTATAGAACATTTCGGATTGTATGTGAAAAGTTTGTTAAAATTCCAAAACTTTTCGTTAAAAAAAACCCGAAAAAATTGTATTTTGCACAAAGAGTATGAACATTTTGGAGTTCTTTAAAGCTTTGGTTAAACTTTCCACAACGCACCACTAGCAATAAATAGTGACCATTTATGGCATCTTACAGCTGCCCCTCTGGCATTTGCTAGAACTCACAGATTGCCAGTCCAGGTCTGGGTCTTACAGTATAGTGCAGATACACCAGTGACCCTCAGGCTTTAATAGTTGTTCTCTTTTCACTTTATCTTTACTATCCCTTATATAATAAATGTATGTAATGTATGTATAATGTTAAAATGCAAAAATAAAAACTTACAATAGCATTTATGCAAAATAAATAAAAATGTTTCCTGATGTTAGTATATATACCCTAATTGTCTTTTAACTGGTACAGAGTGTAACTGTAGCAGTACATTATTAATATAAGTTTAATCTCAGGAAAATGCTTTCTCAATTGCATTTGATAGCAATGTGTATTGTCATTCTTTATAAAGCATAAATAAGGTTTTCAGCAAGATTAAAAGGAAAAAAATCATATATTTTTAAGGAAAACACTTGAAAATTTATTTGAGGGTTTGCTTACCACGCTAAATGAACCACAGCCACAAGAGAACTCCTGTAGCCTGTTAGCCACATATGAATACTTGCTGTGGTAAGTTGGGTCGTAGTTCTTAGAAGATTAGCTTTTTTTCTGCCAGTAAACCTGTGTAGGTCTTTACATAACGTCACCAATGATGATGGGGGGAATTTTGTTTAAACTCAGAAGAAGATCTATATAAACCAACAGCAAACTTGACCTTCCATCAAACAAGTGCCAAGCTGCAATCTCATCTTAAGAGTTTCTGAAGAGACCTCTATTGGCTGCATTGACTCGTATCAGGGACAAGCAGATCCATTTGAGAAAGATGAAATTCTGTACTAGCCTCTTGTCGGTGCTTTATTTAGTGAGTTTACATATTTTTACATGTG
The DNA here is from genome assembly GCF_000004195.4 of Xenopus tropicalis. Lineage (NCBI taxonomy): Eukaryota > Metazoa > Chordata > Amphibia > Anura > Pipidae > Xenopus > Xenopus tropicalis. Next base: position 58,633,422 of record NC_030679.2, on the reverse strand, counting down.
ATACAAGGCTAATTCCCCAAAAAACTTGCCAGAGACTGAAACTGGAAAAAGACACTGAAAACCTCTACAACAAAACAGCCAGGTTCAAAGAACTCTTTCCTGTAAGTAAACTGTTTGCTTGATATGAACTGTTCCTCATAGAGAATGTTTCTTATAGCTTTGAAACCACCAGGAAAACATTTTTTTAATGTATTTTTTGCTTTGTTTTACAGAAAGACAACATTACAGACATTCAGTTTTTGACAGAAGAATTGAAACAAGATTTTATGGTAAGAAAAAGGTATAGGCGTGTTATTCGAGTTACTGAGCTTGTCTGATCTGAAACAGCAAATTGAATTGCTTTGGTCTTCCTTTGTAGGCTCAGAAAAACTGCAATCTGAGGAACAACTTTCTGTCTTTCTACATTAAGACTTTCCTAGAAAAACCTCCAGTCCAGGAAAAGGCTAAGAAACTTAAAATTATCCAAGATCTGATGGTTATCCAGGACATGCTTCTGCACTGTGTGAGTAGAATCAACTTAGAATGCTCTGTGATTCCTTGAGAGTCAGAGAGAAAAAGAGAGAGTGAGCAGAGATTCTCGGATGTATTATATAATATGCAGACAGCTCACTGGTTTGACAGCTTTCTAACTGTTACTTTCACTTGATGCCAGCATTGCAGTCTGTGCTAGAGCTGTACATTATAACTAATTCAACTTAGCCCTGTGTAATCTGCATACACAAATAAAATAAGGCTGTGTTTTACTGCAAATAGTTTGGTTATAGTGTATTATATAAGTATAAGTAGATACTAGTTCCTATTTAATTTATTTAAATTCATGTTTATGATGATGGAAATTGTTTTATATGGCATTGTGGGTTGCTAGCTTATTCTAGCAGGTATTGGATCTTTTGTCCAGAATGCTTGGGACCTGGGGTTTACTGGATCAGTGATTTTTTAGTCATTTGGATCTCTTAAGTCTACAAAAATATTTAAACATTTATTTAACTCAGTAGGATAGTTTTGCTACCAAAATAGATTTAGTATTTTAGTATAGTTAGAATTAGGTACAGTTTTAGTATTATACAGAAAAAAGGAAATAATTAAAAAAATAGATTTATTTTCCTTCCTGTGATTCTGAGCTTTCTGTATATCAGATTTCTGTATGAAAGATCCCATAATTATACTGTCAATTACTATGTATTGGGGGGGGGGGTCAGTTAGGTAAATGACTAAAGCTACATTTATTACAACAAATAAGCAAGTGAATCTAGGGAGGCTGCTAATTACATAGGACTGACAGGGTCAGAGTCTCAGGGAGAATCACTTGAAACACCCATTTTATCTGGGCTGTAAATAGTACAGGCATATAGACATTTGGCCTGCATACCATCTGTCTGTGCTATTCTCTGCAGTCTGGCTGTGTGTATCCACTGCATTGCTCTCTGCTGTCACATAGCTTGTACAGGTACAGGACCTGTTTTCCAGATAGGGAGTCTTTCTATAATTTGGATCTCCATACCATACTAAAAAATTATTTAAACCTTAATTAAACCCAAAATGATTGTTTTGCCTCCAATAAGGATTCATTATATTTTAGTTGGGATCAAGTACAAGGTACTGTTTTATAATGAGAAAAAGGAAATTATTTTTAAAAATTAGAATTATTTGCATATAATGGAGTCTATGGGAGATGGCTTCCCATAATATGGAACTGTCTGGATATTGGGTTTCTGGATAATAGATCCTATACTTGCATTAGCATATTGAGTACAAAGCATAAAAAAGAACACAAAGGAGAACCCAGCTGTTAAATATGTATTTGTGTATAGTAATGAATATGTAACACAAAATATAAATGAACTATGTGTTGCTCCTGTAGATTCTAAACAATATTTTTTACAGTGCTGTTAGGCAGTATACACAGCAACATTTTTCTAACATATTGGTTTTCGTCCACAGAAAAAAAGTCACTGTGACCATAAAGAAACTGGAATTAAAAGTCTCACAGAACTGAAAATCAAAATTCGCCAGGTATGCAAAGTGTAATATCTAAAAACATATTTTTTTTCAATTCTTTATTTATTTTGTGATTTTTGAGGAAAAGGGGGGGTACAGAAAGTAAGAGGTGGGAGGGGAGGGTTGTTCTTTAAATTACAGCCCTTTGAAATGAGCTACAGCCTATAATCTCAAAACATATTTTGTCTGCATTATTTTTACACTAATCATTAACTAGCAATGTTCTGCTGCAGTACTCAGTAATAGAGGTCAATGCTCTGTAAAAATGCTGCTTACTACTTTCATGGCACCAATAACAAAATGATTTTAACTCTAAGATCTGAGCATGAGTATGAGATTGGCCCTATATTAAATATTAGCAGAGAGTGAAGGTGGGGGCTTTCCATTGCTGAATCGTGTAAAAAATTAATTAGTTGACTGGCCTTTTTGTTTTTTCTCACAGATTAACGGGAACAAGGTATTATGGAAAGCCATAAGCGAAATGGATACACTTCTTGAGTGGATTTATGAGTATGTTGAAGAGATGTTATGAAAGAAGGACTGACAGATTTTTCTGCTATTTTCCCCTCTGAAATAATCCAAACGCAAGAAAGAAAAGACAAAACATTACAATCTTGATTTGACTGTGTTATTTATTGTTAGTGCTGTGAGTAGTATTAACACTTAGTATGTTTATTTATTTTGAATATATTTTTGAATATATATTTTTAAATTTTATATATTTATATAAAAAATGTACCCATGCCAGCTGGGAGTTGAGTATCAATTTTTTTAGTGTTAGACCGTGCATTGCTGGTGTTGTGCTAACACACTGTACTCTAAGTTTTGCTAGAAAGCCTACCTAATGATATCATTGCTTACTGAAGTCTTTATAAGAAATATATACAAGCTTTAATATTAAAGCTATTTAAAGTAAGCAATTTATGTAGGCTGAAAAAACTAGCATGAGTAAGATAATTGAAAACACTTATCTGGGTGAAATTGTAAGAAATTATCCCACAGTAGCTATACAGGCAGGATTTTATCTTTTAATGGTTCCACAAATACATGTTAGAACATAGAGAACAGGACATATATATTTCTAATGATGGCTTGTTTACTCTTGTCCATGTTCCTAGTTCACTTCATAGCTCTAAAGATTCAGAATGATTCATGTTTGCCATGTCAGTGAACATTTATGTCAGGATACAGCAGGATATTATAGCCTGACACAGCACTAAGTTTATATTAAATGAAACAACTAAAAATCATGTTATTTTTATCATTCTAAAAATAAGCATGTAAAATCCTGTAAAATGTCTGGTAAATGTCTCTCAAGTTACTCTATAATAATATTTAGAACCTTATATTTAGCATTGGGACTGGATGTCCTACAATATTTATTATTAAAGATCTATATTTCAAAAAAGTGTTTAATTTAATTTATAATATTGTAATGTACAATTTTGGGTTATCTAACTTATGTTTTTTCAAAAATTCTGCAAAGTTTTTATTTATTAGTGCACTATGGAAATATCTACAATATTTATATTGGTATATTGTTATTCTGCATGTTTCTATTTTATTTTATGGAGAAATGATTATGTAATAAAACTATTTTTGAGTAATAAATTTGCTATGTTCATATATGTCAATATGGATTATTACATATGGTGGGGGTTAGAAAAACATATGTATACACTGAAGTATCTGTTACCCTTGAAGATACTATTTCCACATTGATATAAATGTGTTGTTAGTCCTGTGTGTGTACCAAAATGCATTGCAATCATCTACCCCATATAGATTAAATAAACAAATAGGACAGATAAAATGGATGGAACAAATGAACCTAAATTTTATGCATTAATCATGTCTGGGCAAAGTCCAGAGAGTGCCATCACTTTTGGTTGTAATAGAAAGATAGATTGATAGATGATATATAGATAGATGATGGTGAAATAAAAGAAAGATAATATTTGACAGATAAGAAAATGATAAGAAGAAAATATGTAGATAGATAACAAAATAGTTATCTATATAACAGCACTGCTGACAATTTACCCTCTTGGCTACCTATAATAGAAAATGGGTTACATTCAGACCCATTATGCCTAGATGGAACAAAAGCCTATATAGTATATATATAAATGTCCTATATATATACAGGTATAGGACCCATTATCCAGAATGCTTGGGACCAAGGGTATTCCGGATAAGGGGTCTTTCTGTAATTTGGCTCTCCATCCCTTAAGTCTACTAAAAAATTAATAAAACATGAATTAAACCCAATAGGATTGTTTTACCTCCAATAAGGATTATTTATATCTTAGTTGGCATCAATTACAAGGTACTGCTTTATTATTACAGAGATAAAGGAAATTTGTTTTACAATTCTGAATTATTTGATTAAAATGGAGTCTATGGTAGACAGGCTTTCCGTAATTCGGAGCTTTCTGGATAATGGGTTTCCGGATAAGGGATCCCATATCTGTATATATATATACAAGGTACTGTTTTATTATGGAGCCTATGGGAGATGGCCTTCATGTAATTTGGAACTTTCTGGATAACGGGTTTCTGGATAACAGATCCCATACTTATATTTTAAGGACAAACCACTGAATACCAACAGTTCTCAAGACAGAACATTTCAGTTCAATAGCAATATTAAAAACGGTTTCGTTTTGGCAGTGCCTTTAATATGTGAGAATCACTTCAATGGCAAAAGTGCCATTTATACAAGGTTATCCAGGCCAGGGCTTACCATTAGCTTTTATCAACAGTAATACTAATAAATTAAATTCCTCATTGAATTCCTGTTTAGAACCACATGAAAACACTTTACAACAGTATGCCTATATATATAAAAAAAAAACTTTTGCAGAATACTTTCCTATCAAATCTGGCAGCAGAAGTAGGGGTTCCTCAGCAGCGCACAAGTACAGTGACGTTATTGCATATGCACTTATGGGGGCTCACTGGTTCGGTGTCTAGGGCAGCACTGGACCAGAATATGCTACTGTTGGGCTGCTTTAAGGCCCTGGTTGACCCAGAGGAAAGATCCCATTAATTGGCTCCATCAGCCTTCCTCAGCCCCAACCATGTTGTGGCAGTACTACCCTATTAGAGCAATACACCCATTGTATTCCTTATATTAGGAGTTTAGGCTAAAAAATCCAAAACATAACTTAAAGAAATGTCCAAATCAATACTCTTTTTAGTACTTTTGGCATTTCTATTATTAATGACCCTCAACCACTATGCAAATATATCTTTGTGGTACAACGTAGATATTACAGGCTTGAAATTGAATATTGGGTTAATGTAAAGTTGGCCATGCACGCACCAATGATTTTGTACAATATTTGGTGCCTGTATTGCGGCTCGACAAGGCTGAATTGGCGGAAGGAGGTAGAATTTCTATTGTTTCTACCTCCATATCTGACTATTCAGCCCTGAACGTCAGTGGAGGGTGGGAACGATCTTTCCTCCAACCATTGGTTACGTATGTGGCCACCTTAAGGCTCACCAGTACTCCCTGGCCCCTCCAAAGTGTATTCTGCCTGGTGCACAGTGTCCACTGAGGGATCTGCACCCTCCGGCTTGGAGTATATTGTACCAAAACACTGGCACAGCAAGGAGATTATAAGTGGGGTAAACCCTGCATGTTTATTAAGTGAAGCATGGCTTGCACTTAATAAAAACACAGGGTTTATCCCACTTATAGTCTTCTTTCCGTCCCAGTGTTTTTGTGCAATTTACTGAAAATTACCCATTTGCACAGAATTCATGACATGCAAGCAGGACAGCAATATAGATTCATCATAAAGGCTATTTTTTATGTCCAGTCTGTTCATGGAGATTGTTTATATAAACACACCCTAAATCAATAATAAACTAGAATGGGGATAGTTAAGAGAACATACTCACTCGTTGATTGGTTGAAATAGAGAAATAAACACGCTTGCCAAATTAAACATTTTGGGGTAAAACAGACTGTCACTGTAAGATTTCAGGTACTGATGTACAGGCATTTGGCAGTGGGTACCAGAGACTTATAATACATTTCCAAAATAGCAAATAGTAGTAAATATATGAATAGTAACTATATGAAAATAGGAGGGTCTGACTTTTAATCTATCTATCTTTGAGTCTCCCTTATGTATTTACACTTGTTGAAAAAGTGGTTTGGAAACATATACCTGATGATGTCTACAGATGCTTTTTACTGCAGCTTTATGCATACCTCCCAACTGTCCCGATTTTCGCGGCACAATACCTCTTTTAATAGCTCAGCCCGCAGTCTTGGAAGTCCCTGCACTGAATGATCTCCTGCACTGAATGCTAAAAAAGATACAAACTTAAAGGAAAAGTAACACTAAAAATTTTTAAGTAAAAAAGCTATTCTACCCTTCCCCAATAATTGCCCTATCCTGCACACCATTTATTATTTTGAATGCTTTATTAGAAAATACCTACTAAAACACTATGCGACGATCGATTGATCAATCCTAGCCTGACTCCTTCCTATACAGAAGGAAGGCTAGGATTGATCAATTGATTGTCGCATAGTAGATTCTGCCCTGCATCGCCGTATTGCCCTATTTCAAATGACCAGAAGCCAAGTTTTAACAGGTATTTTCTAATAAAGCATTCAAAATAATAAATGGTGTGCAGGATAGGGCAACTATTGGGGCAGGGTAGAATAGATTTTTTACGTAAACATTTTTAGTGTTACTTTTCCTTTATTGAAAAAGTAGCTTTTGGCAGAGAGCTCAGAAAGTTGACAAGCTACACCTGCACTTAGATACAATTGTAACTAATAATCTAAACAGGTCTCTTGGGGGAACTGAGACTTGCAGCTTTAATTTCACCTGTTTTAGCAAAACTGTAAACATAAAACAACTCCAAAACCAGAAATGTGTTCAAATTTTAAATAACCTGCCAAATTCAGTAAAATGGGAGTGGTATTTAGGGGGTGTGGTCACAAAAAATAGGCGTGGTAAAAATTTGCTAATGTTGGGAGGTATGTTTATGTACTGCATAAACTATGTCCTATGCAACTACACAGTCTTTGGGAAAAAGGGGGCCAAGTAATGACCCTGAAACAACATTTGTCATAACATCATGTTTCATCCCTGGTTCAGTCCAACTCTGGTTTGAAGGAGCCACATAGTGACTCAGTAAGAACATAGGGTTGATTCACTAAAGTGCGATAAATTTTATTGCACGTTTTTTTGCGTTAAATAAGACGCGACAATTAGCGCGCAATTCACAACAGTATTACCGCGTGCGTTGTCGCATATCGCATGCGTTAAATTTCGCGCTACCACATGCGTTAATTTGCGCGCAGAAATGAATATGAACGCATGATTCACAAACACTTAGGCGCGCTAAATATCGCATTAGTCTATGCGAAAATGAACACCTACTTCAGGCAGGCGATAATTATAGAAAAGTACAGTTAATGAGTTTTTAGCAGTGTTATTTATTCAAGTATGTGTTTTTTTACAAAATTTTACTAAAGTATTGGCATGTATGGCTAACATGGCGTTCATATTCGCTACTATAGCGGTGAATATTTAGTCGCCACAATATTCGCTACTATAGCGACTTTGTAATCTCACGACTTGCGGCCATTTTGTAGTGACTTTGTAATCTCGTGACATGTGCGACTTGCGGCCATTTTGTGTCATTGAGCCTGCTGTATGAGACTGAGACATCATGCCTGGGGTTTCTGATCTGCTACCGGGGGAGAGGCGCTAGATTGTGACCTTTTTCCTGCGCTCAGGATATGATAGTCTGCCGCTGGGGCCCTTAGGGGTCCATGAGAGGAAGAGGGCAATCCTGCGCGACCTCAAGGACGGGTTGCGCGCCAGGTTTGCCCTTGATGTGGATCTCCGCATGCTCCAGCGGTTATGGTCGGACCTGAAATGCAGGAATTCAGATCTGATCGCTGAAATAGCGGAAGGTAATTATTGTACTTTATTATGCTTTTACAGTATACGTTCAGTAAAAGATTTAGCAAGTAATTTGAACTAAAAGTACAAATGTAAGAAATGTCAGGGATGACGAAAGTTCCTGTGAGGAACTGAAACGTTGGTCACAATAAACCTCTGAATATTATTTCACAGACTCCTTTGTGACTCCTTGTGAAAATCCTGTGTGTGCCGTCACCCCATGCCTGTCTAGATTTTGATTTGCACAGACCCCCAGGTATTATTGTTCCTTATGGTGTGCAGCTTCCCAGAACTTCGTATTGTATACCGTATATATATAAGCCGAAGTACCTAATTTTACCTAAGAAAACTGGAAAAACTTATTGACTCGAGTATAAGCCTATAGGGTGGGAAATGCAGCAGCTACTGCTAAGTTTTAATAATCAGAATAAATACCAATAAAATGACATTAATTGAGGCATCAGTGGGGTATATGTTTTTCAATATTTATTTCAAAGAAAAACAGTAAACTAGCTCTGTAAGTGGAGAAGAGGGTCAACAAAAACAATATGAGTTCTACCCCACGCTCATTGCACATTGGCAAACTGGCAGCAGACCCAGTCCCGGAGGAGATGTAAGGGGAAATAAGTATTGCTAGTGCCTAGGCCAGGGCCCTGGAGGGTCTGGTTGCGGGGGGCCTAATTTGCACACAAAGGAGAGAGGGTGCTAGTCTAGAGGGACCCATGAAAAAAAATGTTCTTGTGAGGGGCCGTTATTTATGATGGTGTATGAATATATGTATAATATATTACACAAAATAACATCTTGCAATACTATCTCACAGAACTTCAGCTGGATGTAGCGCCTCATCCCGAGGCCCAACCCCAGGCCCCCCAGGCTGCAGAGGCTCTCCAGGCCCCCAAGGCCCCACAGGCCCCCGAGGCTCACGAGGTCCCCCAGGCACCCGAGGTCCCTGAGCCAGCAGAGGCACCTGAGGCCCCCGAGCCAGCAGAGGCCGATTTTGCCCCATGGCCGAAGACTGGGAAGCGGGGACCTAAACATCACCATCCAGGACTGACCTCACTCTTCGGTCCATACAAGAGGACATTGCCTCCATGAAGGCCCAGTTGGCCAGAGTGGAGCAGAAAGTTGATCTGTTTATGGGCAGCAAGCCCTAAGTTTTTTTATTTTTATAGTTTTAGAGTTTTTAACATTTTATTGTTGTAATAAAAGTTGTTTTATTTTTGTACTTTTGAACTGGGTAATGTCTAATTATTTAGCCTTCCTTGATATGGTATTCTATACTTTCATGTAGTTTCCCCTACACTCTTACATTTAGCAGTAACAGCATCAATATGCTATATGGTTTAAATTTTTGCAAATATTCTGCCAACAATTTTGTCTTTAGCCCATTTTGCTGAATAGTAAAACTTGTGTATTTTCTGGCAAGTGTGATAACTGCCAATCAAATGTTTTGTTGCCAGAATAATTGCAATATTATATTTGTTCCCATTTAATAAAGTGTCCATAACATATTTGCCATTTATTCTGTGTCTAAAATCTCCCACTTAATTTAAGCCACTTTAGCAAACGGACCCCTAAGTATTTGGCTAAATATTCTTTAATCCCCCCCCCCCCCCCCATTTTATTATCTCTAGCACTTCTTTTTTTTTTTGTTACTTATATTTTTATTGGGTTTTTTTTTTTTTGCAAATAAACATTTATACAGCACCTCTCTAGCACTCCTGTGCTCTCCCAGGAGATATCGCCAGTTTTATGTCGCATGGGAATTGCTGCGTGCGTCATGTCGCGACAATTATCGTGCACACGAAAGCTATCGCACTTGCGATAATTATCGTGCACGTGAAAAATACCATGCTGCGCATGTGTTATTTAACGCGCGTAGACTTTTTCGCGACTAAAATATTGCATGCAGTATCGCGTGTAAATTAGCGCAAGTGTGCTTATAGTGAATCGTGCATTAAGTCACGAAAATTTAGACGCGATAAAATTTTTAACGCACGCTATGAATTGCGCACGTTAAAACACACTTTAGTGAATCAGCCCTCGTGCAATAACATCATGTTTCTTTCCCCAGGCCTGTGTCAGCATCAGATAATGTATATGGTGAGAGTGGGGGTGATGGAATCTCTTGATTCCAGCATATCAGACTCCAAATGCTTTTTATATAATTAATATATGTAATAAAAGGCACCCATTTTGCCTAGGAGCAGTATAGTATATATATAGGATATATATATATCAATATAGTAAGTTAGGCAGACTGCACAAAATAAAAAAAAATTTCAATAGAGTTAGTTAGGCAAAAATGTAATCTATAAAGGCTAGAGTGGGCAGATGTCTAACATAATGGCCAGAACTCTACTTCCTGCTTTTTTTAGGGCAGTGGCAGACGGGGAGATTAGTTGCCCCTCCGACAAATCTTCGTTTTTTGCGGGCGACTAATCTCCCCGCAATGCCATCCTATCAGCTAGAATGTAAATCGAAGGTGGCATGGCATACACGTCGCTGTGATGTCCCGAAGTCACCTGAAGTTTCTTCTCAAGACAACTTCGGTTGACTCTGGGACATCGCAGCAACTTGCATGCCATCCCACCGGCGATTTACATGTGTTCAGTTAGTTTGTGAAACACGCAGGTCAGATTCAAATGCAAACTAAGTGAATTGTTATGTCCCATATGGTCCCCCCTCAAGTCACTGATTGGTTACTGGCTGCTAACAGCTTAGAGAGCTGTAAAGGAGGAAGTAGTGTTCTGGCCATTATGTTAGATATCTGCCCACTCCAGCCTTTATAGATTACTTTTTTGCCAAACTAACTATATTGAAAATATTTTTTATTTTGTGCAGACTTGTCTATTTTTCCCAGTTTTATTTTTACACTTAACTGTTCCATTAAAGGACAATGAAAGGTTAATATAAATTAAAAGTAAGTCTAAAGGCATTCTTTTTAAGTACTTACTGCATATCTAAATTCCCAGATCCCTGCTTGCTTCTCTGAGATATGGTGCTGGCAGCCTACAGCAGTGTGAAGACTACAGTGACATCACTGAAATCTCTCTCCCCTTCCTGTAGGTGCCAGCGGCAGGCTTCCTATTCTCTGAGCATGTGTGTAACTTAATCCTGTCTGCTGTTCTGAGCTACACATGCCCACCAGCCAATCAGAAGCGGATCTGCCAGAGGGGAGGGGGGGGGAGGGAATGAAACACATGTGCAGTATGAAGCAAGGAGGGAAAGGAAGGCAGAATACCTTTTTAGAGATGGCTGCCTGTTCTAGAAAATGTGAAGTAAGTGTGACTGAGTAAATATTTGATTAGGTGAGCCAAAAGTGTGGTGTTTTTACTAAACAATAGGAGGACTACTGGGCAGTATGCTTTTTACATTTTGACTTGCATTCTCCTTTAAGGAGGCTAGGCTGCATTTACATCTGGTCATAGTCAAGGTGTCCAGACAGAACATTGATCTGCCAATAATTTCTAATGCAATATGTATTGGCAGACCAGAGGGTGATAGGATTTACACATCACTGTCATTTCCATTTGGACCTTAGAGGACACCCTGTTACCAGTACTTTTGTTTTTTTACTTTCGTCGCCTTTACGACTTTTCGGAAATTGTCGCGACTTTTTCGTAACCAATACAACTTGCGCGAAAAGTCGCAAATTTTTCGTAGCCATTACGATTCACTCGTATCTTGTCGCGACTTTTTCGTATTGAGCGCTCGTAAGCGGCGGGCGAAACTTTCAGACTTAGCATGATTTTGGAAGCCTCCCATAGGACTCAATGGCACCCTACAGCTCCAACCTGGCCCAAGAAAAGTCACCATACTGAAGCTTGAATGAATCCGAATCTTTCGTACTCGGCGCGAAAGCTGCGAAATTTCGTAACGGCTACGAAAAAGTCGCAACATTTGCGAAATATTCGTAATGGCTACGAAAAAGTCGCGACAATTTTCCGAAAAATCGCAAAATACCGATCATTACGAAAAAAACGCATTCGGACGCCATCAGAACGTTCGTGGGTAAGTAAATGTGCCCCATAGTCTTGCCTTTGAGGCATTTCACAGGCTTGCTGTCCACTAAACTCCTTATTTCATACTAAAGCCCTTCTGATATGTTCTTATCACATTAAAAGGAGGATCATGGCCTAATGAACCAAAAGGGTTACTTTGCCATCACAGGAAGTGATACAAAATTTATTAGCCCATGCAATTAAACATACTGCGAGATAGCAAACTGTATTTTGGCTCTCTTTTTTTCTATATATATTTTTTTTTTTATTTAACAGAGCACTACAGGGGTTACGAGCATTGGCTAAAATTTAGGACTGCAACGAACTGCTTCAATAGTGCAGCTACGAAATTAGCCATTGTACTAAACAGTTGCAGAGATGGACCTAGACATACATAGCACCTTGTTTATATTAGCTATTTCACTTCCCGAAAGTTCTAAAATAGTATACTACTAATAAACACTGACACACACAAAAAGCATTTCTTAAAAATATTGTTAGCTGTATACCAAAAAAGCAACGTAAGCATGGACCTGCACAGCTGTGCAATTTATTATGTGAAAGCATGCGCCCCTAAAACATTGCTTTCATGACATGAAATTGCTCTGCTCTGCCGGTCTGTTTGGAATACTGGGAGAGCGAGATCCTCCACACCAAGCCCCGACTTTTATCCATTGGAAAGCTGGGGTGATCTGGTGAGTGTCTGCAAATATATACTACAAAGGAACAAAAGGGATGAAAGTTTATTGCCAAAGAATGTTCTTATTGTTCACAAAAGAATTTGTTCTTTATGGTGATCTTGGTAAATTAGCATTCACTCAATTTGCAAGAAAAATAAAATCCTTTGCTACCATCTAGTGGTTATACATTTTACAATATGAAAATAGATAATTAAAACCATCCCAAGCTAAATTTCAAATTTCCATACATTTCCCAACATTAGAATATCATTTTAGGGACACTCAGATAGTTGGCTGACTGTGGAGACTTATTCCCTCCATTCCAGCCTTACCCTGACAAATCCAGCGACACAAATAAAACACACTGACAACCGTTATGTGGGTGGAGTTCGGCCACAGCTTTATTAACAAATCCAGCATCACAATAGTCCTTGCCATGTATTTCAAACTTTACCAAACATCTTAAAGAACTTTATAGCTGTTTTAAAACAAATGCCGGGCACTGCGAACACAGTGGGCATGTGGAAACCATCAAACAACACCAGAGATTAAATGGCCAAGGACTATCACCCACCATTAGCTGTGACAAACTTAATATAAATATATATATATATATATATGTATTTTATTTTTTTTTTAAGAATAAATAGTACCTGAAAAGAAACATATATCATGCAGCGGAAATTAAGGGTCACAAGATAAATGTGACAAGATAAATCCCTTAAACAGGGAGGGGGGGAGGGAGATGCCGCTCCATGTGACTGCAGGAGGTAGGGAAAGATGCTGCACGGGAGCTGACAGGCGGCAGAGGGGAGGGGTTCTTTCCCTGGAAGAAAGTGACTTAACCCCTTATGTGCACGGAGGGAATTTGAGCCCCAGGTGGCTCCACAGTCCCTCCGTGCTTTCATTATATATTTCAGCGCTCTCTAAAAAGATAGTAAGCTAGTGCCAAAGAAGAATTTCATGTAAAGGTGGCAAAATGTGTTTCATGTACCTTACACTACCACAGCCCAGTGGTACTTACAAGTCTGACAGTCATAGATGGCTTAACTTAAATATGGAGGCTATAAATACCTCTATCCCTCTGCGTTGATTCTGTGCAGGGAGAGGGAGGAGTCCTGCCCTGCGGCTGACAGGAAGGCCTGCAGTGGAAGTGCTGGGAGAGAAGCAGCAGAGTGAGAGAAATGAGTCTAAGATCAATATCACTGTGTGTGGAAAGTCCACGGGGAACCCTAGTGGCAGAAAAGCACACTTGGGTGCAGAAGAAAAGGGAGTCCTTGTCAGGTCTCTGAAGAACAATGTGTTCTCTTTTCAGGACACAGAAAGCCAAAGCTACACACATAGGGATCCCCCCAGCAGCTCAGAGATCAAACAATTTGCAGTATTATATGAAGTAGCTCCTGGCTAACAAGTTATACGTATGAAAGTTATTTAAAGGTACAGTGTCCTGCAAATAAACCTAGCATCTATATCTCTGTGTGTCATTGTGGATTAGAGAAGTTCCCAGGGAAAGGTATTACAGCCCAGACTGTCCTGGCCCTTGGTGGGGCTACGCCTAATTATAGTGTACCTGATCTCCCACATAGTGAATACATAGGAAATATGTTTTTGCCTAATAAAAGAAAACATAATTCTAAGCAACTTTCCAATATTATTTGTAGGGACCCATAGGGTTAATCTGCCCACCACTTTCTGCTGTTACTGGGCAAAGACCCATGTATCAGTTTAAAATTATGTACTTCTACCTACTGGTTATTTTGGTTGATCACACCCCTTGCAGTCTAATATAGTGTCTAGCAAGGAGGTGTGGCTTCCTCTTTGGCTGCCTCTGTGTCTCAGGTGAAGGCCCACTGAGCCTGGGATCAACAGGGCCCCAGTAAAGCCTTATTGCCCCAGAGTGTTACTATCCACTCTGGTGAAGTCGGTGACAGGGACCCCGTGAACGAGGACCAGTAAGATAGTTACTCTTGTAAGAGCACTCTCTAGGAGAGTGAGGTAGAGAGAGAAGGAAGCAAGGGCAGTTTCAAGCCCCATCCAGGAAAGTATAAAGGAAGTACCCTTCCATCTGGCAATGTTGCCTCAGCCTAGGCCACGGAGTAGACATAGGAGACAGGTTAGAATAAACCCTGATCCCTAGTCACACAGAGGACTCTCAAGCTAGGGGTTATCAACCTGAGGACTGAGGTATCTATTCTGACTGCTTCCAAAGTAGTGCCAAGCTGACCAGGTGCATTTACCCTGCCCAGACTCCCAAAAGAGGTGGGATAAACGGGTGTGCATCCTCTCTTGTTGTCTTTAGAGTACTACTATCATTTAACGTCTATATCTGCATTGTGGATATAATCTTGCTGATTCAATAGTCTTTGACAATACACTGTACTATAGTTCAACTGCAAGAACCGTCTGGCATCCATCTATGCCAAATTGCACTACACACAGCTACAGTGAGTTGTAGTTTCACTACACCCTTGCTCCGCATGGTCTCATCCACCTAGGGAAGGCCCATCCTGTTTAAGAGTCGCATGTAACACATGCTCTAATCCTAACACTAGCCTGGGTTTTCTCTGAATATAGCCAAACAAGTGTGTTATAAAAAAAATATAAAAATATTCAGTGCTTTAAAATTTATGTGTAAATGTATTTGCTATAGAAAACAGCATTTGCTGAACTCCTGGTTGTTTAAACAATGTTGCAAAAGCCAGTCTCCTCCAGCAAGACAGGTCTGTCAATCTGTCGACTTGTGTTACATTGTTTTAAGAGTCAGAGCCACCAGGGCAGAGAATAGAAAGGACAGGCAAACAAAGCCAGATTTGTAATGAGGGTGTCCAGTAGAGATGTCGCGAACTGTTCGCCGGCGAACTAATTCGCGCGAACATCGGGTGTTCGCAAGTTCGGAAGTTCGCGAACTTTCCGCGTATGTTCGCAATTTGGGTTCGCCGCGTTTTTTTCCCGCTGCGTTTTTTCTCTGCGTTTTTTCTCGGCCTAAAAACGCCGCACAACCACACAGCGTTTTTCAGCCTAGTACTGGTGTAAGCAAATCCCGTTTCCATGGTGCTAATAGTGCGAAATAGCAAAAAACGCCACGTATTTCCGCTAGGTCTGCCAGCTGCCTTTGCGGTTTTACGCAACGCTGTGTCAACAAAGTATTTTTCAGAGAAATTTTTGCCCTTGATCCCCCTCCTGCATGCCACTGCCCAGGTCGTGGCACCCTTTAAACAACTTTAAAATCAGTTTTCTGGCCAGAAATGGCTTTTCTAGGTTTTAAAGTGCGCCTTCCCATTGAAGTCCATGGGGTTCGCAATGTTTGCGAATATTCGCACTTGTTGGCGTAAGTTCGTGAACGCGTTCGCGAACTGTTTTTTTGAGGTTCGCTACATCCCTAGTGTCCAGAGGCCATCCCCATTCCCAGCCCCCCTAGGATCATGCATGCGCATCCATTTAGCTCACATATGGAGCACTGGGGACAGGACACGCTCCGTATGTGAGCAAAGTATAGGTGTGGCTGGCTGGCATGCTGCCCCTAAATATGTGCCGCCCTAGGCCCGGCCACAAATCCAGGCCTGCAATTTTATATACAAATAACTCAAAAACCATTACAAATTTGTAATGAATGTATATTGCAAAGCTGCTTAGAATTTTGATTTCTTTTATTAGGCAAAAAATTATATTCTGGGTTGACTTTTAGGGCACAAAAGTGGAAATCATGCAGGATTTCCTTTAGAAGCAGAAAAGGGCTACATTTACTTGAGCATGGTTGCTAGTTCTGTCAGTCTTGCTGCTCTGTATTATATATACTCCAGCCTATAGAAGGTTTGCAAGGGGGACACAACACACTGTAGTTAAATTTAAACGCTGCAGCAACTAGTCACAAGAAAATGATAAGTATCTGCACCTTACTAATTATATGCAAGAACAAAGCACAATGAGCAGAAGACCAAAAGTAACCTTGTGCCTACCATGGAGCAATTGCAGTTTCTCTCTAAAGCAGGCAGTAAGCACAGGACCCTATGTTTCCTGTACTCTGCTCTTGCATATATATATTTGTGATATTTAACTTATTTTTCAAATATAAAAATAAGCTCTGAAGTTATATTACAGTTACACAGTTATATTCAAGCTTAGATCACGGTAAATTCTGCATTAATATACATGGGGATCCCTGCCATCTGTAGTACTCACACAATGCAACTTATAACAAATCTAGAAATATGCTTAGCAGAAGTCCTTAGCCCATCTGGGTCTGGGTGTTTGTAAAGGGCAGAACCAGCACATTTATTTATGGAAAGTTTCATTTTGGTAATTGTGATGTGTGGCTTATAATTCGCACACAAAATTTCATAAAAACTCATGACTCATCAAATGTACCCATTTATCACATACTTTCCTCTATGAGCATTTGTCTGTTCTTTTGTACTGACTGATTTTTCTCCTAAAAAATCCCTTAGATGTCATTTTTGTGCCGGAAAAAATGCTGAATGTAGCCTGGGGTATTCCATGACTGCTTACCGATCCTCTGCTCATTCACATTACAGTTATTCCACTGACCATATTCATTTGATTTGACTGTTTCCCCATTTTATACTATGGGGGTAAAGAAATTACGGACAAAGACACTTCTAGTTACCTGTAGCAATTAATCAACAGGGAGCAATTACTCATCTGCTTTTGAAAGCAAACATCTCATTGCTTGATGTTATTAGACCTGGAGCAAAATCTTTTCTGTTCAAAATTGCAGCAAACTCTGCACTAGAGAAAAGTTTCAAAATATATTTGGATGTTGTTACCCTTTAGTGTTGGCACAAGAAGCACTTATGATTTTGATGAAGTAGCAAATTAACCTATGTTTATATTTGCAAAAATAAGAATCAAAATTCACATTTTGCAATGTAATATTTTTTTGTTAGACGGTTATTGCACACCTTAACTGCATGCTTTAAGGTGGCACTATCTTTTCAAGCAAAAATAACTTTTTCAGTAAGAAGTTTCACTATATGCACTGTGCAAATGTGCAATCTTTCTTCATCGCTAAACAGTTTCTGGGTTTGCATAAGCAATATTAAATTCAAATAAAATTGTGTACAAACATTTTCCCATTAAGAATAGTTTTCCATTAACATATTTTATTCCTCTGAAAGTCTTTCTTCTTTCTTTCACAGCATGACAACAGTTCTAGGCCTATGAATAAGGATAGGGGGTGTGAAATGCTGTAAGTATCTCATAACACATTTCTTGCCTATTCTTTTAATTAAAAATATAGTTAATATATTTATAAATTATATATATAATAGTTTTTTTTTATCATTTCTTGCACTTAAGACAAAATCGAAACCACTTTCACTTTCCAACTTCCTGTCGAAAATATATAAACTATGCCCTGGCTCTGCTTTAGCAGAGAAGCTGATAATTATCAGCCCACAGATAAGCCCTCTGTAAAACAAGCTGCTCCTTATCTCAAATCCTAGCAAAGGCCACAGCTTAAGCTTTGTTTATAAAGAGCTCCCTTTGAACAAAACAGTTTTCCAAAAGTATGATTTTTGAATTTCAAAAAATAGGCAGAATACATTTTCAAGTTCAATTTATTCTGCTCATTTTTAGCAAAGGTCAGTAAATGTGGATACTGCCCCTTTAGGAAATACTGCCTTAAATGCTAGGGTGCATA
Organism: Xenopus tropicalis; assembly: GCF_000004195.4. Lineage (NCBI taxonomy): Eukaryota > Metazoa > Chordata > Amphibia > Anura > Pipidae > Xenopus > Xenopus tropicalis. The sequence goes on along the minus strand of NC_030679.2, from coordinate 58,615,136 downwards.
CCTCTATCATGTACCTAATGAATACAGAGCTGCAGAATGCAGTAAGCACTGTATTAAATGAAAAGGTGTAAGTTTTTGCATTCTATTCTGGAATACCTAGACATACGCCTAAAGATACAAAAGGAGAGACAAAGTGCAAAAAAAATGGTATTTTGCAGTTTCCTGTGACTAGTAAATAAATCTTCACTAGATTTTACATGGTGCACTGAGGCATAAATGTTGCAATATTTGGCATTTTCAATTACTCTAGCCAGTCACATAACACTACGTTCTTATTTTCTCAAGAGTACACAATGCACTAAACCCTAATGCTTAAAATTAGAAAAATATAGCATATAATTCTTCTTATAATAGTGTTAATTTCCTAATAAAAATTACATTTAGAAGCTTGCAGTTCAAAATTATACTCCATTTTCTCAACCTACAAAAAAATGAAACTTTTAACTATGGTGGTTCTTTTTTCTGTTCCCTTAAAGGAGACATATTAAATAAATGGGGAAAACCCTAATTTTGTAGGCAATTATGAATAATATATGGTGCTGGTTTCCCTTTGGGCTAAACATTAACCCTATCTGTAACAATGGCCCCTTTATTGGAGCTCCCTATAGATCCTCTGGCTTCTCTGTCAGAGTTTGAAATGAGGGGTGGGCGTGTCCTAATGGTCCCTGCCAGAAGCATAGTAGGAGGGGGAGAGCCAATCACAGCCCTGCAGTCACACAAGCAAAGACAGGCTTCAGTTCCCTATCAGGTCAGCCTAGCTGCCGATTGGTTCCTATCCTACAGTGCAGTGTACGGAGGGCCGCCGGCTCCCCAGCTCATCCAGAGAATTCAGCCAGCAGGAAGTGGAACAGATGGGCGGGACTAGTGTTTTTTTTTGGGAATTTCTCAATAAAACAGTCAGAAACACAACTTTTTAAGCACAATCCTTCTATATCTAGAGGAGTATAATTCACTGGTACATTCTTAATTTTTATAGGATATGTCTCCTTTAAGGTTCATTTTCTGAAGCTTTTGGATAATTAAATATTTTTTCCATCCATCGTGATAGAAAATGTGCATATGTATTCTATACTTTATTACTATTAACCACAAATGAATGGCAATTACATCTTGCATTCTGGTTATGGTAGTGGGTAGCTGCTTTCAAGAAATCTAAACCACATAGTTACCAGCCTACGGAAAGACTATTTAATTAACATGATGCTACATAGGAACCTTCTCTATGAGACCAGCAAAATGTGACCTTAGCATTCACATTTTTAAAATGACACATAGACAGGCAGTAAGTACAGGGCTAGCTGCATGTCCTGAGGCTGCGCTCTTCACTTAGTGCCTGATTGTCTGTCAGGGGTCATAAACAACCCCCTCATACCTTTTATTGAAATAAGAGGTTTTTGAATAAAAAATCATTAAAACTTGAACTTTACTGATACAGACATATATTTCCAGTCTCTACTGCATGTTAGACATTTTAATAAAATTTCCTTTGGTTTACTTGCTAATCAGCATCCATCATTTTCCATTTCTGTTTCTTTGCCATCATGGTTCTGGCATTCTCTCACATTTATTACCATATTACATACATGTTCCTGTAGCAATGTTGTACCAGCTTGTACATATTTTGTAACATATTTGAGGGTATTTTTTTTACAGTTTCTCATCTGATAATCTTTGTTGCCATTTTGTTAAAATGCACTACTATATTCTCTCCCTCAAACAGATTTGTATTTGTAGGAAGAAAGTGTCACCATTATCGTCCATCATGCTCTATTTCAAATGTGGATATTCTTCATATGAGTTCTACTCCTCATCATGGAAGAATCATGGATTTACTTGATCATTTTAATAATTTTCATTTACAGAAGGATCCTTAGCAATTGTTTCAAGAGCAATTACAGTATCTCTTAAATATACTGTATATACATGTGTAACCCCTTTTTGGCTGTAAATACAGACAAGACCAGCTACATAGGATATAGAGCAAGGGTACACTGGACTCCAACAGACAGGATGTGCTTTCACTATGTAGAAATATCAAGAGGGATGCACACTACAACTTACTTAGGCTGTGCAAAGTAAATAAAAGAATGGATGCCAGAAGGTTCTTGCAGCAAAACAGAACTTAACTTGTTTTATTGTCCAAGACAATAATCCACAGGGTTATGGATTTGGCAGGTTCAATGCAGAGCAAGTGTAGATATAGTGTCCACCAGTTTATCCCAACCCAACAGAGTGTGGGCAGGGTGGAGAGTAGTCTGGACAGTGATTCTTTTATCCTTAGGATATCTACCTTAATGGTCTGGATCCCCTACAGCAGAAGTGGATCAGGGAGAAGACTATGCCTGATACCCTTGTCATTACTGCTTTCCCTTCACTAAGGCAGCAGAGCTTGTAAAGTAGGATACTCCCATCTAATCTCTTCTGGTTGGAGCCAGAAGGCTGCTCTTTCAATATGCAGCTGACTATCTCACTTTCTTATAAAATGCTATAACAAATAGTATCCTGTGCTTACTAATCCTCGTTTACAGGGTCCCTGCTCCCAAACGTCACTAGAGTTAGATGGTTTCTCCAGGGTATTTGGCTTACTGGGGCCCTACTGATCCCAGGCTCAGTGGAACTTCCACCTGACTCAACAGATGCAGCCAAAGAGGAAGATCCACCCCTTTGCTAATACTATGTTAGAGTGTGAAAGGGAGTGGTCTACCTATAAGCCAATAATGTAGAAAATGCTAAATACAAAATAGATACATGGGTCTTTGCCCAGTAACAAGGAATAAGGAAATGGTAGGGTTTAAAGCCATAGGGGCATATTAACATTATGGGTCCCATACATCCCTGGCTTGTTGCATGGTTTCCTTTTGAGTGTTATGGCTACTCCTATAAACCAAAATATTAGAGCACCCTAGTGTAAAATGCCTCAATACATACATAATATACTAGATGGAATGGGAACGGGGTATTTATTTTATATCCCCCCCCCTTTATCAATTTTTGAGTTTATGAATTTGTTTTTCTAATAAATTTGCATATCGAAAAACTCGAAAAATTACAGTTTGAAAATATAGCTTGACTTTGTTAGGACAACTCATTGCTCCCAAGCTTTTAGATGGTGAATTTTTACATTCCAGTTTTTTGCACTTATTAAATACCAGACATTTGAGTTTTTGAAATATAATTCAAATTTGAACTAAACCTTGAATAGTGAAAATCAACTGTAACATTGATAAATATCCCCCTAAGTGTTTTAACATACAGTTTTATATGACCTTAAAGGAAATGTCACAAAATTCAAGACTTCAAAAGGTAAATCTTAAAGGCCAAAAGTAGTGTATGAGATTCCACCTTAAAGGCCAGTTATGGTAAGATTAAAGATATTTATTTACAAACCTAGGTATTTTTGGACTTTGCTTGAAGTTCTTTGTCTTGAAGTTTCAGAAGGTGACATATATTTATAACCTTGAGCAGATACTTAATCATATATAGTGGACCGCATTGGGGACCCATTACTCAAACAAGTAAAAAACCTAGTGCTTCAAGATTATACTTTACAGGGATCTCAAATTTGGGAAAGGTCTACTTTTATTCGCTATAATAACCATAGATGTGGTTCCTTTGGAAGGAACAATAGCATGTAAAAAGCCATAAGGAATGGGGATAAAACATAGGATGAATCCCTTTTAGTTGAGGGGATTGTTACTGCTTATAGTCAAAGAAGAATGCAATACCACATATGTTGAGCTTTGAAAAACTTGTTTATTACATTGCCACATTATAGTTTTTTACGGAAATGTATAAGAAACAGAGGTGTATGTTATGAGTCTTAATTCCTGATGTTGTGCAGACTAGAGGTGACTTCATTTGAAGTCAAATATGTACTGAATTATCAGTCATTATTTCACAGCGAAAAGGTCAATGAATACGTTAATATTTCTTTCCTCAGATTTTCAGTAAAGTATAGTATAGATCATAAAAATAAATAGAAGTAAAATGGAATTAAAATGGGAGTAAAATGGAATTGTAAAATCAATAACAAAACAAATCCAAAAGATCTTATTATAACTAGATGCAACAAAAATGATCTTGCTCTGCTCAAAGTAGGAACTGATATTCCACAAGATAATCAATCTATCATATATGTGAATGACCATATTCTCATAAATTTGAATTATTAGATGTAGCAGTAGTGGCAAAATGTATATATCAACTGTCTTTTCTTATCATCAAGTATTTCTATATAAAAGTCTAATTATTAAAGAAATTATACATAATTTTTTATTTCCCAGATCTGAATCTTATTTTTAAATATATCATAATATTATCCAAAGATGGGACTTCCTCTTTTATCCAATACAATAAGGAAATTGTAAGTAAATGCTTGGAATCTTATTAATTATGATTTTTTCTTATTTCTAGAATAGTAAATTGTGCATAGAAAAACAAGTTTATTTCATTTTTAGCCCATATGTCACCAGAAAAAATATCAGTCGCTTTCATTTAAATTAAAAGGTTGTTTAACAATATCCCAAGAGAGTAAACTAGCTGTTTCTAGGTCTACCACATGACTAAACTGGGAAATTCCTCTTCTCTTGGGACAGTAATATAGGAAGATTTTGGGAAGCATTCTATGTAAACTGGGAGAGGAATGGAAATATTTAAGGTCTTTGTGTTTCAGTAACATTCCCCATGTTGTCTTTATATAGGGGATTTCTCTTGACTAGATTTTGAGCTTTCCACTATTTGTGGAGAGAAGAAACAATATGCATTCATTGACTCCAGCAAAGTTTCTATGTCAATATTGGTGATTTTTTTCTTTATCAGAAATTCATTCAATTATATATCTGGCAATGGAAGCCAAATTTAATATAAATTAAGACTACTTGTAAGTTTAAGGCTTTTCAGCTTGGATAAAGAAATTTAGTTTTTTTTATAGTTTGGTCTAGTTTTATGACATCAGTATGTTTCAAAAAAGGGTCCAAAAGGGATAGGATAATTTGGTGAATATTACCATATGAAAGAAAGCCACTCTACCATATTAAGTGGACTTTTTATTAACTTCTTGCATAACCCTTTTATAGATTTAATTATGGGCTCATATTTAGAGAATACAGCACTGATATATCATATAAAAGTGTTATTCCTAAATATGTAAGGCTCCCTGTAGGGGATTTAATGTTATGCTCCAATAGTAGTTTCTTAGACATAGTATATCAAAAACATTACAAAATACCTGTTTTATTAAGATTTTTTTCCCTTCTAACGAGTGATGAGCAAATTTTTTTGCCAGGCATGGATATGCAGTGAATTTCTGCATTTCGCCATTGCCAAATTGTTTTGTGAAACTTCCGCAAAAATGAGCAGCAAAAAAAATTACGCGTTAAAAAAATCGCAGCCACATCAAAATGGGTGCGGGCATGTAAAAAAAAGATGCGTGTGAAAAAAAGGACGTTTCACAATTTTTTCAGCAAAGCTGACTGGGACAGATTCGCTCATCTCTCTGCAGTGCTTGCACGTTTTCTTTTTAATTACAATACTATGAGTTTGCACCAGTATATTTTATGTAATAGATCATGCCGGATAAATTGAATTGCCATTTTTAAGAAGGTAAGTAGTTGTGAGTGAATTTTTCCCCAGGCATGGATTCTCAGCAAATTTCCACATTTCACTGCTGGCAATTTTTTTTTGCAAAACTGCCATAAAAAATGTGCGCTACAAAAATTTGCGAATGAGGAAAAAGCTGTGGTCACATCAAAAAAAGTGCACAACAAATGTCACACAGTAGCCATGTTTCACATATTTTTTTCAGTTGTGCAAATTTTTTGGCAAAACAGGACAGATTCGCTCATCACTAAAGGTAAGCAGAGACCTAGACTCTAGAGTGGCAGTGGATGTGATCTATATAGATTGTGCTAAAAATAAAAGTACCACATAGAAAGTTATAGATTATAATAAGGAATATTAGCCTAGAATATTATATTTGTACATGGCTAGAGAACTGACTAAAGGGTAGCTTACAAAGAGTGGTGGTAAATAGTGATGGGTGAAATGTTTAGCCAGGCATGGATTCGCGGCGATTTTCCGTGTTTCGCCATTGGCGGATTGTTTTGCGAAACGGATGAAGAAATTAGCAGCGAAAAAATTTGCCGTACAGGCAAAAATTGTCACCGGTATCAAAAAACAATAGTCGCGGGCATCAAAAGAATAGCCGCGCAACTAAATAATAGCCACGGGCGACAAAAGAAAAGCCGTGTGACAAAATAATAGCCGTGGGCGACAAAATAATAGCTGCGGGCAACAAAATAATAGCCACGCGACAAAATAATAGCCGCGGGCGACAAAAGAATAGTCGCATGTGAATTTTTTTTTGCCGCACGACATTTTCGCCATTTTGCAAATTTTTCTGCGGATCTTTTGAAAGATTCACAAATTTTTCGCGAAGCGAAACAAACAGATTCGCTCATCACTAGTGGTAAATAATACTTTGTTATTGGACCAGTGTTTTTAGTGGCGTACCACAGCGGTCTGTCGTTAGACTTTTGCTTTTAAATTTGTTTGTTAATGACCTCAAAGTGGGCACTCTAAGTACTGTTTTTTTGCTGATGATATTAAATATTGTAAAACTATATGTTCCATCAAGGGTGTTGCCACTTTGCAGAGAGATTTGACTCAATTGGAGAAATTGGCAGCAAATTTGAAAATGATATTAAATGCTGAAAATTGTGAGGTCATGCACTTCTGTAGCAATAATATTAATACTAGTTATACATTAAATGGTAGTATGTTGGGGTCTCCTTACTTGAGAAGGGTATGGGGACTTTTGTGGTTAACAAACTGTGCAATTAAACTGTAAGTAGTTTCAGTGAGCTGATCCTAAAGCAAATAAAGTTCTGTTTTGCATAAATAAGGCATTAACTTAAGGGATGAAAACAGATCTATAGATACAGGGGCGCTTCTTCCATTAGGCGAGTTGAGAAACTCGCCTCAGGCGGCAGAAGTGCCCCAGTTACCAGGGGCGGCAAAAAGCTGCTCCTGGTAACTTTAAGAGCCGAATTTCCGGTTTTTAAACCGGAAATTCAGCTCTTCTAGTGCAGAGAGCGCAATTGCGCTCTCTGCACTAGCGATCTCACCGGCCCCGGACCTGCTCCTGCGCTCAGAAGGTAAGCGCTGGGGAGCGGGGGGGGGGCGGCATCCAGGAGCCGCCTCAGGCAGCGATATGTCTAGAATCGCCCCTGTATAGATAGAGCTATGGTAAAGGCTTGCCTTGAATGTACAGTGCAATTTTGGGACCCAGTTCTTAAGAGGGATATTAAAGGTGATGTAAAGCCATCCCACTAAGTTAAGGGATTCTGTAGAATCAATAAAAACAAGCAAATGTCCATGCTTTATTTTTTTTCTTACTGTTGCTGAAATAATTAATCAGGTTTCCTCTGCCACAGGCAGCCCAAGTAGGCTCCTTGCTTTGCTTTTGCTGTAATCCAATCCCTCTCCTACTGCACAGTCCTCTGTGTGCAGGAGGAGCCCATCAGAGGCAAGTATGCTTGTTTGCTGTGTTTGATGTGTTTTCCTTGTTCCCACTGGGTCTGGCTGCACTGAGAGATGAGGACAACCAGCACCTGCCTTTTTTTAGCTAAGGTTGGGCTGGCTGAGGTTGCCTGTTAGAAGATACTGTATTGTTTATCCTTACAACTGTAAGAATAAAATAAAGCATGTATATCAGAAGGTTGCTTGTTTTTAGGGATTCTATTAAATCCCTTCCCTTAATGGATGATTTTAAAGTAGAAGGATAGGTAAAGTCACTGGGAGTGCCAAAATGTTAGGCACCCCCCCCCCCCCTAGTGATTGCAATCGCTAACCTTATCCCCGGGGTAGGCATGAGACAGCGATCCTCTTCCATCTGTCTTCATTCTCCTGAATCCTGGGGCCAGTGAGTGCACAGTAAGGTGGAAATTATGACTTTCTTGCTAAAGTTCAACTTTTCCCTCTACTGCACATGCACAAGTGGCATGAAGACAGAAGTTGGAAGAGGTCCGCTGTCTCGCAGCTACCCCGGGAGCACCAGCAAAAATTGGTAAAAGTAATGGAACAGGAAGACTTATGTAGGGATGCACCAAATCCAGGATTTGGTTCTGTATTTGGCCAAGATTCTGCCTTTTTCAGAAGGATTCTGCCAAATCCAAATGCCTGGCCAAACCAAATCCTTTAAATCAAATGACTTTTTGTTAGACACAAAAAAACACAAAAGATGAAAATTTTTAACCATGCACTGCATGCACGGTTCTCTTAAAGGAACAGTAACACTAAAAAATGAAAGAGCTTTAAAGTAATAAATATATAATGCACTGTTGCCCTGCACTGGTAAAACTGGTGTGTTTGCTACAGTAAAACTACTATAATTTATATAATAAGCTGCTGTGTAGCCACGGGGGCAGCCATTCAAGCTGGAAAAAAGGAGAAAAGGCACAGGTTACATAGCAGATAACTGATAAGCTCTGTAGAATACAATAGTGTTTTATCTGTTATCTGCTATGTGCCTGTGCCTTTTCTACTTTGAATGGCTGCCTCCATGGCTACACAGCAGCTTATTTATATAAATTATAGTAGCCTTTCTGAAGTAAACACACAACTTTTACCAGTGCAGGGCAGCAGAACATTATATTTTAGTTACTTTTATACACTTTCATTTTTTGGTGTTACTGTTCCTTTAAACCTTTCTGTAGCCTAATGTGCATAAGCAAATTACGATTCGGATTCAGTTCAGTATTTGCCCGAATCTTTTACGAAGGATTCAGGGTTGGGCCGACTGCCAAAATAGTGGATTCAGTGCATCCCTACTATTTAGGTTGGAGAAAAGGTGCTTATAAGGGGACATGATTACACTTTCAAAGTAGATTACAGGACATTATAGACAGATAACAGGGGATCTTTTTACACCTAAAGGTCATCCCTTTAGATTTTGTCTTTTTTTAACCGGAAGACAAGGAGGTCTCTTGTCTTTTTTTATCCCAAATTAGCTATGTAACTGTATAACACCAAGCAAAAAGAAAAGGTGTGATTTTATGCAAGTAACCTGTTCTAGGTCTAATTCTACTTTTTAATCACTGTAGAGTGCAGTAACCAGTAGCTTCTACAAACTTTCCTGTCTTTGTGGTCCAGTGCTGAGGTTACACAAAAGAGATAGCCCAAAGAGAGCTAACAATAGAATTAAAAGGAAATGACATCTGGTGTACACTAAATCATTTTGAAAGAAATGGACTTTTTACAAGAAATAGAATAACCATATGTATTGTGCTGTTATAGGTTTTCCTTCTGGATTTATTAAATTAGTCATGTGAATTCCTGCTGAAACCAATGTGCAGGGCAATATACAGAGAAAAGTAAAAAAGTAAAACAATAGTTAAATTTTTCCTGCATTCTGGATTCTGTGTTTTTCATGAATCTGCCCCTTGGTAAATAAAGGGGTTAAAATGAAGGTCTATATGAAAAAACAACACCTACCATGCATGCAGGAGTTAAAACTAAAAACTATCAAATAGATTAATTTGGAGCTGGTGGGTTTATCTGTTAACTCTAAACACCTATGTGGTCATTAGTGCCATTAGACTAATGCCACACGTAGCATATGGCGCGTATTCTCAGTGTTTTTTGACTTGCCGAACGCTACCTTGTAAATGATTAGTGATAATTAACAGTTTCAAAAAACTATGTTGTGGATGGATCTGTAAACATTTTCACCTGACAAGTTAAGAAAGATGTATTAACCCCTGAGAGTTGGTGCTCACAAATAACTACTTATGGTAAAATCAATTTATTTCCACAATCAATGAATAGGAAAAAACTAACATATAATTCATACATTATAAATACAAGTAAAAATAAAACCAAAGTGCATGTTTTCTATTTTACACATTAAATAGGAGAAGATATTTACAACGTCAGTCAATACTATTATCAATAGATAATCAAACAGAGAGTGGGTTATTAGGGTAAATAGAAAATGTTGTGGCTGATAAATCACTTAATCAATTAGAATCATGTTCCTAATTTAATAAATAGACAAAGGAGGGGTATGGAGTGGTGTGACCATTAGGCTACTAAATCTATTAGAATCAGGATCTTAATTCATGAAAAAAACTTTAAAATATTAAAACACATTATGGCTAATCAGTTGTTCAATCAATTAGAATCTGGTACCTAATTAATTACATACAAGAGGATTTAAGTTAAGAAAGATGTATACAATATATGCAAGCTTACCAATTAAATGATACGTGAATTAAACTGTAAGCAAGAAGCTAAATTTGTTGGGAAGCCTATTGGAGCCACAGATGGTTCATTACTGGTATGTAAATCTTTTTTTGAATTTAAGCCATTTTACAATCTTGTTGAAACCAATTAAATGTGCAAATAACAATAAGTATATAAGTATTTAGACAAGACAAATAGTAGGCCTAAAAGACAAGTACATGAAGCGTCTGCCTTTTTTCAGTTGGTAAGATGATTTTTGCCATTTCTCTTTCAGTATTATATTATTCTTTAAATTAGTACAGATTAATACAGGATTCCTTACACACTGATACATTTTATCAATATCCATGTGTTTTTTCAGTAAAAGTTACATGATTTCATGGGCAGAATAGTACTCTTTACATTTGGAGCATGTTAAGTTGTCATCATGTAGTTGTGAAACCTTGGGATAATATTTATCTATGTGTAACTGGTCTATCTAGCCAATATGCTATGTTTGGTGAATATTACCAAAAACCTGTTGTGTAGCGCAGAAATACCCACCAGCCGCAAAATGCAGACACCTTGTCACTTTTACCACACCTTCCTGTTACTCAGCTGTGTTTCATATTGGGTGCAATCAAATATTGCAGTCAGCACTAACATAGCAATAGATATTGAAACAAAGAACTGTACTGGAAATTAGCAAACATTTTTTACATTTTTTTTCTCGTTCCCCCCTTACCTTTCCAATTCCGTTCCAGTGAATCATCTTACCAGGCTACAGAATACCCCACGTCATCCTCCTACAAACATTTCTCCTTTCTTCCACACAGATCTCTACTCCACAGATACAAAAATTTGTATGTTTTCAACCTAACAATAGACAATAAAAAAACTTTATCTTTAGTGAGACAGTCAATAAAATTGTTATTCTTACTGTTATTCTTTCTAGGCTTTTTTATTTAAAACATGCTTCCCTTAAGCATACACAAAATTGGACATTCTCATAGTTGTTAATCAGCTCTAGCTGCAAAAAAGAACTATAGAAAGTAGCATCAATATAGAGTTATTTCTGTTTCAATACATATATAAACATGTCTGTCTTTTATTATGAACCATGGTTAAACAAATATTGGAGAAAAGAAATATATTTCACAATATATCCACAAAATGTTTTTGTAGGCCAGTTGTAGAGGCATTTTGAGTATTGTTGGAGAATTAGGCGGAAAAGTAAGTTTCACACATTGAGAAACATGACTTTATCCTTTTATCTCTTTTGGTTATACTTACAAAGTAGTAACTGCTAATTACTACTGAGAAGGCTTTAGGGCTCTGGCACACAGGGAGAATAGTTGCCCGCGACAAGGGAGATTTGTTGAGGGCGACTAGTATCCTTGTGTGCCAGAGCCCTTAGAAAACAGTTCTCAAAAAAGATTTACATACTTTAATGGAACAAATAGCACTCCTATAAGATACGTATTCCATTTGAAAGGTACTAAACTAACTGTAGTTCCTAAGATCACTATAGCCCAGTTGTTATTTATTATTTTACATTATCTACAGTATAAACAAAGTGACTTACATAATGAGACCTGATAACAAAGAATAACCTGCAGCATACCACTTAAAAACCCTAGTCCAATTAAAAAGATTAATTGCCGCACATAATCCTTCTGCCAATTTTCTATATATGTAAAAATAGAATCACACGGATTCAGAAATCTTACTAAAGAACAAAAAAATATAGGTGGCACTGCATGAAAAGCTTAGGCAAAGTCTTACTTGACAGCATCTACAGAGCTTAGTTCCATTTTAGCTAGGCCTCTATTTCTGATTTTATCAGACACACTTTTATCTGGTATGGTACCTATGGATTGGATTGGAAAGCAAATTCCTATATTTGAAAAGAGATTAAGATCTCAGCCAGGCAATTATAAGCCACATACAAAATTGTGGAGAATGGCATTATGAGCAGTAATCGGTATGGAGTTTTGAAGGACAGGTCAGACAAATATAATTGCTTTTTGTTATGAGTTTAGAATGAAGCTGGACAGTGGGGTTGTAGTAACAAATTAAGTTAGGTTGAAAAAAGACATTTCCATCATGTTTAACCTTGTATGCCTATATATTAACCTGCCTAACTGCTATTTCATCCAGAGGAAGGCAAAAACACCATCTGAAGCCTCTCTAATTGCCACAGAGGGGGAATAAATTCCTTCCTGACTCCAAGATGGCAATCGGACCAGTCACTGGATCAACTTGTACTATGAGAGGTTATTATATGATCACTTTATATATTTATGCATAGTTATCATATCACCCCTTAAGTGTGTCTTCTCCAGTGTAAACAACCCCAACTTGGCCAGTCTTTCTTTATAACTAAGATTTTCCATATTCTAGATGGGGCCTTTCCAGCACTCTGTGAAGTGAAAAAATAATCTATGTCCCTCTTAATACAGCTCAAAACCTTGTTTGCCCTTGCAGCTGCTGCCTGGCATTGCTTGCTACAGCCAAGTTTATTATCTACAATGACTCCAAAGTCCTTCTCCATTATGGATTTGGCTAATGCAGTTCCATTAAGGGTATAAGTGGCTTGCATACTTTTAAATCCCAGGTGCATTTATTGACATTAAATTTAATCTGTCACTTAGCCACCCAGATTGCCAGTTTGCCAAGATCCTGCTGCAAGGATGCCACATTCTGGATGGAATCAATTGGGCTGTAGAGTTGAGTGTCATCTGCAAACACCAATACCATTCTTACAATACCCACCCTTAAGTCATTAATGAACAAGTGGGGCACTGTATCAAAAAATCACATCTACTGCAACTCCACTGTCCAGCTTCTCCACTGTCCAGTAACTGGAGGAGTCAAGAACGAATTGGGTGTATTACTATTGAGTGCTATTCCCATATCGACCACTCGGTTCGGCATCGGAGCATTTTTAGCAATGCAGGTGTCAGTGAGCTGTTGTCTTGAAACTGTCCTTTTGTTCTTCTGAAAGAACGATAGGCTGCCAAGGGGAAGGGAGGAGGGGTGATAGCACCTGGGAAACTAAGAATATGTTGTGCCCTAAGTCTAAATGTAAAAAAATCTGTTTGCTCCAGGATTCTGCTAGAGGAGCACTATTAACTGATGTGTTTTGTAAAAAAACATTTTTTTCCATGACAGAATCCCTTTATTGACACAATTGGGGTCAATGCTTCCTATATAGAGATGTAGCGAACCTCACAAAAAAAGTTTGCGAACCCGTTCGCGAACTTCTGCCAAAAAGTGCGAACTTTTGCGAACTTTGCGAACCCCATAGACTTCAATGAGAAGGCGAACTTTAAAACCTAGAAAAGCCATTTCTGGCCAGAAAACGGATTTTAAAGTTGTTTAAAGGGTGCCACGACCTGGACAGTGACATGCAGGAGGGGGATCAAGGGCAAAAATGTCTCTGAAAATACGTTGTTGACACAGCGTTGTGTTTTGTGCTGTAAAGGGCAGAAATCACACTACATTTCTAAACTTGCGTAATAAACTGCTTTTACAAGGACTATTGGGTTATAGCAGATGACATCAGCAGGACAGCTGCCCACAGCAGCTACATACAGAGCAGTAGAAAGTAGTCAGCTAAGCTACCTAAACTGCCCCTCAAATCCCTGCACTGCTCTCTCCCTATGCTAACTCAACAAACACACACAGGCAGAATGTAAAATGGCTGCTGGGCTTCGGTTTATATATGGAAGGGAGTGGTCCGGGGGTGGTCCAGGAGGGAGAGCTGCCTGATTGGCAGCCATGTATCTGCTGGCTCTGGGGTGAGAGGTCAAAATTTGGCGCCAGCTAAGGCGAACCCAAAATTGCGAACATCGCTAAAAGTTCGCGAACTTGCGAACTTGTGAACACCCGATTTTCGTGCGAATTAGTTCGCCGGCAAACAGTTCGCTACATCTCTATTCCTATATGCTTTCACCAATTCATTGGTTGCTTGTGCAGTCTAACCAGTTGTATAAATTACAAGGTAAAGATCTCTTCAGCTGCACATTTACTCTTAACTCTGTATATGGTAAAGATTGTTTTATTAATGTGAACTGAGCATTTGTGAATTCTGTACAAAGGTGAACAACCCCTTGAAAGCATTACAATTCCCATCTGTTTTTTTGCACTTTGCACATTTTATTTTTGTTTGTAAATGAGACGATATTATATTGATAATAAGACAGAATATATTGCAATTAGGTATGCACCGAATCCTGGATTCGGTTCAGGATTTGGCCAAGATTCAGCCTTTTTTCAGCAGGATTTGGATTTATCTGAATTCATGCCTCTGGCTGAACTGAATCCAAATCCTTAAAATCATTTGACCTTTTTGTCACATAAACACAGAAATTGAAAAAGTTTCTCTTTAACCCTTCCTTATCCAGATTTGTGTATGAAAATTAGGATTTGGATTCTGTTCGGTTTTCAGCATAATCGCAAAGGATTAGGGCAGGGATCCCCAACTTTTTATACCTGTGAACCGCATTCAAATGGAAAAAGTTTTGGGGAGCAACACAAGCATTGAAAAAGTTCCTTGGGGTGCAAATAAGAGCTATAACTGGCAATTTGGTAGCCCCTATGTGGACTGGCAGCCTATAGAAGACTCGGTTTGGCTTTACACTGGGTTTGTATGCAACCAAAACTTGCCTCCTAACCAAAAATTCAAAAATAAGTACCTACTTTGAGGCCACTGAGAGCAACTTCCACTGAGAGCAACATATTGCTCACGAACCACTGGTTGGGGATCACTGGATTAGGGGTTCGGCCGAATCCCAAAATAGTGAAAATAGTGAAAAGGCATGTTACCTTTCAGACCAATCTGAAACACACCTTCCTATATCAGAAGGAAGGGAATGGAGAATATGCTCTTAAACAAAGGAAATATCTACCCACACACACAAGTCACTACCCACCAGCTATTACACATTGCAGGTCACCCACTTGCCTGACCTGCTGCAGGGTCCTAACCTGTATATCCTGCAGACATGATAGGGGCTCAGAAAAATCTAATAAAATCTAATAAAACACAAGTGTGGAAAAGTAATATAATAATAGTATTGTAATTAGTATTATAATAATAATAATATTGTTTTTATTGAGTTTACTACAGGTCTAGTAACCCTTATAAACCAATCAGGTCTCATAAACATGAAGGTCCCCTAAAATATTTCTAAAATGGACAAATAGAAAGACTTCACACCTAATAACTTATTAGCATATGATAGAAATGCCCTTTTTGCCTTACCTGTGAAAAATAAAGCAGGGTAGCATGGTGGGCTGTCATTTCTTCATCGATTGCCTACAAGGAGCATGCCCAATCGAATTTAGGGCAAGATTTACTTTAACCATGCATGCTCTTGAGTCAGATCACTGGAGAAAATGACACCAAGCAGCTCAACATGATGCACAAGATGGGGGGTCCCTTATGGCATGGATTCTAGGGTTGTCAAAGTATTTAAAGGAACAGTTCAGTGTAAAAATTAAACTGTAGATAGACTGCACAAAATAAAAAAAAATATTTCTAATATATTTAGTTTGGAAAAAATGTAATCTATGTTGGCTGGAGTTAACATATGTCTAACATAATGGGCAGAACTCTACTTCCTGCTTTCAGCTCTCTAACCTCTTAGTCAGTCAGTGGCTTTATGGGGGACATAACTGTTCTGTTAGTTTGTGAGCACGCAGGTCAGATTCAAATGGAAATTAAACTGAACATTTATAAAAGGAGGAAGTAGAGGTCTGGCTATTATGTTAGATATCCGCTCACTCCAGCCTTTATAGATTACATTTTTGCCTAACTAACTATATTAAAAACATTTTTTATTTTGTGCAGTCTATCTATTTTACCCAGTTTCATTTTTACACTGAACTGTTCCTTTAATTTGCTTCTTTATTGCTTTACATTATTAAGAATGCAAAATTGGTATAAACTGTAATAAGTGAGGGACAAAAAAATATTACAAAGAAAAAAAATTGACATTAAAACTATAATAATATTATGATAATATACTTATTATAAATAAGTATTAATAGTATTTTGCAAATAAAACTCAACTGGTTATTCCCCACCCTATTTTAAAACCCAAATTTATTCCAGAACAAACCGCATATATATGCACTGCATTATTTGCCTGTTCTGTTATAAGATAAATTATAGAAACATATGGATCTCTTACATACAGATAACAGAACCTCTCACACGGCAAGGTCACACAAAGCGCATATCCGCTTTTCTCAGCCCTGAATTTTTCCATTAGGCTGAAAGAAGCAGATTTGCTTTTCTACGCTGCCTTTGCGGCCACACACAGTGGAGTGGAGCAAAGGTCCACCTGTAAAAGTGAAAGCGGCATTTTATAGGTGGGCCTACACTCCACTGCGTGTGGCTGCACTGAAGCAGATTCTGTAGTTTTCAGTGTAGGCAAATGGGCAGCGCAGGAAAGCAGATCTGCTTCTCTCAGCCTGATGGAAAAACGCAGGGCTGGGCGAGGCGGAAACGCTCTTAGTAACCAAGACCCAGAATTTATCAAACCAGTCAGAATATGACACAGAGTTAGCATTTAAAATTTCCAAATTCATCTTTCTAGAGGAATTTTTCATCTTCAACAGACATTTAATAAAAAACAAAATATATCTTTACATGATATTTACTTGAAATAGCTCCTTTTCTGTGGAATTATTTGCAACGTACATTTATTTTAGTATGCTATCTTTTTAGTTGCTTCTATGGGATGGACGTTTTCACTGAGGGTTAAGTTGTTTAACAGATCAGTCAATTCTTGCAGATTATTCATAGAGTGAAAGGTGAGAGTAAATGGCATTAGTGATAAGTCATATAGCATGAAAAGTTTGACTTTCTGAAGATTTTTTTTTCAAAAATTCTGCTGAATTCCATTTCATATAGAAGCTCGTGTGGAACTCCTAGTGATATAACTTTTCTTATGTGGTTTCTCAGCTGGGGTGTTATTTTTTTTAGTATGTGCATGAACATACAATAGTTACTTCCTTGAATTTAACAACTGCACTTTTAGGTGTGAATTACATCACAAAATGTCATATAATCCACACAAAGCTCTGACTAATTTTCTTTTTGTTCTTTTGCTGATTCACAGCGAAATTCTCTTTTTATTCTTCCATGCATGTGACATCAGGCAGTGTTGGACTGAACTCCTTAGGGCCAAGCAGCTAAACTTACATTTTTGGTCAATTCTCACATTAGCCATAACAAGTACTGAATTATATTAAACTTAAATGAAACTATGTTGGACTTTTGTTTTTTTTTCTTATGACAGGGTCCACTAGTAGATTCTCTGTTGCTTTGGCAGGCCAGTCAGATCCTGCATTGGATAAAGAAGGTGAATAAAATTGCACTAAAATACATAGCGACACATAGCAGGGTTTGATTAATGATTACATTTTGCTTTGAAATTCAGAGACGCTAAACTAGGATGCAAAAAAAGAAAAGAAAATACAGCTATGGTTATACATTTATTGTTGTGGCCAATGTTCTGATAAGATCCTTTATCCTACAGGCAATAATGAATTCTGTTTCCTTTGTCTTACGCTAAGAAAAACCTGTGCAACATTTAAAAAAAACAATTAGAATTAGTATCCACTAAATGATGACATTTCCTATATAAAACATAAGACAGTATGTATATACAAAAAATACTACACAATTGCAAAAAAATAAAGATATATACATACAGTTACCATCATTTTCATCTAAGTTTTTCAAGAAACTATTGGAAAATGAGAAGATCCTTCCCCTAGTTCCCAGCTGTCTGCTTTCATTTTGAGTCAACCAACTCCTGTGCCTGGGACATCATCCAGTCTGGATGAAGGCAGGACAAGTGCCTGGAGAATTCTGGGAGCCCAAGATGACATCTTGAAAAGGAGGCGTTCCAAGGGAAAGCCTGTGTCTGCTGCCCAATGTAGAGGGAGTGCCTCAAGAGGTCCATAAGAGCAGGGAGAAAGTTCCCCCTGTTGAACTTGGTCAGGAAGTGAGGCCTGTGTTACCTGTCAAGCTGCAAGACATCCAGGAGGTGACCAATGCCACTGGAGAATGTCTGCACTGCAGAGGTGCTTGTGAACTCCAGGGTTCTAGTCTATTCCAGTGAGCAAAGCATCAAGGGAGGGATATTCAAAGAAATACAAGTGTATGGTCCATGTTTAAGGACAGGCATTGTGTGTCTGCTACATGGGACCAACTGCCTTTCCAAGGATAATCATTTTTTGTGTACAAAAGACTGGAGAATGCTATTGCAGAATAATGCATAAGTCCTATAAAAAATGAAAAAGTAGCAACCAAAATCTTAAAATAATAATACAAACTACACTTTTAAGGCTCACTTAGACGTTCTCTGGGGATATGGGAATACTTATTATTAGCCTAATAAAAAATATTATAGCAATCCCACTACATCACAAAATCACCTTTATTTCACAGCTGGCATGATTACAGCAGTGTTTTGGACTAGCAAAGTTTTGAATTTTCACTGCTGACTGATAGAGACCAATCAGCAGGTAGAATTTAATGACCTGCTGCAGCTGTTTAAAAACCCTAGGTTATTTTCCCTATAAGTTCAATGCAGAACGCTGCCGCTTTGCAGAGCGATTTGACAAAATTGGAAAACTGGGCATCAAAATGGAAAATGAGGTTCAATGTTGACAAGTGCAAAGTTATGCACTTTGGTAGAAATAATATAAACACAAGTTATACACTAAATGGTAGTGTGTTGGGGGTATCCTCAATGGAGAAGGGTCTGGGGATTTTTTGTAGGAACAAGTTGTCTAATTCTAAGCAGTGTCATTCTGTGGCTACTAAAGCAAATAAAGTGCTGTCTTGTATAAAAAAGGGCATTGACTCAAGGGATGAGAACATAATTTTGCCTCTTTATAGGTCCCTGGTAAGGCCTCACCTTGAGTATGTAGTGCAGTTTTGGGCTCCAGTCCTTAAGAAGGATATTAATGAGCTGGAGAGAGTGCAGAGACGTGCAACTAAACTGGTAAAGGGGATGGAAGATTTAAACTATGAGGTTAGACTGTCAGGGTTAGGATTGCGAGGGGACATGATTACTCTGTACAAATACATTAGAGGGGATTATAGGCAGATAGAGGGGGATCTTTTTTCCCCATAGAAAAGATCAAAACACCAGAGGTCACCCGTTTAGAATTGAGGAACTGAATTTTTATTTGAAGCAGCAAAGTTAGCTGTGAGAGCATTGGTATTCCCTGCCGCGTAATGTTGTAATGGCAGATTCTATTAATGCCTTTAAGAGGGACTTGGATCACTTCTTGGACAAGAGAATATCCAAGGCTATTGGGGTCTTAAAATCTACAGTTTAGTACAGTATATGTATTGGTATATGTGTTTGTACATGTGTGTATAGGTAGGTCTGTGTATGTATGTATATATGTGCAGAGGGGTTCATTTGGAAGGGATGAACTTGAAAGACTTTTACTATACAACTATATTTTGCACTATATGTACTATGTTTACAGCAGAGTAGCTTTATTTCATACTAAAGTTTAATAAACTGAAAAAATAAATTTGTGGGAGACAGATCCCATTGATTTCTATAGAAACTCACCAGCTTTTACTTGTTGAGGTTTCTCTTTTTCTTTACTTTGACAAATTGCTACTATTTGTGGTTTCAAAAAATAATCTTGTGTATACAGTGGAGGAAATAATTATTTGACCTCTCACTGATTTTGTAAGTTTGTCCAATGACAAAGAAATGAAAAGTCTCAGAACAGTATCATTTCAATGGTAGGTTTATTTTAACAGTGGCAGATAGCACATCAAAAGGAAAATCGAAAAAATAACTTTAAATAAAAGATAGCAACTGATTTGCATTTCATTGAGTGAAATAAGTTTTTGAACCCTCTAACAAAAAAAGACTTAATACTTAGTGGAAAAACCCTTGTTTGCAAGCACAGAGGTCAAACGTTTCTTGTAATTGATGACCAAGTTTGCGCACATTTTAGGAGGAATGTTGGTCCACTCCTCTTTGCAGATCATCTCTAAATCCCTAAGGTTTCGAGGCTGTCTCTGTGCAACTCTGAGCTTGAGCTCCCTCCATAGGTTTTCTATTGGATTAAGGTCCGGAGACTGACTAGGCCACTCCATGACCTTAATGTGCTTCTTCTTGAGCCACTCCTTTGTTGCCTTTGCTGTATGTTTTGGGTCATTGTCGTGCTGGAACACCCATCCACGACCCATTTTCAGTTTCCTGGCAGAGGGAAGGAGGTTGTCGTTCAGGATTTCACGATACATGGCTCCGTCCATTTTCCCGTTAATGCGAATAAGTTGTCCTGTGCCCTTAGCAGAAAAACACCCCCAAAGCAAAATGTTTCCACCCCCATGCTTGACGGTGGGGACGGTGTTTTGGGGGTCATAGGCAGCATTTTTCTTCCTCCAAACACAGCGAGTTGAGTTAATGCCAAAGAGCTCTATTTTGGTCTCATCAGACCACAGCACCTTCTCCCAGTCACTCACAGAATCATTCAGGTGTTCATTGGCAAACTTCAGACGGGCCTGCACATGTGCCTTCTTGAGCAGGGGGACCTTGCGAGCCCTGCAGGATTTTAATCCATTGCGGTGTAATGTGTTTCCAATGGTTTTCTTGGTGACTGTGGTCCCTGCTAATTTGAGGTCATTAACTAACTCCTCCTGTGTAGTTCTAGGATGCTTTTTCACCTTTCTCAGAATCATTGACACCCCACGAGGTGAGATCTTGCGTGGAGCCCCAGAGCGAGGTCGATTGATGGTCATTTTGTGCTCCTTCCATTTTCGAACAATCGCACCAACAGTTGTCACCTTCTCTCCCAGCTTCTTGCTAATGGTTTTGTAGCCCATTCCAGCCTTGTGCAGGTCTACAATTTTGTCTCTGACATCCTTGGACAGCTCTTTGGTCTTTCCCATGTTGGAGAGTTTGGAGTCTGCTTGATTGATTGATTGATTCTGTGGACAGGTGTCTTTTATACAGGTGACTAGTTAAGACAGGTGTCCTTAATGAGGTTGACTAATTGAGCAGAAGTGTCTAACCACTCTGTGGGAGCCAGAACTCTTAATGGTTGGTAGGGGTTCAAAAACTTATTTCACTCAATGAAATGCAAATCAGTTGCTATCTTTTATTTAAAGTTATTTTTTCGATTTTCCTTTTGATGTGCTATCTGCCACTGTTAAAATAAACCTACCATTGAAATGATACTGTTCTGAGACTTTTCATTTCTTTGTCATTGGACAAACTTACAAAATCAGTGAGGGGTCAAATAATTATTTCCTCCACTGTATATGCATTCACATTGTTTTACTGCAAGCCCAAATTTTGATAAATCTGCCCCCAAGTGTATGTGAACTAATAGTGACTTAAATGTATACAGGTATTTTTATTTATTTATATATTAAAAGCTCCTTTGTGTAGGACTGAAATGTCGACATACACCATTACATTTTTGCACATCATTTAAGTCCCTTAAGTGATCTGTGTAATTATTATATAATAGATAATTGGATTTATTTTTATTAGGTATCTATCTTCTATCCTGAATTTTGTCGTGGGTTCAGTAAAGATAATAGTCATTTGTATATATACAAATATATACTTTTATTATAAATCTTGGCCTTTGTCTGCAATTTAGGTAATTCTTATTTCTTACAAATATACTTTTTTTCTGAAAAAATTCACAGTGAAGCAACTTGTTCTAGGCTTGGTTGACATGTAATGAAAGTAACCATTAAATGTATCTTCTAATGCACATTTTAGAAAGAATGTATCAACAGTAAAACTTTTTTTTCTTGTAAAGGAAATTCATGCTCTTTCTGGAAATCTATTTCAAGTTTTACCTCCTGTTGAGTAAGAAAAGTAACAGATTAGCCACCCATCTCAAGCCACACATTCATTCTTTAAAATAGTCCTATATGCAGAAGACCAACTTTCTGGAAAGATACAACTTTACTTGCAGACATTTAACAGCAGAACCAAAGTAGGTTCTAGTTTAAAAGAAGAAGGACATGGACCCAAACCTTTATGCATTAAAACAGTGATCCCCAACCAGTGACTCGGGGCAACATGTTGCTCCCCAACCCCTTGGATGTTGCTCTCAGTGCCCCCAAACCAGGTAGTTATTTTTGAATTCCTGACTAAGTGGCAAGTTTTGGTTGAATAAAAAAAAGAGTTACTACCAAATAAAGCCCCTGTAAGCTGATAGTGTGCATAGAGGCTACATAATAGCCAATCTTAGCCCTTATTTGGCTCCTCCATGAACTTTTATAATGCTTGAGTTGCTCTCCAAGTCTTTTTACAGAGTAAGAAAGTTTGGTGACCCCTGAATTAAAACATGCAACAAATATAAGATTGATTAATACATGTTCCCTTGTCCCCTGCTTTATTAGTTATTCAATACATTTCAATTAATAATTCAATACATATACAATACAATACAATACAAGTTACAAGTTTATGATCATAAAAAGTTTATGATTATAAAACTGCCAAGACAGTTTTCCCAAAACATAGCACTGTAGCACTGGGAATCTTTATATGCTGCTAGTTTGGGGCAAGTGATAATAATGGGAGATTTTAATTACCCTGATATTGACTGGGGCAATAGTACTGCCAGGACAGTAAATGGGAACAAGTTTATAAACTTGCTGCATGACAACTTTATGTGACAGGTTGAAGTGTTAAGAATCACCCTATGTGGCTTAACTCTGAGGTAAAGAAGTTAATAGGGAAAAAAAGGAAAGCTTTTAAGAAATATAAGTCAGAGGGGACAGTAGATGCGTTTAATGAATATAAACACTATAACAAGTGTTGTAAAACAGCAATCCGGAAGGCAAAGATAGAAAATGAGGAGTGCATCGCGGCAGAGGCCAAGACTAAACCCAAAAAGTTTTTTAAGTATATTAATAGTAAAAAGATGCAGGTTGAGGGTGTGGCCCCATTTAGTTATAGTAACAATATGGTTACAGCGGATACAGAAAAGGCAGATGTGCTTAACCAGTTCTTTTCTTCTGTGTATACAGTAGAGGAGCCAGTGGGCCAAGTCCCACCCAATAGCTGCACTGTTGCCTCAGCTCCAACTACACAGTGGTTGGCACAGGATATGGTGCTTAAAGGGTTACACACGATAAATGTAAACAAGGCACCTGGGCCAGATGGAATACACCCTCGGGTACTGAGAGAGCTAGGGTCAGAATTACAGTGGCCCTTGTTTCTGATATTCTCAGACTCGCTTTCATCAGGTATGGTACCTACGGATTGGAAGAAGGCGAATGTCATTCCTATATTTAAAAAGGGAGTAAGATCTCAGCCTGGCAATTATAGGCCTGTAAGTTTGACATCCGTGGTGGGCAAGTTATTTGAAAGCTTGTTAAGGGATCACATACAATTTGTACATTATGTACTGGAGAATGGCATTCAGCATGGCTTTATGAAGGACAGGTCATGTCAGACCAATTGAATTGCTTTTCATGATGAGGTGAGTAAGAAGCTGGACAGTGGGGATGCAGTAGATATAATCTATTTGGTACATTCTCTACTTGGAATAAGGTTCTCAGTGAGGTCCCTCAGGGTTCTGTACTGGGTCCACTTTTGTTTAACTTGTTCATAAATGACTTAGGGGAGGGTATTATAAGTAATGTATCAGTGTTTGCAGATGACACAAAACTCTGCAGACCAGTCATTTCTATTCAGGATGTGGCATCCTTGCAGCAGGATCTTGACCAACTGGCAATCTGGGCGGCTAAGTGGCAGATGAGATTTAATGTGGAAAAATGTAAGGTCATGCACCTGGGATGTAAAAATATGCAAGCTACTTATACCCTTAATGGGACTGCACTAGGCAAATCCATAATGGAGAAGGACCTTGGAGTCCTTGTAGATAATAAACTTGGCTGTAGCAAGCAATGCCAGGCAGCAGCAAAGAAGGTTTTGAGCTGTATTAAAAGGGGTATAGATTCACGGGAGGAGGGGGTTATTCTTCCCCTTTACAGAGTGCTGGTAAGGCCCCATCTAGAATATGCTGTTCAGTTTTGGTCTCCAGTGCTCAATTGGAAAATTTTTGAAATAGAGAGAGTCCAGAGAAGGGCAACTAAGCTGGTAAAGGGTATGGAAAGTCTCAGTTATGAAGAAAGACTGGCCAAGTTGGGTCTGTTTACACTGGAGAAGAGGCGCTTAAGAGGTGACATGATAACTATGTATAAATATATAAGGGGATCATATAATAATCTCTCTAATGCTTTATTTACCAGTTGGTCCTTCCAACGGACACAAGGGCACCCACTCGGTTTAGAAGAAGGGAGGTTCTGTTTAAATATTCTGAAAGGTTTTTTTACTGTGAGAGCTGTGAAGTTGTGGAATTCCCTCCCCAAATCAGTTGTGCTGGCTGATACATTATAAAGCTTTAAGAAGGGGCTGGATGGATTCTTAGCAAGTGAGGGAATACAGGGGTATGGGAGATAGCTCTAAGTACAAGTGAGGGAATACAGGGTTATGGGAGATAGCTCTTAGTACAAGTGAGGGAATACAGGGTTATGGGAGATAGCTCTCAGTACAAGTGAGGGAATACAGGGGTAGGGGAGATAGCTCTCAGTACAAGTGAGGGAATACAGGGTTATGGGAGATGGCTCTTAGTACAAGTTGATCCAGGGACTGGTCCGATTGCCATCTTGGAGTCAGGAAGGAATTTTTTCCCCTCTGCAGCAAATTAGAGAGGCTTCAGATGGGGTTTTTTGCCTTCCTCTGGATCAACTAGAAGTAGACAGGTTATATATAGGCATTATGGTTGAACGTGATGGACGTGCGTCTTTTTTCAACCTAACTTACTATGTTACTATGTTTGAAGGGAATTTGGTCAGTTCAGTTGCACTTATATGTTACTGTTACTTTAATTAACCTTGGCATGCTCCCAAACACTTTTTGCAAATTACACATTAAAAGTTATTCCCTTCCTTAATAACATAAAAATATTTTCTTGTTTCTAATATGTCCAACCTACATATTTCTTGCTGAGCTTCTGCTCACAGCGACCCACCTACAATTATCATTTGTTCCAGACACTTTAAAACTGTTAACTGATCACAGTCTGCCATTGCTGCCTAGGATTGTAAGAGTAGATCATTCTACCCAGGGTATGGTTTTACCCATTATGGCAACCTGAACAAAAGGGATGTCCCACATCTCCATAATTTACAGGGAAATATACCAGTTGTTAACAATGTTTTTTTAAAGTGACTATATATACACACTGTAGTATTGATTTCAAGTCCTTTTCTATTGTTAATGTTTCTGTTACTGTGGCACCCTCATGATCCCATGCATTTTTCTGTATTGAAGGGGCTTTGGTTTCTTGGTGGCTCTAAAAATCTGATTTTAATCACTGTTGGAT
Source organism: Xenopus tropicalis (assembly GCF_000004195.4). Taxonomy (NCBI): domain Eukaryota; kingdom Metazoa; phylum Chordata; class Amphibia; order Anura; family Pipidae; genus Xenopus; species Xenopus tropicalis. The sequence goes on along the minus strand of NC_030679.2, from coordinate 58,589,498 downwards.
GGTATCTCTCATTCAGGAAAATACTTTTTATGGAATTTAGATACTTATTCTTGTAAATATCACCGATGGGCCAACCTTCGGGCCAAACAACAAGCAATATCCATTGCTGCCCCACAGCTGTTTCTGTAAGAATTTACCATTTCCAAATGCAAAATAATTATGACAACAGATTTGGTGATTTATAGTACAAAAATCTGTAAGCATGTTGTTGGTTTCCAACAGGCCATTTGTTAGTCCTTCCTGGTATGAAATTTAAAAGGTTGTTGCATCTATGATGGCTTGGATGATCCCTTTAGGTAAAGGACCCACTAAAGAAAGTTTTGTAATACATCTCAGGTATCCTATAAGTAACTGCCCCTGCTTTTTACACAGGGTTTAAAGGGATTCTGTCATGATTTTTTGCATACCTCCCAACTTCCCCGGTTTTCGCAGGTTTTAACAGCTCACCCACAGTCTTGTATTCTTATTGAAAAGTCCCTCATTTCTCTTTGATCTTCTGCACTGATCGCTAAAACATTTCTCAATATTAATTAAATAAGTGGGCTTTTGGCAGAGAGCCCAGAAAAATTTACAGGCAACACCTGCACTTAGATACAATTGTAACTAATAAGCTAAACAGGTCACCGAGGCTTGCAGCCTAAAGGGCAATTTCACCTTCATTAGTAAAACTGTAATAACACATAAAACAAGCCCCCAAAACCCCCAGAAATTTGTTCAAACTTTAAATAACCTGCCAATTTTTGTAAAATGGGAGTGGTATTTAGGGGGTGTGGTCACAAAAACAAATTTTGCTGTGGCGTGTGCTGCATTTCTTTTTGTCCCTCTTTACATTTTTCAAATGTTGAAGTATGTTTTTATGGTATATTTTTTATTTCTAAATTACACTGCTTACATAGCAAATAATTCACTCTACTGTTTAAAATGTTATTCATGAACCAACAGGTATTTTTTTTAGCTCTAATATTGGTGTGTAGGCGCCATCTCAGTGCATTGTGAGTCTGAGCTTTCAGAAGGAACCAGCGCTACACATTAGAACTGCTTTCAGGTAACCTATTGTTTCTCCTACTCCCATGTAACTGGAGGAGTCCCAAGCCGGACTTGGATTTCTTACTATTGAGTGCTATTCTGATATATACTGTATATTGGGAGCCACTATCTTGCTCTCTTCCCATTGTTCTGCTGAGAGGGGTTATATTACTCCAATTTGCAGCTCAGCAGTAAAGTGTGACTGATGTTTATTAGCACACAAGTCACTCTGGCACCCTGGGAAATGAAGAATATGGCTAGCGCCATGTGAAATGTCAAAATGAAATATTAAAAAATCTCAGTTCCGTTATATAAGTAGACCTTCTTTCTTACATACTGAGGTTATACAGGGTTTGTTTGGTGGAGTCCTGGTGGAGAAGACAAAAATGTCAGAAATTTAATATCTCAACCTGCAGCAACTAGAGGATTTCCATGTCCACGTGAGACATATTATTTGTTCTATGCACAGATAAAATATGCATTCTAATGCTCAAAAGGTTAAACAGCTCCAGGTATTTTCACAGGTGCCGCATCTAATTTTTTTTATACAATGACTATAAATAAATAAACAATAAAAACATTATTTGTAAAACACTTCTATGGTCCATATAACAGTCTCTCAGATATTGGTACTTGACAAACTTCTAACATATTTGATACTTAGCAGCATAAGTGGTTTTTGATGGTGAGGGCAGTGAGGTTGGGGAATGCGCTTCCTAGAGATGTGGTAATGGCAGATTCTGTTAATGCCTTTAAGAGGGGCCTGGATGAGTTCTTGAACAAACATAGTATCCAAGGCTATTGTGATACTAATATCTACAGTTAGTATTGATGTTGGTATGTATAGTTTATGTATGTGAGTGTATTGATAGGTCAGTATAGGTTTGTGTGTGCTGGGTTTACTTCGAAGGATTAAACTTAAAGGACTCTGGTCTTTGTTCAAACCTATGTAACTATATTACTAAAGGTGTCAAAAAGGGTAAATCTTGGATTCATATCATTTTGTTACTCTTAACAAAAACAACACACAGCAAAAATCGGCCACTGACTTCAATACATTTTTCTTAAAAAAAACAGAGCTAAACACTCACTGACATCAATATATTTTGCATAAAAAAACTTCAATGAGTTTTGCAAATATTTAGCAGTTCCGCAAATTAAAACAAAGACTTTTCACTCTGCACACGCATATTATATATATACTTTATATACACACACATGTATGGAACCCTATATTCAGAATGCTTGGGACCTGGGGTTTTTCGCATAAGGGGTCTTTCCGTAATTTGAATCTCCTACCTCAAGTCTGCTAAAAAAAATTATTTAAACAGTAATTAAACCCAATGGCATTGTTTTGGCTCCACTAAGGATTAATTATATCTTAGTTGGGATCAAGTACAAGGTACTGTTTTATTATTACAGAGAAAAAGGAAATCAGTTTTTAAAAATGTGAATTATTTGATTAAAATGGAGTCTATGGGAGATGGCTTTTCTGTAATTCAGAACTTTCTGGATAATGGGTTTCCAGATAAGGGGTCCGATACCTGTACAGGATATTAATCTATATATATTATGCCAATATATATATATAGTAAAGTAGTAATGTATGTAAATAAATAGTATAAAGTGCTTAGATAAACAGATGTAACTTCTAAATGACAACTGACATCTGCCACAAATTAAAAATGTAAGAAGAATACCCATTTAGAGTTTATGGAGTAAAGTGAAGAAGTGTGCAAAAGATGTTTGGGCTTTCTAGGGATCGATTGTTTTACTAAGCTTGATGCATAACTGGACATGCGTATGGTGTGTAGGTTCTATGTCATTTAGAGGAAACATTAGCTACAAAGCAGAAAACCCCACAAACCAAAGCAGCATCACACCTCCGATCTAACACCATCTCCTCCTCTGAGACATATGAATAATGAGTAATTTTGACATTTGCATCTGAGTATAAATATCACGTGCATAGGACATGAAAGCCATTCAGTTCTTAAAGAGAACAAGATCAGTTCAGTAGCCTGAACACTAATTTTATCACTACAGCTGAAAGAGAATCCCATTAAGAGACAATGAGACAATATAGGCTGCTTAGTCTCTTTGTAATCATTTATTGGGTTGGACATATCCATGGATCTTCTGTAAATATACGGGAAGCTAGCACTGCCACTGAAGAACTGAGGAAACACTTTGTAAGTTTTTTTTTCTGTATACTTAAAAACATTATTTTCACACACACACACACACACACACACACACTTATGCACACACTCATGCACACACTTATCCTGTCACTGTTTGTGTCTAATGCTGCCTAATACATTGTACAAATTTAAACAGGCCAGAAATTAAGTACACCTTTGTATTACTTAAGTACAGTTGCTGTAGCAAACATAATGGTCCTAAAAGAAACAAAATCACACTTCTGTTGTGTTTCTTTCATATACTAAATATAATGTAAATGTAAGGTAACAGGAAGTTAAACAGACAATGTGAAGGGCAGTGAGGAGTGAACTAGAAAAATGGTTTTATATAATGTATTAATTATTTGTATTAATTATTTATTGCAATTTCCCTTGCAGTAATTCAAAACCAGCATTGTGCTAACTACTATGTAACTTCACATTGTTTTGTAAAGATTTGATTATGGCAAGTAATGTGTGCCAAAGTAATGTGTAATGTTTGTGGGATTCACTAACAAGCCATATCATGGCCTATAGGGGAAGATTCCCATCAGACTGTACAAAGGCAAGGCATTATATTCAGCTTCCACTTGCATTAATTAATTACATTATGAATGCTAAATAAATTATTTATTTCAAGTTACATATACATGAATCTGAACTTTGACATGTTAAACCACTGTTGAAAATGCTGGACTATGAATAGTTAAGTTTTGTACAGGTGAATGCTGGACATTTTCAGCTATGGTATTCATAGTATACTATAGGCCCTGAATGGCAATGTGTGCATTCTTGCAAATGCTAGAGGGGCTGCTGTAAGATGCCATAGGCAGTCACTTTTTTTTGGCTGGTGGGGGGCCTTTTTTCTGGGGCTTTCTCTGTGTACCTCAAATACCAGGGACTATTTTGAATTCCCACTTCAGACCTAGTATACTATAAGTAATTATGCAAGGGATTGGTTTTGAGTTTAAATAATTTAGTTCACGACTGTCTTGTTAGAGGTTTACTAGATGACACCATATGTGGCCCTTTAAGATGCCCTGCCGATGATCTGCATAGGCAGCTGTGTGTGCCTTTGTCGATTTTATAATGTTATATAATATTTGATAGATCAACCAAGAACACACTAAAAAACTGCTTTATTGCTTCATATCTATTATCTAATATCTTATTGTATATTTTTATAGAACAAAATTAACCAAGATGATGATGACAGTACCGGACTTATATTTCTGAAGTTATTTGACTCTTGGAAGGAGGTATGTGTTCATTTTCATGCAAACAAATTGATATCTAAATGAAACACAGTGGGGGGGGGGGCTTCTAATGTAATAAAAGTTGTAAATGGTAAAAACTGCTCACAAATAAGAATAAAAACTTGCATTAGCATTCCCCCATTTGTGTGTTGGTGGCTACACATGAGGAGAGCTATCTATTTAATCCAAAAGACTACAGTTGGGTTTGAGGTCAGTTTGGCTGCATACATGGGGAACTAAATTGGCAAGTAATGGCACAAATCTGGTATTTTGCAGTTGGCTAAAAATTAATATTAGGATTAATAGGAGGGACCTGCACAGTCTGTTGCCCTTTGATTGCATACATTGGCTTATGCACGTGTCAGACCCATGTGGGCCATATTGTTTTCAGGTCATGCAGCCAGGTCCCCCACCCCCTTTCTGGACACATTTTTTGTGATGAATTCTCACCTGTGCGAGTGTTAACACACCAGTGCAAGCATCCACTTGCCCTGAAGGGGTGCAGGCCCAGGTCTGACTGCACAATAGGAGTTGTCAAGCGGATGCGGTCCCCGATACGATGGGAAAATGAAACCTGCTCAATCGATTCTTTGCTGATTTAAAGGGTCTTAATTTATTTTTAATTTAGGACTTTATGAAGTGCTACTTATGTACGCAGCGCTGTCCAGTAGCTCATGTAAAGAAAAACCTTTTGCATGTATAGTCAATCTCTTATGTCTGTAGAGATGCCAGAGATTTTGAAATGTTAAAGTTATCACAGTAAATCCATTTTTACTTTAGCCTGGGATAAAACCACAAATATATATTGTGTCTACATTGTGCTTCTCACTTTAAAACAATGTTAAAGATGTTTTGCAGTAAAGACTATGGTTAACCGTAAAATACCAGTAGCTTTATGTTAATATTTTTTCTATTCTACTTCATATGGAAGTAGCATGGAAAAGAAGTTAACCTTTTATTACTTTAAGATTAAGACCATGCATATTTTTTCAGTGAGATTTATGGTGCGGTTCAGCACTATAGTTGTAAGTTGAATTGAGCAGGGCCCATTTTACGTTCTGTACTGGACAATATTTGTATGTAATCAGCAGCCCAGATGCTTCCCCCTTCACCCACTCTCCACTAACCTCTTCTGTGTTTTAGTGGGTGAAGAGGGGGCTGCATTGCTACTGCAGAGAGTGCTATTGTACTCTCGGCACTAGTAGAGCCATATTTCTGGTTTAAAAACTGGCTGTTTACCGCTACCCAAGGCCATGGTTCTTACCTTGACTCATGGCAGGAGGGGCCCTGAGTATTACATTACTAAATTTTCTTGGGCTGACAAGGTATATCCACACTTGTCTATAAACCAAGATTTGCTTTACCAAGTTGAAAAAATATGTGTAGTAGTGTAGTGGAACAGCTAGTGGTACCCTAACCATATAGCAGAGTGGTACTAAATATGGCACATAAACAAGTGTTGGAGTGCACCTTCAGTGTGATATAAACAAAGAATTTGCCTACATATATAGTGTGTGTACATTGCACACTCAATTTTAAAGAGAGTGTTATTAAATTAAAGGACACCTGTTTAAGACCTGCGTATAAACTGTAATGGAGAAATGAATTAAGCAGCTGGCTCATGACAGTATTATACAACAGGAATCTCAATGCCAGCCACCAGCAAACTGTTGTTAGTTATAGTATATGCTGTTGAAATTTACTTTATATGAAAAACTCTGCTGTAAATAAAACACACAGATTTGGGTTTAAAACCACCCTGTCTTTTACTTTGAAAAGGTATAGCCAAGTCTTAATGAATTCCTATACTTTGCGTACTTAAACAATTACAAACGTGTAAAAAGACAATGGACTAATGGTTATTTAATAAAAGGCAATAAGTCTGCCCAGGTGTAGTAACCCATAGCAACCAGTCAGCAGGTATCATTTACTGATCAACATCTTCTTGATTTTCAAGAGTTACTGCTACTGGGCACAATTTTAGTACATTTGGGGTTAGTGGAGAAAGTCAGTGTTGGTTATCACTGCAAGCATAGAAAAGTGCCATTCTTTTGTACAGATATAGGACCCATTATCCAGAATGCTCGGGACCAAGGGTATTCTGGATAAGGGCTCTTTCCGTTATTTGGATCTCCATATCATAAGTCTACTAAAGAATCAATAAAACAGTAACTAAACCCTATGGGATTGTTTTGCATCCAATAAGGATTAATTATATCTTAGTTGGGATCAGTTACAAGGTACTGTTTTATTACTACAGAGAAAAATCAGTTTTAAAATTGTGAGCTGAGCATTCTGTAATTCGGAGCTTTCTGGATAACGGGTTTCCAGATAAGGGATCCCATACCTGTGCTACAAATGTTTCTATTCATATAAGAATAAAATAATAGAGATATGTAATGTGCTTTTTACCTTTTACTTTTGCTTTATGCAAATTTTAAAAAGTTCACAATTTTTTTGCACTTCTTTTGCATGCCATTTACCATATATATGTCCCCATTATTGGGGTTTATCAGTATAATTTTATCTGAGGTTCTAAATGATATCTACTATAAAACCCAAAAGCACTGTTTTTAACATAATGAAAGAATTTTTCAATTACTCATACCAGTGCAACATTGTATCAGTAGTCAGCTCTTCTCCAGCCAAGGTTCCAATTCCCACAATACCTTGTCAGTGATTACCTGACCTACTAAAAAGGAGAATAATAGTAGTATGCAAGGCATTGTGGGCACTGAAGTCTTCAATGGAGTCTTCAAATGAAGTCCATGGTTGTTAAGTCCTGTAAACTCAAGTATTTAAATAATTATTTAATTCACAGGAAGGAGAGAAAAAAATTTTGCTTAGCCAGATTGTTCCAGTGTATTTGAAGATGCTTGACGCCATTCCTAAAATCCCTGAACTACAAGCGAGCATTAAAAATCTCAAAATGATGCTTCATACGTCATTTGAAGATTTGCTAAAGCAAAGTGACCAGAAACTCAGAGGCCTACATGAGCTGAAGAAAATACAGGTACATTAAAGATTTCTTTTTGTACATTTTCAATAATTGAATAGGGATATTGCAGGGTAGCTAAAAAAACACCAGTGGCCCCCCATTGGGGGCATATCTACTGTCACTCACTGTCATTCTGTTCCATTGTCCTTCCATCCTTTATTTTTTTCATTTATACTCTTTTGTTTTACTGCTTTTGCTCTCAGTGTTCTTTTAGCGGCTTCTTATTGTTCTCATCTCAAAATATTTCCCTCTTCCCTTTATTTTTAAACTTATTCTTTCCTACTTCCACATTTTCCCCTCTCCACCCAACTGTTTACCATCCAACTCTCCCTTTCTTATGTTCTTATCAAATCCTCTGCCCTTATTTCCTTCCGTTTCCCCTACACCTCCTTTTACTTTCTTATCCCTGCATTTTTCTTTCTACTTCTCTTTTCCTTTCTCATTCTTTGCTATAGACTGCTGCTTGGTTTCATTTTTTGGTACCACCTTCACCCCCTTTACTCCTTTGTGTTTTGATTTTTTACTGTCACCTTTTTTATTCCCACTGTTTTTCTTTATGCTCAATTGTTACAACTTTTACTGCCCCTTTTCTTAATATCTGCGTTTCCTACTCCCCATGTCTTCTGCTCTACTCTATTTACTTAAGTTTTTCTATTGCTTCTTTTTTATTCCCTCTTTCCCCCATTTGTTTCTGGTTTTACCCACATTCTTTTTGTTCTTCTTTTAAGCTTTTCTCACATCTTTGTTTAACCACCCCCTCCTGTAAGGAGAAGAGGTGGTTTTATATGCTTTCCATAAGCAGATAAAAGCTGATGCACTTTCATCTACCCTGCATGTCTCTACACTAATAGGCATGGCAAGGGCCTGTGTGCAGAAACATGGAGCAGATACTGGCACAAATGCACTTTCGTTTTACCATTTAAAGGAGAAGGAAAGGCTAAGTCACTTAGGGGTGCCAAAATGTTAGGCACCCCCAAGTGACTTAAATCGCTTACCTTGTACCCTGGGCTGGTGCCCCTGTTAGAAGAAAACTGCACCAGCCCGTGGGTACCTGTAGTGAGCGCTTCCTTCTTCTGCGTTTCTTCTGAAGCGAATTCCCTGGGCCGGCGCATGCGCATTAGAGTGAAAAGCTGAATTTCTGGTTAAAGTCCGGATTTTCACTGTAATGCGCATGCGCAGTGCGCCAACGCGGAAGAAGGAATTGCTCGCTACAGGTGCCCAGGCTGGTGCAGTTTTCTCCTAACAGGGGCACCAGCCCGGGGTACAAGGTAAGCGATCTAAGTCACTTGGGGGTGCCTAACATTTTGGCACACCCAAGTGACTTAGCCTTTCCTTCTCCTTTAAGTGGAGAAAATCTGCTAATTAAATAGGTCTTTTTTAAAAAATGTCAATTTTCAATTTATATACAGTATCTGTTTTAAAACTCTTACATGCCTATGTATACATACTATGGAGAGGAAATACATTGACCTGTTTTAAATAAGAACTGGCCTGTTATATAATTTCATTCACTGTTTTTTTTCTTGCTCTTTAGGTGGGGGATGTTAAAACCCAACATGCTGCTATTAAAGAACTTTTTATGATCTTGAGAGAACTGTCGGTAATGGAACAACCGAAAAACCATGTCGTTAAAAAACGAAAACTAGATTTTCAGCAAAGAAATAGAAAACGCAGAAACAGACTATTTTAGGATACAATCAATCATATACTAAAAAAAATACTACTATCACTGTTATTGTTTATGTTACATATATGATATATTACATATTTATATTACATATTTATTTATAATATTTAATTTGTATTCACAAAGATTTTTTTTATAAAAAGAGATATATAATGATTGCGTATTTATATTTGCTGCTAATATATACAGTACAATAAATATTTTTTTACTAAGTTACAGTTTCTATAATTTTTTTTCAGTCAAGGACTGGTTCTATAAATATATTGGAAACATAAGGGATAGTAAAAAAAAAATCTGTGTTCTCAGATCCTAGGAAAATGTCATCTATGGTATTTTGTTATCACAAGTTGTCCCGGGAAAAAAATATGTAAAGCAAAGCACCCATCCCTTTAGTTGCAGGTTGGAATTTACAAGAAAGGAACATTATTTCCTTATCTGTGTTCTATTATTATTATTATTATTATTATTTATATAGCGCCATCAATTTACTCAGAGCTTTACAGAATAGAGGGGTACAGAAGACAGAAACATATAAACAATTCACAAAAATGGTTAGCAGTTACATTGGATGGGGATCGGAGACACTAGGGGAAGGGCCCTGCTCGCAAGAGCTTACATTCTAAAAGGGAGGGCTGGTTCTACAGACCATATCGGCCATGTAATCAAAAAGACCAATGTGCCTTTTACCTTTATGTGTAAAGGCAATATTGGATGGCTTACACCCCTTAAAAAGGTCAGAATTGTAAACTAGTAGGGTAAAGAGGTGAAAGACTACCCATGGACACAATTGTAATCATTAGCACTCACTTTGGTAGGGAGCATTGTGTCCGGAGGCAAGGTACCCTGCATTGGAGAGAATGAGCAGTCATTTACCCTGTGACACATGCTGAGGGTTTGTCTCATATTTTCTGCTCCATAGCCTTAACCCTAATTGCTACATCAATATTTATTATTGCAGTGATTGTTATGACACATCAAACATTTTATGTGGGTAGTTAAAAGAAATGTTTCTTAACCTATTTGTTTTGCCTATATCAATTTTATGACCCCAAAACTGACTGTATGTAATTTATGTAATTTATGCATAAACTTAAGTTAAAACTTACATAATTTGCATGACTTACACAAAAACTGACATAACATAAGTAGAATCTTGCTTAAAATACATATAAACTTATATAACTTACATCTCAATCAATGCCAAGGCAGAGCAGGGTAACAGGGCAGGCAGGAGAAAAGGGTTTAGACTAAGGGCAGCCATGATGCCCTCCCTCTGCCAGTTTTTTGCGTTGGTTGCGGGGAGGGGGGGCACATCGCTAGTGCTGAGAGTGCAATAGTGCCTGTGTTCTGCAGCACTGCATGCAGGTGGGAAGAGAGGTAAGTGGCACTTGTATATTCCACTGAACATCTCCTACCTTGCACATTTAGAATGCAAGGCACCAGAGAGCTGTGTTTTGTAATCATGTGCATTGCACTCTGCAAATTCTGGCAGATTTGCTAATTTGCAAACCTAATGCCAGAGTACACGCACTTGTAGCATTAGCAAATTAGCCTGACTATAAAGTAAATATGCCTAAAATCAACATGAGATTACTGTATGTTCTGCCGAGCAACAAAACATTCACATTACTAAATAATTTGCATTGTGTTTTCCCTCAAACAGGCTTTGTGTTTGATGCACGAGATTAGGATCTTTGTTTATTTGTGAATTTATGAGGTCATTTTCTGCATAGCACAGTATTTTTACATATGGGAAAAATAAATGAACCTTATTGTATGTGGCATCTTTTTACTCACTGTAAATTTTATTTTTCTTATACAGTATTTTGTTAGGCTGAGACCAAATGGGACATTTTCCCATGGCATGTAGCTGCCACCAAAATGTCAGTGTCAGCAGGGAGATGATTGGAAACACTCTCAATGGCAAGCTTAGTCATTAATTAGATTCTGTAAATCACACTTTTTTTAGCTTGCAGAAAGTAAAACGCAAGGAGGACTTTTTTCAGGATTGACTGGGCAGACAGGTTGCTAGTTAAGGGGGCCATACATGGTGAGATTTGCTCACTTTGCAAAGTCGCCAAACGATCAGATCTTCTCCTGATGTGTCCACCTAAAGGTAGTTGATATCAGGCTAATTGGATCATTTGGCATTTGGTGCCGTTGGAACGAGGAACACATCAAACAGTCAATGTGGTCCCCGATTGGAAAGAAAATAAACCCTGCCCAATCGAGATATGGCCAATTTTAGGCTAGATATTGGTCAGGGAGGCCCATTGGGGGTGCCCATGCACATGTAGATAAGCTGCCAAATCAGTCTGAAGGACCTGAATCGGCAGATGAAATCTGCCTGTGAATTGCCACCTTTACCCCTCTTCTCTGTGCAAGATAACTTATCTTGGCTATCCTGACACTTTAAAGTAATGTGAATCTGGTTTATCTTCAGGAATCTGATTTATCTCCAGGTAAGCCTCCAAAACCTCATTTTCCATTGCAGTCACACTTGTGGTGATGATCTTATCTCAGATGGGTTACGTTATCTTCAAATGAAAGTAACAAGGAAGAATAAGGGCTCTGGCACACGGGGGAGATTAGTCGCCCGCGATAAAACTCCCTGTTCGCGGGCGACTAATCTCCCCGAGTTGCCTACCCCTGCCATCCCACCGGCGAACATGTAAGTCGCCGGCGGGATGGCAGACGCGGCGCCGCGATTTCGCGCAAATCGCCGAAAAAGACTCGCGAGTCTTTTTCGGCGATTCCCTGAAATTGCCCCGCCGCGTCTGCCATCCCGCCGGCGACTTACATGTTCGCCGGTGGGATGGCAGGGGTAGGCAATTCGGGGAGATTAGTCGCCCGCGAACAGGGAGTTAATCGCGGGCGACTAATCTCCCCCGTGTGCCAGAGCCCTAAAGCTGCTACAGGCAGCAACAGACAAATAATTTGTTGTAAAATATACAGATAAAGTACAGGGCGGATATTATATGTAGACTGACTTGTGCTACACTCCAGCTGCATTATCGAAGGAATTATCTTTCTCTGGAGAACAGAAGAATATAGATAACTGCAAACCATCTGATACTAAGCCCCCTTTTAAATTCTGAAGGGGCTGTAAATCTGCCCTTGTATAGCAATTTAGATTGTGACCTATGGGTTGGGGCCCTGCTGCCAAGATGTGAGTTGAGAAACCCGCCTTAAGCTGCAACGCCCCCAAAGTTAGCAGGGGTGGCAAAAAGCCACTCCTGGTAACAGTAATAGCTGAATTTCCATTTTTTAAAGTAATTGCGCTCTCTGTACTAGCAATGCAGCCCCCCCTGGACCCCCCCCCCAGCACAGAAAGGTAAGCGCTGGGGCACAAGGGGGGTGGCATAAGAGAAGCCTCAGGGCTCCTCCAAGGCCAGAAACCTGTGCAGGGCAGGTAACTCATTTGCACATGTCTTCTTACCCCTGACATTTTCCATCTTTTACTTCTGCTGCTATTTTCTACCTTTGGTTACATATTTATATATGTGTATATATTATGTCTTATTAAAAAACCTTAGGTACAGATTCTGCAAATATTCTGACTGTCACTAACTCTTATTGATATTTGTGGTCTCTAGGATTTAAAACAAAATAGTTTCTCTTATCACTTACCATAACTACTACTATGTTCTAGTCCATTTGGATTAGAAAAGGGAAAAAGTTAATAAAGAATCAGACCTGTTTACAACTGCAAAATAAGAACAGTAAACATATGGTGCTGTTAAAACATTACGTTATCTGCATCTATGCTCACAATCAGTTTGGGCTGCCATTTATATTTCTTCTTGTACAATGCTAGTCCTATTACTTAAAAATTACTATCATGTATGTGTTACAGAAATTATGCCTAAAAAATCAGAATGGTTCCTTGTAACTTATTCACATATCTGCTTTCAAGTGGTCAAGAACTTGTTGAATAAGCAATCATTTCTAACATATCAAGGTAGATCAGGGTAGATATTTTGGATTTTAAAGTCTGCCGAAAGCATGTACAGTTTGGGGACACTAAATCTAAAAGGGTTCCAGGGGCACAGAAATGTAGCACTTTAACCACAGTAAATAAAGGAAATTGCAGTCTGAAGGTATGAATGCTCCTTTGAGTTAGTTGAAGGCCTTGGGCCGATAAAGAGGTGGGATTGGGAAACTAGTGGTAACTGGGGTCATAGATATTTAGGGGCAAATGCAGGTTAACCAACTTTGTACCATGACACATGAGCCAATGGTTACTAAGCTATAAAAATACAGTAGGTTGTAGAACGTGAAAGGTAATTATAACAAACTTATTGGAACTGAAAGATTTAAAATGTGGTTTTAAGCAGAACACACAGAATCATGCAATCTGTAATATTACCCAGCACTGAGGTCCCAAACAGAATGTATCTTGATGTGTGTGTTATTTCTAGACAGGGCACTAACTGTCCTAATGGAATGCAATAGATTTTGGAATGACAGGCTGCTATGCAGACAGAAGCATCTGCTGTGAACAGAAACACTGAGCAACCATGACAATAGTAAAACAAATATCCAATTGCTTTTATTTGTCTCTGAATACACCGCAATCTTGTACCAACGTAATTACTCATTGTCTTTTTTGCTCAAACTTCCCGAGTGGGAATATTCCATTAGTAATATAATTCATTCATTTATAATAACATGCACTACATTTTTAACACCAAATTTTTAAAAGAAATTCCTACCTCATCTCACCACTGCAGTAATTTGCTTGATTTTTTCATTTTACAGGTCTCCTGCTCCTGCCCTGTGTTCCATTTATATAGTGAATATCCAGGTCTGAGCTGGGATTGAAAATAGGCCCCGGCATTTCAAGTACACAGAGGCCCAAACAGCCCCCCACCAGCCCAATAAATAGAGACTGTCTATGTCAGGGGTGGGCAAACTACGGCCCGTTGGCCTTTTTAATCCGGCCCGCTGACTCCGGGTCCCTTTAAATAATTTCTGGGCCCTGATTGGTTGCGCTTCGTGCGTGCTCGTGCGCAGGGGGTGCAACCATAAAAAAGGATGCAGCGGGGAGCCGGGGAACAGACGCAGCGGAACAATGGAGGGAGCTGCAGGTCGGACTAATGGAGGATGCTGGTGGGGGGGGGAGCTGGTGGGAGGACGTTGGCCCGGCCTGGCCCGCCTGTGAGTAAATGTGGCCCCCGAGCCAAAAACTTTGCCCACCCGTGGTCTATGGCATCTTACAGCAGCCCCTCTGGCATTTGCCAGAATGTACAAATTGCCAGTCCAGGCCTCTGAATATCCCATTTCTTCCTGCATGTTGTATGCAAGCACAATGGTATCATGGTGATTTTGGTGATGGAAGTCTGTGCTTAAATCAACATACAAGATGGACATGTGAAACAGAGTGGCTCTAGAAGAGGCCAGGAACTTTCTTACTAAAATAACAAGTATCAAAGGTAACCAATGAACAAAAAATCCAATCTATGCAAAAGCTGCTTATCATGGAAACTACGGGGAATTTTACCTTTGCACCTATTAATATTGATTTATATTCCTCACCAGATTTTTTTCCCCGTAAAAGGATAATGGAAATGTCTTTATTTTGCGGCAGGAAAAAGGCACCTTCAACCAGCTATTAGAAGTGCTAGTGTGCATGCAATGAACAACTGCATATTGTCTAAGCCAAGATTACATTGTACATTAATATGTATATTGCAAGTTTTTATTCGGCTTTTATTACATCCCCCACTAGTTTACATTTGTATGTTTTTAGATAACCCTGAAGTTTCAGCAGGTGGGAGAGACCACAACATTATTAATAGAATAAAGTAGGTGAAATTTCGAAAAGTTATAACATCAATACAGTAATTTCTTCAAATAAAGACATTTAGAATGATTATACATGCTATATATAAAACAGTGGGGGCAATGTGATAGAATATATACAGCATCCATGGATTAAAGACCTAGAAAAAAAAATCCAGTGCTGTATATTACTGCCTGTAAATTCTCATCTTAAACATCTCATCATGTTTGTAAACATGTTTCATGTTGAATAATTAAGGACAACAAAGCTTAAAATGGACAAATCGGCAACAGTGCTAAATTACTGGGAGTATCAATCCTTCCAGTGAGCCGACACACCACACTTCTGCACTAAGACAATGCACCTCTTTTATACACTATGTATAAATTAATCCAAAGTCAATACACAGAGATTAATAAAGACTGTTGTATGGTGTTCTCCAGCCAAATACCCAACACTGGTGTGTTTTTTATAGAAGATGTATGTCAGCCTGACCCATAGGTCTTGCATTTCAGCTCGCTGCTTAGTGTTAAAACTCTTTATGAACTGTACATACAGGATACTATTGGTGGAGAATCATAAGAGGCAGATGAAAACTGAAATTCATAACCATTTTGATAGAATCACAAGTGAGTCTATCATGAAAGAGGTTATTTTTGATAGAAGGGAAGAACAGTCTACAATATGGAAAAGTCAAGTCTGGTTAGTAAATTGAGTGCCTGGATAGGATAACTGTACAGAGTATCCTCCCAGAGCTATAGTAGAGAGAGCAGTTTGACTTTCCCAGCAAGCTGGGTTAGAAAAGAGTTGTTGTAGTCTCAACCAAGTCTAGAGGATTCCCGACAGTGCAAGATGGTTTTGAAGTCTCAAACCCATGGCAAAAGCTGGGCAGGTTCAAAGAGGGTAAGTTCCACCATGGTTTACCGAAATGACTGCACCAAAGATATGCCTTATGGTGCTGAATTGTTCTTTCTTATTTTATGATTGATAAGCAGAAATGAATGTTGTTTCCAGTGGAGCACCTAGGAAAGTATGTCATAACTTTGCATTTTAGGTTACAGTTAAATTCTAAATCATTTCTTTGAATTTGCCCAGTGTAAATGAGCCCCTGTTAAAAAGGAGAAAGAAAGTTTAAAATCACTGGAGGTGCCAAATGTCTGTTTTTTTTGTTGTTGTAGAGATAATTATAAATTTTAAAGAAACACATGTAAGTAGACAGGATATTTGAGACTGTGAGTCTTGGAAGCATCTCCATTCCAAGATGACTAAGACATAAAGCAGATCTTGAGATTCTTTCGCTAATTTACTTAGCATAACATACCATTAATTTCTACTCTTGGCAACTTCCTTTATACACAAATACAGAACCATGAATGTTTGTGCTTATTCCAAACCAGATGAACTTGTTACCAACTTGCATACCATAATGAAGGAATAGAAAGTCATGATTGGAAAATGTACTTACTGGTTTTTATTCAAATTTGCTTCATGGAAGTTATATAACTTGTAAGTAACTTTTAATTATGCATTTATTACATATTGTCAGTGGTTTTTAGTTACTAGTAAATGTAATTGCTATTGCAGTATTTGTTGTTTTTAAGCACTTCCTGCACAGTAAGTTCACCTAGTTTGTGCCTAAGCAAATGCAGATTGTGAGTCTGAACTTTAACACTGTAAGAATTTTGCCACAAACCATTAAACCCTGAAATTTTTGGTCTCTGAAGTGACCCTGACAGCTCCCAGCTATTTACTGGCCTTACCAATATGTTTTTTCTGTAAAGCTCTAGAGAGATGTCACCCTCTTCTGAAATGGTGAAGATTTCTCTGCATCGTGTGGAAATATACATAGTGAAAGCCAGTCCCTGGGATCTAACATTGCTGCCATTGTGGGGGATCAGGTTGGAATGCTGTCAGACTTGACTCTGTAAGTAAGATATGGTTAGAAATCTTTAAAGAAAAATTCTCATGGTTATGACATAACTAATGCAGCTAATGCTAAAGCTTTAGTATGAAGCATAGAGCTCTTTTGAATTTCTGATTTTGAGGACACAAATGTCCTCACTGAGGAGTTCTTTTATTTGCACAAATTTGAACCTGGACAGTTACCCGTAGCAACCAATCAGTGCAAAATCTGGTTGTAATGGGTTACTGCCCAGCAATATGGTGCAGATTTACACCATATTGATAAATGACCAATAGTGTTGTCAGCACTGATATCACCTTAACTTATTATTGCAGGAGGAAGCAAAGAAGGCATTTGCTGTTTTCTAGGACAAAAGGGACAAAAAAATCAGGCATTTTGTCTGCAGTAGTAGTGGACATAGTCCTGCCTCACAAGACTCTGGTAGTAGTATGGGTTTCTAATGCATAATTGTCAGTTGTTCCCTAGTTCCCATAGACAGTCACAGTTGTCTCTAGAAATGGATATCATCACATCTATATGCAGCACTGCACATTTTACAATAGTACATGCACAGCGATAATATATTGCAACAAGTAAATAAATGCATACTGTTGCAAATATTTAGTGCTACATGTTAAGAGATGTTAAAGAGTCAGCTTTGGACTGACAGGGTAAATGCTGCATGCTCCTTATGCCTAGGCAATTTATAAAAGCTAAGTATTTCAGAAAAACCTACTCCAGCACAAAACAGAATCTTTAACTGATTATATTTAGAAAGTTTTCATGATATGAAAATAATAATACATATTCATTTCCACAATAGTTCCCATTTAAGTTTTCATTCATAATACATAATTATACAGCAACATTGTTTACTATTAGAAGCACTTTTGCTAATTATGTTTAGTTGAAAATCCCAACATACTCTTCTTCTACAGTTTTAGGGGTACAACACCCAAACTCTCCACACTTCTTCGCCCTATATGCTTGTGCTTTTCTAAGCGATCCCGCCCCCTGTATTTTTGTTGCGCCGCTCTGAACACCCCAATTTTCCCATTGACTTTGACAGGGAAGATTTTCAAACTGCTGTCACTCTTACAGCTTTGAAGCTACAGTCCCCAAACTTGAATAACATAACATAACATGGGGTCACCCCGAAGGAAACTGCGACATTTGTTGGATGAACCAAAGTGGGAGGGGCCAACAAGAGACAATCAAATTTCACCCATTGACTTTAATGGGGAAATTGAAACTGCTGCCAATTTTACAGCTTTGAGGCCACACTCCCCAAAGTAGACGGAGCTGTGAACAGACAATCAGATTTTGCCTATTGACTTGGCGGACATTCAACCTGCTGCCATTCTCACAGTAATAACACCAGGGTCCCCAAACTTTACAGAGTTAGGCACTAGGTAGCTGCGGTTCAAGGTCAGAAAAAGTGTGCGGAGCCACCAATAGCCAATCACATTTCAGCTATTTACTTTCAATGGAGAAGTGTAAAATGCTGTCAGTTCCACAATTTTTATGGCTGAGTCCCCAAACTTTGCAAAGTTGGTCACTGGGGGACTGCAGTTTAAAAATTGGAAAAGTGGATTTTGTCCATTGAATTCTATTGGTTTAAATTTAAAATGCTGTCATTCTCACACTATTTATGCCAGGGTGCCCACTGTTTGTCACTGGGTGACTTCAACTCGAGGTTAGAAAAAGTAGACACACCCACCAACCACCAATCACAATTTACCTATTGACCTTTATTGGTTTAAATTGAAACTGCTGTCGTTCTTTAACTATTAATCCTAGGGTCCCTAAACTTTGCAGAGTTAGTCACTGGGTAACTGCAGTTCCAGGTTAGAAAAAGTGGGCAGAGCCACCAGCCGCCAATCAGATGTCACTTGTTGACTTTCAGTGGGGAAATTTAAATTGCTGCCATTCAGACACTATTAAAACCAGGGTCCCCAAACTTTGCACAGTGGTTTTTTTCTATATAATTGTGGTCCAAGGTTATAAAAAGTGGGTGGAACCAACAACAGTCAGATTTCATTCAGTGATTTCTAGTTGTTTATGTTCCTTTAGATCTTTCTGCTGTCCTACACAATGCATATATATATATATATAAATATATACACTGCAAAAAAATAAAGGGAACACCAAGTCAATGTAACTCCAAGTCAATCACACTTCTGTGAAATCAAACTGTCCACTTAGGTAGCAACACTGATTGACAATCAATTTCACATGCTGTTGTGCAAATGGAATAAACAACAGGTGGAAATAGGCAATTAGCGAGACATCCCCAATATAAGTGGTTCTGCAGGTGGTGACCACAGACCACTTCTCAGTTCCTATGCTTTCTGGCTGATGTTTTGGTCACTTTTGAATGCTGGCGGTGCTTTCACTCTAGTGGTAGCATGAGACAGAGTCTACAACCCACACAAATGCCTCAGGTAGTGCAGCTCATCCAGGATGGCACATCAATGAGAGCTGTGGCAAGAAAGTTTGCTGTGTCTGTCAGCGTAGTGTCCAGAGCATGGAGGCGCTACCAGGAGACAGGCCACTACATCAGGAGACGTGGAGGAGACCGTAAGAGGGCAACAACCCAGCAGCAGGACCGCTACCTCCGCCTTTGTGCTAGGAGGATCAGGAGGAGCACTGCCAGAGCCCTGCAAAATGACCTCCAGCAGGGCACAAATGTGCATGTGTCTGCTCAAATGGTCAGAAACAGACTCCATGAAGGTGGTATGAGGGCCCAACGTCCACAGGTGGGGGTTGTGCTTACAGCCCAACACCGTGCAGGACATTTGGCATTTGCCAGAGAACATCAAGAATGGCAAATTCACCACTGGCGCCCTGTACTCTTCACAGATGAAAGCAGGTTCACACGGAGCACATGTGACAGAGTCTGGAGACTCTGTGGAGAACGTTATGCTGCCTGCAACATCCTCCAGCATGACCGGTTTGGCAGTGGGTCAGTAATGGTGTGGGGTGGCATTTCTTTGGGGGGCCGCACAGCCCTCCATGTGCTCGCCAGAGGTAGCCTGACTGCCATTAGGTACCGAGATGAGAACCTCAGACCCCTTGTGAGACCATATGCTGGTGCGGTTGGCCCTGGGTTCCTCCTAATGCAAGACAATGCTAGACCTCATGTGGCTGGAGTGTGTCAGCAGTTCCTGCAAGAAGAAGGCATTGATGCTATGGACTGGCCTGCCCATTCCCCAGACCTGAATCCAATTGAGCACATGTGGGACATCATGTCTTGCTCCATCCACCAATGCCACATTGCCCCACAGACTGTCCAGGAGTTGGTGGATGCTTTAGTCCAGGTCTGGGAGGAGATCCCTCAGGAGACCATCCGCCACCTCATCAGCATGCCCAGGCATTGTAGGGAGGTCATACAGGCACGTGGAGGCAACACACACTACTGAGTCTCATTTTGACTTGTTTTAAGGACATTACATCAAAGTTGAATCAGCCTGTAGTGTTTTTTTCCCTTTTAATTTTGAGTGTGACTCCAAATCCATACCTTAATGCAGTGCTGTCCAACTTCTGTTGTACCGAGGGCCGGAATTTTTCCGACCTACGTGGTGGAGGGCCGATAATGGAAGCCAGTTTTGACCACTCCCCTTTTTGAAACCGCACCTACTTGAAACCACACCCATGTTATCACATGACCATACCCATATTAATGGTTGTAGTACAGCAAAAACCTGCCATACTCTGCCTGCCCTACCCTGCCTGTGTGCCATACTCTGCCTGCCCTACCCTGCCTTTGTGTGTGCCATACTCTGCCTTCCCTACCCTGCCTGTGTGTGCCATACTCTGCCTGCCCTACCCTGCCTGTGTGTGCCATACTCTGCCTTCCCTACCCTGCCTGTGTGTGCCATACTCTGCCTTCCCTACCCTGCCTGCGTGTGCCATACTTTCACTGTGTGTGCCATTCTTGGCTGGTTTGTGCCAAACTTGGCCTGTGTGTGCCATATTCTGCCTGCCCTACTCTGCCTGTGTGTGCCATACTCTGCCTTCCCTACCCTGCCTGTATGTGCCATACTCTGCTTGCCCTATGCTGCCTATGTGTATGGCACACACAGGCAGCCTACAGTGACACAATGCTGGCACTGCTCCTACAGTCTGCACAATAACTATATATTAAAAATCTTTTTAATTGCAGGACAACCTCAGTATATGTTCTTTTTGTAGTGTGCAGGGATTATTTGTGGGTTTCTACTGCTCCTGAGGTGTGAACAGGGGAACAATGTGGGTGATTACAGCCTGAGCCTGAGGTGTGAACACTGCAGGGGGTGAACAATGCAGAGATTAAAAGTACAGGGGATTACATATTTAAACAATACAGGGGGATTACAGCCTGAATCTGAGGTGAGAACCATGCAGGGGGGGCAGTTAATCACAGTACTGATACCATTTAAAGCTTACACAAGAGTAAGCCATCAAAGCAGCCAGACAGGTGGGGGGCCACACAGAGGGGGGTCGCGGGCCGCCAGTTGGACAGCACTGTCTTGATGGGTTGATAAATTTGATTTCCATTGATAATTTTTGTGTGATTTTGTTGTCAGCACATTCAACTATGTAAAGAACGAAGTATTTAATAAGACTATTTCATTCATTCAGATCTAGGATGTCTTATTTTTGTGTTGGTTAACATAACATAATTAGTAAGCTCAAACAAACCGCACTCACAGGGCATGTATGTAGCAAAAAATGGTGTTCAATTAAACGTTTTGGCTTAGACTCAAGCCGTCTTCAGGACACACAATATATATATATATAAACTTAGGTATACAAAGATAGAGTGACGGCACACGCAGGAATTTTCACGCAGGAGTCTCACAGTTTAAATAAATATGAGGTTTTATTCAGTCCAAAACTGAATAAAACCTCATATTTATTTATTTAAACAGTGAGACTCCTGCGTGAAAATTCCTGCGTGTGCCGTCACTCTATCTCTGTATATATATA
Source organism: Xenopus tropicalis (assembly GCF_000004195.4). Taxonomy (NCBI): domain Eukaryota; kingdom Metazoa; phylum Chordata; class Amphibia; order Anura; family Pipidae; genus Xenopus; species Xenopus tropicalis. The sequence goes on along the minus strand of NC_030679.2, from coordinate 58,567,689 downwards.
TATATATATATATATATACACACAATATCTCACAATAACCACTGTTGGCTTTTCATAAGTTCTGTGTGTGCAGTACCACTTGCTTTCATATATGTATATATATATATATAAGTATAGACAAAGTTTCAGTTCCAACAGGAACTTTCCTCAGGGACAGCAACGGTTGCTGTCCCTGAGGAAAGTTCCTGTTGGAACTGAAACGTTGGACTGAATAAACCTCACTTCTACTTTTTGATCTGATGTCTCCTGTGCGTGAAAATTCCTGTGAGTGCCGTCACTTTGTCTATACTTACATGCGTAACCCTGCACAGGCACCCAGGTAGTATCTCAGACCTTTTTGGTGTGCAGCTTAACTCTCTCCTTTTTAAACTGCACTGATCACAAACCAGATGGTCCTTCTCCCCATTAGCTTAAGGACGCGGCATCCATGATTTTTAAAAATAATTTTTCCCCACAGTTTTTCACTTTGCCTCAGTTCCTCTTAAATGTCTCTAAATCATGGTTATATATGATTCCTTCTTTGCATGGCAGAGATTTAACTTCTATTTGTGGATACAGCGACGGACTGCATTCACAGAATAGATTTTGGAAGTATTGAGCCCATGCACTGTTTTTCACTACAGAATTCTTTTAATGCAGTGCAGCCTGAGAGCCTTTGTTCCCTGCACAGAGATTTCTCTGGATTTTCTGCATATTTACATTATATTATGTTCTGGAGGTAACGAAATCCCAAAATTATTTGCAATTTTCCACTAAGGAACATTGTTGCAATATTCGTCTGTGCCATGTATCACAGAGACCATTCCCCGTCTTTACTTCTGAGACACCCAGTCCCTCTGGGATCTGCTCTTTTCATACCCAATCATGTTACTGACCTATTGCTAATTGGTGAGATGTTTAAGCATTGCACTTTTTAAATGTGTAAATCCAAATATTGACCCTGTCCAATAGATCATGCCATCTAAAAGAAGAAAATGGTATGGGACACAAAGTGTGGATATAACCTCATTATTTGGATTACAGCCAGGGGGATTGGGCACTACTTTTAGGCGCCTGAAAGCACTGGTTATCAAGTCTTATGTTGCCAACATGTACAGATTTGTCTCCCCCTTTTGACCTTATATGTAACTTAGGCACTGTGGAGATCTGGTATAACTGAGAGGCTGCTTTGTGGAGAGCCTTTTCCTATTCATTTCTCTGGATTCATTTGCCCTGTATTTAACCTTACCAGTACAATGCGTTTGTTATGCATTTTATTGTATTGTTTATTTACAAAAAGTTCTTTACAAAAACCCAAGTATATTCGGTACTGTATAAAGTATTCCAGATACAGGTCTTGCTTTGCCTAAAACAGTTTATATCAGACATGCCACCTTAATCACTTCAAATAACAGCATTAAAATAATTATGCCAGTATAGATATTTAAAATGCAGTGCATTTCAAGAATATTGAGTATAACATTTTGCGATTTTTTTTTTACTCTTTAGTCAACCCAACATCTCGACAAATAAAGTGATTATAACATCTGACCTAAATCTTTGACCTAAATTTTACTTTGGAAACCTTAATTTGTTTATTGCTTTGATTTGGTTTCAGAGGGAGTAAGACTTGCTGATGGTTGCTTTTTTCTATTGGCTCATATAATGGTATCATCATTGTACTAAGCCTGTATCCATTCTTATTCTTTTCCATTTGCAGAGTCAGTCAGGGCTTGTAGATATTATCTGACCTACATTTCACCTCATCTGTGGTTGTTTCTTGTCTTCATAAAGGCGACCCAAGCTAACAGACAGACAATGATGAAAATGTTATAAACGCCAGCTAGGATTTTGCTTTTCTTATGATGCATTTTGAGAACATTCCATTGGAAGCGAATACCCCAAGAAGAAATAATGCCTGGGACTATTACAGACACAATTGTTTTGAAGTACCAAGTGTTTTATTTCTCTGGCTATATCTGACTACTTCCTGCTTTAAGCATTCCTTTCTCTCATCTTCAAGTCTTTGGTGGTGGTATGGAAAATTAAGTAGTTCACTAGAGAAGAGAAAGCACACAAGTGACGTCTCAAAGGGAAATTCTGCCCTTGGTTTTGTCCACCTGCCAAGGAAGTTTAAGAAAAAATAGTAGCACCGCAGGACTGAATGAATAAAAAAGACACTACGTGACCCGTAAAAGGAGCAGGAGGGACATAGCAGGGTGAGTAGTGTAAATGATCTCTTGCTGTTCTCTGCCTTTCCTAGTCCCTCCTGCTACTTTATCATGAGAGTTGCTGTTGCAGGTATTTGTCTGTTCTTGGTGAAACTGGCTTTCTGCCAGAATTCCCACAGCTGTACAATACGTTTGGGAAGTTCAAAGTGTGACTATAACAAGCTTCTCTATTTCACAAGCGTGTCTCAAGTAAGTCATTTCCTTATGATCCAGCAAATGCATTGCGAATCTTGCAAATAACAAGGCAAATTATTATCATAGTAAACATGCTATTATGAATTATGTTTTGCAGACATTGCTTAAGGATAACTACCGCATCCTCATCTACCATCACCACTTTATAAAGCTGAATGTAAGTCTGTTAAATCATCACATGCATGCTCTGACTCAAGCAGATTGAATTCTGGAGCAACTGCATGTGGGAGGGAATTGCACAGAGATGGGCAACATTCCTCAATCCTGACCTTGCAAAACTACAACTCCCAGAATTCCTACATCTGTTGTGTTAGCCTGTTCCAGAATATTTGGAGAGCCAAAGGTTTATCCTATGTATATCCTTTGACTAGCATAACTCTTGAGAATAAAACATGAAGCAAGCAGATAAATTATTAGGTTCTTTATTATAAATAATATTTTACAAACAGATGTAAATGTAAAGAATAAGTAGTATAAGGAAATCAGAAGCTGGAATCTATGATATCCCAAGCTGCAATTTACCTGCTTAAAATGTATAATTATTAACCGGTAAAAAGATATCTTTATTAGGTAATATTATATACAAGTTATCCTATGTGAAGGACACAAAGTAATATGCTGGTGGTTAAAATGTCTGTTTACCTGCCTTGGTGCTGCTTCTAGTGTGTAGAGATATTTTCAACTGGTTAAATGGCAAGGAACTTTGTGGACTTGCATAGGACTCAGGGCATTTTTAATTATTTAGTGTACTATTTTTAGAAGTTTTGGTATGAAATAAAATTCCCAGATCATTTCTAATATCTCAGTACATGTATGGGATCCCTTACCAGTAAAAACATTATCCAAAAGGCTCTGAGTTACAGGAAAGCTATTGACTATAAAGCAAATATTTTATAAATAGTTTCCTTTTTCTCTGTAATCATAAAACAGTGCTTTTTACTTGATCCTAACTAAGCTGCATACATCAATATGGCAAAAGAATCCTATATAATTTAATGTTTAAGGTATGATGATTCAAATTACAGGAAGATCCCATAAAAAAACCCATGTCCCAAGTATAATAGACAATATATAATATACCTGTATAAATCTCACCAAATAAAAACATGGATTTCCTTAATCTTAAAGTAAAGAAAGGCTATGGCTAGTTTAAGAAACTTTTTTCTATGGTACTTCAATATAAAGGATATAGAAGGTATGGAAGGCTCAGTAACCTTGCCCTGCTGAAACGCCTTTTCTACTATTTGCCATCTTACCTAGAAAACCCTATAGGAAGGTGTTTGTTTTCAGCTACCAGGTATTAGGAATGGCTGTTAACAGAGGTGCTAAAGAGATGCTTACGGTGGGATATTATTAGTATGTATAAATACATAAGGGGGATATATAATAAACTATTTACTTAACTAAATCCTCTTTCAGACCCTGGGCTGCGATATTTGCATTAACCACATCCAGTATTATTCATGCTGATGTAATTTCATTTCCTAACCTTGCCCTGCTGAAACAGCTGTTGCCTTTTCTACTATTTGCCATCTTACCTAGAAACCCCTAAAAGAAGGGATTTGTTTGCAGCTACCTGTATAGTATCGGAAGGTCACTGATAAATCTGAATAGAGTTTTGCAAACCTTACTGGTTCATTTGGTCTGGCCAATATTTCCAAGTCATGTTGGCATTCTATACAATAAACAACCCCTTTATGTCATGTGTATAAAAGCCCTTTCTGGTATGTCTGGAGCCTTTAAGAGGGTTCCAGATACAGTATGATTATGTGGAATTTTAGTAGACCCATACTGGTTTTCAGTTAGATCCACTATACTTTTGCCATCCTGTTGGAAAAAAATGGTGGCATACAGCATACAAACAATATATGTTAAGATGATTTTCTTTAAAGGGCACCAGTTCGCATCTACCTGTCTTTTTCTTTATCATCTCTGCTCTTGAAATCATCCATACTGCGGTTCATTTATTGTTTTTAATGATTAGTCCAATTATTTGGTTTCATGTCTAAAATAGTTACCTCTTCAATATATATTAACATGAAAGAAATGCATATCAGTGGGGTGAAATATTTCAAGGAAAGCTCAGCAAAGAATTCTCTACACATGTGACACTGTACCCCATGTGTAACAAAAGGCTCAGCGTTTGTACAGGTGCAACATAGGGGATGTTATTTCTTCTTCAAAGCAAATCTGCTCAACATGAAATTATCTGTGTTTCTTCTAGGATAAGCAGAAAATTTGTCTATTGCAAAAGATCTTTAAATTCTACAAACTGGTTTATGAAAATGTATTCACAACAGGAGTTCCTCCACAGACAATAGCCACAATTAACGACCATCTACAATGGCTCCGAGGGTATTGCTTCCAATGTGTAAGTTAACTTTTCTGTGTGTTGGGTTTTTATGCAGTAAAGCCAGAGTTTGGGTTAAAGGAGACATATCCTATAAAAATTATGAATGTACCAGTGAATTATACTCCTCTAGATATAGAAGGATTGTGCTTTAAAAAGTTGTGTTTCTGACTGATTTATTGAGACATTCCACAAAAACCTCACTAGTAACGCCCATCTGTTCCACTTCCTGCTGGCTGAATTCTCTGGATGAGCTGGGGAGCCGGCGGCCCTCCGTACCCTGCACTGTAGGATAGGAACCAATCAGCAGCTAGGCTGACCTGATAGGGAACTGAAGCCTGTCTGTGCTTGTGCGAGTGCAGGGCTGTGATTGGCTCTCCCCCTCCTACTGTGCTTCTGGCAGGGACTGTTAGGACACACCCACTCCATTTCACACATTGGACGGAGAAGTGATAGGGTCTATAGGGAGCTCCAATAAAGGGGCCATTTTTACAGATAGGATTAATTTTTAGCACAAAGTGAAACCAGCACCATATATTATTCATAATTGCCTACAAAATAAGCGTTTTTCCCATTTATCCAATATGTCTCCTTTAAACTCTGTGTAGGAACCTATGCTTTAATAAGTTTTCAAAATAATGTAAGAGATATGACATTTGTTTATTTATCATACTCTGTACAATACAATGGGGTTTTTTCACTTATCGGCTAAGTAACTTTTGCCTTTACTCCATTAAATGGCTGCCCCCATGGCTACACAGTAGCTTTGTTTATATAGATAGACTATAGTAGTCTTTCTGAGGCAAACACAACTGTTGCACTAGTGCAGGGCAATAGTGTATAAAAGTAATTACAGTATAATGCACTTTCATCTTTCAGTGTTACTGATCCTTTAAATGGATTCTGTCATTATTTTTATGGTGTACTTTTTATTTCTAAATTACACAGTTTACATAGCAAATAATTCACTCTCATTTAAAATTTTATTCTTGAACCAACAAATGTATTTTTTTTAGTTGTAATATTGGTGTGTAGGCAGCCATCTTAGTGCATTGTGCCTGAGTCAGAAGGAGCCAGCGCTATACATTAGAACTGCTTTCAGTTAACCTGTTGTTTTTCCTACTCCCATGTAACTGGAGGAGTCCCAAGCCGGACTTGGATTTCTTACTTTTGAGTGCTGTCCTGATATCTACTGGGAGCAGCTATCTTGCTGCCTTCCCATTGTTCTGCTGATTGGCTGGGGGGGTGGGGGTGGAGGGGGTGATATCACTCCAACTTGCAGCAGCAGTAAAGTGTGACTGAAGGGGTAACCTGATGTACTGAGCCCCAGTCTTGGAGCAGCAGAGGAAATGTTTGTATTCTGATGATTACTCTTGCACTCTTTTTGCTACATCTGGAAAATACATGTTTGGAAGCCAAAGGAAATCTTGAGTACCTACTGGCTGTACCAATCTACTGAAGATAATTGGTGGATTTCCTTTAGGAATCTTTGGGATTATTTGCATCTTCTTTTAAGTCTCCATGGTGGAACTATTGTCAAGTAATACAAAGCTCTTGTAGGCAACATTAAACAGTATGCTGCAAACATTGTATCCTCAAGATAAATAAGAAAACAAATTGCAGATGCTTCCTTGCTACATAAATTTAAGAGAGGATATAAGAACACATTGGTCTAACCATGACCTCTTCACTAACCTTTTTGGTGTCTCTTATCTCTCGATAAATCTTCTATGAACGTTAATCTTCAGCAACGTGGGAGTTTACTTATTCAGAACACTTGCAGTCTATACTGATTTGGGAAGTGATCAGTGTGTTCCTGTGATTACTGGGCTTTATATGTTGTGTTGGATCTCTTCAATAACCAGACAGGTTCATTACTGAATACAGTAGATATGGACCTCGGGTTCATTTTTACAAGTAAAGGATGTTACCCCTTCAATGGTTTTTAGTCTTGAACTAAACTATTTTTAACTGTTACCCACATGTGAAACGGTGTCATTAGACTATTGTCTTGTGGATTTGATGGTTTAGATTAACAGTTACCCCAAAAAGGTTCTAACTATTCAATATAGGTATGTGGTGTGTTATTCAGCAACTTTCCATTTAGAAAGCTAGATAGCATAATGCGTCATTTACAATTTTGTTACATTTAAGGTAACAATGACTGATTTTTAACTAATATGCTTTTTTTCTATATTAATAAGATGCTGCTAACTAAGCCGTGCTGACAGCAAATGATGCTGCTGGAGTCATTTAATTTTTCAAAGCTTAAATAGCTTTAAAGCATTGAACCCTGTAAGGAAAATGTCAGGTCTCAAACATACTACATACAAAATAATGGTGGTGAAGTGTCTGTGGCTATTAAATTACAGTTCTTTGTGTAAGGGAAATATTTATTTATATTTTCTCTCCTTTCTTCAACTCTGCCTTGTTTCTACATCAGGCAGATTGTACATAGACCTAATATTTGGTAACAACGTATCGAATCTGAATCCTTAAAATCTTGTGACTTTTTGTCATATAAACAAGGAAATTGCATATACAAATTAGGATTCAGATTTGTTTCAGTATTTGGCGTATTTGAATCTGAAAATAGTGGATTTGGTGCATAGCTAGTAATGGTCCAATAAATGGGTAATGTTGGCTCTATGTTTTGTGTAAAATTAATTTTTATCTTCTATAATAACACATCACTTTTATAAATTATACCATTTGATTATATTCTTTCTTTCATCTTTTTTGCAGCCCGGTTGCCGTAAAGAATTTAAAAATAAGATTAAATTAAAACAAAGGGTAAGTTGGTAGCCCTTTTTAAAATGTAATGTTCTGCAGGTATTGTAAAGCTATATATGGCATTGTCTACAGGAAACAGTGCAGAAAAGAGAAGCTTCCATAGTTTGTTACCAAATAAACATTATCAGTGGATAAAAGCACCACCCCCATGTAAAGTGGTGAAAGTGGTGAAAGTGAAACCAAAACTGATTGGTGGATCATCTTTTTGATTTCACTTTCCCTAAAGCTGATGGTGACAGACATTGCTATATGGGGTGTAAGCATTCTGAAGACCTTACACTATTAGGACCTGCAAGTGTTGCACAAACTTCTCTGCTTTGTATATGGCATTCAGGAATCTGGAAAAATCCTTAAAGCAGGATGCAGAGGGACTTGCAACTTTCTCCAGAGCTACAGATTTAGCTGATTTTAGGCCTAATGAGGAAGGAGAAAGCAGATGAGATAAGAGTACTGTCTCAAAAACATTAACTCTGCCAACACATCCCAGTTCTAAAGGAAAAAGAAGCAGACGAGGTTGGAGGCCTTTTTTTAAAACTTCCGCTGAAGCTTCTCCAATTTGCTCCGGTAGGGGACAATCATGGTCCCTTATATATTTATCACATCCACCCTTAATTGCCTCTTCTCCAGTGCAGTAACTTACATTCCATACCCATTATTAGTTTTCTCACTTCTTTGCACATTTCTGTTAATATTAATGTTAAGTACTAGATCCTAAAACTGCATTGCATATTGTAGGTAGGGTCCAGTGCTTTGCAAATAGGGAAATTGAGCCTCTCCTACTATGAATATATATCCTTTTTAATAAAGGACTGTACCTTGCTTGTCCCTCCTACTGCTAAATGGCATCACTGGCTTTTGCTAAGTGCATTACGAACAGTTATTTTTCCATCGATGATTTGCCAAAAGGTGGCCATACACAGGCCAATAAAATCTGCTGGCCCATGTATGAGATCAGCTAATGGGCTTGCCTGCCCAATGCCTGGGTGAAAATTGGCCAGATATCTATTGGACACAATTTAGATCAATGATGTGGTCCTCCCCCAAATGGATTTTTAAACCTGATATCTGCCCAATATTATTCACTAAAGTAAGTAACAGATTAAAATTTTAGGAAGGATACCTCATGTTTCTCAGGTACAGCCTAAAGAACAATTGCTTTTATGTGTTGTAAAATCGTCTCTTGTGTTTCTCTTACTATACGTGATTAGAGTTAGTAATGCAATAACCCATCTGCAGGCCTGCAGATATATCCCAAACATGCCTTTAGACTGAAACACAATGCAGGCACACACATGTATTCTGTAAACACTTGCCTACCCTATTTTATACATTTGGCATATACAATATAAACATACTAAGGTAGAGGAGGTCATAAATTGCCTAATAAGCAGCCACCATGCTATCCTGAAAACATGCTCTTTTAATAAATCCATTTGGGGAGAATAAAATTAGTAAACAGAAAATGAAATGTAATTTTGATTCTGTGAGATGTTAAGTATAGTGCTGTGTTCTGCATCATGACAGGTGTATATTTCATGCCCCTGCTTATGCATCTCCATTTGGGGTAATAATAAATGATACTTTAAACTCTCCCCCCCCCCACCCCCCACCAGTTAAGGTGGTAATGGTTATAAAAAATGAAAAAAAAAGAAAGAATGCTCACACTAAGGAAGAATAGTTCACATTTTCCATATATTTTCCATTAACAGTTTTTATTACATTCAATCCTGTGTGTTTATGTACTTGGGACTTACTACTATACACATCTGTTCTCTTGTAGTACACTAAGTCCATGACTCTGAATGCAACAACAATAATGCACTACCAGCTAAAACTACTGAAAACAGCAGAAAAAAAGGTATTGCCATGTTATATTTCCATTCTCTATGGTAATATTTTGTTCAGTATTTAGTATTTTTCATCTGTATTCAATTCAATTTTAGAGAAAAATCAACCGAGCAGAAATCCAAGAAAAAGTAATTTTTGAATTTCGCAATCTATGGCAATTTTTATCCACAATAAAAGAGCAAGAAACTACGCGTGCAACAGACGGGCAGTAAAGATGGGGCAGTGGGATTGGATGTGACAGAAGGGAGTGATTTCTTTTATGACAGTATTAAAGGACATTGCAAGTATTCCACATGTGTAACAAACACTGTGTGCTGCCAACCCCTAACTTGTAACCATACAAAGTTCAAACTGCATAAATGCAGACAGGTCGTAAGAAGGCTTTTGTGTTTGTATAATCTATCTGTACAATTACTCTGGCAACATTCATTTATTAATCATTGTATGGTTCAAACAATATGGCTCAAATTATATGACTATTTTGTACTGTTGGCTTGAATGGCATACTTGAGTTGGTGATTGTTTATTTAATATTTCAGATGAAAATACTTGGACTCTGGCCATAACTGGGGCTTCCTGGGATTAAAAAAAATTCCATGAAAATGCTATACCCTGCTCTCTCCCATGCAATTAATTCCCTTTCCTGCTCTATTTTTTGTTCTTGGGGGCATTCTTTCTAACCACATCCAAAATCTTTCTGCTTACCAGTGAGATTCATGGTGCCATTTATATCCATAGCTTTCTTACAAGGAACTGGGAGTGCTGAAGAATGCTGATTTGAATATGGGGCCAACAGTCAGAAGTTGTGTCTTTGTCTTGTTTGTGTCTGCGTATTGTGCAACCGGCTTCCTCCTCCTCCCTTCATCATAACTTCGTGAACTGGAGGCACCAGGCCCCTTGTTTTGAATGGCAAAAATGCAAAGGGGAAAGAAGGCAAATGCAGACCACGAGCCACTGTTTTAAAATACATTCAGAAAAAGTCAATTAAATGTTATTCAAGAAAATTCTTTGCACTGACTCTACAGTATTTTATTTTATTTTTAGCCAACAGGTACATCAGGACATTAATAAGTAGCTAGAAAAGCTCTGAGTTAAACTTTAATTATTCAGCTTTTGATATAGATCTGTCAGGTCAATTATTAATCAAGTTTACCTTGAAAAAAATATTTATGCACAGTAAAAACTGAAAGTATGAAGTATATAAGAAAGAAATGCTCAAGATTAAGGAGATATTAATATGAGCTGCGCTTTTGAATATACAGGGCTGGTGGAAAAAACTGAATCATGGGTATAAACTAGGACCTAAATTGAAAGGGAAAATGTGCAGTCATATGCAATATATACAGTCATGGCTGAAATTGTTGATGACAGAAAAGTATTGCAGTAACATATGTTTTGCTACACACATGTTTATTCCCTTTGTGTGTATTGGAACAGAACAAAAAAGGGAGGGAAAAAAAGCAAATTGGACATAATGTCACACAGAACTCCAAAAATGGTCTGGACAAAATTATTGGCACCCTTAAAGTGATACTGACACGAAAAAACTACTTTTCAGAATATGTATATAAATAAAAAGCTACCTATAGGTCGTGTTGATGGTTTTTCGCCGACAGGTTTGGTTTTGTAAGTAATTGTTACTTGAAGTTCCTAAGCCTGACTGTTTTGCCAACCTGACTGTCCCTTCCCAACCTGTCAGTTATAGCTTCTAATGCTAACAGACAAATATGGCTGCCCCCTCATAGAGGAACACAGGGCATTAGACAGGTAATGTAAACACATCAGGCAAATATTTTTATGGCAAACTTATAAAGTTTTTGAAAAGACAATGTTATGATAGATGTAAAAAAGATTTACTTTCTGGTGTCAGTATCACTTTAACTTAATATTTGGTTGCACACCCTTTGGAAAAAATAACTGAAATCATTTGCTTCCTATAACCATCAATAAGCTTCTTACACCTCTCACCGGGAATTTTGGACCACTCTTCCTTTGCAAACTGCTCCAGGTCTCTCTTATTGGAAGGGCGCCTTTTCCCAACAGCAATTTCAAGATCTCTCCACAAATGTTCAATGGGATTTAGATCTGGACTCATTGCTGGCCACTTCAGAACTCTCCAGTGCTTTGTTGCATTCCATTTCTGGGTGCTTTTTGATGTATGTTTGGGGTCATTGTCCGGCTGGAAGACCCAAGATCTCGGACGCAAACCCAGCTTTCTGACACTGGGCTCTACAGTGCGACCCAAAATCCTTTGGTAATCCTCAGATTTCATGATGCCTTGCACACATTCAAGGCACCCAGTGCCAGAGGCAGCAAAACAACCCCAAAACATCATTGAACCTCCACCATATTTCACTGTAGGTACTGTGTTCTTTTCTTTGTAGGCCTCATTCCGTTTTTGGAAAACAGTAGAATGATGTGCTTTACCAAAAAGCTCTATCTTGGTCTCATCTGTCCACAAGATGTTTTCCCAGAAGGATTGTGGCTTACTCAAGTACATTTTGGCAAACTGTAGTCTTTTTTATGTCTCTGTGTCAGCAGTGGGGTCCTCCTGGGTCTCCTGCCATAGTGTTTCATTTCATTTAAAAGTCAACGGATAGTTGGTGCTGACACTGATGCTCCCTGAGCCTGCAGGACAGCTTGAATTTCTTTGGAACTTGTTTGGGGCTGCTTATCCACCATCCAGACTATCCTGCGTTGCAACCTTTCATCAATTTTTCTCTTCCGTCCATGCCCAGGAAGATTAGCTACAGTGCCATGGGTTGCAAACTTCTTGATAATGTTGCTCACTGTGGACAAAGGCAAATCTAGATCTCTGGAGATGGACTTGTAACCTTAAGATTGTTGATATTTTTTGGTTCTCAAGTCCTCAGACAGTTCTCTTCTCCACTTTCTGTTGTCCATACTTAGTGTGGCACACACAGACACACAATGCAAAGTTTTCTCCTTGTTATCTGCTTTCAGGTAGGATTTTTATATTGCCCACACCTGTTACTTGCCCCAGGTGAGTTTAAAGGAGCATCACATGTTTTTAACAATCTTATTTATCCACAATTTTGAAAGGGTGCCAATAATTTTGTCCAGCCCATTTTTGGAGTTTTGTGTGACATTAGAATATGCAACAGAATAGAGGCATGCACACTGACATTTCAAAGAGGAATTACATGCCCTCCAATAAAATATTTTATTGCAAGTTATACTGCACAAACAGGATGAGGCATGCCCAATGTTTCGGGGGGATTCCTACTCCCTTCCTCAGATGCAGCTCTATTCTAATGCTTGTGGACTACAACAGCCTAGGAGAGTTACAAGTCAGTGAGTGTGAATAAGTTAGTTTTGAAACCACAGCTATAGAATCCATGGTCTAAACATTCATTTTTATCAAAAATGTTAAACAAAATCTTAAATAAAATTTTAACTGCACTATATAAATTCTGGAGAAAAATCCTGGAGAACCCCTTCCCCCCCCCATAAAATGATGTATGCACAGAATGCCCATCATTCTCATTGGCAGCCCTAAAACGGAGACCAACCTCCATCACCTGTGCAGTGCTGTCCAGCTTATTACATGTCACAATACCTCTCCTACAGTGTATGAGTGTATTTGAGGGGCATATTATATTAAAATGATTGTGTCAAGTCTGTTGTAGCCCTGAGGCAGACTGGGGGCTATAAAAGTACTTTGGAGGGCCACATCTTCCCAGCCGGCCATTAGCTGGGACAGCCCTGCCCTATGATATGCCCAAATTGATGACCTAGAAGGATTAATTAAATAGTATTGTATCCTACCACAAGTGAGCAGCCAATTCCATAAATCCTACAAATATTAGCGATCAAAATAAAACTCTTGGGATCATTTATTATGTGCAGGGCAGGGTTCAAAGTGCAAAAATTTTGAACAACCTTCTACTTTACCCTCCTTAGTTATTTACTTGCATCCTGAATCAAAACTGCCATTTTGGAATATTTACACAAACAGCATATTTCAGATTTAAACAATGTCAGTCTGAAAAAAGAATTCTGGGTTTCAGTGCTTTGATAAAATTATTGAACACAGGATTAAAGTGCAGTATTTAGTATTCAGTAAAATGACAGAATCAGTCAAGGATCTGAATATTCTTATAAAGTTAGTTTTTTTGTGGGGCTAAGTAACGTCTTCTGTTCGACACACAGTTCCTGATACATCAGTTTATGTCTAAAGCATAGCAACTGCAGGCTGTATCCGGCCCTCCAAGGCATTTGTGCGGCCCTCTATTTGCCCACAATGAGAGTAGGGCAGTACTGTGGCATGGGTAGCCTCTAGTTCCTCTTATGTATGGTTAATCTATTGTATTGGCTTTTATAATGTACGTGTCTGAACATCATTTCTAGAATATTTATGCAGTAAATGTATGCAGTATTCCGTTCCCACCCAAAGTTTTAAAGCCTAGTAAAGCTTTAAACATGAATTCTGGCTGCTTACAAAGAAAAGCTTTACTGGAAATTTTGACTGGTAATGAGCAAATTACAGTAATTGTGTTCCTTGTCATTGCAAGGGCAAGCCACAGGCTCTGGCAGTTATTTAAAAAAAATAAGTGTTAAAACATACAGGAAACAAATGCATCAGTTTTCAGTACACCACACAAGTCAGCAAATGTGCTTACAGAGAACTGTCTGCACAGCCTGAATGATCAAGGTCTATAAACTGCCTGCAGGACTGGAATGCTCTGTTGTGAAAAATTGTTCCCACGCCTACTGTATAAATTAGGGAAATTATTCAAAGCACTTTGTGGTGACTTGCAGTTATTAGATCTGTAGAATTTACAGAGGGATGTACACTGCAGCACTAATGCAGAAAGGCTCCTGTGCTATCCAGCACTTAGTAAGAGTCTTGTTCCCTAAGCAATGTTTAGCCTTTGCTAGAAAGGAAATTCTATAGAGCATTTTATTAAACATCTATCAGAGTGTTTCCATGCCATATGATTCTATATGATTTCTACCTTGGAGTCCTTGTAGATAATAAACTTGGCTGTAGCAAGCAATGTCAGGCAGCAGCTGCAAGGGCAAACAAGGTTTTGAGCTGTATTAAAAGGGGTATAGATTTATAGATTCACAGTAGGAGGGGGTTATTCTTCCCCTTTACAGAGCGCTGGTAAGGCCCCATCTAGAATATGCTGTTCAGTTTTGGTCTCCAGTGCTCAAACGGGACATTATTGAGTTAGAGAGAGTCCAGAGAAGGGCAACTAAGCTGGTAAAGGGTATGGAAAGTCTCAGTTATGAAGAAAGCCTGGCCAAGTTGGGTCTGTTTACACTGGAGAAGAGGCGCTTAAGAGGTGACATGATAACTATGTATAAATATATAAGGGGATCATATAATAACCCTTCTAATGTTTTATTTACCAGTAGGTCCTTCCAACGGACACGAGGGCACCCTCTCCGTTTAGAAGAAGGGAGGTTCCGTTTAAATATTCGGAAAGGATTTTTTACAGTGAGAGCTGTGAGGTTCTGGAATTCCCTCCCCGAATCAGTCATACTGGCTGATACATTATATAGCTTTAAGAAGGGGCTGGATGGATTCTTAGCAAGTGAGGGAATACACGGTTATGGGAGATAGCTCTCAGTACAAGTGAGGGAATACAGGGTTATGGGAGATAGCTCTCAGTACAAGTGAGGGAATACAGGGTTATGGGAGATAGCTCTTAGTACTAGTTGATCCAGGGACTGGTCTGATTGCCATCTTGGAGTCAGGAAGGAATTTTTTCCCCTCTGCGGCAAATTAGAGAGGCTTCAGATGGGTTTTTTTTGCCTTCCTCTGGATCAACTAGTAGTTAGGCAGGTTATATATAGGCATTATGGTTGTACGTGATGGACATATGTCTTGGGGGAGGGTATTATAAGCAATGTATAAGGGTTTGCAGATGACACAAAACTCTGCAGACCAGTCAATTCTATCCAGGATGTGACATCCCTGCAGCAGGATCTTGACCAACTGGCAATCTGGGCAGCTAAGTGGCAGATGAGATTTAATGTGGATAAATGTAAGGTCATGCACCTGGGATGTAAAAATATGCAAGCCCCGTATACCCTTAATGGGACTGCACTAGGCAAATCCATAATGGAGAAGGACCTTGGAGTCCTTGTAGATAATAAACTTGGCTGTAGCAAGCAATGCCAGGCAGCAGCTGCTAGGGCAAACAAGGTTTTGAGCTGTATTAAAAGGGGTATAGATTCACAGGAGGAGGGGGTTATTCTTCCCCTTTACAGAGCGCTGGTAAGGCCCCATCTAGAATATGCTGTTCAGTTCTGGTCTGCAGTGCTCAAACAGGACATTAGAGAGGGTCCAGAGAAGGGCAACTAAGCTGGTAAAGGGTATGGAAAGTCTCAGTTATGAAGAAAGACTGGCCAAGTTGGGTCTGTTTACGCTGGAGAAGACCCATTATATAGCTTTAAGAAGGGGCTGGATGGATTCTTAGCAAGTGAGGGAATACAGGGGTATGGGGGATAGCTCTCAGTACAAGTGAGGGAATACAGGGGTAGGGGAGATAGCTCTCAGTACAAGTGAGGGAATACAGGGGTATGGGAGATAGCTCTCAGTACAAGTGAGGGAATACAGGGGTATGGGAGATAGCTCTCAGTACAAGTGAGGGAATACAGGGGTAAGGGAGATAGCTCTCAGTACAAGTGAGGGAATACTGGGGTATGGGAGATAGCTCTTAGCACAAGTGAGGGAATACAGGGTTATTGGAGATAGCTCTCAGTACAAGTGAGGGAATACAGGGTTATGGGAGATAGCTCTTAGTACATGTTGATCCAGGGACTGGTCCGATTGCCATCTTGGAGTCAGGAAGGAATTTTTTCCCCTCTGCGGCAAATTAGAGAGGCTTCAGATGGGGTTTTCTGCCTTCCTCTGGATCAACTAGTAGTTAGGCAGGTTATATATAGGCATTATGGTTGAACGTGATGGACGTATGTCTTTTTTCAACCCAACTTACTATGTTACTATGTTACTATGTATAAACCAGGAATGCTCATTCAATGCACACTTATGGGCCATCTCCTGGGAAAAACCTGTGCTAAAGAAACCATCTATAGATCCCCTTTGCCTTCTTTGTCTTCTGAATCCCATTCACTTAAAGGGGATGGTCGCCTTCAGACAACAGTCTGAAAGAGCCAGTATAAAAAAAACAAAAACATTTTTTAAAATTATCTTTATTATTTAGTTTTGAAGCAACCAGTCTGATCTTTGCTTTTGTTTTTTAATTTGTAGGTGACTGTTCAATTCTAAATGCTGATTGGTTGCTATGGGTAACATCACCGGTGATGTTGTCTTAAGCTCAATGTGGCATGCCAGAATGAAATTCTGCCGATCTCTGTTTCATTGGATTTTAAAATGCATATCTATCAAAGAGTAAACTATTATTTTTTTAACTCATTAATAAATATGCTCCCCCAATATCTCATAGAAATAAAGCAGAATTTCACTCTCAGACTGTGGCAAGCACTCACTCTCTGTTAAATACGCCCCGTTATATTTGCACTATATTCCTAGATATATGGTAAAACTACATGGAAAAGTTATATAAAGTTCTTGAAAGAGATGTTTCAGCCAATGGCTGTTAATATAGGCAGTTTCAGACAACTGGAGAAGAGCCTAGCGGTATTAACACTTTGTTTCCTATAAGTATGTCACAGACAGTGTATATTTAGTTTATCTGAGGGCACTCTATAACCACAGGAACAGCTGCTTGCCAATTCAAATTCTCAGAAAGTTATAATGTATGTTATTAGGAGGAAACCCATAATGATGATGAACAAAACTGAAAGCCAAAAACATGATTCTTAATATCTATATAAAATGTGCAAAGCATTTACCAAGTATAAAATATGGAGCAATAAAGGGGGGCTTGTTAAAACATATACTTTAATGTTTGGTTTACCATTTCCTTTTTTGCAAGCATCTTCTTGCAAACTATCAGTGAGTTCTGGAATGCAAAGATATAAAGCTGCAATCATAACTCACAGAACAACAGCAAAATATCCAATAATGTTACGTTCATCCAGTCTTGTCTTAGTTGAAAATAAAGAAAGAATCTGTACTACCACAAATGCTCAGTCCTCAAAATGATTTTTGATATTTAATGTTGCCATCTACACTCTACATAAGAGTTGCAGACCTTCTGTATATGCAGCACTGGCAGCACTTGAGGGCATTGGATACATATATTATGTGAGAGATACAAGCAGTAAGAACACGGTTTGGTGTATTTTCCACCATTGTTAAAGGTGGGTTACATGTAGCACCAGGGAAAATTCCTGGTTTAGCAGCAGCTAATGCTGTATTCATGCAAGCGGATTAGAAAAAGCCGAATAGGTGAGTCCTGGAGTAAATGGAGGGTTAATAGGATAGGTCCTCCATTCCATACTCCAGTTAGTGTTTTGATTTGGCCACCTGTAGGTAGCTGCCTGATTAGGCTGCAGGTGAGCAGCACATGAAAGAGCTGTGGGATTACACAACATGGGAAGGTGATTGGTGATTGAGGTTGGGGACTCAGAGAGATGGGTTCACTCTCAGAGCAGGGCACAGGGCAGGAAGGCTGGCTGTTAGGAACTCCCAGAGGGGCTGGGGGTGCCACCTGCCACTGCAAGGAGCAGAGGGAGCGGTAACCAAGTGAGGAGTCACCCAGAGAAGTGCCAGGAGTCACAGAGAAAGGTCTCAGAGTGGGGCACAGAGCAGGAAGGTTGCCGGACTGTGTGAGGGGCTGGGGTGCTGCCTGCTACTGCAAGGAGCAGAGGGAGCCGTGACGTGTTAAGTAACCAAGTGAAGGGTCATCCAGAGAAAAGGTCCTTCAGAGCAGCGCACAGCGCAGGAAGGCTGTCTGCCTCCGTTAGGAAGTCCCAGAGATGCTGGGGGTGCTGCCTGCCACTGCAAGGAGCAGAGGGAGCCGTGACAAAGTGTTTGAATTCCGGAACATTGAGGCTTGGTGAGAAGCCTAAGTGTGGCAGAAATGGTATCCCAGGAAGGGAGGGCTGAGTGAGTAGCCCAGAGTGTTCACTTGTGTGAGAGTCACCGTGGATGTGTGAAAGCCATTGGGGGTGGTGAGAGCCATGAAGCAGGGACAAATCATCACCATGTTTGATGAACTGTTTATGAACTGACTGTTACGTTTATGTTGGGAGGAGTTTACCCAAAATAAACTTTGAGGAAAAAAAGTGATGTTGCATGTGGTGTCCCTGTCTCTTATGCTCCTGATCCTCTCCATGCCTGCTTACCTTCAATATCCTTGAGTACTGTTTTCATTTGTAATTCAGCCCATGAAAGAATAGCACCACCCTCAGCCCAGCATGGAAAGTCTTTTAGCTTTTTGTCCCCTTCAAAAAGAGCAGGAGCAGCTGGGCTGGTGTGGCTTGCAGGGACTTTTGGGCAGAAAAATGTTGGCGCCTTAACACACATAACTGGCACGTTCCTATTGATTTTGATGGGAATGTGTCAGTATAGCTTTAAATACAAAACTGCCTCAACTCTATAAGCACTTTTCTGTGCACCTTGTGCCAGATTTTTAACTGTAAAAGGATTTCTGAATATGGTGTGTTGCTGGGACAGAGCAGATTAGTGCGTGACCAAAAAATGTCCAATAGTTTAAATAAACAGTGGTAAAAGTGTTATACCAAAAAAGACCCTAGCCTTGAAAACACCATGGAACTCTACTTGATTGTAGGCTAGCAGGTAAGCGCCATAGTACCAAGTGTGTAAGATGGAACATGTAGCCAATGCAGGGCTGCTATCAGGATGTTATGGATGGTACTATAGTCAGGGGCAGCATGGGTGAGGGAACACAGCCCATCATCCAGGGCACCCAGGTGGCTAGTATGGTATTAAATAGCCCCATGAGTACTGATGACAGCTCTGGGCCAGTGAATTAAGGATAGCACCATAGTCATTGTTACACACCCCAGGTTGCATTTGTGTAGGAAATTATTGTGGTCAAACAAGGAAGTTAATGGTGCACTTCTCTGCCTTTCGTGTGTGTGTCAGGCTAATAATATCTCAGTATCTAAATGAGGTGCACAGAAAAAACTATCCTATCAACCTTATGAAAAATTCCATTTCTGCTGTGAAGAAGAGAGATGTTTCAGAATGACATGATCTGTGAAATAAATGTCTTTTAAGTATACTAGCTACTTTAAAGATGTATACATTCTGTGGTTGTTTTGCTGGTTTTTTGCATCAGCAATCCTCCTCCATCTGAAACACAAGCTTTTTTTGTTTTAATACAGCAAAAAGTGCTGTTGGACTTGAAGCTATTTACACTGTGGCATCTGTCTGCACACTCAAACAGCTGTTTAACTAGACTGGTGATTCCACTCTATTTTAGGCTGGTCATTGAGCATATTGGTGTGGGGAAACAGCAGATATTGCATTCTTTTAAATGTCATTGAAGTGGGATGTGTTACATTTCCACTTACACTACATAGACTAAAAGGTTTTGTAACCACCTACGCAGTAAACACGCCCAAGCTATTCATATTTAATACTACCAATACACCCAAGTTCCAAATGTTTTCCATTCACCTTTTGTTTTCAATATGAGACACTAATTATTGACAGACATGGTGCACTACACCATTTTGTATATCCCAAACGCACCTTGTTTCTCTGTGTTTGCTTCTACTGCTGACAAGGGGTCTTCAGATACAAAGAATCTGGAATCAGATACAAAGATTTGCCCTGACAGTGAATCTAATGTGCCACAAAGCAAACAAATGTATGGATTCATTAAATGGTTTTAGATTTTAGTGGACACTGCCTTCCCTTTGTGCATACATTAAGGGAATAAGGTTATCGCTACACCATTAGCTGGAAAATACTTTTCAAGGGATTATATATAGAAGGAAAATTGAATGTTACATAGTTACATAGTTACATAGTTACATAGGGTTGAAAAAAGACCTGTGTCCATCAAGTTCAACCCATCCAAGTAAATCCAGCACATCTAACCCACACCTACCAATCTATACACTCACATACATAAACTATAAATACAACCACTAGTACTAACTGTAGATATTAGTATCACAATAGCCTTGGATATTCTGATTGATCAAGAACTCATCCAGGCCCCTCTTAAAGGCATTAACAGAATCTGCCATTACCACATCACTAGGAAGGGCATTCCATAACCTCACTGCCCTCACCGTGAAAAACCACCTACGCTGCTTCAAATGGAAACTCCTTTCCTCTAATCTAAAGGGGTGACCTCTGGTGCGTTGATTGTTTTTATGGGAAAAAAGAACATCCCCCAACTGCCTATAATCCCCTCTAATGTACTTGTACAGAGTAATCATGTCCCCTCGCAAGCGCCTCTTTTCCAGAGAAAACAACCCCAACCTCGACAGTCTAACCTCATAGTTTAAATCTTCCATCCCCTTAACCAGTTTAGTTGCACGTCTCTGCACTCTCTCCAGCTCATTAATATCCTTCTTAAGGACTGGAGCATAAATATATATTCATATTAAATATATGTTTCTTAGTTTTGGAGGGAGGTAAAGTGGTTTAATTATATTTATATTTAAGCAGGGGAAAAGCTAATATTTTGTTTGATAACAGTGGTAGGAAAACTTTTGGAGGTGGTAATCAGGATGATATTTCAATAAATTTATGTCACAATACTGAAATTTTATACACAATAGATATTGACAAATTAATTTTATTGACTTATATTTGGAGGTGAGCAGACACCTTGGCATTGGGGGGGCAGTGGAAGTGATCTACTTAGATTTTTCTAAAGCATTTGATACTGTACCACACAAATGGTTAGAGGGTAGATTAAGGAAAATTGGCCTGTAACATAATATTTGTACTTAGATAGAGAACTGGCTGAAGGATAGATTCCAAAGAGTGGTGGTAAATGGAACACTTTTTAATTGAACTAGTGTCGTTAGTAGGGATGCACTGAACCAATTCTTTTGGGTTCGGCCGAACCTCCGAACCCACCCTGATGGATTCTGCCGAATCCCGAACGAAGGAAACCAAAGGGTTAAAAAATGCCCCCCCCCCCCCCCCCCCCTACCATTTAACCCTTCTGAATACCAATTAGCATATGCTAATTAGGATTCGGATTCGGCCAGGACTGTGGATTCGGCCGAAACCGAATCCTTAAAAAAAAAGGCTGGATTTGGTCCTTTGGCTCTTTGGTGTGTGAAAGTAATATTTTTTTTTTTTTTATAGCAGCTAATCACCTCCAAAGTGTCTGAAAGTCAGAGAGCTGCGCAACGTAGGTTAGATGGAGTGATCACAATTTGTCTTTGTTAGTGGAGTACCGCAGGGGTCAGTCCTTGGTCCTCTGATTTTTAACTTGTTTATTAATGACCTGGACGTGGGTATTTCGAATGCTGACTATTTTTGTACATGACACTAAATTGTGCAAAACAATAAGTACCATGCAGGATGCTGCCACTTTTCAGAGAGAATTGTATAAACTGAAGAGCTGAGCAGCAAATTACTCTTTATAAGTACATTTGAATACATTGTGGGGGATCCCACAAAATAAAAAGATCTCCAACAACAAAGAGCAAGAGGCGAACCCTTTACATTTGAGCAATCAAACTTTTATTTAAAACAACAAAATTAGTTTTTAGTAATTATAGAAGTATATTAAATATTGTAAATAAATATTTTATTTAGTGTTGCATGAGATGAAACCCCATTAGTCTTTTGTTACCTGAGTCAGACCAGGTATAACTAGGTACACAACTAAAGGGCCCAATGCCTTTCCCTGCTCCGCCCCCAGCCACCACCACTCCCCCTCCTGTGCTGCTTACTTACTGTGAAAACTAAACATGGCTGTGCATTCCACTTTGGCACACAATGCCATCTTTATTTTTCACAGCATGTAAGCATCAGAATGGGGTGCTGGCAGGTGGCAGGGTCCAAAATGGTCGAGGCCCACAGGGTTTTTTCCTAGTAGCCCAGTGGCCCAGTCCAATCCTGTTTATTATATTTCACTAAGGACATTAAAAAAATATATGTAAACCAGTCTCTTTAAACACTGAGCAATAGGTTGGACATTAGCTGTAATCGTGTTGATGGAACCGCATGGAATTAGAGAAAAACAAAAGCAAAACTAGTGCAATACGTACAAAACTTTCTTTGTGACTAAAACGCTAAAAGATTTTTAGCGTTCTAATTTGGTGCAAAATGTGCAAATATATTAAGTGAATTGAACAATCAAAAGTGCTTATATATCAGGGGTGTGGGTGTGATACACTGCATTGGGCTTATATATAAGCACTTTTGATTGTTCGATTGTTGCACATTTTGCACCAAATTAGAACGCTAAAAATCTTTTAGCGTTTTAGTCACAAAGAAAGTTTTGTACGTATTGCACTAGTTTTGCTTTTGTTTTTCTCTAATTCCATGCGCTTCCATCAACACGATTACACACATCTGAGACCCATCTAAAAAGGGAGGGTTGTTCTTATGAGGAGGCAGCACACGATCACACAGTTTCTACTATACTGAAGATTTGGTTTCAAAGAACTCCACCAAGAAGCCCTGAGTATTTGGGGGACCACCCTATTAACTTGGACATTAGCTACCTAAGAGAATAATGGTCCACATCAAGCTTTCGTTGCGCGTGACTCCAAATGCATTAAAGTCAATGGACATTTTTTATCATTCCTACAGCGCAACTTCAGGCAACAAATTTTTTACGCAGTTTCACAGAATTTTGCCACGAATACATGCCTGACGAAAATATTCACTCATCACTACACCTAGGTCTAAGTAGTAGAATTAAACACATTTTCTGTGTGGTATCCACACATTTATCCCAGATTCTTCTTATAGTAGACCACTAATTACAATATGTGCTAGAAAATCTAATGGGACGGGGAGTCTCCAGTATAATCATTTTGAAGCTAAGAATTCTTTTCAAGAGTATGAGAAATTTCCTTTAGTTAAGTAAGTTGTCCTAGGCAAATTGTAACAATCTTAATTTATTTTGTGTTTTTAGTAGTTTTCTTGTTTTTTTATTTGTAAGCGCACAAAAGTTTTGGGGTTTTTTTTATCTGGGGTAAACAGGTTTTAGATTTGAATATTTATTGTATAAGGTTTATTCAACAGGGCCAAACTAAGAAAAAATGTATTTTTATCATGTAAAACTGAACTACATAGACTATCGTGGCCTCTGATCCTACATGATCGTGCAACATGTTTCCTTGGAGCTGGAGGCAATGGCACAGAGATTAGTTTAGAAACATGTCTGTTATACTCTGTCAGGGAGTGCTAGTATTATATAATATTACATAGTTTCTGTTCTATACTTGACTACTTCTACGTCATCTGAAAATATGTTTTTCTGTGTAGGAATCTCAATTTATTTCTAGAGGAACTATGAACAGAAAGGACACATTTTTAGATGAAACTGCAGTTAGTTTCTACATGGGTTTAAGTTTTGTTTCTGTAAACACACTTATTAGTCTCATTAGTAAATATATTACTGTTACATTGTTTTTGTATTCTTTACAGACTAATGAATGAAACTGATATATTTAATTATTGCTTTTATATGAGGGTATGTACAGTGGAGATACAATTTGTTGGTGGACCAGAGGCCATAACTAGACACATAAAGCAGTCTACCAGGAGAACTCTGTAGCCATAAGTATTATCCATCCCTGCTATTCACTGGGCGGCATGGGTTACACAGGGCTCTTTCTGTCAAATGGGACATAAGCACACACAAACACAATAAATATCCTTGGCATTAATAGTTCATTACAAATACTTACCAGCAAAGTTTGATATTTAACCAATTTTCATTATTTTAATACCTGATACAAATGCAGATATTTTTCTTAGACATACAAATATAAACAGCAGTGGATGAATGTTTTTATAGGCACTGAATGAGAAATTACTTTTGCTGCAAACTTAACATTTACAAACCACAGAGCCATCTGCTGCTACTGTAAAAGAATAGCACAAAGTACTGTAAAGAATAAGAAAATATAATGTATCCACACTTGTCAAGTCAAGTTCAAGTTAAGTTTGGCAAGACCAGTAATTTAGGAAATCATTAAGTAGTAGTATTAGCAAATTAGGCCACAGAGGGGCTAGAGAAAAATGTTCAACTTCTGTGTTTATGTGACAGAAAGTCACGTAATTTTAAGGATTTGGATTCGGTTTGGCCAAGGCAGGTGGATTCAGTTGGATCCAAATCCTTCTGAAAAAGGCTGACTCTTTGCCCAATCCTGAACCGAATTCTGGATTTGGTGCATCCCTAATATATATATTGTCAGCAAGTTACAGGATAGAATAGTTGCAGAGGGCCATGCCCACAAGAGCTCACCCCAATTCCTATGCCCAGTTGTGCTTATGAACTATTGAAGCAGATTTTTTTAACTGCTAGATTTTTCTGGAGTTTGAATGTGGCAGGATAACAGTACAGAAAACAGATCATTTGACCATTTACTGCTTCACTGACTTCTGAGCCAGGAATCTGAATACACATACTGTATGTCTGACCCCAGACTGTCCCTTTGTTCTCTCTACCTGATTTATCCTACCTGATTATTAAGCACTGTTTAGAAAATATATTTAACAAGATATTTATGATATCTGATATATGATATTTATATGTATGTGTTATAATTTCATATTCTGAGTGAATGGTGCAAAAACATGGTTATATTTTTAAAAGCATCAATTCATTTTTTTATATATATATATATATATATATATAATATATATATTTGTGTAATGTTGTTTGAAGTGAGCTGATGCTTAAGAACTATTTAGATGATTACACAGCCTAAACACCAAGAATTCATAAGCAAGTGGTTTGACTTTCTGAGAAAAGCTGACACGACACTCCTACACAACAGGAAATTAACTACTCTCATACTCTAATTTTGCCATTTTTACCATTAAGTGAGCCATTTATTGTCAGTGGTCTCCCAAATGTCCAAGAAACAAAGGAAGGGTTTGCTGTAACAATGAGGGGACTTACGGGTTCAGGGTAATCATTTTGGGTCTGGCTTGGAGCAATATTTACTACATTCGGTAAGTTACAGGGTGCTCCAAAGGTGTTATATCGTCAGTCTATCTGAAAAGTTTAAAAGACACATATATATGGTGCTGGTTTCACTTGGTCTAAAAATTAATGCTATCTTTAAAATGTTAAAATGTTTATTGGAGCTCCCTATAGATCGTTTTTGGCCCTTGTCGGTTACCGTGACAGCCCTGCAGTCACAAAAGCAAAGACAGGCTTCAGTTACATGATTGGTTTCTATCCTACAGAGCAGTGTGCTGAGTGCCGCTGGCCCTCCTGCACAGCCTGGCAAAGGAGGCAACAGGAAGTAGAAAAAAGAGACTAGTCGGGTTTTTTTCAATAAATGCAATAAACACAACTTTTTAAAGCACATTCCTTCTTTATTTAGATGAGCACAATTCATTGGCCAAATATTGTTTTTCACACACTATGTCCCTTTTAACAATTCTAACAAGTGTAACATCTCTCTTATCCCAGGATATTAAAAAAACATGCAGAATTCTAAAACTTCATTATATACAGTAAATGAATATATAACTTAAAAATGGGGGAGATTTGCTATTTGTTTTACAGAGTGGTAACAACTTTTATAGCTAGGTGAAACACTTCCTACAGGATAGGATATAACCTTTTGTTTTCCCCAAGGAAAATAATTGTTCCAATCTTTTTGGATGGGTGTTAGCGTACAGTACTGTTGCTGAGTTGCAGTTTGTACTAATACCATGTAGACAATAAATAAGTTTGAATGTTCAAATCTGTTACCTATCAATACTTGTAAAGATGGGCCTCTCTCATTTTTTGAGACAGTGCAATTGAAATAACAGAGGAAAGAGAGGGTCAAGCTAGTAGAGAGGGGTAGGGGTAGAGAATATTAGAGTCAGTATTTCAAAACAATTTTGTATAACATTAAGATTAAAAAAATTGAACTAAAGAAATCCAAGCTCTTCAAGTACATAAATAGATAAAAATTCTATAACCATTTCCAAACCTTTTAAAGGCTGCTAACCAGGAAGGTAATAACTTAGATCAATATATGATATGTACCTGCATTACCTACTGAGTGTTGATGCCATGGATATGAAACAGTGTTCTTGTCTGGTAAACCTCCACCTTTGAATCCTTGAGAAATTGTGATCACTTGGTTACTCGTTAGTGTTAAACGAATCTCATTTTGAGTCACTAAAAAAAAAACTAACTACAAACTAATCCATGCCTAATGCAATGTTTTCTTCATCACTATCACCTATGCATATCATATGCTTTTTACCCTGGCCATCTCTATGTCAGCTACACATGGGTGAGCTCCACACCTTTGCTGTGAAGCAAAACAGGACAGATTCGCTCATCATTATCATGTCATTACTGTAAAAATACTGTGCATTTCCATCAAAATTGTAAGGAAAGGGAAATAACTGATCCACAGGCTGGAAAAGATTTATACATTTTTTTCACTCATTTTCACAAAAGAAATTCATGGTAATTCATGTAGGTTTCAGGTGGACATTCAGGTCAGCAACATTCTAGCAAAAATGAATGGGGAACAAACTATTTCAGGTAAATTTAGGGTCCTGTTCTAGGCATGCTATGGAAAATGCAAATGCAATGGCTGCGCTGAGATAAATTAATTCAAATATTAACAGAGGAAATGTTCTGTATACACAGTAATCTATTTTCTCTAAACAGTGACCTTTTATACATAGAAAATAGTATAGCCATTATTACAAATAAGGCATGTTCCTTGTATGTATGAACATCCATTAATATAGAGAAAATATTCACTTCAACGGTTTTACCCCAAGCAGTAAACCTAATCCATTAAAAAAACCTTTATTGCATTGCCTGAAATAGACACTTCTGTTATAATTACTAATACAGGTATGAGACCTGTTATCCAGCATTCTCGGGACCCAGGGCTTTCCGGATAAGGGATCTTTCCGTAATTTGGATCTCCATACCTTAAGTTAAGTTAATATCATTTAAACCCAATAAGATTATTTAACCTCCAATAAGGATTAATTATATCTTAGTTGGGATCAAGTACAAGGTACTGTTTTATTATTACAGAGAAAAAGGAAATCATTTTTAAAAATTAGAATTATTTGCTTTTAATGGAGTCTATGGGAGATGGCCTTTCTGTAATTCGGAACTTTCTGGATAACGGGTTTCCGAATAAGAGATCCCATACCTGTATGTCCAAATCTCTAGTATTTCAAATTTATTGTTGATATTCAACATCCCTATATTGCATGAACTATAATCTGGCCCAGATTTGTGGAGAGACCGCAATGGGTCTCTCAATGGGGACCTCTCCCTACTTCTCCGTATGGGAGTTTAACGTGCGCCGGGGGGGGGGGTTGGGTGGCGACGAATGGGGGCGGCCTTGGGGCACCCGGATAAGAAATCCGGCGCTGACTACAATCCCTCTACAAAATGACTCCTGCTAACAGTAACAACAAAGGGAGAAGGGAGGGGTTTGTATACTTCGAACTTAAGCAAAGAAGTGAGCCACAACGTCTGGATCTTCCATAAAAACAAGAGCTTTATTCCGCGCAAATGATAAAATCAATGCCATACAGCAAGGCCCAAAAGCCTGACAGGTTTCAAGCACATGTACCCTTAATCATAGGCTAAACATTATCGTGTGGCTGAACATTATATGGATTAAAACAACGACCTCTAGTGCTCTAAATCTAAATGACACCACTCCTGCATCAATGAGAATCATGGTACCACTGTGACTGGATCATACCTTCTTACACCTGTCAGTTTCAGTCAACACCTAACTGATTACCTTCAATGGAACCATTGTTATTGGATACCTGTGACTGTACTACCCTCAAGGGTTTATATGCTGGGGAATTCCCTACCAGTCATTTGAACTGAAGAAGCCTCTCAGATGAGTGATTAAATGTTTTCAGAAAAATCCAGTTGTTTTAGACTTAATTGTACTAGATACTGTATATCATGACATGGATGAATAAGAATCTTCATAGACATGAGAGAAAATCATTTATATAAAGACAAACATGTTAAATAAAATGGAGGCAATACTATGATTCTCCTTTTTTAGGTTTTCAGTATTTTTCATTTTATCATTTAATAAAATTCTTTTGACACCCTATGGTTTGTTTTCAGGAACATGGGTAAAACATACATTATTATAATTTAAAAGGGACACACACAAAAAAAGGGAAGAGAACAGGCCTGGACAGGCCAGAAGACCGATGGATATTCCAGTTTGGATACAAAACCTACAGGCCCATTTATTCTAGGAGGGTTAGGGCAGTGGCACACAGGGAGATTAGTCACCCCCAATAAATCTTCTCTATTGCGGGCCACTAATCTCTCTGACATGTCGTCCCACCGGCAAGAATGTAAATTGCTGATGGGATGGCATACGCGTCACTTTGATTTTTCCCACCTGTAATTTACATTTTTGCCAGTGTGATGGCATGTCGAGGAGATTAGTAGCCCGCAATAGCGAAGATTTATCGTGGGAAACTAATCTACCCATGTGCCACTGCCCTAAGGGTGAAGACACACAGAGTTAATAGTAGCAGCTACTTGTTGTGGCTACTAAAATACAAAATGCTGATCATTTACTAATAATTGTCTCTACGTGTGTTTTAGCAGAGGCAATTCTCAGTATTGTCTATGGCAAGGTATTCTCTGGAGTTTGGTAGCCATGAAAAAGTAGCTGCTACTAAGTAGCTCAGTGTGTCTTCACCATAAGATCTCTCTCCCTTTATCAGTACAATTTTGTTTGTATACAATTTTGCTTGTATACTTGTAACTACCTTGCAAGGACCAAACATGGAGTAGCTCTAGTTTTCCTGTTTTACCTGTTTAGTTAAAAAAAATAATAAAAACCATAGATTTCTTATGATTAAAACAATAGGAAAAATTATGTTCAATAAAAGCCTTACATACTGCCCCCTTGTTATACATGGGGATATGCTGTCTCTTCAAGTCAAATGTTTTAGTTTGTGAAAGACTTACGTTATCAGTGTGCTGCACAGTCTAACAAAACAAGACAGAAAGCATAATTTTGCCAGCAGTTGGGTGGGTTCTTCTCAGAGGGTCTCTTTCCTCTGCCCTACCTGCCTGTGACGTCAGCAAGCCCTGATTTCTCCTCCTTCTGACAGCCGTTGTTGATTATATATTGTGCCTGCCCTGCCCTTTCCAGTAGGGTCACCACCTGGTGGTATTTCACCAGCCTAGATAGTAAAATACCAGACAGGGCCGGCACCAGTATTACAAATTTACTGGCAATGTAATTGATACACAGCATACCTTCCAACATTTGAAAAATGAAAAGAGGGACAAAAAGATTTGTGCGGCAATTTTTTTGACCACGCCCACTTTTGTGGCCATGCCCCAATTACCACACCCCCATTTTTTTTTCAAAAAATACTCCTTTTATATAGTTGCAATGGCGGGATCAGATGCAAAATGTGCTATACCCTCATACTGTACTGCCTAAGGAAAACAATATAGCAACTCCTACATAAACTCATACATAAAATACAAATATAGAGAGAAGGCAGTCAGTTATAAGTGAGTTATAACTATGTACCAGCTTTGCCCCCCCATACACAGTGCCCCCAATGGCCCAATAGACAGTACCCCTCATACACAGTGCCCCCAATGGACCAATAGGCAGTACCCCTCATACACAGTGCCCCCAATGGCCCAATAGCCAGTACCCCTCATACACAGTGCCCCCATAGACAGTACCCCCCATACACAGTACCCCAATGACAGTACCCCCATAGACAGTAACCCCCATAGAAAGCGCCCTCAATTGACCCCATAGACAGTAGCCCCCATACATAGTGCCCCCATAGAAAGTACCCCCCATACACCATGCCCCCATAGAAAGTGCCCCCAACAGCCCCCATAGTAAGTGCCCCCAATAGCCCCCATAGACAGTACCCCCCATACACAGTGCCCCCAAT
Organism: Xenopus tropicalis; assembly: GCF_000004195.4. Classification (NCBI taxonomy): domain Eukaryota; kingdom Metazoa; phylum Chordata; class Amphibia; order Anura; family Pipidae; genus Xenopus; species Xenopus tropicalis. The sequence goes on along the minus strand of NC_030679.2, from coordinate 58,537,304 downwards.
AGCCTCCATAGTAAGTGCCCCCAATAGCCCCCATCGACAGTGCCCCCTTACACAGCAGCCCCCATGGACGCGCCTTCTTCTGTGGTGGCGACAGGCTCTTTTATAAGGTTGCGCCCCGTGCGTAATGACATCACACGTATGCACGGGGCGCAACCCTATAAAAGGGCCTGTCGCCACCGCACAAGAAGTAGAGTCAGAAGAAGCCGGAGCGGCCGTGTACAGCCAGCACATCCCGCTGTGCTTGATAGTTCAAAGAATGTCCCGGGACAGTTGGGGGGTATGACACAGTAAATACACAACTGAATTCACACAATATATAGAACTGATGTTTTTGTTTCATGAGAGCATGACATTATCTATAGCCTGCAGTAGTCTAACAGCTTGTGCCCTGGTCTTCATAGAGATGAATATTGATTTGCCCTACTAAGCTACATTTCCTTTGTTGTCATTTATTAACTAGGACAGAAATAATAGTCCTTATTATCACTAACTGCTAGTGCACATATTTGGATTTTTTAAGAGTATATTTTCTGTTAAATCCAAAAAGAGATGTTATATTGGAATGTCCTACTCTGATAACTTGGATATGCAGCTTAGTGTAATTTTAACATTATCCAACAGATGGCACAAGTTGATCACTTTTAAGGTTTTGAACATGTTAAATCTGTAATTATCCAAGGTGAGTGCTTGTAGTTGCTGTACCATGAAGAAATTGTGAGATACAGGAAATGTGTTCGGTGTAGGATTGCCACCTTTTTTGGGTTTGAAACCTGGACAAAGGGGCGTGCATGATGACCTTGGAGCCATGCATCACTGATGCAAACCGCTGCCCAGTTTTCAAGTGTTGAAGACCGCAGACGGTTTTGACCCAGACAGCCCCTTCAAAAACCAGGCCGTCTGGGTCAAAACCAGACAGGTGGCAACCCTAGTTGGGAGGGAGATTCTCTGTAAGTAATTGTTTTTTAGTGTTAAATACACTGTATTAAAGTATATTTCCTGCATGTGGTATAGCCTTCCTTAAGAGTTCAGAAGCTTTCTGGTACAACAGAGACAATGTAGCATGGAAAATTTAAAGAGTATGGCACACTTTTAGATGTCCAAATGGTGCAATTAAAAGTATAGAGAGGATCAGTACGCTAAAAAATAATGTGGCTTGTAATGAGGTGAAATATATTTTCAATATATAAAGATAAGTGTAGTTCCAGCTTTAGGACAGGAAGTAGTAACAACAACCACTAGGGTTGGATCTTTCTCCCAGGGGATGGGGGAAAAAGTCCTAACTTGGAAAACTGGCTGAGCAGTTTTGACCTAAACAGACCTGAAAATGTGCTGTCTGGATCAACACATGACAGGTAGCAACCCTAGCAACATAGTAGTGTTTATTATACATCCACAAGCATATATGAGTTCCAACACTTTTCCCTCACTCAGTTCATGGTAAACCCCAGTCAAGGTACTTGTGTCAAAACACACGTTTTGCACTTCCCTAGTGTTGTGCTTGGCACCACTCAGTCCTTGCTGCCTTCTGCTCTAAAATGAGCACTGTATTTGTGCCTAAAGAATTGGGCACATATGTCACTCACACAGGGAGCACCAGAAATTACGCCAGGTGGACTTCTGCACCAATGTGTCTTGTGATTTGTGCAGATTTGGCAAATCAGATGCAATACCTCCATGCAACTGCAATGACGCTGGAATTCTGGAAAAAAAACTGCACTGTTGGGAAAAAAATTGTGATTGTGCTTGGGTGGACATGGGTGGCCCCATTACAAGCTGACACACTAAGTATAATGGTGTAGAAAACAACCAGCCACAAGTGGTCCCATTACAATTTGACACAAAGTATAATGCAGTGTGGAAAACAACCAGCCATGGGTGGCCCCATCACAAGGCAACACTGTAAGAATGATGGAGTGTAGGAATCAAGCACATCAGCATATTTATTTCACCCTTTTGGAGAAGAGATTGCAGTAGTTTCATTTTGTGTCTTCACGCAGTATATTTATCATTAATTTGGGGCTTTTATCATGTGTACCATCTAATTTCTACACTATATCATTTAATCACAAGTTATTACAAACAACGCTCTACATCAGAGGGGATATTTAATAGCCTCTCTATTTAACCTAAAATTTCAACCATGTGCTAATATTTTGTTTGGGAGAAGTCCCACTATTGATTCATTTAGAAACATACAGCTCATTATACCCAGCTATATAAAGTCTATTATAAATTACTGTATTTGTAAAACTCAGACAAAATCAATACTGTATATTAAAAAATGAGAGTATTCAGTCCAAAAAAACAGTAGCTAACAGTGACAGTAATTGCATTAACCTTTGCAATGTAGACTAAATAGAAAACAATGAAAGCTGCCAAAGAGAGAAAAATCTTTCCTGAGGCAAAAATAGAAATTGGTCCATTGTCTGTATCTGCTGATTATTAAACGTTCAGTATTAACAGTGCCCATGTGCTTTCACGTTTGCAGAAATAACGACATCTACTGTCACAACCACTAAAACAACTTCAGGGAGATGTCATAACTTCTCTCTTCTTTCAGTAGAAAAAATACCTTTTCTCATTCAAAGATGAAACCTCCTTTTTACACGTCAACAGTAATGTCTTGGGGTCCTCCACAAAGGTCTATAAAGGAACAGACTGTATTTTCTTGTGGTGTCTGACATGCATAGACAGTTTAGCTTTTCTTAATTCATATAAACTGATCACTTTCTCTTAGGTACCCCTTTTTCTAGTGCAATTTATGACATTTTTAATCTAATTATTTTCAACCATCTTGATTTCCCTTTCTAGGCTTCTCCTTCTCCACAGTTGAACCTCTGTCTATGTGCACTCTCGCTCTCAGCCAGCTTGCAGACAGTGTCTCCCTCAGTGCCTCTCACCCTCCTTCTCTCCCTGCAACTCACTGACAGAGTTGGTAGACACGTGAGAGGACATTCATGTGAGAGGATTAACATGGTGGAATCCCTTTACAATCTAATCTGAATCTCTGCCATTCAAGAAATCTGAAAGGGATACATGTGACAACTGACATTCTTACCACGCTCTTAGTGTGAGCATTTTGATTTGTCCCAAGTTAAGTTTAAATTGCATTTATTAAACCATGCTGCTTTGAAGAAACATTTATTTGCTGAAGTGTTTTTCAAAGTGTTCAGATTGCAAACCATGACTGACATGAACAGCAGTGTGCAATTGCATCCAATACCAATTGAATCAGCCATCCTTACTATGTAGTGTATCAGTAAACTTGGGGATTAGCAGGTTAATACTAGCACACTCTGGAACTGAAATACAAACAAATAATACTAAACATGTTCTTAAAGTAACATGGTTACATTTGGGATACTTGTCATAAAAAGGCAGAACATAAAAGATTGAAAATGGTGTTGCTACAGGCCATTTTTTAAATTAATGAGATAGATAAGAATATCTAAAACATAGAGAGCTAAAGGGACCTAAACCCAAAAAATGAACTGATAAATGAACTCTCTAAACAATTTTGCAGTTTACATTCATTTTCTATTTTTAGCAGTATATTTGATATTTGTATTTGTTACACTGCTAATACTGGGTAGCCCAAGGGTTTACTGAACACAGGACATGCATAGTAAGCACACAGACAGTTAGGGCTGCAGACACTCTGACCTTCAAAGAGAGCTGTTCAGCTGGAAGCTTTCTATTAGTAGTCTAACCCCCATATGTAATAAAAGGCACTAAGTTTGCTCTGAAGCAGTAACCCATAGTAACCGATAAATGTTTGCTTTAAAGAGGTGACCAGTAAATGCTGCCTGCTAAAAATAGCAAATTAATGTAAAAATTAAAGTGCTCTGAGGACCACACTGAATAAAAGTTCATTTTGGGGGTATAGATCCCCTTTAAAATAATCACATACTGTAGCAGGATCATAACTTATTGGAGAAGCTGAGAACCATTAGTCCTGGGTAGAACTGTGTAGGGATTCAATTATTAGAATTTAAATATTTTGGTGTCACTGCTAAGGTTAATAATAATGAGAATCCTATCCTTTTATGTGTTTTTCAATTTCAGAATTGTAGTCGCTTATAAAAAAAGAATAGGAATGAACAATTTAGAGAAATAAAGGCCTTAGTGGGGATTACATGCTATTGTTACAACTAACAAACGATTACAGACTCTATGTAAATCAGAATTGTACAATGTAAGTACAATGTAGTATTGAATGAGATACATCCCAATATTATGTTTAATAGATGTGTATATGTAGCTGGCTATTTTTTTTTTTTTGCTCTTTATATAATTCCCTAAATTGTCAGTTGAGCTCCTGAGGCTGCACTGAATCAAGATATAAGGACAATACTTCCTTGATAGGCCTCATTGGTCCCTTGCTGCTCTGACGATCTATAGAGCCACTGCTCCTCTTGTTTAGGTACCAGGACGACCACAAACTCATAGGCCTAGGCTAGGTCATGGACTAAGAACAGCAGCAGTAACTAAGTAGCTTTTTTGGCCCACTACCATTTTTTTAAATCCCAGAATGACTCAGCATTCTGTGGTATCTTTGTGTTTTGCTTTGTCAGACCTCATATAACAGTATTGTATGAAACACCTATGACCCTGCCTTTGTCTCATTGTATAGGCATTATACAGTTATGCATTGTTTGACTTTTGTTGTCAAAAGGAACTTTCTCTTTTCACAAGACCAATGAGGGTAACCCAATTTGTGCTTTGTGTAGTCATTTATAGCACCAGAATTAGATGTTTTTGCAGTGTAATACCATAAAAGCCTTTTATATAACATAAAGCTCAAAAGGATTCAGTTCATCCAAATGCATTTTCATGCCATTTTCACAGTCCACCACACACGTTTCTAACTTATATGTAATAAAAACAAGAAGGCAACCATGGCCAAATGCATTTTAATTATTGTTAATAATTTGTCTATGAATTATAAATGTCATGTCGCTGTGACACCTTCTCTCACCAGAAGGCAGCACTGGAAACTGGAAACATCAGCAGTGAAAAAGCTTTTTATGTGTGTTAATTGGATTCTGTCTCCGATAAAAAAAAATTGAACCTACTGTGGAGTAATTTAATAGACTGTAAGCTCCACTGGGGCAGGGAATCTGGTATGAACTCTGTCATGTAAACTATGTCGATGTTACATAAATACAGTGCAGGAAGTACATCGATAATATTGCACTGCATTTCTGTTTCCTCATATCAATTACTGATGAATACTTATGATTTACAGACATTCTACAGTTCATATAATATCAAGAGGAATTTTCTGCACAGGGCAACTTGACAAATGATTTTTAATCTGTACATTCAAAGTCAATTTTGTACTTATAAATGTAACTCCCATCCATCTTCAGTTACACTTTAAGCAGCTTAATAGAGATGTTTTTCCTTAGATTTGGTGATTTATTTGGGGTTTCCATTCCTAGAATGTTCTTGACAAATTGGTTTGAATTACAGCTGCCAAGCACAAGATTGTATTGCTTGACTGTAAATCTTAATGTTGTCTACAGGCACATGAATAGAGAGGTGCAATATATTAGAGAGTAAAGAACATCCGTCCTTGTACAGAGACCAGGAGCAGCCTAAAGCTGTGTCTAAATGAGACTCATCCCAATTTAGTATGACTTGAATCTCTTCCACATATAAGGAATGCACCATCTCAGAGCAGGTGTAGGATCCTTGAATAAATACAGTGTGTTGGGTTGTACAGTACAGAATGACATTCACCCCAACTAGGCCTACAGATACAAAAGTCAGAATTCTGATTCAAATCTGATTCTATTGTTTTTTGAAACTAAATTGCAGAAAAACAAATAACGAAGGTGTAAAGAGGTTATAACAAATCAATATTCAAGATGGTTATTTTCTACAAATATTTTTAAATGCAATCTTGCTAGCAAAATGTATGTTCTCATTTTAAATAATCCTTTCTCTAGAACAATGAGATAGTTGTTGCCCTTTTACTGTGTGATTCCCAATGTCTCTAAAGATCTGAGTGCTCAAGTAATGAAATGCAATCTCCACTTGTGAGGGAACATGCAGATCTACATGTCAGTCCCATGAATTTATGTCACCCTTAGTACTTACCTATTTTAGGGCTATAGCACATGCAGTGTTTAGATCACCGCTGCTTGAGGCAGCAGTCAAAACACTAATATTCACCCTATTCAGTTACTGTAAATGCATTAGGGAATATGAATGGCAGTAGGTGTGCAAGAAACCCATGGCACTTCTTATTCAACTGAAAGTTGAACCAGTGATTGACATATCATGTATGGAATGGTCCTTATACTGGTTGTGGCTTCTTTTTACAGTGTGAGAAACATGTAAATTCTGCAGTATCACAATTTACCAGCACTTTGTTCTTCATTGTATATAAACACAGGATACAACAGAGAAAAGTCTAATGCTAAAATAATGCAGTAACAGTGATAGCATTAAATGCATCAACAAATACATGGGCATTTTACATTTTTACATTTTACATCTTTTTCTTTTTTTATTCCTTTTTTGGAAAGCCATCTTTATGCTTTGCCTAATGGTGGTGTCAGACATAGCAAAGTCACAGAGCTTGAATCTGCCATGTGGAATAAGAACCCACAAAGATTGTTTTGTTGGTCTGTTTTTTTTTTATCTTACCAGAAAGACTGGTCCTATCCTCACCTTACACTAGTGCAGGAATCCCCAACCTTTTTTACTCGTGAGCCACAGTCAAACGTAAGACTTAGGGAGCAACACAAGCATCATAAAAGTTCATGGAGGTGCCAAATAAGGGCTAAGATTGGCTATTAGGCAGCCTCTATGCACACTATCAGCTTACAGGAGGCTTTATTTAGCAGTAAATCTTATTTTTATTCAACCAAAACTTGCCACCAAGTCAGGAATTCAAAAATAACTACCTGGTTTGGGGGCACTGAGAGCAACATCCAAGGGGTTGGTGAGCCCCCGAGCCACGGGTTGGGAACACTGTACTAGGGCAGTTGTTTTGAGGTTCAGCCCCTCCTATTGTGAAGTTGGGTATAATTCATACAACTGTCAGATTCAAAGAACCTTTAGGTTCCTTGGAGAACTGTTGAAAGACAAAACTCCAATAGTGCTGTACAATAGGAATGTAACTCTTTCCTGGCACACTTCTTTAGAACAACATCACACTACAAAATATATAGGACACCTACATGTTGGCAAATGGGCAAACCTAGGAACTCTCTTATGAATTTGGATGGGAGCCTGGTGGACACTGAGAGGTGCATTTACTAACATTTATATTTTTTGTTCAATGGAAAAAAAGCTATTTTATTTATTATGTGTCAAAACTACGACAAATCTGAGAGTAAAAGTTTTTCAGTTTTTTCAGTTCTTTGATGCTTTCATTTGTGCGACAATGCAAATTTAAATTTTTTCACATTTTTGTTTGTGCTTTTTTTAAAAGGCTGTTTTTATCATTCACTATAGTTTTAGATAAAATTAGTTTTGTTCTACAACCACGAAAATCAGAATATTCATAAGTGGGCCTCTTATGAATTCACCTTGGGGTTCCCACTGGGAAATAATATTTTTAATAAAATACATAATCATGGATAGCATTAACAAGGGAAAATGGTTCAGGAAGCTGTGTTAGCAGGAAAGATTTGGGATTTTTACCTTAATCACACTAGGGGGCAGATTTACTAAAACTCCATAATTTCTTAATTTTTTTATTTTCAAGTAAAGGGAAGGGACCTTTGCCATTGAGTTCTACATGAACTCAGCAAGTTTAATCGAATATGGATTTTTAGCCATTTAAACCATACCTCCCAACTGTCCCGATTTTCATGGCACAGTCCTAATTTTGACAGCTTAGCCCGCAGTCCTGGATTTTTTCTGAAAAGAAAGTGGGCCTGATTCACTAAAGTGCGATAATAATTATTGCACGCTTTTTTGCGGTAAAAAAGACGCGATAATTAGCGCGCGATTCACCATAGTATAATCGCGCGTGATAAGTCGCCATTTTCGCATGCGGTATTTCTCGTGCTAGTTTTACCGCATGCGTTAATTTCCGCGCTGAAAAGTATACGATCGCATGATTCACTTTAACTTAGCCGCGCTAAATATCGCATTCTGCTATGCGAAAATTAACACCTACTACAGGCAGGCGATAATTATAGAAAAGTACAGTAAATGAGCTTTTTCCAATAAAATATGGACTTTGCAGTGTTATTTATTCAAGTCTGTGTTTCCCCTAGAGTGACGCAGCCACCAGTTTGCAGCGAAATGTTCATTTTTTATACAGTAATTTTCCGCAAGTATTGGCGTGTATGGCTAACATGGCGTGCGTTCATTTGCGCGACTATTTATATTTGGCTACAAGTGATGAAATTTTTCGGCAGGCATGGATTCGCAGCAAATTTTTGGACGTGCGTTGAATTTTTCCGCGCCGGATTTTTTCATGCGTTTCGCAAAACAATCCGCCAATGGCAAAACGCATGAAAAAATTCGCCATCCAAAAATTCACCCCACATCCAAAAATTTATACAAGCGTCAAAAAATAATAGTCACGGGCAACAATTTTTTTGCCCGCACAACATTTTTGCCGTTTCGTGGATCTTTCGAAAGATTTGCTAATTTTTCACTAAAGATAACCAGAACACATTTGCTCATCACTAGTGGCTACTATTTATAAGCATCTACTATTTATATGATACCATTTATATGCTACCATTTATATGTGGCTAATATTTATATACACCATTTATATGCAGTGACAATTTTTATACACTATTTCTAAGCTACCATTCATATGCGGCGACTATTCGCGTGCGTAATTTAGCACATGTACTGGCAAATACCGCATTGAAATAGTCTTCGCGAGTTAAATAACGCATGCAATATTGCGCGTAAAATAGCGCGAGCATGCTTATAGTGAATCGTGCGAAAAGTCGCCAAAATTTTGAAGCGGTAAAATTTTTAGCGCACGCTAAAAATAGCACACGTTATTTCGCACTTTAGTGAATCGGGCCCAGTATGTTTAAAGGCATAGTAAATCTCTAAAAGATTGCAGTGTTTTTTTCTCTGCGATTTTTTGTAAAAAAAAAATTAAATCAAGTTTAAAATTAAAAATTGATGGTTAGTAAATGAGCCCCTTGGGGTGCAAGAGCACATCCGTTAGTGTTCACTTGCACCCTGGAAAATACTGCACTGTGCAATCTCTGAAATCTTGCGCCCTCTGCTTGGGCGTCTGAATTACACCTACATACTACCCACCCCTCAACAATACAGCACTTACTAATGCAGCGCTCTATTCCTGGGATTATCGGAAGGGCACATACTGCAAAAAAGGCAGGCCTTCTTTTGTATTTGCACATTGCCTTCTGGTTTGTAAAGATATATATACATACATATTTGCAGAAGAAAATTTATAAGAAGGCAGGAGTGGAGAGTTTGTTCCTCTAGTCCCCATGCCAGCTGTAGAATTGTTGAGAATTGCATTGTGCTGCTAACTGTCAGACTGAAAGAGACTCAAGGTAGAAAATGAATACTAATTGTGGAGCACTAAAACTGAGAGGAATATAGAGCCTGGATGTAAGAGGGGCAACTATTGCAGTCAAACATATACACATGTATAATGTGAGTATAATAGTCATATTAACTATACCGCTCGCCTTATTCAAGACATGAAGACAAATTAAAATGTTGCTTGCAGTTGGCCCCATTATAGTATTGTATAGTACAATTGTGCCAAATCATTAAAGGTGAATTATAAGAGAGTTGTCTTGATCATAAGAATGGGTTCTATTAGGTTAAGATGGAAACAGCTGGAGCTCTATAAAAGGTGCCCACATATCAGCCAATTGGTGTTAAAAAAATAATTCTGGGGCAATGGGACTACACAAATACCCTGTTATGAAAAAAAAATAGTGTACATGTAAAAAAACCTGCATTATGCAAACAAATTTCTCTATACAAATAATGTGTTTGCATTGTGCTGGGTTAGGATACTATTTGCAAACACATTGAGAGTTAGTGAAAAAAGGATTGCACGGTTTGTCATTTGCACCAGTGTTACGTAATAAAACATTTTATTGAAATCACAAATATTTCTCACCAAAAAATATACACTACCATCATGCAATTTGCAATGAGCAATTAAAATCAGCAGTGAAATGAGCTGTCTAATGAATATTATTTCATTATATTATGTCAGAATTTATTTTTGCAAATTTTCATTCTGATGCCACGGCCCTTGCAGGGCAAATCTTACTACAAGCACATTCAGACTAACTATAAGGGTTTTTTTTCTCATGCTGTGTAAAACAACTAACTCCGGAAAACAGTGTAAAAAGTTGTTAAAAATAAGCGTCAAATTTATTTAGGTGTGTATCTATACAGCGCCCAAACACAGCATTTGAGCAGCTATGAAATTCTGAAGAATTGCGCTGTAAAAAATGCCTTAAAAACTGTGATGTATGCATGCTGTACTTTCCCATAGCATTTATAAGCGGCTGCTTATTTTTATGCCGGATTTTTACACAGAGATATGCAATAGCTGAAACATTTGCAGCTTGATATGTAAGCCGTTTCTTATGCAGCAATGTCTGGCAATGTGTAGTGTATTAGGTCACCATTTTTTTTACACATCATGATAAACAGGCCCATAAATGTAGTCAAACTTCCCACTTCTTATATAATAACAGCGATACTGGTTCCTGGATGCCTGTCCAATGGCTAAACACAAGTTCATACAGAAAAGAGCAAAACAGGACCCACTCACACAGGGTCCTGCTCCATTTGTTAAACAATAACAACCAGATGCATTGATGCATTAGGAGGAAGTGTTTCTCAAAAGACTTATCCTTTGTGAGTACAGTCAGGTTAATACTTATGATACAGATCACCAGAGTTTTGGGCGTTTCAATTTCTGTTGCTAAATACTGTGAATTACTTGTAATGTGGAAATTTCAATTTCAAATGATGTGCAGTTGTGATGGAAACATCTGGTAAAAGAACTGAAAGAGCCAATGGAAATATCTGGAAGAAACAGCAGAGGGCAGTGTCATAGAAGTATATTTCTTATAAACCCACACATATATACAGTATTTATACAAATTTAAATTTGAACAAATTCAATAAGTAAAAGTGAACTTGAAAAGGGAATGAAATTGTTTTTGTTAGAAAAATACAATATAATATAAGTAGAAGGCTGGAAGTTCAGGGCAAATATGCGGCTTAAAAGGAAGATGGCATTTAATAAATCTTTTTCAATTCATTATATTTCATATGAAATAACCTATAATAAAAGTCTGATGGCAGCATTTATTATGCACAAAAGTCATTATTTGTGAAAGTGTTATCTCTGCTATTATAGTTGTAACACAATCATATTTATATGCTTATTAGAGTCGTGCTTGTTACTTTGCTTTTATAAACGCAGTCATGCTTGTAGTTAAAGACTGAGATTAAATCATACAAGGACATTTATAACACAATGTAATGAAGGCAAAAACACCAACCCATAAGGACTATAGGTGGCTCTGACACTGACCAACAATGCCAGAAGGACAGTCAAGGACTGTGAATATAGATGTTCAAATGATTTTGACCAATGAATGGTTGCTCTGGGAAAGTACTGTGTAAGAAATGGATGAGGGTGCTTACAAATTCTCTTGATAGTGTCTCTGACATGACATGACCTTCTCAGTGACTTTTACAGACTACATGGGTTTTACAAGCTGACTTTCTGACCAAAAAAGGCCACAGCTTCAACAAGCTGAGTGGTAATTTGATCCATTTCCCTCACCACTGCCTGTATATATGTAAGTAATGGTATTATCATATTCAGACAATGTTTACATGTAAAAACATCTTTTTTTAAATTGTGGTGAAACTACCACTGGCACAGAAGCTGCAGGTAAATTGGAGTGCAGACAGTAATTTTCTGTCCAATACTGTATTTACAGTATTTCAAAAATGTTTTTAAATGTTTTTACCCTTTTTCTACTGTATCTGGATACTTTTGAAAGGTTTTTCTTCCATATCTTCTGTTGCATCCATTTCTTTACATTGCATATTTCTTGAGCACGTGGGTCGCTCTGATACTTGAAAATCTGAATTATTTTTATATATCACAACCCTATAATTAATACTTTGCTTGGACATGAAATGTAAGGGACACAAGAAAACCAGCAAAGCAACAAAAACCCATCATAGCATCACTTTTTTCATTTCTGATCCCCCCACCCTGCAACCCAATGTTACCTTAAATTAAACCTCTCTAAGACTGAATTGGTTCTCTTTCCCCCATCCAACACCCACATTGTTCCCGAGGTATTTATAACAGTTAACAATTTTACCATCACCCCATCTCCTCAGGCCCGGTGCCTTGGGGTTATCCTCGATTCTGCCCTGTCCTTCACTCCTCTTATCCAATCACTTATCAAATCATGTCACTTTCACCTAAAAATATCTCCAAAATACGATCATTTATCACCCAAGATGCTGCCAAAATTCTTATTCACTCTCTTATAATATCTCGCCTGGACTACTGTAACTCCCTATTAATTGGCCTTCCCCTCCAAAGACTGTCCCCTCTCCAGTCCATAATGAATACTGCTGCCAGGCTCATACACCTCTCCAACCGCTTCTCCTCTGCCGTGCCACTCTGCCAATCCCTGCACTGGCTTCCCCTACCATCCAGGATAACATTCAAACTAATAACTCTGCCCCACCCTACATCTCTGAACTTATCTCTAGGTACCATCCAACCCGCTTGTTACGCTCCTCTACTGACCTGCTCCTCAACTCCTCTCTCATTCCCTCCTCACACACTCGCAATCAAGACTTTGCAAGGGCTGCCCCCCTTCTCTGGAATTCGCTCCCTCAAACTATCAGACTTTCTCCCAATCTCTCTGCCTTCAAAAGATCTCTAAAAACACATTTATTTAGAGAAGCTTACCCTAATTTAGTTTAACATAACCTCAGTGTGCTGCTAAAAGCAATACCCTGTGCCACACCTCTCACAACTCTGGTCTTGCCCATTCCCACACCTTGTGTCTCAACCCTTTCTCCTTGTAGATTGTAAGCTCTTTTGGGCAGGGCTCTCTTCACCCCTTGTATCGGTTATTGATTGCTTTATATGTTACCCTGTATGTCCAATGTATGAAACCCACTTATTGTACAGTGATTTGGAATATGTTGGCGCTTTATAAATAAATGTTAATAATAATAATAATAATAATGGCTGCTGAATGACCTCAGTCTGTGTAATGGAACAGGAATGAAAGTGCAGCTTTTCCAATTTGTGCAACAGTAATTATTATTTATTATTATTATAGAGTTTCCTTAAAAGAGGACTAAACCCTAAAAATTACTATAGCTGGAAATGCTATATTTTATATACTGAACTTACTGCCCTGGACGAAGGGTTCAGCATCTCCATAGAAGTAGTGATCCAAGCCTTCATGACTGAACAGCAAACCACCATTTTGGATCTTGTTAGGAGTGTAGTGACACTACACATGCTCTGTGTGTTCTGAGCAGCTATTGAAAAGCTAAGCTTAGGGGCCGACGCAAATCATCAAGCAGAAAAAGAGGTTTGTCTGTCATATAAGTTGATGCTACTGATACTGATACTAATTACACTGGTTTCAGAGGTTTCATATATTAATAATCTGAAACATTTTGTAACATTTTTGAAACAATATGTAACATCTAAAGTATATTCTATATACACAGTATATGGTGAGTCAGCCCCAAAGTGCAGGTAAGTGAAAGCAGCACAGAGCATGTGCAGTGAATCAGCACAAAAGAAAAAGGGCTGTAGTTGCCTTGGACTGGTATAGGAGCCTTAAATATAACGGACAACATTTCTGCCATACTTCTTTATTTAAGCTTTAGTTCTCCTTTAACTAAATATTCAAAGGTTTATGTGAAATTGAGTTTGTGTTGAGGCATCGAGTACACCTCCCTGAGTGGCTGCAATTACCATGAAAAAAGCTGCATTGTGGGTAAAAAAGGGGCTTGCATCTAAAATTTTACACTGCCCTTTCGTAAGCATAATCTTAGCATATGATTCTTTTGGTGCAAGTCTGCTTTGCCTATTGTTGCATCCCACTGTGGAAACCCTGTAATAGCAAGAGATTTCCATAGCACCAGTATGAACACTTGCACCCAATTCAGCAGAAGAGGTGGGGGAATGCAATAGCACTTGGCACAACTCTACAGCAGTGCAAGGATTGTCTGTTTAGTGTACCCTTTAATGAATAAGCAGAACATTTGTATCTATAATAGCACAACCACACGTCCTGCTGCATACATAAATGATGCCTTCTGTCTCTTTATGCTAACAGAAAAAAACCCCTTTCAAATAAGTTTTGTGTTTGAGAAGCATTACCACATGGATAAATGAAAGCCTTAAATGTATTTGTGAATCTACTGCCAGCTGGCACAGATAAGACTAACAACTGTCCTAATATAACCTTGGAGAAATACACCACTATTTGTGTCTATGACTGTATGGTCTTAGTCATCCCTGGGTCAGCCTGGGTTATAGGCAGTTTGGGCTGGATGTTTATGGCCCCTTAAACAACAACAAAGTAAGGGTTCACAGAATCATAATAACTTTTGTAGCTTTGCTCCCTCTTAAGAATATATAAAACATGCATTTTAAAAAAAATAGATATTTAAGGTCTAGAAATACCAAATACAGTAAGTTAAGCTTTTCTGCTTAAGTGCATTGCCTCATGTTGTACATCCTGGGTCGCACAGTATTACTATCCATCCTGCAGCTGTAAAATGCATAAGGTAGCCAAACTGCATTGGCTGTGTTTGTATTTCATTGCACATATTTCATGATGGAATTTGCATAAATAAATATACTTTGCACTGTGGATTTAGAAAAAAAATATATTTCAACATTTGAGGCTCTGTGAGACAGTGTAGTGTTTCATTGTCCACTATTTATTGCCAGGTGACTGAGGATATAACAGCTGAAGCTTTGATTATGATCCAATAACAGCGCATGTCAAGGACAGAATAAGTCAGGATGGTAATTACCCATAGGCTGCTCAATACAGAAGTGCTGATCTGCTGTGTGACATTAGAAACATCTGATCTGACATGTTCCTGCCATTTACAACTGACAGAGCACTGGAAAGATGCAAGAAACAACATCTGTGAGCCAAATTCTAATCAGCAATGTCCCTTGAGAAGGCAGTTTTGGAAAGCTATAAAAGATGATTTGGCAGTAGCACTTATGTCACTGCAGAACATTGTCTAAATATATGAAGTAGAGTTAAGTTCAGAGGTAAATTCAGGTCTGCACTTCAACCTGAAAAGCTTAAGACAGAAGAGCAGTAAAAATGTAAGCAAGTTGTAGAAGTTAAACAATCTAAGTGATTAGCACTGGCAAGCTTTGCAATCTGGTGAAACAGTCCCAAAACTCATTCTACTACCAATATTGGTAGCAAAAACCATGACAGAGGTTCATAGAAGACATTAAAGATTGAGGCTTCCTGGAACTCCAAAAATTGTTGGCACAAAGAGACAAGATTAGGGACATTCATAAGTTTGTAACTGAAAACACCTGTTTTGGAAAATACATGTACTTGCATATATCCTAAATTACTAGTGAAAGAGGGGACCAGGGAATATGCATTGATCAATCTCCTCCTCTCTTTTTTATGCTTGTAACTAACCAGGACAGATCAGTCACACATCCTTGGTTTTTGTATTTTTGCTTAGCCTTGGAGTGCTCCTACAACACCCCTTTTGGGTATTTCTGTATTTAAGCAGAGTTCTGCTGCGGGAAGAATGGCCAGATTTCTATGTGTTCACTGCTCTGTCCCACACCCGCTGTTAACACTGTGGGGAGATACAGCTGCAGCAGGGAAAGAAATTACTGAGTGTGGGTTGGGGGTACAGTTTGCGAGGGGGAGCAGAGCAGTGGTGTGGCTGGAGATTTGCAACAATGCAGGGGCCTCCAACACTGCCTTTAATGATAGTCTTATGTCTTTAAAATGGGTGGACAATTTCTCTCTTTTAAAAGTAAGCCTGTATATAAATAATATAAATGTTACAATATATGGTAGATTAGTGATTTATTCAGGTTCCCATTACATGACAGCTCCAAAACCAGTGCAGAAATTAATAATCAACCTTGTAGCTTTAGCTTTTATTACAGGCTAACCTAATTTTCTGCTTGATAATTTCCGATGACCCGTAAGCTTAGCTTCCCAAAAGCTGCCCAAAACACAATGAGCATGTGAGTGTTGCAGACACTGGTGCAGTAAGTTTAGTAGATTATGGATATTGGGATATTGCTGTATGGAGCAATATGGAGCACTGGGATATCTTTGCAGTTGATTACATCAAGTGTTCAAGGAATGGTAAAGGGGCTGATGCTTTGGAGAAAGATGAATGAAAGGTTGTTGGGGAGGGCTTATTGAGAAATAATTGTGAATGGATGAAATAAAGGGCAAGAAATTGTCTTTGATTGAAAAAGGATGCTCCGATCTGGGAATATCAATGATGTGTTTGATGCAGAGGGGTACCATCCATACTGTAAATTACCTATTTAGCTTTACAGCAGTGTACAATTGTAGATCTCTTCTAGTGATTTCTGGGTGTGCCTTAAAATGGCCATACACACACTCATATTATCGTTCCATACAATAATTGTGCGTGTATGATGGGAGACTGATATCGGTAAAAGTTTTGGATAATGGCCGCTTCATCGGTTGGTCAGGACTGAAAATTTTTATCAGGTGCCTTTGAAGGTGCCCTAACATCATAGCTTTAAAGGTGTGAACTTTTCCACTACCATTGGTCATAGGAAAGGTCATTTGTCCACTCTACTAATGTTGGAGCTGAATTGTCAGATATGCATGTAAAAACAAAGGAATTCTTTACCCCTATCTGATGATTCAGCATTAACGTTACGATGTTCAGGCACCTTCAAAGGCGCCCAATCAAAATTTTAAGTCCTGCCCAATTGACTAGGGGACCAATATTCGAGTCTTTTACCAATATAGGCTGCATCGTCTCCCAACATACACATACTGATTATTGCACCAATCATGCAAATATTTTATAGCTGTGAATTTTTGATGCAGTTTTGCAAAAAAATTTGCCAAAGGTGAAATGTGGAATTTCTACACTAATCCATGCCTGGTGAAAGAATTCGCTCATGACTATTAGCGTTACAGACCTTAAGTTCCTCCTTCTCTACCAGCCACTGCTTCAATCAGAAATTTGGAAACTTCAGTACCAAGGTCTGTTAGGGAAGAGACATGTTAGCAGTATTGAGCCACACATATTCTCCTGTTTATTGTTCTAAAACAGTGCTGTCCAACTGGTGGCCCACACCAGCAGCTCCGGATTTTAAATTCGGCCATCCCTAGGCCACCCCCCATTCGCGCCCGCCCCCGCGCATGTGCAAACAAACCCCCCCCCCCCCCGCACCGATGCAAGCGTGGGCATGTAAACTCCCATACGGAGCAGTGGGGAGAAGTCCCCATTGCTCCATATGGGAGCAAAATGTCAAAGTTTCGTTGCGGTGGGGCGGCATGTCGCCCTTAAATATGTTCTGCCCAGGCCTTTGTGGCCCCGCCACAAATCCAGGCCTGCACGCCAGGGGGGGGTTGCTGTGCTATCTATGAATTTAAGGGTGTGTCTTAAAGAGGACCTGTCACCCAGACATAAAAAGCTGAATAATAAAAGTCCTTTTCAAGTTAAACATGAAACCCAAATTCATTTTTTTAAATAACAGATCCATACCCATTATAAAGGCATTTAAAAATCCCAGCTGTCAATCATATATTGCCTGCCCCGCCTCTATGCCTTAGGCATAGAGGCGGGGCAGATAATACCTTTAGCTTTACATTCAGCACTACCTAGATGTCAGTGCACATCTCACTTTTCCCCTCCCTCCCCATCACCTAATTATGTAGCCAGTGCATGGGTATGGGCATCTGGTCCTCCAACAAGATTTTTGTGTGATGCAAAGCTTGCCTTACTAACAGTGTCCACAAAATGGCAGCTGCCTGCTTGCTGTGATTGAATAGTTCCAAGACTGAAGGCAACAAGATTTATACTATCTGTATAGTGTAAATAAGGTTTACTTTGCTTGACTAGCATGATAGAAAAGAATTTGGAGTTTTTTCTTAAGGTGACAGGTCCCCTTTAAAATGACATAATAAACTTTTTTCACATATGAATGAAATGTGATATCCCTGCAGTGAGCACTAACCAGGGGCGGGACAAGCCAACTAGGCCCTAGACCACCCGGTCTGCCACCTCGCCCCTGTAAATTCATGGACACAACATGGAAACTGGGAAGTCCTCTCCTGCAAATGTCACAACATGTCTTGGCTACAGATGACAAACCAATGTTCCATGAGACAATCTCTAAGACTTCCTCTGATGTCTGCGGCCTTGCATGAAGTAGTTTTCTTATCATTGAAATTCCCTCTCCCACAGTAACTTTAGGATTGCCTTGGCCCTGTCTGTAATGCTACCGTAGACTGATCGTGCAATGAAATTTTTTATTTGTTTCCAGCATTGTCTTCCTAAGCCTCTGACCCACAGACTGCCTGTATAGCACCACAGACTTGCAGTCTCCCTGTTGATCTCATTTTTTTTCATGATTCAAGGAAAAAAAATCCCAAATTCAAAACAAAAATATGTTTCAACTAAAACCCGGCTTGTTTTTGTGAAAGGCAATAAAAGCTGCTTTATTTTTTTAATTTTCTGAAAGTCCCATTTTCAAAAATGAGTGGTGCAATGTAATTTTCATTGAAAACAGTTTTTTTGCAATTCAATGTGATCAAGTCGTTCTTTAAGCATTTTCATAAACAGGCTAGTGCTTGAGAAAAAAATTGCAGATTAGAAAATACAGATGTTGCCCTCTATGTGTAGAATGACAAAGGGGCCCATTCATGAAAGCACAAATTATTTTTTTTCAGAAAAAAATCTTATTTTTTCTCATTTATAGAGCTTTTCGTAATGACCACAATAATATTGTTAAAATTACGCAACTTTACGCTTCCAAAATCATACATTGAAATTTCAAAGCAGAAAGGTTTTCACGCCATTTCCGATCGTTCGTATCCAAAAATTTCGCGACATTCGGATCGCAACCACAATATTTTCGTACGACCCCGAAAATAATTTTTACACATCAGAAATTTTCATGGTTACTCCGAATTTTTTCCAATCGTGCTTTTAAACAGTAAAAATTCATGCTTTAATGAATGGGCCCCAAAGTGTCATAAAATGAGTAATACACATGTTTAATGAGCCCATCAGTATACAAGAGAGACTAGTAATTTAACTACTGATTTAAAAATAATGATACTACTATAGATAACAGTGATGTGTTAGTACATTCTTCCCTTGTGCAGAGACACACAGGGAATCAAGTATTGAATAACTTATTAGTCTGGTTGCTATCATATCCTGAGCCAATCCTCTGACAGATCCCAGACTCCATGAAATGTGGCAGATGGTTCATAGCCTAAAAAGTACATTGCAACCTTCTGTCTCTACCTCACTTCAGGTTACCATACAGAATAATTCAGTTCAGGTCATTGCTATTAAACAAATTGTATTGTGAGTTGTGTATGAATGCCAACTAAAACTACAGAGAATAGCAGAATCTTAAAGGACTGTATATGCTGATAGCTGCAAGTGAAACAGCAATGGTGTTGTATGTCAGTTTTCCTAGAAATTAAAAATAGTCTTTACCCTGCCACACTGGTTAAACAGATGCCTACTGTCTGAACATAAATGAGATGTAAGACCTCAGGGTTAAACAGCACACATTTTTTTATCAACTAAAAATTCCTTTGCTTCTCAGTGATTAGGAAGATCCCAGTTTGTGTCTGAGCTTTAGCATTTGTTCATATCTTATTTTGGCCCAGGTGTCCATCTTCTTCACTGCAAAATGTGTCAACCCAAATACAGCTCAGTCTCTCAGCTCATCCAAAGCCTCTCATTCAACACCAATCTTTTAATATGCCTCTAAAAACAGACAAACATGGGTAGCACTGATGTTTAAGCCAAGGACCCATGCTGAACAGGTGCCTTAGGGAACATGTTTGTCTGGAAGGGAGACAGACAAATATGCAGCTTTGGATGAGTATACTGACAAGGTTGTGCCTTCATGGAACCTCTAGAAATTCTGTCACTTGAACAACACAAACAGATGGGCAATTAGAACAAACAGGACTCAACAAGGACAACAAATTTATTTCACTTTGTTCACTTTCAAATATTAAAATAAAAATGCAAGCATGGTGCAGCCAATAGTAATCTAAGACATTATACAACTGGGTGTTATATTTCAGCCTTTTGAATTAAGGTAGAATTATACAAGGAACTTTTTGTTGGATGTATTTTTTAATACTAAAAACTCTCATCATGCTCATGCACACATTGAAAGACGTTGCTGTATATGGTGTGAAGCAGCCCCTACATTCTGGTTCTACTACAGTTGATGCTTATGGAAGCCCTGTGGATTCTGGTGCATTCACTTCTTTCTGTCTTCTTAAAGGGATTCAAATTTGCCAGTTTCAAATTTCTACAATCAAACCTCTACCAGGCAAATCACTTCCCATGTTATATTGACAGACTCTCCAACAATACCATGAGGCACGTCCCCAACCAAAACTGAATCACTCCTCAATGTATCTTTACTACTCTTCAGAGAGTGAGATTAATGGATTATGTTTGGATTATTAGCAAACACATAGAGGATATGTTATACAGTGGTGCAGCTATTATAAATATGCCCCATAAAGTGTATAAATGATGCACATGCCCAATATTTTGCACTTTTATAGGATAACGTAATCTGGTCTCATGTTTTGTCTAAAATTTTGTGAAATAGCAAAAATTTCTCTAAATACAGCTGAGCACCTGATTTTTGATGCACACAATTTTACTGATGCAACTGCAATTTTTTTATGCAACTACAACTTTTTTGCCACAACTGCAACTTTTTTGACACAATCGCAACGGCTTCCTCACTCTGAACATTTTTGTTGCAGTTCATTTTTACGCCAGTTTCGTGAAAACATGGTGAAATGTGGAATTTTGCTGCAAATCCATACCTGGTGAAAAATTTTGCTCATCACTAGCCAGTCATAGGGGCATTTTTCAAAATGTGAGCCTAGAGCTTTATAAATAAAAACTCAGCCACTTTCTATTCATTCCTATGGAACTTTAAGAAGCGTGTTTATCAAATGGTGAATTCTAAGGGGCAGATTTATCAAAATGTGAGTTTAGAGCTTAATGCATAAAATTCACCAACATTCTATTCATTCCTATGGGATTTTTAGAAGCATTTTTATCAAATAGTGAGTTCTAACCTTCACCCATTGATAAATATGCTTCTAAAATCACATGAAAACATGGGTGAGTTTTTATGTATTAAGCTCTAAACTCACATTTTGATAAATCTTCCCCATGGTGATTTGTAGAAATTCTTGACTAGAATATATGTTTCCTAGCAACTGAAAAAGGTCATCTTTGTTTTCATAAATTAAAAGTACTAATGCTTAATATTTCTAGCATTAAAAAGTAAAGCACATAACATAATGGAATATTTGGTCAATTTCTTGTCTTTTGTCATGCTGGAAGAATAAAAGCAAACACTTATAAGCAAAACTATTTCACATTACATATATTGTATTTTCTTGTAAACCCTTGCTTGGCAAACTTTATGTGACATGAATAATTTTTCATGATTTCCTACTGCCCCTATCGATGCACAACCATGCAACCATTCTAGGAGCACGAACATTTACACTTCACAGCCACAACCTGTAGGGCAAAGTGCAAAAAACAGGGTGCTTTTAACTTTGCCTGGTACTTCACACACTTGGGTTCCTTTACTTACACTGACTCAGCTTTATCTTCCTTGCAGTAAACAAGTACTTGAATGCTCTTGGCCCTTGTGAAACCTAAGTAATATTCAACCAGTGCCCACCAATGTCCGACTTATTACATGTAGTAGGGCAGTTATATGTCGTACAGCATGCTGGAGTGCTGTATTGAATTATGATGATGTCATATAAAATCCTTTATCCTTACTACATACAAACCTGGTTCATAATACAGTTTAAAGGAACCTGTCATGAGAAAACATGTTTTTTTCAAAACACATCAGTTAATAGAGCTTCTCCAGCAGCATCCTGCATTGAAATCCATAGTTAAAAAACACAAACAGATGTTTTTATATTTAATTTTGACATTTTACATGGGGTTAGCCATATTCTTCATTTCCCAGGGTGCCACAACCATGTGACCTGTGCTCTGATAAACTTCAGTCACACTTTACTGCTGAGCTGCAAGTTGGAGTGATATCACCTCCCTCCCAGCAGCCGATCAGCAGAACAATGGGAAGGTAGCAAGATAGCAGCTCCCAATAGATATCAAAATAGCACTCAATAGTAAGAAATCTAAGTCAGGCTTGGGACTCCTCCAGTTATATGGGAGTAGGAGAAACAATAGGTTACCTGAAAGCAGTTCTAATGTGTAGCACTGGTTTTCTGAAAGCTCAGACTCAGGCACAATGCACTGAAATGGCTGCCTACACACCAATATTACAGCTCCAAAATACATTTGTTGGTTCAAGAATAACATTTTAAATGGTAGAGTGAATTATTTGCTATGTAAACAGTGTAATTTAGAAATAAAAAGTATACCATAAAAATCATGACAGAATCCCTTTAACCCTGATTTTAAATTTGCCAGGAAACCACAAGCACCAGAAACAAACAGGCAGGTTAATTGGCTCCTATTAAATGTGATAGGTATCTTGAATCATAACTCTACTGGGGCAGGGACAGCTGACAAGACCTAATGGCTTCAGGGCAGCAGCACACGGGGAGATTAGCCACCTGCGACTAATTTCCGCCATGCCATCCCACCGGCAAGAATGTAAACCACCGGTGGGATGGTAAATGCATGCTTTGGTATCCCCAAGTCGCCATAAGTTGCCTCGCACGGAAACTTCCGACAACTTCGGAAAACCAAAGTGACGCGTATGCCATCCCACCAGCGATTTACATTCTTGCTGGTGGGATGGCATGTCAGTGAGATTAGTTGTGCGCAATAGCAAAGATTTATTGCAGGAGACTAATCTCCCCTTGTGCCACTGCCCTAAAAAGTATGTTATGGAGTATTTAATGCCGTCTGCATTTTCTGGCAGATACGCAATTCAATTGTTTTACTGCCACAATTCACATTAACACAATGGAATGGTGTATTGTAACATGTGCCATTGCCCTTAGAAGCTTACTGGTTGACAATTAAGTAAAACATAGAATAACTATATGCTTCTTACACACAGACAGTGAAATAATGATCTATTAGGGTGTGTTTCTGTGCATATCTATAGTACTGCTATGCAGAAGATTCTGTTGTATACAGACACAAAACAAAATCTAAATATAATAACTGAACTGTTTAACCCAAACAGTCCATTAAAATAATAATATTTATTATTCTGTATACTGTGAGAAACCTCAGTTCATTTTGAAGATCTATTTAGAAACGTAAGTGAAATGTAATCCCCATGGTAAAATCTGATGATTCAGACAGAAGTCACTGTTAGTTATGTAACATATAAATGACAACGGCTAAACATCAACATACATTTATTATTCAAAGATGTCTGTTATGCATGATCACATTTCAAGTAAATGTATTTGCTGGACAAAGATGCTTGGTGTTCAGTGCAAGTTTTTAATTGAAACATGACACATGAGCATACACATTCATTATGAGTTACACAGGCCCTATTGAAGAGCATACTAAATAAGCACATCCTGAAATCAAGTGCAAATTTGTTTCAACAGAAATTGAGGGATAATATATATGCATATCACCCTGAAAGGGGGAGGCTAATTTCTACATACAGCATTGCTTCATGCTAGTCTCTGCTTCAACTTGACCCTCACAGGCATTATGAAGCAAAGGGTTTTGTAACTCTCATGGGCAATTTCAGAATAAATTCTGGGTGCCAGTGGATATATTTCACTAATGCTATCTTCTCTTCTCAGCCCGCCCGCAGTGTTTGCACTAACACATACTGCCTCGGCATTGGCAGTTCCTCCTGCGCATAACAACCCAGTGTGGCCATAACCTTAGTACATGTATAGTTAAAGTAAATCATAAAGCATCAGTGTTGCCAAATAGATCAGTTAACCAAAACCAAAACTGATGCTTAGATTTGTTATATTTGACTCACCACAAGGTTTCACAAGGTTGTGATTGCTCCCCAAGAAGGTGTTTCCTATATAAGGTCCCATTTCACTTTGGTCCCTACAACTGGTGTGAATACAGTAAATCTTTATTCTTTTATGGCATATGTTTTCAGATTTCTCAAAGCTGAAATCAATTTCTCAAAACAAAATCTATCCTATGTATCTAATAATTGCATTTGTCATCGGCTAACTCCAAAATGACAGTGGATCCAGTTACTTTTCTATGATGAAAACAGAATTTGATTGCTTGGTCCATGTGTTTGCCAATTATGTTGTATGGCAATTGGCCATTTTATATTTACATTTTATTTGCTTGGATGGTGACCTCTACTTTGACATCTACTTTGTTAAACAACTTAAGTTCTTATCCTAAATAATTAGCAGCCTAAACTTAACTCATAGACAGCTTAAAATGCATTTGGTGCACTAATAAAAGAGTGAAATGCTATTTGATATTACAATGGAGCATTCTGTAGGATATTTTCCCATGTTGCTAGGCACCTGCAATAAACAAAACAAATGAATCAACTCTTTTCCTATTCAGGATATTCTGAAAAATTATTAACAGAAACCAGGCTGCAGCCCCATATATATATATATATATATATATATATATATATATATACACACAGGTATGGAACCCATTATCCAGAGTGCTCGGGACCTGGGGTTTTCCGGATAAGGGGTCTTTCTGTAATTCGGATCTCCTACCTAAAGTCTGCTAAAAACATTATTTAAACAGTAATTAAACCCAAAAGGATTGTTTTGCCTCCAATAAGAATTAATTATATCTTAGTTGGGATCAAGTACAAGGTACTGTTTTATTATTACAGAGAAAAAAGGAAATCCTTTTTAAAAATGTGAATTATTTGATTAAAATGGAGTCTATGGAAGAGGCCTTTATGTAATTAAGAACTTTCTGGATAATGGGTTTCCGGGTAAGGGGTCCGATACCTGTATGTGTGTGTATATATATATATATATATATATATATATAAATATATACATATATGTGAAAAACTATTTGCCCCCTTCCTGATTTCTTATTCTTTTGCATGTTTGTCACACAAAATGTTTCTGATCATCAAACACATTTAACTATTAGTCAAAGATAACACAAGTAAACACAAAATGCAGTTTTTAAATGAGGGTTTTTATTATTTAGGGAGAAAAAAAATCCAAACCTACATGGCCCTGTGTGAAAAAGTAATTGCCCCCTGAACCTAATAACTGGTTGGGCCACCCTTAGCAGCAATAACTGCAATCAAGCGTTTGCGATAACTTGCAACGAGTCTTTTACAGCGCTCTGGAGGAATTTTGGCCCACTCATCTTTGCAGAATTGTTGTAATTCAGCTTTATTTGAGGGTTTTCTAGCATGAACCGCCTTTTTAAGGTCATGCCACAACATCTCAATAGGATTCAGGTCAGGACTTTGACTAGGCCACTCCAAAGTCTTCATTTTGTTTTTCTTCAGCCATTCAGAGGTGGATTTGCTGGTTTGTTTTGGGTCATTGTCCTGCTGCAGCACCCAAGATCGCTTCAGCTTGAGTTGACGAACAGATGGCCGGACATTCTCCTTCAGGATTTTTTGGTAGACAGTAGAATTCATGGTTCCATCTATCACAGCAAGCCTTCCAGGTCCTGAAGCAGCAAAACAACCCCAGACCATCACACTACCGCCACCATATTTTACTGTTGGTATGATGTTCTTTTTCTGAAATGCTGTGTTACTTTTACGCCAGATGTAACGGGACACGCACCTTCCAAAAAGTTCAACTTTTGTCTCGTCGGTCCACAAGATATTTTCCCAAAAGTCTTGGCAACCATTGAGATGTTTTTTAGCAAAATTGAGACGAGCCATAATGTTCTTTTTGCTTAAAAGTGGTTTGCGCCTTGGAAATCTGCCATGCAGGCCATTTTTGCCCAGTCTCTTTCTTATGGTGGAGTCGTGAACACTGACCTTAATTGAGGCAAGTGAGACCTGCAGTTCTTTAGATATTGTCCTGGGGTGTTTTGTGGCCTCTCGGATGAGTTGTCTCTGCGCTCTTGGGGTAATTTTGGTCGGCCGGCCACTCCTGGGAAGGTTCACCACTGTTCCATGTTTTTGCCATTTGTGGATAATGGCTCTCACTGTGGTTCGCTGGAGTCCCAAAGCTTTAGAAATGGCTTTATAACCTTTACCAGACTGATAGATCTCAATTACTTTTGTTCTCATTTGTTCCTGAATTTCTTTGGATCTTGGCATGATGTCTAGCTTTTGAGGTGCTTTTGGTCTACTTCTCTGTGTCAGGTAGCTCCTATTTAAGTGATTTCTTGATTGAAACAGGTGTGGCAGTAATCAGGCCTGGGGGTGACTACAGAAATTGATATTGAAATTGAAAATTGAAATAGATAAACCACAGTTAAGTTATTTTTTAACAAGGGGGGGCAATCACTTTTTCACACAGGGCCATGTAGATTTGGAGTTTTTTTTCTCCCTTAATAACGTAAACCTTCATTTAAAAACTGCATTTTGTGTTCAATTATGTTATCTTTGACTAATAGTTAACGGTTTCTGATGAGCAGAAACATTTAAGTGTGACAAACATGCAAAAGAATAAGAAATCAGGAAGGGGGCAAATAGTTTTTCACACCACTGTATATAAACAGAGGAGCAATAAAGGCCAGCACTCACGGGACTTTGTGAAATAGCTTAACAGCAAAAATAAATGATAAACAAAAAATATCTACATGGTTTTTTATTTATCCGACGTTTCAGTTCCTAACAGGAACTTTCATCAGGGAAAGATCATGAGTGCTGGCCTTTATTGCTCCTCTGTTTGTATATTTTTTTGCATGAGCACCCGGGCAATTACAACTTTGTTTGTGGTGTGCTTCCTGTACTGGGACTATATGATACCTGGGTGCCAGTGCCAAAAAGTAATAGACATATAGTGAAAGTGATAGCACTCACAGGGATTTTCATAAAGTGAAGAGTATTGAGGTTTATTCAGTCCAACGTTTCAGTTCCTGATTGGAACTTTCCTCAGGGTCCCCATATATATATGTGTGTGTATATATGTATTTACAAAAGAAAAAGAACAGTCTGCAAGGTTTACTTATACAGTTCAGTCATTTTAAGGGAAACACAAAAGGTTGAACTTGATGGGAAGTTGTCATTTTGTAAACTGAACTATTATCTCTGTAACTTATGTATATATGTATATATATATGTATGTATATCTTTATTTATAAAGCACTACTTATGTACGCAGCGCTGTACAGTAGAATACATTAATACAAACAGGGGATTATTAAGGTAATAATAGATAAATACAAAGTATAACAATAAATACAGATAGATACAAGATAAATACAGTTGCAATAAGTTAAGAGTCAAAGACACAAGAGGATAGAGGTCTCTGCCCCGTAGAGCTTACAATCTATATGGGAGGGTAACTTACAGACACAAATAGGAAAACTGGAGTACTCTATTGTTATTATAGCACAGTAGGAGGGCTAATGGTAATGAGGAAATCAGTGTTACCTGTGGGCAACAAATCATCTCAAATACCTTCTCATCCAGAACAATAAAAATTACCATGGGTAAAACACATCAACCACTTAATCACACAAAGTTTCCTTCCAACTTCATGAGTACCCAATTAATGTGTTTTACCCATAGCAATTTTTATTGTTCTGGATGAGAAGTTTTTGAGGTGATTTGTTGTCATATATCAGATTTCCGATGGTGACAAATCACCTAATGTGCAGGGCTGTGGAGTCAGAGTCAAGGAGTCGGAAACAATTTTGGGTACCTGGAGTCGGAGTCAGAGTCGGCAAAAAATGAACCGACTCCGACTCCTACTAAATTTAAATGGGAATAAAAAAAAAAAAATAAAGCAAGTTTAAATGTCCCAATTCACAAACAGTCATAATTAATTACTTCTCTGCTATAAGAATAAAGCCCAATGCATGCAGTGCATAAACGAACACGTTGTGTGACCATGAAGCATGCTTTTCATTGACTGTATGAATGTATAAAATACATTAGCATATTAAAAACAGAGGAGTCGGAAGTATCAGAAACTGAGGAGTCGGGGTCGGAGAATTTATCTACTGACTCCACAGCCCTGCTAATGTGCCATCACTATAAATGTGGCCATACACAGACTGAACCGTCATGGTGTTGGACTGATGAATTTAATGTACATGTAAATATAGGGAGATAGTTAAAACCCATACTTACTTTGCCTTCCTGCACTAACTAACCATTTGGGAACAGACGTTACACACCTGATAAATGTAACACATACTACATGCAAATAGAACTTAGTGCCAAACATCAGGCAATCTGTTCCCATATGTTCTCAGACAAACTAATGTTTCAGCAAGCTTCACTAATGGATTGTGAATTTGAGATTTGAACTTTTCGCAATAAATATACTGATTTGAGTCAGTCCTGAATTCAGTGTTTGTATTTTCTTAAGCATTTCACAAATCCTTACAAAATATCCATACTGTATATTATGTGCCTAGTTGATATGGGCATGAAAAGCAACAGTTGAATTTTGTATTTTCATTTAAGGGGCATTATACCCCCCATTTTTAACAGAATTGCAATGAATAGGGCTTTTTACCTGTTGTGTTGTGTGGGCCTTGCAAGGCAGATAATTAGATTACCAGTATACAACCCCACCCATCCCCCTTTGTTGTGACTGTTTTGTTAGCAGAAGTCTATAATGCAGGGTGATGCCTGTGCACTGGAAATCTAATTATCTACCACTCAAACATGGAGTTGCTTCATTCTTCCTGTTTGTACAGTTTAACTCAAGCAAAAACTTGCTTGATTAGGCAAACAATATGTTTAGCACACGTATTCAGGGACCTCATGTTGAATAAGAGGTTAAACTAAGGGCCGCAAAGGTTTTGCCCAGTGGACCCTATGCAATAAAGGGTTGCACCTAGCCATTTAAAGGAGAAGGTAAGGCTACTAAAGAGTTAATCTCAAGCTGCAGGAATACCTTCAGTTCTCTCAATAGTGCCCTTAAGTCTCCCCATACTTCACCTGTTCAGAAGTTTAGAAGCCAAAGAGGAAGAAAAAATACTGAGCTGGGTAGAGAAGATTAGTTAAACCCAATTGAATTGTTTTGCCTCCAATAAGGATTAATTGTATCTTAGTTGGGATCAAGTACAAGGTATGTTTTATAAATGCAGAAAAAAGTGAAAATTTGAATTATTTGAGTTCAATGGGGTCTATGGGAAATGGTCATCCTGTAATTTGGAGCTCTCTGGATAACAGATTCTATATCAGTACTCCTATTGAATTCTAAATAACCTTACTAGCTTTTTCTGGTGAATTTTCAAATTTTTTTCTTTAATAAATTCCAATTATTCAATGTTTCAGAAAATACTTTTTTGCGCCTGTATTTTTTTCCACCTTTTTCTCAAATCGAGAAAAAATGCCAACTGGCAATTGACTTGAAGAGAACTTAAATTGTTTCTTCCCTCCAATGATTTCCCAGTTGGCATGGGTTGCAGCTGGCACCCCCATGGTAAATTCACTTTATACTGGGTATAGATATTTACCTTAATTCCAAAACATGTTCAGAATATGGAGACTGCAGGATACATTTCATAAGTAGTAGAATGTTGTTCATCTAAAAACTATTTTTACTCTTTTTGACCAGATCAGATTACATTTAGAATCAATAATTTATTATTCTTGAATTATTACTTTCCACTGCTGAAGGGACTATATATTACACTGTAATTTTTTTTTTTAATAAACAGATTTTAACAGATTCAAATTTGCTGGTAGTATGGAAAAAGTTGCCACCAAAAACACCCAGTGACTACAATGTGCTTCACAAACATTTTGCTGTTTCATAAATTTATGGTGAAGTGAGACGGAACAGATTCGCTCATCACTACCCAGGAGTAATGACTAGTTCTACCCTGCAGGGTACAAGTGTAAGTTTTGTATATTACTGAGCAGTATAGATGTAACCCCTTTTTGGCTATATTAGTCAAAATAACCAGCTAGGATAGAGCATGGGGTACACATGACCTTCGCAAAGTAAAAGCTACTGTAACCCTTTCTTGGCACTGATATCCAGGGCCACACTGGGGCGCAAACAGGAAAAATCCCAAGCCTCCGCTAAGTGGGAGATTTGCGGGGTTTGGAAAGTTTAAGTGCCTCCACCCAGGGCTAAACCATGTATTAGTGGGCAACAACTCCCTGGGAACTGCAACAGCAGTGATTATTATACCAAATGCAATGGAAATAAACCACACAATTGATAGATGAAATAAATTGTAATATATATGCAAGATGCAATGAAGTGAAAACAGTGAATAACAGTTTCAACATAACACATATAATATTTGACACTATTCCCCTTTGTGTAAGAATATGTCCCGTGTCACTTTAAGAACCTTGAGTGTGCACAGGTTAACTCCTTGTATGAAGCTAGTAGTAGCAGAGTTATGTGTTGCAACACCAGATTGTAGCACCCCGGGGTGTGTAACTGTAAAACCTCACCAACTCCTGGTGGCAGTAAAAGGGAAATAGACCCTGTGGGGCAGAGCAGATGCAGGGAAGCAGTCTGGCAGCTTTAATCCTCACTGAGCTTGAGATGTTGGAGTAGAGAAAGGCTTCTTGGGATCCTGATGGAGATTCACTGTAGGTGTCACGGAGGCTGATGGGTAATCCCACATCCAGATCCAGTGTACACGCTGGTAACTCACTACAGGGCTGAAGTCCTAACTATCCTACAGGGATTACTCCCCTAACAATAGCTCAGGCCTGCTGCACTAATCCCATTCACTAAATGGCTGAATGGGAAGGGTTAACTAACTCCCTATGCTCTGATTATGGGGTTCCCTATATATAATAGATTGTTCTACAGGTGGAACCCTAGCTCCCTACTTGTACAGATCACAGGAACACTCACAGGAAAGATGGAGAAACCTCAGGCAGCTCTCAGTAATACTGTGCAGAGTCCATGCTTTCCTTCTCCTCTCTTCCTGAATAAGATCTGCCTCACTTTCATATCTTTTTGGCTCCAAAGCTCTTTCAGCAGGGTCACAAGGTCAGAAGCAAATCCCTCCTGCTGATTGGGCCAGGCTGTGACTGGGAACTGTCCCTTTGTAGTACAGTCAGCAGCCATGTTTTTGGTTGCTCCAGATTTAAAGTCACAGGGTTGTGTGTTTGGGGAAAGTGTAAATTAGCACTTCCCTACACTACTATATGGAGGGTGTTGTGCAACTACACCTCCCACTGCAACATGTACGTGAAAAGTGCAATAATTAAGCAGGTGGACCCCAGGAGCTCTTGCAAACCAAAAATAACTGTTTATTTGTTCAAGACAAATGATGGTAATGCAGGGCAAGTCAATACTCACTCTCATATAGAGTATGGGTGGGGTTAAGACTGACCTACTCCCTGGTACTTCTGTGTCCCTAAACTAAGGCTAGTAAACCTGTAGGAGACTACTTCTTGACTCTCCTTTTCTGGGTGGAGCAAGAAAGCTTCTCTTTCTAGATACACTCTGTCTGACTCACTTTCTTAAAAAGTGCTCTGATATTATTTAACCTGTTCTTTCTTTACCTTGTTCACAGGGTCCCTGCTCCCTGACTTCACTAAGGGTGCTGGTCCCCTTTGAGCCTAACCTTCTGGGCCTTGTGGGTCCCAGGCTTCCTGGAGACATCCACTTAGTTTAGATGTGTGGTAAGGTGTGGTCTAGCCTTGGCCAATAACAGGGTATATGTAAATACCAAACTAGATACATTAACCCTTGCCTCGTGACAAGGAGAAATGAAAGGTAGGGTTTAAAGCCATAGGGGCACCTTAAAATATAGGGTTAATAAGGACATTACTGTAACAATAAATTCTGATCAATTTATTAACCAAAATTTAAAAAGAACAATTTGCAAGATATTTTTAGTATAACAAATAAGTAAGAGCTAACATTTGGGCAGTATGTAAATAGCAACATGTATAGTCCTTTAAATTTAAAAGTTATATTTAAGCACATGGTCCCATTAAAAGCTTTTTGCTGTTCTGGGAATAGTGTAAAAATACTGTCTACCCCCATGTTACATCTCTAGGTGCTAGGCAGAAATATTCATTCTGTACTTAAAATATGATTTTTAAAATAGACGTGCGAAAAACTGCACGACAAGTAATTTGTAGAACCTAGATCTGATTCCCTTGTCAAATGGCTCAGTCTGGTACATTCCTACGTGGCCTTGATTTAAATCATTGACATTGAAATAGCAACATACATTTTGAGTATCAATAGACTTCTGCTACTGTATTCAATTTTGTTAAATACCAAGTAAATAATGCTCAGTAGATGGACAAGGAGTAAAGCCAATGTGTAATTTAAGCTTAAGGGTTGCGCAAGACCAAAACAGCATCTGGTAGTGGTCCCTTTAAATAAGAATGTAGTAAATGTGCAAACTGCATACTAATATGCCTCACCTAGAAACTCTTTGTCTAACTACTATTTTCAAATGCTTTAAAACTCCAACATATTCTATGACCCAGTGGTGCTTACAATGTGCACTTTTTTTGCAGTGTAAGAGGAAACCTGAGCAAACCCACATAAGAATAGAAAGAACACATAAAACCTAAAAATACAGGTAAGCTGGAATCTAAGTACAATACATAGACAGAGTGATAGAGTTGATTCAAATAAGTAATAACATTTAAGAGACATATTCATATGAAAAATGTAACATTTTTTACAATGATTAGTTGCAGTTACTTATATATTCATTTTAAGCATGCTCTTTAGTCCTACGTTTTGATGCTAACGCAGGGATGAAAATTGGGAACCAACCACTGTAAACTATCATTCCCAGTGTCCTCAGTTGGAGCAGCTAAGGTTGTAGGTATTGTAGCTAGCACCCAATGGAGAGGGCATATCCCTTTAAGAACAGTGAGGAAGTAGGTCCGTGCAAGTAATGAATTATATGTATGCTCACAAAATTTACTGCATGATCCACAATTGTTGTGTCTGCTGGTGTTATCACTTGCATGCATTGGCATACAACTTAAAGCAACAGTGACCATTTCTTATTACTTCTAGAATATAAAGATATATGCAGTCATAATTATTTAGGATGTGGATGTGGATTTTATGAAACATTTAGTATCAAATATTGAATTGGGGGTTCCTGGAGGAAACTCAGCAGTTCTATATTTTTTCCATTTAACAAAACTTTCCCGACACCACAACCCCCCCCCCACACACCCCGCACGTGTGCACCACTTAACTCATATGGAGCAGTGGGGAGAAGACACACTAATGCGTCCGGTCCCCATTTCTCCATATGCGGTCAAAATTTCAGTGCGGCTGGGCGGCATACTGCTTCGACTGAGGATGCTGGGAATGATAGATTTCAGTGATTGGTGACCAATTTTCAAGCCGGCCCTAGGCCTGGGCCTTTGTGGCCTCACCACAAATCCGGGCCTGCTGACTGCAAAGAACATTTCCATGAAAATCTTTAAGAATTGACACATTTATCAAAACTGGTACCTGTGTCAGGATGTCAGAATGTGTTCAACTGCTTTAAGCCACTAAACTCATTTACTTTGTAAAGGAATTAGTGCAAAGGGCAGCTCATCAGGCACTGTGCACCAACATCCATTTGCATCCTGTTTACCAGACATATTGCACATGCGGGTGAAAGGATGTAGCGGTGACTATAATCACCGGTAAGTACAATTTACAGAGCAATAACAAATCAGGCCCTATGCCTCTTAATATGTGGCTTCATTGTTTTTCTTGTAGTTTTGTGGTTTGCCTTGCTATGTTTAATAACAGTATATAGATTGTTTAAACTGTAAGTGTTTTTATTAGGTCTGAGCAATTTATTGCAATAACTGTGGCATTATTTGCTTGTAAGAAGCAAGCTGTTAAGTATTTAAAAGGGAGTAAAATTAGTATCTATTCATCCAGTAGAATTTTATAGGTTTCTATATTCTGTCTGGACCCACATACAGAATTCAGTCTAATTAAAGCAGTCTTGGAAGGTGCTTCCCAAGGCCAGTTCTCTTTTGGAGCGCTTAGCATTTTCACAGATCTATTCTACAGCTGTCATTCTGGGCTCTGGAAGAAAGCCAGATTACATGGGGCAGTTCACATTTCTAGAATAGTTTAAGTACTGCCAGCAGCTGGCAGCTCTTGTTCCTAGTCAATAGACTGTCAAAATCTATTTATTTTTGGCAACTCTCCTGACCTGAATAGGAGCTAAGGGCCATAGCACAGTTCCCTGTTTTGTGATATGAACCTGGACTATCCAGACCACAAAAGGGCATGTTATAATATATTGCTGACTTTGGAACAAAATAGGGTTGATTCACTAAAGGTCGATAAGTTTTATCGCATGCTTTTTTTTGCGTTAAAATTGACACGCAAAAAAAAGGCGTGATTCGCTTAAGTATTAACGCATGCGTTAAGTCGCATATCGCGTGCGTTAAATTTCGCGCTACTGCATGCATTAATTTTTAACACATGCGTTAATTTGCTCGCTGAAATAATACTAACGCATGATTCACAAACACTTAGACGCGCTAAATATCACATTTGTCTGTGCGAAAATTAACACATACTTGAGGCAGGCGGTAATTATAGAAAAGTACAGTTAATGAGCTTTTGGCAATAAAATATGGACTTTGCACTGTTATTTATTCAAGTCTGTGTTGACCCTAGAGTGATGCATCTGCCAGTTTGCAGGGAAATGGTCATTTCCATAAAAGTAGTTTTACGAAAGTAATGCCGTGTATGGCTAATATGGCGTGCGTTTTTTTGCATTCTGCGACTCTTGCACTCTGCGTTCCGTCAAATGTCGCACGAAAATAGTCTTTGCGACTTAAATAACGCAAACAGCATCGCGTCTAAATTAACGCAAATATACTTTTAGTGAATTGTGCGTTAAAACGCGAAAAATTAGACGCGATAAAATTTTTAACGCATGCTATAAATAGCACTCGTTTTAACACACTTTAGTGAATCAACCCTAATGGGTCTAGTCGGTATTATAAGGACAATATCATAAATGTAAGTATAAAGAAATGTAATATTGCTACTGACCAATAATCTGCACCATACAAAACAAAAGCTGACAAACAGCAGTTGCTGTAGAATAAATGTTAATCCTTTTGCTGACAGACAGGTCAACGATGTTATACTTCTCAGTAGATAATGTGTTAAATATATTGCCAAAGAGAAAGTTGCAAACACAAAAAATTGTCTTTCCCTTACTATTTCCAAAACCTGCTTCAAAGGTTCAAAATCTAAATAGATGATTAAATACATAATTGGGGATGGGCAATGCTCCATTTGTCGATTTACCAATTAGGCAACTGCACTCTTTAGGCTAATGCCACACAAGGCGTAGAGCGGATATTTTCGGCAAGCGTAAACGCTCGGGTGCAGGCACATGTAGCCGATATATGCATGAAAACGCAATATTTTGCATTATCTCGTGTTTTCATGCATATATCAGCTACATGTGCCTGCACCCGAAAGTAATGCCGCCCCTATGTTTGTGCCGCCCTAGGCCCGGGCCATTGTGGCCTCGCCACAAATCCAGGCCTGGTCCCTCTTTACATTTTTCAAATGTTGGGAGGTATGGGAAATGGTTCATCAGAGTAATCAATGCCAAATTTCTGTTTAGGACGCCCAGAGGCCGCCCCCATTCTCTGCCCATGTTAAAAAAAAACTGAAAGGGTTTTTGTCACCTTTGGTAACTGGCTCTTATGTTGCTTCATGGCAGAAGCAGCCCTGGTCCCTCCAACACTAGGCTGTCACAGCTGATGGACCCATATAATTCCTTTATAAGAACTCCCTTGGCAGGGAAGCATAACATTGGTCCATTAATGTTGAAGGCACAGTCACTTGCCAAAAGTTTTAACTCTAGGAGGGAGGCATTAATTACATGTTTTTGCAGCATTATGGGTGACTATCTACTAGACCAATGGTATCTTTGTTTAAGTTAGAGAACCATACTTACAGACACCAAATATAGTTTACAGCAATAAAATTAAGTTTATATTTTCTTAAAATATTAGGTTTGATCTACAAACATACAGTGCAGTTGCAAGGTGCAACCAGTCGGCCCATTTTATTGTCCAGAAGTTTTTCAACCAATGTGATTGCACCAATAATTGTTACTCAGGAGCTCCATGGCTTTTAATATAAAGTACTGTTTATAAAGCTAAATATTTTCATAAAGTTCAAAACAAATATAAGATTATTGTCTTTAATTCCACCTGCTCTGTATTTTTTTATATGTTCTGAGGTTTTCATTTGCAGCACAGAAGAAAGCAGCTATTTGCATTGTAACAGTAGATTTATTTGTGTTTAGAACTCACATTTAACTGAACTCTGACAAGTATCTAGGTCTCTCAAAATAATTTGCACAGTAAATATCAGGATCAGGTTTTTACTAGATTCCCTGTCACATAAACCATAAATCTGTCCCCAACTCCTCTGTGATTCAATCTAGCAATACTCTAAATCTTGTTGCCTTACATTTACACAGTACATATATTTCCCCTATGCTGTGTAAATGCACACTTCTAAAGTAATCATAATTAAAAAATATACTTTATATCACTCTTTAAGATTGTAAATTTGGTCTGACTGGTACAGTGTTGGACTGGGACCCCAGGGGCCCACCATAAAACCTTAGACCATAGGCCCACTCTCCAAACTATTTTTCCTCCTTTCCTCACCCAACCTCTTTATTCTCCTAGTCTCTTTTATTTACATGATAGCATCTATTCTTCCATCTATTTCTCCCATTCAGAAATAGGGAATGACCATGAAGCAGGCCAAATAGTGAGGAGCAGGGGCCCACTGACACCTGGGCCCACCGGGAGTTTTCCTGGTATCCTGGTGGGCCAGTCCGACACTGGACTGGTAGAACAGCACCAGATGTAATGCAAAATCACACTCAAATTCAAAAGAAGTAAATGGATAGGGCTTCTAATGTACAGAGGTAACAAACCAGACAAAATGTGTATACAGTTAAGCAGATGTGTGTGTGTGTGTGTGTGTGTGTGTATATATATATATATATATATATATATGTATACAGTATATACATATTTTTTATGTATATACTGTATACCCTGGATTCATCCAGGGTATATAAGGGTGAAGACACACAGAGCTACTAGTAGCAGCTACTTGTCATAGCTACTAAAATAGATAATGCTGATCATTTACACTGATAATTGCCTCTGTGTGTTTTAGCTGAGGCAATTTTCAGTATTTTGTATGGCAGGGTATTTTCTGGCATTTAGTAGTTGTGAAAAAGTAGCTGCTACTATTAGCTCTGTGTATCTTCACCCTAAAGGTTCAAAGTGACATTTATCCTTAAGTACAAACTCATAAACAACGAAATTACATTTGGGATTCTTCCTACAAGAAGATTTTCACTCCTGGGGGGAGGTACCCTGGTGAAATGTGTTTTGTCTTTCTCTGTAACATATTAACATATTAGGTGCATTTCTAGACTTTTCAGGTGCCCAGCAGCCTTTAGCTTAACCCTAACATAGTTTCAAGGTCTCACTGGAATGAGATGCAGCACAGGGTGAATAACTGCAATGGCTTTCTCAGAGAGCACCAAGGAAGCCAATACATGCAGTGAGCCAGTGAGTTTTCTGTTGGTTGCATATAACTGAACCATGTAATGTCAGGGTGCAAACAAGAGCAAACATGTACCACTTTATCTATGTTCAGGGCCGCCATCAGGGGGGATTGGAGGTACAGCTGTGCCAGGCCCCTTGAAATCTTCTTCGGAATGGGGGCCCAGTCATGCCATGAAAGTTACTCAAATTTATGGAACTTGCGCAAAAACTACCTAGAAAACTACGTAACTTGCCTAGAAACTTACAGAACTTGTGTATCAAGCAAAAAACAATTCAGGGATTCATTGCAGAGCCATTGTCCACTGCCCCCAATGCACATTAATTAATAATTTGAACTATTTATATGAACTGCTTATTATAGAGTAACATCAGCTGTTTATATTGGAAGCTATTTACTGCATGAACTTTCCAGTAGTGGGAATGACTAGTTATTAGGTCCCACAGCAACATCATTGGCCCCAATACTTACCCAATTTACCTAATGTTCATGCAAAAACTTACATTACTTTCAAAGAAACTTACATAACTTAAATTCCACTGACCCCCCCCCCCAATTAAAATACTGACTTTTTTAAATTATTTATTAATTATTTTACTATTTTTATGAACTACTGCCCACTAGTTATTGGGCCCCACAGCAATATCATTGGGCCCCTAAACGTACGCAGTATATGTAACTTGTGCAAAAACTTAAGCAACTTCCATATCAAGCAATGACAGCACAGAGCAAGGGTAGGTATGTGGGAAGGGGTTAGACTTAGGGCAAACTCCACTGTGAATGACTTATTAGCACATTAATTATTATATGAACACTATATTAACTGCTTTTTATGGAGTAACATCAGCTTTTTTTATTGCATGCACAAGGGGTGTGGACAAAACTTTGGTACTGAGTGCTTGTGTTCATGGGGGGCCCATATAAATAACTTGTATGGACCGCCCAATCTTCAGTACAAATGTATGTTTCTATATTCCTATACTTGTTATTTTTGCATTAATTACCTTTGTATTGACACTAAAACCAGCTGCAGTAAACTGTTTTTATATTTTTTCCATTTCATTATTTTCAAAATAAGTTTACCTGTGCTTAAATAGCAAATACTTCTAGCACAATTCTTAATTGTTACACAGAACAGTTTTCCCATGGTATTGTCCAACTGTTGCTTTAAACAAAACTGCATTGTGTTGATAGCTCACCCTGGCAACGCTCAAGCGTACCTGAATAACATGGCTACAGTGTTTACCCTGTTTCTATTTTGTTTGCTCTGTAAACAGGGTAAAGTCCTGTGCAACTGATCAGCCCTGCATTTGTGTTATTGATCATAACAGAAAGGAAAGATATTTTATATCCACAGCTGCATACTCAATTGATAAAACAGATTTGTTCTCATGATGCATTCCGGGACAGAGTTGAATATATGCCCAGTTTCCTTTATGGCAGGTTGACTGCCCTGAGCAGTGATATTCAACCTGTGGCTCTCCAGATGATACTGAACTATAACTTCCAGTATCTTCCAACTGACAAAAGCCATTAAAGGTTGTAGTTCAGCAAGACCCATGACACAATGGGCATATGTTTAACTGAAACCAGGCTGAGCTGAAAATTAATACCTGTAATCTTGTTTTCTATGTGCATAAGATTTGTTTAATGTTGAAGGGGGACTGGAAAGTTAGAAAGTACAGAGCTTTTTATAGCAAGTAAGGCACAGGATTGTGCACATTTTTGTAGGCAATTTTCAGTGCACAATCCTTCCAGCACCCCAGTGTCACACATCTCCAGCAACAGAAAGGTTAAAAGGGGACTACTCTCTACTGCAGAATAAAATGTGCAAACCTTAACATATTTAGCTAGGATGTATTTAGTATGATGAGTCCCCCCCAAAACAATAAACTTTCCTCCTTAGAAAAACTTAAAATGAAATATGTAGTAATAATCACAGCAGGGATTTGTGGCGCTAGATATATAGGCCTCTTGGTTCAGCTTGCTTAACTCTAGCCATTATACAAAGCATTTGGCTCGCGAGTGAAAAGCAACACTTCCCACCACACAAATGACCCTTTTCTGAACCGTGTGCAGCTCGGCTTGCTGTACAAGTCAACCGGCTTTAATACTCACCTAACATTTCCTTTTTCCATTCTCTCTTCCATTATCTATCATTCACATGAACCTGTTCAATATTAAAGGAGAATTAGAGCCCTATTCTTAAACATAAGGAAATTTATTTACACAGATATTACGGTTATGTATCAATAAAAATGCAGGGATTCATTGCAGAGCCATTGTTAGGGCAGTATTAAACAACAATGAGTTCTGGCAATTGAAAAGAATGTTTCATAGTGTTGGCAGCCCTCCAACTTACTGACACTTGATGACTTACTCTGGTTGAGTTTATCTGGGGACCATTCAGCTACACCTGCAGATAGTACATAAATAGCACACATGAAACCTTCTCCAAGGGCTGTCCACTCATTCTGAAGTCTGTAACCTACAGAGCTCTCTACGGGCAGCTCATATTCAGTAAGGATGCAGCTCATATTCAGTAAGGATCTTGCCTCTCACAAAGAAAAATATAATTGCAAATAAATATCCATATCATAAATAAGGCTGCTCAGATATGTACTCTCTGTAAAATGCCAGATAATGGATTGTTTGGGGATGTGGGTCCCTAAGAAGAATGCACCATCAACTCAGAATGCTCTCATTTGTATTATTCTGCAAATTGATCATGGAAACCTTGTGTAGAGCGTGTGTTTTGTTCCATATAATAGGGCCCATTCATTAAACCCGTGCAAAATGCAAAAAACTATGGTATTCACAATATTTTGTGCCCACAAGGCAAGGGTTTTAGGAGCACATTAGGATGAATAGCAATTTGGTGGGTGCAGTTCTGCACCTACCAGTTGGAAATGTGCTCTACTGTATGTGTGTTGTTTGAATAATATATATTGCTGCAGTACAAGAATGGTGTGCAGATATATTTATAGTGTATGCCAGGGTACACTCTAAATATATTCCTACTAAAAGATACCATTCCAGTTATATAACTTTTGTCACATACGTTACATGAATAGGAATTATGTTACTTACTTGTAATCTAATATTAAATGTTAAAATTACAGTTACAGGCAGACTGCGTGGAAAGCTGGATGTGTGCAAGGTACATTAATTATTGATGGAACTGACAGGATCTCAGGCTCCGGCAGCTCACAGCACAAAGGTGTAACAGTGCAGGGATAATTAGGAGCTATTTCAAACAAAATACATACTGCACAGTGTATTAGCAAAGCTTTAGAATAATAGAATAATTTATTATTTATGGACAATTTTACCTGTAAATCCTAACAAGCTTAAAAGTGGACGGTTCATTTAAGATCAGACTTGATGATTTTAAAGCAGTTTGTGTGTCAGACAGGTTGCACTTTGACAAGACAGAATTACAGTCATCTTTAAATTACTATCCATTATACTTATGTCATTACAGCTACTTCAAATAGCACAGGCATTTTACACAAAATAATGAATCTGTTCAGCAATAATTCCTTTTTCTACAATGTCTGAACATCTAATTACTAGCTGCATTTGATTTTTAAGGCTATAAAATAATATCCATGAAACACAGATATCTGGACCAAGCTTATTTATTATTATAGATCATTCAGCCCCAGAGAGACACTGAGGAGCAGAGACTGACCCCAAGTAGTATACTGGAGTGTCTAGAGACATGGCCCTCACTGAGAAGGCTTGCAGGTACCGATGGGACTGCAGGGTTGAAGTGCTCCATACTAAATCAAAGGCTGCAAATCATGTTGGAAAACACTGCACAAGCAATAAATAAAAGTGATGACCCGAGGGTCATAAATCCTCTATTCAAAATTCAGGCAGCAAAAGCATGTGCACAAAGCCGCACATGAGCAAGAAATGCACTTTGTTTATATTGTGCTTAAAGGAACAGTAACACCAAAAAATTAAAGTGTATAAAAGTAACTAAAATATAATGTGCTGCTGCCCTGCACTGGTAAAAGTTGTGTGTTTACTTCAGAAAGTCTACTATAATTTATATTAATAAGCTGCTATGTAGCCATGGGGGCAGCCATTCAAAGGAGAAAAGGCACAGGCACATAGCAGATAACAGGTAAAACACTATTGTATTCTACAGAGCTTATCTGTTATCTGCTATGTAACCTGTGCCTTTTCTCCTTTTTTCCAGCTTGAATGGCTGCCCCCGTGGCTACACAGCAGCTTATTATATAAATTATAGTAGTGTTACTGTAGCAAACACACCGGTTTTACCAGTGCAGGGCAACAGTGCATTATATTTTTATTACTTTAAAGCTCTTTCATTTTTTGGAGTTACTGTTCCTTTAAAGGATCATTTTCAAACACAAGTGCAATGTGCCAGATTTTTAAACAAGTATGGAACCTGTTTTCCAGAATGCTTGCAACCTATCTTTTTCTGGATAAGGGACCTCTCTGTAATTTGGATCTCTATACCATAGGTCTACTAAAAAAAACATTTAAACATTAACTAAAATCAATGGGTTGTTTTGTCTCCAATAAGAATTGATTCTTATCAAAATCATTGTGGAAAGTCCCTGACAACCTGCATGCAATTTGCCACTGCAAAAAGGGTCAGTATAGGTAAATTGTGTGTAGGTTGTTGTAGGTTGTGTGTAGGTTGTTTTTTCTGAATTCATCTGTGGCATTGCATCTGGTGCACAGCGTTAATATGCCATTCACTAGGTTGGGTTTAGGGGACTCAGTAAGTACCACTTCCTCAGGGCAGGTGTTACTTCCAGGGTTACCTTGTATCCATGCCCCTGTACAGAGCTGCACAAAAGTTATCAAAGCAGGCTAGATCAGTTGGCACTATGTGAGAATTATACGAAGTATCTATAGGTACAAAGTGCCTTGTGAAGTTAAGCATTATCACTTTACATTCGCACTTGCATTCCTAAATAAGCCTTTTAGTTATGTGCTGGAATCACAACAGAGCAATTTTTCTGGACTTCAAAGAACACAAGATAATATACAGAACCTCACTTTGTATCAATTATTCCATGACTGATTATGGGAGTGAATGTGGATTATTTTGGTGATTGTTAAAATTATTATTATTAGTATTATTATTATTAATTATTAACTTGTATTTAAAAAAAGGCCAACATATTCTTCAGTGTTGTACAATAAATAGGATGCTTGTTAGTAATATAGGTGACAATATACTAGAAGAGAGCTACTGAGTTAGCCATTAGTCACAAGCAGTGAACTGTACAAAATGTAGGATATGTACAATGTACATTCATAATTCAAGTAACTGACAGAAGCAAGGATTAGTGTTTGTCTTAGTGTTAAGACAATTAGCAGCTTATTTGAACAATATTCATACAGTACACATGTCTTTGTA
Organism: Xenopus tropicalis; assembly: GCF_000004195.4. Taxonomy (NCBI): domain Eukaryota; kingdom Metazoa; phylum Chordata; class Amphibia; order Anura; family Pipidae; genus Xenopus; species Xenopus tropicalis. The sequence continues at coordinate 58,493,987 of NC_030679.2, read as the reverse complement.
ATATGTACTATTATATTCTCTAGGACAACATTGGGTAATGTATTATTTATCTGTTTTAGATGTAAATTTTCTCTACACTGCTAAGACTGAAAATTGATTTATGTATTTAAAGGGCCACTTAATCCAAATTTCCACAGATGGTGATGATGAGCTATGTATGCGCTAAGAACAGTGGAATAACTATGGTGGCATTATTTTATGGTATCATCCAGTCTTTCACTCTATGACAAACCTAGGGTGTTGTTCCTATGCACCAGACAACAAAGTGCTGGAAAGCTAATTTATAAAGCTCCCCAGTGGTCTACAGCACTGTGCTCTGCGCCTTGCTCTGGATTTCTAATTTGGTGCAAAGTGCATAACACTGCTTACATGCTTACATACACCTATGCCATGGGCACAAGTGCTCCCTTTTATATGACCTACGGGCCCCTGAGAACTCCACTACTTGCACCCCTTGCACAGAACTTGTATTGGTAAAAAAGCCATTCTATGCAGATCACTCATTCAGTCCCTGTGCAGTGAAAGTTGAGAGATAAAAAAATGTCACCGCACTCCTCCATAATGTAAATTCCGGTGTTCAGCAACTACAGGACAGTGTCACATCTCTCCACAATGTATATATTTGAAAAAGATGCGGCACACGGATTATTTGCAAAAAGTGTATATTAAAAAAATAGAATCACATCACATATGCAACGTTTCAGGGCAAAGCATATGCCCTTTATCAAGCCAGTAATAATGCAATCCATCTAGTGAATCATATTTAAAGGGATACACAGGAAGTGACATCATTCCATAAACATTATCATAGTAATAATCCTTATATCATGAATTATACAAATTACAAAAAAAGAAACAGGTCATAATCCCTATTTAACCCTACGGGGGCAAGTGATTTCAATTTATTAATCCACCACTATTTAACAGTTTCACCAAGACCAGAAGCCTTCCTCCTCAAATATATTTTTCTTTTCTTGGGAATATTATTGACTCTGAAATCCCATTACTTCAACATATGTTATCTGACTGCTATTTCCATTCTGTCTGTCTGTAGAACGGTGGCTCTAGGAAAAACTGTATGAGGCTGTAAGAGGCTATGGCCTCTTACACAGTCAAACTCAAGCCTTTACCATTATAAACACACCGAACACTACTAGAGCATTGTCCATTGTAGTTACAATTCTTGGCAACTGAATTGTTCTAGGGAAACTAGTAGCAAATCCAACAGGAGCAGCATACTGCGCACTTCCATCCTTTATGGGCCAGGTCACATACTTTTAAAAAATACAGGTTTTTATGTGCTAGCAAGACATTCTTACCCTCCCCCAATAGTTAGCATGTAACTGTTAACTCCACAACTTGTGATGTCAGTGCCATTTCCTCAATTGCTTATAATTAAAGGAACGGTAACACCAAAAAATTAAAGAGTATAAAAGTAATATAAGCAATATATAAGCAATGTTGCCCTGCACTGGTACAACTGGTGACTTTGCTACAGAAACTCTAAGGGCTCGGGCACATGAGGAGATTTGTCGCCTGTGTTTTTTCCCCCTGGCCCACGAAGAGATTTCATGCGAGTTGAGCTCCAGGCGATCTGCTACCCATGGTACCACTCAACAGTTAAACCTCCCTCATGTTTACTCAAGTCGCTCAGAAAAGGGTCTGTGTGCGATTTGAAACAGCAGGCGACTTGAAGTAGCCTCGTATGTTTTGACGCTGGCGATTTACATTGATTTAGCATTGGCGTCTTGTCGCTCGTCTTGTCGCCAAATCGCTCTTTTAAAAATCGCCGGCGACAAATCTCCTCGTGTGCCAGAGCCCTAATATAGTTTATATAAACAAAGCTTCTGTGTAGCCATAAGGGCAGCCATTCAAGCTGTAAAAAAGGAGAAAAGGTATAGGTTTCTTATCAGATAACAGATAACCCCCCATTTATTCTACAGAGCTTATCTGTTACCTGCTATGTGCCTGTGCCTTTTCTCCCTTTGAATGGCTGCCCCCAAGGCTACACAGCAGCTTATTTATATAAACTATAGTAAAATTTCTGTAGCAAACACACCAGTTTTACCTGTACAGGGCAGCAGTACATTATATTTTAATTACTTTAAAAAACTTTCATTTTTTGGTGTTGCTGTTCCTTTAAGTAAAATATTAGGACAGTGGTGCTGGACTATAACAGAATCCCTGATGTACAAGCCATACAAGGCCATTTTTGCAAATAATGCACATACCTTGCACACAGAAATTCCAGTGGGTCCTCTCCCTGGTCAGAGCTACACAGACACACATACACACACAGATACACACACATACACACACACAGACACACAAACAGATACACACAAACATACACACACACACAGACATATACACACAGACAAACATACATACACAGGCACACACATACATACACAGACATACAGACACACACACACAGACACACACATTAACACAACACCCTTTATAAATAAATGTTAATAATAATACACACATACACACACACATACAGACACACATACACAACACATACACAGACAGACACACACAGACACGCTGTATGTATTAAATAACACTCTGCAAGCAAGCACATCCACATTCCTAAGAGGTTAGATTTAGTGATAGACCTCTTAACCCAGCTAACATACTATACTAAATACTTCTCTTTTAACTTATCATTTAAATCTTTACTTCACACAGCAATAAGAAATAAAAAACAACTCCTAATGCCCCTGAGTGTTCTACTGTGGAGACATGCTGTTGATGGCTGAATCTAGTAAAAATATCCCAAATGACTACATTCCTGCAGCCGACTGCCTCCATGCATGTTACTTTTCCCCAGTCTAAATATAGATCTGGCTCTCCTAATTGACAGGAGAGTTCACACTCCAAGCCCCTAATCTCCATTTCACGCTTTCCTTTTAAGGCACAAAAATAGAACCAATCAGATGTTTGTACATGATTATTGTCTGTGGGAGATATGATTTCCTCTTTCTTGTTTGCTTCCCAGCATGCACTTGCAGAAGTGTTGTTTGCCATTAAATGAAAGCACAAGTACTCCTGTTGGAAATATGCTTTTTCTAAAAACACAGATGCAACATGAGATGACAATGTGAAAATGCATTGGATAGCTACCCCCCTTTAAATATATTGGCCTTAAGCACTAGCAGTGTGCACAATAGTTTGGGTGGGGGAGGTGTTTAAATCCCATGGGAATTATGGAAAAGAGACAGCATTCATCCGCACTCTCCTTGTGCTCACAGAACAGCAGCTGATTTCTTTGCAAGCCGACTCCTTTATGACAGCTGTGTGGACAAAACAATGTTTTTCTGTCTGCAAAGCAATAAACTTTAGGCTCTTAACTAGACCATGCAGCCTACTAAGGCAGTACTGATATCTCATATCTTATTTTTATAATTATTAACACATATTTATAAAGCACCAACTTACTCCATAGTGCTGTACCGGAGAAGGGTGTATACATAAAAAAAATACAATATGTTGATATGACATAATAAAAATTCAAAACAAAGCATTCTGAAATGATATCTATTATTCATGTTTCATTTTGCTTTCATCAAGCCACTATATTTTCTAATTTCAAATTAGCTAGACTTGAATGATTGGCTTCCAAGTTTGCACAAGGGTGTGAGGGAATGCATGCTTTACTTTTTCCTGGAAAACAAGCCTGGGCAGATACGGGCCCCACATTTGTCACTGTTTCCAGTGATGTTATATCACTGGTAAGTCACTGGGCAGAATGTGTGCAAATAAAAAGAAAGTGGAGGACCAATCAGGGTCCTAATAAAAAAATGATTTGTGACAGGGGGCCCATAATGTCATATATGACTGGGCCACAAGTAGCCAAGCAGCTTTATGAATGCGACACTTCCTGAAAGGAATAATGCAAAAGAAAACTGCCTAACATTGATTTCTCCTGCTAAATAACAGTGGCCAGCGTATTTATAAAATGTAGCCAAGGTGCAATATGCAAATACCAGATGCAAAGTGCCAGGTTTTCTGCACTTTTTTTCTCTTGCCCAAATTTAATTTGGTTGTTGCCCCCTGAGCCCCCCCTAGAACAGAGGCCAAAAAGCTTTTTATAATCTGGCAAAAGACAGCATAGCACGGAACAGAACACAGGGCCGCACCCCCTTGGGGCCTGCAAGAGACATGATGGCATCTCATCACAAGTGAAAAAGTTTGCACACGTGCATGTCCTAAGGCAGTGATCCCCAACCAGTGACTCGTGAGCAACATGTTGCTCCCCAACCCCTTGGATCTTGCTCCCAGTGGCCTCAAAGCAGGGGCTTATTTTTGAATTTCTGGTAAGGAGACAAGTTTTGGTGCATAAAAACCAAGTACAATGCCAACCAGAGCCTTCTGTAGGCTGCCAGTCCCCATAGGGGCTATTAAGTAGCCAATTATAGCTCTTATTGCTACTCCAAGGAACCTTTTTCATGTTTGTGTTGCTCCCCAACACTTTTTACTTCTAAATGTGGCTCACGGGTATAAAAGGTTGGGGATCCCTGTCCTAAGGAGAAGAGGCACGCTTCCAGAGAAAAGTGGGCAAGACAACAAGTTACGCAACTGGTGCAGCCCTTAATTAAAACTATACACCCCAAAAATGTTGCCTTTTTGTGTTCCATATCTCTCACCTGCATAACATGGTTGATATAAAGATACCTGTATCTTGTGCTTGTTAAATACAAACACTGCTGTTGGGGAATTATTTTAATAAAAAATAACAGCACATTCTGTACACCCTGTATTCAAAGACTGGTACTGGAAGTATCATGTAGATTTACACAGCATAAGAAACAAGCATATACTTTAATAATCTGCATCAAAGTACTATTGTGCTAAGAAAAAATGTACATGTTTCATTTGTTACAAATGCTGAAATAAATATTGTTACAAAAGCTGAAATAAATATTTCATTGCTTTCTACCACTGTGTCTGTACATTCTCTCCACTCTGTATGCGTGTATTTGTGCGGGTGGGTGATATGCATGTGGGATTTTTTTGTGCACACATTGCTACTCTTCTTACATATGCATCCCAGGGTATGCCTTTTTTATATAACAAAATACATCAATTAACTATAAAGTAAATATCAAGGGTAAAACAAGTAAACTGCACCTGAGCTATTGCATCCAACAACCTTTCAACTGCACACATTCTATTTAAAACATAAGGACAACACGGAGAACAGTACAACCAGCAAGCCATATGACAGCTGCTTTATTTAAACTAACTGCAATTTAATACACAATTTTTACATCAAGATTGTTCTGTACTGTCCAGTAACAGCTTATTAAAATCCTATTATTACATATCTGACTGCCAAAATCTTGTAGAGTGGGCTGGAGACATTAAAGAAAACCAGAGCTCATCAACAAATTGGCTGCAAGTCAAAGAACAATGAGTGATTTATTAAATTCGGCCTCTGCTACTTGCAGTGATATCAGGAAGCATGTCTTATTAGATGAATTTCCATATTTGTCAAGTAAATTGAAGAGAATAATTTTCATGTAAAAATTTAATGTCAAGCTAGGTTACAGAGAAATTATCACGGAGAAATAAGTGCTCCTCAATGAGAACTTACAAAAAGTGCTTACAGAAATGTTCACAGAACAAATGTAAATACATTTGTTCTGTGGACATTTCTGTAAGCACTTTTTGCAAGTTCTCATTGAAGAGCACTTATTTCTCCGTGAAATAATATAATATCTAAGGATGTAACAAATCTAGGATTTGGTCAGGGAATCGCAGCCCTTTATTCCAAATTACGATTCATCCAAATCTGTAATGTTCAGGACCCTTAATATTCTCAGTTTACAGAAATAATGCCCCACAGAGAAATTGTAAATACTGCACCAAACTGACTGTAAGCAGTGACAAGAATAACATCTCCCTGTCTTAACATATGGGACAGATTTCGGGAAAAAAATGCATAGCTGAGCCTCAACTTTGCCTCATGTGACATAGCCCTAAATTCTGGATAACTGTAGGTGACATTCTTGATAACAGTTCCCATACCACAAATGATCAAACCTGCCCTCATGCATTACAGTGAACATTAAATGACTGTATCGGTGATATAAAATCCTGCATTCCAATAAAAACGTCATATCCAGCATCAAATCATTCATTTCATATTTAAAGTGGTTTTCTTTATATAAGTTGTAAATGTAAAACATATTTGACTTAAAATATTTTTAGTACCTCCTGTACCTCCTGTATTGTTAATGAAATTTCACACATGCTGACACAAAGATGTTTTTTTTAGATGCATATATGAATATAAATACATTTTATCTGAAAGACAGTGCCGCAAGAGAAAACTTGCTAGGAAAAGTATGCGCTAGCGAAAAATCTCTGGCAAAAAATTACCAGTGCTCTCTTGCTGCAACGAAAATTTGCGTTTTGGTGAATAAGCGAATTACTGCATACATAGTTGCACGAAGTGTGGCAAAGGCGAATGTTTGCACTTTAGTAAATGTGCCCCAATGTCTAGCTCCATTTGGCTGCCTACTTGTTGGTCAGTGATCCCTCTAAACTGTGCTAATGTGCACAAGGTATGATATCAACATACAAAAGAAGTAGGAAATAACAAAGAAACATTTTACACACACACAAATTATTCTACACTCAGACCTACTGGCATCCCACCCGCTTAAAAAACAAAATTCGGAGAAACGTGGAATGCACCTACCCAGTTCTCCCTCCACCTGCCTGCCCTTGTCCCCTATTCGCCTGCTCACACTGAGTAGGTAAGAAAGCGGCTGGAAAGGGGGAATTCTTATACCTAAAGAGGAAGCAGACCCTGCAGTTTGAGCCCCACTGCGACCACAGGGTCTGCTTCCTTACCAGTTACACCACTGACCAATCTGTTCACATGTTTTTTTTTTCAAAATGTACCTGTCTATCTCACTGGTTTGGTGTGTTAAAAGAAATGGGCAGACTACACAACAATCCAATTAAGCACATGCATTGAAACTGTAGCAGGGCCAGGGGTTAGTGGCTAAAGGTGGCCATGGGCTAGAGAGACAGGAAGGCATGAACTATGTTTTAGGGCATATGGACATAATTTCTCTGAGTAAGTTGAAAGCTATAGTTTAAAGACTGCAGGAGGGGTTCAGTAAAAATTAAGCTCTTCTTCATTTTTAGAAAATGCTTGGCAACAAAATAAATAGTTGAAAAGGGCAATATTCTTTCTGCTGCATTGCACTTTTTACATGGGAATGATTAAGGTGAGAGTGTTATTTATATGCCTGATTTTTTCAGTAACATCCATGTTTTTAATTCCAGAACATAATTTTGTAGTTGTCACCTAAACCAAGTCTAAAACATAAATTTAACTCTGCATAAAATGCCTTATCCTTCAAAATAAACCCTGTGTAATATGAAACAGAACCTCCTGTAGGCTGCCAGTCTACACGGGGTTACCATATGGCCAATTACAGCTTTTATTAGGTAACCCCCCAGCAACTTTTTTTCTTGTGATGCTCCCCAACACTTTTTTCATTTGAATGTGGCTCACACATACAGTATAAAAGTTTGGGGACCCCTGCTCTAGGTATATTTTCAGTTACAAAGAAAAAACAAACTGCATGTATCATAAGCAAATTGCGAGAACCCTTAATAAAGCTATTTATTTCCTGTTTAAGAGTACCACTTATTTCCTATCTACACAACCCTTTCCCCTCCTAAAACCTTGTTTCACTGCCCTGTAAGTTCTGATTGTAGGAATAGGTTTTCCAAACAAACACGTTGGCATTTTCAAGGTCCCAACTACAATAATTAAGTGTTAATAAGTTAAACAAGAATTTGATCTCAAAGAGAATATTTAACAAAGGAGAACAGACAATTTTCCACAGTTCTATATGACCTTTGAGAGATAACCCAGAAGAAGGTCCCAGACTGTAATTGCACTAGGATCCCATGGATCATGTTACCTCACAAAAGAGTTAATAAATTAGAAAGAATACGAAAAAAAAATTACAAATGAAATAACTGTGGGCATACAAGGTACTGACCAAAAACCACCAAAGGAAATTCTAAGTTGCTAGGAGGAGAATAAAAAGTACCAAAAAAAATATAACTTCTATAGCTAAGGATAAAGGCACTGATCCTTTAATAGTTTCTGGCATACCTCTATTATTTAAGTTATTTTGTTCGGCACAGAAGAAGTGATATTATTATAACAGATGAGTTGAAGGAAGCAATTAGCCAACTAGAGAAACAAAATTTTGTTTTGACACCATGCCATTGGGAGCCCTAGCCAAATGGAAATGACAGACTTGATTGGGAAAATCTCAATTAAGTTTGCATGAAAATTTTCTGCCAACAGCATCCTTCACAACAAAAATTATATATATATACTGGGTTCTCTTTTAAAAATTTGAAATACTGAATATTGATGACTATAAGTTGTAACACTTCCAAATTATAAAGTCAGCCAGCTGTGATTATCATCCGTATAAGGCAGTTGTTGTCCAAAGGGTGAAACTGTTGTTTCCATTTGCCTAAAGCTGGCCATACACGCACTGAGAAAATAATACGATTTTTGTATCCGAATTATCATCCCGATCGGCCAGGTTAGAAAATTTAGTTTGGGATATCGATAAAATCTGCCCATGTATTGCGTATCTGACAATATCCTTAAGTGACCTACAATGCATTTCCAGGCAGTCACTTTTGCCTGACTGGTGTCAACTATTTCATGTTCAAAACATCATCCAATTTTATGGCTTTATCCTACAACTTCAGACTAAGGGGGAGATTTATTAAGACACGAATGCTCCGAGCGTATTTTTGCAGATTTTTTCGCGTTTGCAGGACTTTTTCATACGCTTGCGTGACTTTTCCGTGCACTTGCGCGAAAAATTCGGAAAGGTTCTGCCGCTGTCTACAATCATTTGGTACGAAAATTATGTGACTTTCGGATCGCCAATACGATATTATCATGACTAATACGATTTTTTCGTAAGCATTTTCGTGATATTTGCAATGTTCAGAAATTATCATATCCAATCTGAATTTTTCCCATTCGGGATTCAAACTCGTGTTTTAATGAATTGGCCCCTTAATGTTAGTTTTAGACGCTTTTGCATGTACGATCGATATCTGAGCATTCGTCAAAAGAAGACTAAAATCTGAACATGTACGGCCACCTTATTAATAGTGGGTTGATGAATGCTGAATGCTCACATTACTCCTCTTACATTTTTCCCTGTGTCATCTTCATTGAAAACAGGAAGAATGAAAAGATTTTCCCCTAAATTGTGAGGTTATTAGATTACCAGTGCACGGATGAACTCATAATACAAAACAAATACAATTAATAGTCAGAAAACATCTTGATGTTGATTTAAAAAAAAAGTGTATATACACTGTATTTGAATACTGCCCACTGAACACCAGCCTCAAGTTCTGTTAGGTCAAGAGCATACTAAGTGCACTGACCAATGTCCTCAGCAGGTTGTTTTTATTGACATAGAGGAAAGCGGATCCACTCTTAGGCACACACCCTCATAGCTCCATTGACAGGCGTAGTGCTACACTTTGTGCAAAATGGCAGGAGATTGTGAATGTATGCATATTCGAGTTAATATCTGCTCAGTAAAGGTCAGTGTCAGTGACCCTAATATATTTATATGTGTTTGATATGCACTTCCCGTATTCAGTTAACCCTAGGGTTTGCTGATTCTTAGTTGAGCCAAAAGCCTGCTATTAGAAGTCTTGAAAAATGCAAACACCTCAGAAACCCCTAAAAATATTAAATTAATATAAATTGCAAAAGTGCGATGGAGTAGATGGCTTTTTTTTTTCTACCATTAAATTGTTAATGGTATACTGGTCATGTGGCCAGAGTACACAAATTTGATTCTGCTTCTGTTCTTTTCTTTGTATACTGCCGTCTATACACAACCTCCAAGAAGCAAACAAATTCTCCTAATGAACATGGTGTATTTTTTGTCCACATACCGGTCTGTTTTCAACAAAAAACCAAAAAACAAAACTGGGTTTGTGAAATTGTTAGAAGTAATACTAAGAAAGAGCAGTTGAAACCATGGTTCATGTTTCACTGTGACATGGACAATAAAATATCTGATTTCAGTGATACACTGTAAGAGGGATTTAAACCTCAATGTTATACAATCGTACATTATAGTGGGACATACCTCAACCCTAGAAGGCTGCAGCTGCATTGGCTTTGTTTTCTGCTTGTCACAACCTATCATTTCTCAAATGTATAAGCCTTGCAGCTGCTCTTGTAAACATATTCTTGTCCGCCTATTGTATGATGACTCTTTAGCCCAAAAGATTGTAACACAATTTATGGACTGCCGCAGAAGAGGGACATAAAAAAAAGGGGGGGGGGGCCTGCTTTAGCCTAATAAGGTACTATGAAATAATCGATCATTCACTTGACCTTTTAAAAAAGAATGGTTGTTGGTTTCTTTGTACAGTATAGTAAATATTATGGTTATTAAAGGAATACCATCATGGGAAACATGTTTTTTTCAAAACACATCAGTTAATAGAGCTTCTCCAGCAGAATCCTGCATTGAAATCTGTTTTGTAAAAGTGCAAACACATTTTTTACATTTAATTTAGAAACTTCATATGAGGCTAGCCATATTCTTCATTTCCCAGTGTGACACAGCCATATGACCTGTGCTCTGGTAAACTTCAGTCACACTTTACTGCTGAGCTGCAAGTTAGAGTGATATCACCCAGTGCCAAGTGTAAAGTGTGCCATTTTCTTCAGCAGCAATCATACTTCTTCAAGTTCCACAGACAAGGTTTATTGCTGTGTTGTGCACAAGAAAGTTGCCCATGCCAAAGGGCAAAGTGGCTCCTAACAAACATCAACCATAATGCTTACTTGTGCTGATGGAATCCTACACTAATAAACATATTACAAGCATAATATACCTTAAATGCATACATTTTATGAAGTTATCCTTTTTGAAAACATCTATAGTTTAAACAATCCCAATCCACAGATACAGGCCCAGTAAGTTTAGAAATGCATTTTTTCTAAGGCTTTTTTTTTTTTTTTATTTCACTTCCTTGCCCAGTTTTATTTTCATGGCTTTGAGTAGAAAGTACAGGCTGCAGTTAAAAAAAAAATGTGGCTTTTTATAATTCTGTCTCTAAGTCTAGAGGCCAAAATGGCAAGAAACACTAGCAGCCAATTCCCATGATTTTCTATTGGAACTGAGCAACACAAGTAGTACAGGCTTGTGTATATTGTGAATAACTGATGTATTCCCATGCAATATGACTGGGTGCCTTCAATTCCTGGTATACTGACTGCTCAAAAAAGCCAGCTTTTAAGAAGTTGCCCACTAAGTGATATTGAAACCGTATCTCACAGTAGATACAATCCGCCTACAATGCTTCATTGAAAAATATAACAAATTTTAAAGGGGAAGATAAAAGTACATGCATAAAGTTGTCAATTTGTTAAATATATAGGCTGGTATATTACATACATACATATTGCCTAGATTTTTACTACCCTTTAAATTGAAAGTTATCTTACTTTAAGATTGGGATGTTTCTAAATCTCACTATAAAAAATTACTAGAAAAGAGTGGGGTTGGGTTTAGAAATCATTTAACCTTTTTTTTTTTTTTTTTTTTAATTCCCAGCAGATTCTTGCATATTATGATGATTTTACATGTTCAAACTGCAGCTGTGAAATGGGATCAAATTCAAGTAGCAATAGAAGATACCATGTAACGAATGCTGTTGCTAGGCCTGCATTTTTAATTATGCCTATTATTATGAATTAAAAAACTACAACATCATTTCAGCAGTCGTTGAAGCTATACAGAAATATCCGAAGGCAAGAAGTAGAACATACATTTTTATTCTGAAATGATCTCTGGCCACAACAATAAAATGTAACAAATGTTCACTAAAATGTCATATTTCCATCATCTGCTGTACAATACATACAGTATTATAAATTTCGCCACTTTGATTCTATTCCACTACATTATAGGGAATGTAGAGTGGCGCCAGCAGCATCTTACAGAAAATGTACACAAATTATACACAAAGTCCACATTCACTCCAAATGTTCACATATCATCAGTACACACAATTGCAGCATATTACAGTCACATGTCTAAGATGGTGCTCAATAGAAATTGTCATGGCCTAGACAACTGTAGAGGTTTTGTGAGCAGTTAAAAATTACCTTTCAGAACCAAAATGTTTTGCAGAGCTGTAAAAGTGCCAACAAGAAAGAATTCAATGTGTCTTTTTATGCAAGCTGCATAAAATTGGGATGTGGGGGAATCTCGGAAGAAGTGAAAGAATCAAGGGCTTTTTTTATATACTGTATAATTAACAGTTTAGATTCTTCTTTGAGATTCCAATACAACCCAATGTCCAAGAGATGTATACCCGAACTATACATTAAAAGTGGCTTATGTGCGTTGCACCTAAATTATAAAAATCACTGGCTGGTTTATTCCAACCAGCAAATATAAAAGGAATGCACTTTGGTTCTTACCAAATGCCCTGGGATTGATCACACCATAAAAATGAAAAACAGTTTGAGGTAAATTTTACAAACACATTTTTAAGATTGTTCACTAGTATAAGCATAATCAAAACCCTGAAAAAAAAAAGAAATGATAAAAAGTATAACAGGTAACCAACAGGTCTTTCAGGACCTCACAGTCTAAGGAAGCATTTTCTAGCAGCATAATTGGCCAGCCTTAAACAACCTGCTAGAGCTATGGTTACTTTTAAGGCCTCTTAGCATGATGAATATTTTAAGACATATTAGAGTAAAACTGTATTATAGATGCCTTTACCTGCTATACTTTATAGAGTAAAGTAGGCCAAAATATGCCTGACAATGTAGCACTAATAACAAAAAGGCACATAATTCACACTAAGTTCACAAAGTATCCTGTAGTGTTTATATAAACACTTCTTGTTTCAAAGTGTTGAACTCATATAGCAAAACACTTGTGTGACAAAAATGTCTCAATATGTGCATGGAATGTGCCATGCGAGACTGCAACCAAGGATACAGCATCATACTGTGCTATCCCAAATGCTGCAAATAGGTAAGACTTCCCTAGACAATGGTAACCTGTGAGACAAAGTACTGTTTCCAAGACAACTTATTACAGATCAACCACTGAAGCCCTTAAGGTAAAAACAAAGTTAGCTTCAGCCAGCATTCTATAAGCACTTACCTTCGAAAATGGCAGAATGGACATTCATGGGAAAGTAAGGACAAGTAATGTCCGTTTCTTATAATTTGACTTTATACACCGCCTTACTCAAATACCAAGAAAACAAATCCAAATATGTATCAAAAGGGGGTTCCCGCTCAGCAACCGACAATGTTGGTAGTGCTTGTGAGTTGCCCCTTGTCTAAAAGTTTCTGGTACAGAATCAGATATCAAAATAGTGCAATCTGTTTTCAGTGGTGAGAACATAAAAGATGATTTTTGTTTTAAAATATTGAGGTACTGTTGCTTTTGAATCTCCCACCAAAGAATGAGAAAATACGACTGCCATAACAAAACTGCAACATGAGGATCTAGGAGATCCTTGAGCTGCTTGAATGGCATCCAGTGGGATGGAAAAAGCAGTAAATGAAGAGAGGCAGGTAGGGTGAAAGTTGCGGTACGTGCTTATATACTGTCCTGGATACCCTTGCAATTATACAGGATGATGATTACTACAATAATGATTTCCTGTTTAACCCTAATGTACATTAAGAAGGGCCTGACCTGCTGCTGGATTACAAGTGTGGTCTGAATCCAAATTGAAACTTGAAGTAAATAGTTATATCCATTATTATCTCTTTGCTATTCGACTTGCACTTAAATTTAAAAATGTAGCCAGAAACATTTTAGCCATTGTTTGGGGACCATGCTTTAAGTAACATAAAAATTAAAAAGCAGAGCTGCAAATTTAATGTAACCACAATTATACCCACACTTTCCAATTAAACCTACATTTTTGGACATTTCACAAAAAATAAAATGTCAAATATGTATAAAAGTACTTAAAATGCCATTCATAGCTCAAACTTATCTAAACAACTTTTTAGCTTAAAGCTTTGAGCTACTGTAATTAACAATGTAGTGGAGATAAATGAAGAGAGGAAAGAACACCTTTCATGGCAAGTATACAAAGATTACTAATGCACATTTAAAGTACTTCTATTGATATCTAACATTGTTTGGTTGAACTGCTCCTTTAAAAGTGTGGCTTACAAACTGCAAGGGATTAAGAACAAAATCTCACAGCTAAGCAATCTGTAGGCTAAAGGGAAAGGGGATAACAGTCAAACTACAGCTTTTAATTGAATCCCAATACACAAAGCTGTTTCACAGCACAAGGTTGCAACACTTCTTTTTTCCTTTATAAATATGAACATCCTACTGATCCTTCAGTAATACCAATGCCTTCCGCTATTCTTACATTAAAAATACTAAATTGACTTCACGTTGCATAAAACCATTAGATATCCCCCCCCCCCCAAAAAAAACCCATAGCAATCAACACAAAGCAATAGTTTAAAAATTTGCTTATCGTCAATGCCCTTTTCATGTTGAGAAAACGTTTTTTTAATCACCTACATATAGAATATATCTAAAGGTATATTTATTAAGGTAAAATGAAATCCTTTGGCTATGTCAAAAATAAGAAAAAAGGTATTAAGCTACCTTTATTAAATGAAGTGATTCAACTGCTCAATTTGAAGTATAAAGGCAGTACCTTTCACAAATCAGTTTCATGTAATTGCTCCAAATGCAAACAAATGTTACTGTATATACTATTGTGCCAGCTTTGTGCAAGGCCCATTTAACAGAAGCCAAAATGCACCGATCTACACATCTATACTGTGTGAGTGTGTATTAAACATGTTTTCAATGCTCTAAATTGCCTATGGCACCCAGAGCATAATCCTGTTGAATATGAATGAATTATAACTAACACTTTTGACATTAATAAATAAGTTTTAACAGTCAAGTAGTAATCAGTGGCCAGCCACTGAATTTGACACTTCCTATGTTAAAGCAAGGCCAATTACAAATCACAAAAAGGTATAAAACCTTAAAGCATTGTCCCCGTTGTTTGACAATTTCATGATTACATAAAAATACACTTGTTGCACAAACAATGTATTTAAAATAATCTGAGCAATTAAAAATGGTACAAATCCGAGTTGCTGCTTTGTATGCATAAGGCTCAGCAAGGTGTTTTCAATGTAAGATGTCCATTAAATCAGCTAACCAACTTTGGCAAGACTGTCCTTTGCTGAATATTTCCATTGGCATCCGTTATCTGGGTCAGATTAGTTCTTAACTTTGCAGCTGAGCCTGATGTTGGAGGTAACTTAGAAATAGATGTTATAGCACCAGTGCTTTCTGTTATTCTTTTAGTGGAGATCTTTTCCCCAGTTGGAGGCTTGGGCAACCGCCTCCTTAACCAATGATGGCGCAGTGCTTGGCTAGGTGTCATCCGGAGAGAAGGATCCCATTCTAAACATTGTGTCAGGAAATCAAGAAACAGAGGATCATCGCAGCCCTTTAAAGCAGTTACCCAGTCTCTACTTCCAGGGGGGCCTCTTAGTTTACCTCTTCGTGAACGACCACCATTTAATACCACGGAACCATCAGGCAGACTTGTAACAGTGCAATAGCGTGGGTAACCTTTGGAGCTAAAAAAATTTTTACCCCTTTTTGAAGCATCTAGAAGCTTTTGAGAAGGCATACCCAGTAACTCAATCATACATGCCAGCTGATCACCTTCATCTTCTCCGGGTAAAAGTGGATAGCCAGTCAACAGTTCCGCAAGAATACAACCCAAGCTCCACATATCAATAGGCATCCCATAGCGACCACCAAGAATAACTTCTGGTGCCCGGTAGAAACGTGATTGTATGTATGTATACACACGCTGGTGCTCATAACAACTAGAACCAAAATCAATAACTTTAATGCCACTTCTGCCCTGTTGTTTCAACAGAATGTTTTCAGGTTTAAGGTCACAGTGGATTATTCTGTTTTTGTGCAAAGCATCCAAGCACTGCAAGATTGAGTGAGCAAACTTGCGAACTAAAGGCAAGCTAAAGCCCTGAAATTTATTCTTCTTGATCAGTTCATAGAGATTCATACTCAATAATTCAAATGTCATACATATATGATTGCGGAATGTGAAGTTCTCCAGCATGTGAATGACATTCATATTGTTATCTTTATCTTGTTTTTTCAGGTGTTCTAGAATTCTGATTTCCTCTGCAGCCTGCCGATGAAAACGCTTTTCATTCCTTACCATTTTTAGTGCCACATGCTGATGAAGTTTGTGGTCATAAGCTTTCACAACTTGCCCAAAACTTCCTTTTCCAATAACCTTCAGAACTTCATACCTGTAGGCAACATGATCGTGCGGCACTTGTACATATGAGCCCTGATCATCATCATAGCCACCATTGTTTGGGCCGCCAATTACACCTTGTCGTTTTTTAGCATTTGGACCCAAAAAATAAATTTCAGGGTAATTAAAGATTTCATGGTGCTCAAAAGCAGTCAACTTCTGCATGTATTGCTTCATTGCTTGTTCAGGAGTTAATGAAGAAGACTTCAACTTGGTTATGCCCTCTGCTGATTTTAAAGAGCTAGAGCTTCCTTGTCTTCTATGAGTACTTTCAAGCTGCCTCTCTGAAACTACAGGTAAAGTAGATTTGCCAACAGTTGTAAGCCCATTTGGTTGTGTTGTCAGGACAGTTCTTTTGTTGCTGTTCTCTTCAAACAGTTGTTGCACCTGGATTTGTCCATGGCTGGTCACATGTAGATGTTCATTCATTGTGTGCTTATTGCCTCCAGTCTGAAAGGAAACAAATTGTAAATTAGCTATATTGCAGAAGTTTCATTCTAAATTGGATGATTCCTATACGCTAATACCATCTATTACATAGCACAAAAAAAACAAAACACAGAACTAAAATAAGCTTTAATAACCAGGAAAGTTAACGAATACTTGACACTACACCATGCACCGATCTGACAGAGAGATAGCAGAGGATATTTTTCCAAATTCAAAGTATAAACTAAATTGTTAATATGAAGGACCCAGACTGTTACATATGTTCATAAGCTCATCACTATAAGTGAGTCACACAGCAGCCATGACTGTCTTATCAGCATCCACCAGCCCTTCTGTTTACTTAACAGATGTGGAATACCGAGACCACATCAGTAGGTCTGACAAGCTGGAGCAATAACATCCCCAGAGACAAGAGGCTATGTTCCCATTACTGAAGTAATCTATAAGGGTCTCAGTTACAACATATTAATATTATTATAAATTATTATTAGTGTTATTATTAACATGCATTTACACAACACCAGCATATTCTGCAACACACTGCAAGTTAGCACAAGAGAAGCTGAACACACTTATTTTAATATATAGCACACGGAAGGAGGAACACACTATAAATGAAATGTAGTGAAATGTAATGAAATATAGGTTATAACCAACACTTGCAGTTAACTTGGGATGCTCAGTGCATTCAGCAGTAAGCAATACCCTTGCATGCATTACTATTTAGAGAAAACTAAACGGATATATTCCTCAAATTATACAGTTTCTAAATTTAACCAGTACGGTGATTTTCAATGGATTTCCTACGTGTTTTTACAATATTTGAGTAAATGTCCTACATTCCCCCAGAGACTGCAACACCCCACACTGACACAATTCTAGATCCTTGCATCAATACCATACATATTTAAAGATGAGAATTAACAGAAAAATGATCTGTAATGTTTCTACATAGCTGTGTACAAATTGTTGGTTGAATTCAAAAGAGCTGGCCTAAATCTGCTTGTTTGGCAAGGCTGCCACGGAACTGTAATCTAAGCCTCATTTACTGGTTATCACCACTGTTTTCAAGTAGCTGACATACTCAAAATATCCTGCACTATGCATGGTTTATTATACTTTGTTGTAGCTCCAGAGGCAGGGGGAACACTCCAAAGATGCCCTTCAATAGCAATGAATTAGTTTAAAGCATCCGGTGCAGTGTTATGCGATTATTGCTCCAAAATGTCAAGTGGTAATTACATGCACAAAACTGCCCCAGCTAAATTCAATTTAAAGCTAACGGAGGGACAATTTGTAGCATTATCCCCTGCCCACAAAGCTACAAAAAGTTAATGTTTTCAGATTGCTCTGTGTCAGTAACCTAAGGGGGAAAACAAATTGGAGTACCATACATGCAATACATGCCATAAACCAAAAAACTCTGTAACTCCTATACATGCACAAAATGTAGCTGCAAAAGCCTGTTCCTCTAAATGCCGTTCTAAAATATATTTCAAAGCAGAGCAGCTGTCAGGGAGCAACTGCTCCACTAATATGGCAGCTGCTCTACTCATATTGAAATGATCTGTTTCTATGAATACCGATTGCAAAGGAGTAAAAACTTGACAGAACCTCTGTCCTTTTAAAAGGACAGGCATTACAAAAACACTGTTAAATGAAAACTGTAAGCTCCATAACATTTGATGTCATTAATATTATATATACATCTGCGTTATGATAGTAAAATGAGATGACAAATGAAACAGTCACTCCATGCCCTGAGTATAATCTGATATTCTGCATCTAATACATTTAACTAAATTATACATTTCTTAAAATAAAAAAAGCATCACTTGAGCAGTTCTGGAAAGCTATGAAACCAATTGCATATACAGGAGAGTGCTACCTGCATATAAGTATTAAATATAATTCAGAAAGATGTTTAATAACCAGAAACAAACACACTACTAAAACCCCCATGATTTGAAATCATATGCTTATTATTATATAATTGTGCTTTCAATTTCCCATAAGCATGGGTGTGGCTTAATCTAATAAAAATCAAAACATTGCACATTTTAAAACGGAGCTTTCTTCCATTCTCCAAGAAAATATCAGAAAAGTAGAGTGAGAAATAAATAAATAAATGTCCACATACAATGTACTGGGAATCAGCCCTGCTGTTTTCTTGAGCTCTGCTCCACAGAGATGAGATAGAGACTAACAGTGTCTGGCTGTCAGCCTGACTGTACCTTGCACATTTATTTCTATTAATACCAATCATCTGGCTGGAATTGGAAACATGGAGGAGGGGAAGGTATGAAATCACAGGATTAAGAGGCAAAATGTTCATTTCTGTTGCCATTGGTAAGTAGGTAAAGGATAAGCTATGCCCTGCTAGTATTTCCCATAGCAGCTGTTCTTACCGTATGCGTTGGATTGCCGGTTCTGAGGGGCGGCAATGACACGGGGGATGGGGGGCCAGTTCCGGCTGCAGATCGCGGTAATCCCGGGGAGGGCTGCAGCTGACCGGTGCCTCTACCTCCTCTGCCTGAAGCACAAAACAAACACCATAGCTCAGGGCAAGGAATGTCCCCCAATAACTACATGCAGCCAGTCTCAGCCCTTGTTACTGCTTACCGGCCATTAGTTTAGCTATGTCAGCCATACGCCATGTGTAGCACTCGGGCCGCTAATACAGTAAAGGCTGCTGTTGTTAATAGGGATAAACCTATGATCTCAGATTAGCCGGCCATTAAACGCAAGTGGAAAATGAAAGAAACAGGAATTCCAAGTCGGACGGCATTTTTGCTGAGAGTCTGGCTGGCACTGCTGTCAGTCTCCCACGGATTTATTGCCTTTCCGTGCAGGGGACTGAATGCTCAGGCTGCTCCCACTGTACGGAGCTACACAATGCCCCCGGCATGATTGCTAGGGCAGAGGGGTTCCTGGCACAACAATACAGAGAGGAAGACACTGGGGATGCCATTAACTCACCTCGCATGTGACTGGGGGTTACAGTAATAGGAACGCTGGCAGCCTGGGGTAAATAAAGGGGAGCTTCCCCCCGGGGGTGCATGGTAACGCTAGATTGCGGGGACTGACAGAGAACCAGGGTTACCATAGCGCAGCAAACGCCCTCCCCCTACTCTGCTTAAACGAACATCCACCGTTGCCTGTAGCAAATACTGGGCAGGGCCGCCATTTGGTAAGGGGGGAGGGGGCAACAGACTCCCCGGGCCCGGCTGTGCTTCACTTACTTGGATTACCGGGCCCCTTGCTGTCAGCGAGCTGCATACTACGGAGTGGAGGGCGGCAGCTAGGGTGCCTGCATGTTCCTTCCCGGTAGCGTCTAGGTCCCTCTGCCTCAGAAAGGACCTTGATGACATCACGATCACGTGACAGTACCATGTGACCGCCCTGCGGAGGGTTCGCTGTAGTGCAGCGGTAGATTCAAGTGGGGGAAATGTACCAACTGATTCTGGGCTACTGCTTTCTCTGCGATATGGCGGCCTGCAAACTTCATGTTATCTGCAACTTTATGCCCCCTCGTTTGAGTTTAGCCAACTGGTAATGTAAGATGGGATCAGTGTGCTTGGGGGTAAATTCACTGTTCCTGTTATTACACAATTCCCAATTTTCCTGTTTCATATACTAATGCCCTCTGAAAGATATGTAAGGTGTGATTTATCAGCAATCAGTGTGTTATAGCTGGTGTTTCAGAGACAACATTTTCATGGGAAAAAAAACCCCAACTATCTGCCTATAATCCCCTCTAAGCACCTTTCCTCCAGATAGAACAACCTCAACCTTTATTATTAACATTTATTTATAAAGCACCAACATATTAAGCAGTGCTGTACAATAACAGTCTAACCTCATACTTTAACACTTCGACTGCCATACACATATCTAGTACGTTCTTTGGCAGTTGAAACTTTTCTTCTGCATTGGCGGCTTTTAGCCATTGGTGCGGCATAACATGTGTCATAGATTTGTGTATTGTTTGATCCCACCTCATGCTTTTATGCATTCATTCTAACACTTTTGTTAGAGAAAAAGAAAAAAAACTCCTTCACCTCAGCTCTCAATATTTCTTTTAAACTCATTTATGTTTTCTGCTCAGATTTCCAACTTTGCCAGGGAACTAAAGATATACTTTTTCCTTCTTGCCAACAGTACCTGCTTATCAGAGCCTTTTGTCCAATTTGTTCAAAAAAAGAAAGATTTTTTGCACAAGTTAGGGACAGGTGAAATTGTCAACTTTTTTTTAATATACTTTGAGGGTATTTTTGTACTAACAAGGGGCAAAATAAGATTTAGGAGACAACAATGGGTGAAATTGACGAAAAGTATTCTTACTCTTTGTTTCCTCTGGTCCTCACTGATGCAGGTTCCCTGTCAGTTCTGCAGCAGAAAGTTTCTGGGCCCAAAAGGGTGTTGGTGAAGACTGGTCCTGAAAGTGGTTTTCTCCATTTCGCAAAGACGTTAGACCACACCAGCTGTCACCCACTGTTACCCATAAACACAATTTGAGTTGTTTTGAATTTAATTCCGGCATTTTATGTGAAGATTATATTTTTGTTACAATTTAAGGACAACTATTAGGTACCAAGTTTTTATGTTCTTCTTTTTTTTTTTTTTTTTTTACATTGGTGTCCTAGACATTTTCTTTAACTCCTAGCAGTACCCTCCACCATCTCTTCTCCCAATTTGACCAAAAAGCAAAGTGTTTTTGTGTCCCAACCATCTCTTCTAGTACCTACAAACCAATGACTGCTAGGCAAGAATCATAAGATTCCAAACTCTAGCTCTAGTATGCTAAATAGAGTTCCTTGACTTATCTAGGGTATGGGTTACCTTAGACTCAACTGGACTAATTTACTGAGACCTACCTCTACCTAAAGCACATTAGTAGATCCACCTCCTGCTAGGATGGAGTCCAGGAAGATAGTTTAAGCCATGTGCTCCCTCCTGTACTATAGACCAAGGGCAGAACACAGTCTCAAGATCCGTGGGCTGATAGAGGGAAGCCTCCATCCCACAGGGCATCGGCGATAAACTGGGACTTCCTGGGTATCCTAAACAATTATTTTTGTATTCTTATGTAAAATATTCTTCCGAATACCAAATCCTAAAAGACTTGGGCAAACAAATTTTACTAAAACTTCCATCTTCTAACTTTCATCTGCTGATGGCCCACGTACTTGGATTGGCAGATTACATTTTCTAGCTTCATTCCTAAACCAAGTGATATCCATAGTACATAGTTTCAGTCAGGAACAGTATTTCACCATTCGTAAAGTCATTTGCACTCAAAAGATATCATAACAAAATCCTAGGTGGGTAGCTGTGGGCATTTTTACAAACATGGAATATTACTGTCTAAAGAGACATATTGTGTGAAAATGTCTGCAAAAACCCTACTAGTCCCGCCCATCTGTTTCACTTCCTGGTGCCTCCTTTCCCAGGCTGTGCGGCAGCTAGCCGGACCTGATTGGGAACTGAAGCCTGTCTTTGTTTGTGTGCCTGCTGGGCTGTGATTGTCTGTCCCCCTCCTACTGTGCTTCTGGCACTTGAAACAAGACCTTAAAAGATCTATAGGGAGCGACAATAAAGGGGCCAGAGTGAAACAAGCACCATATATTATTAATTATTGCCTACAAGATTTGGGGGGGGGGGCTAGTTATGCAAAATGTCTCCTTTAAAAAACATCTGGTCTGGTACAGTGAATTCTGTATAGAAAATTCAGTAGTTTTCCTTTGTTTAACTTTATTTAATGTGTCTTGTTTTTAACTGCTTTGTATGCACCACTTTTCCTTATTGGAGCTTATAAGCACAGATTCAGTCACACATATGTACCAGTTAAATTATATTTTGTGCATATATTAGCTTTGATGATCGAGGACAAGGAAGTAGAACGTTATGTAGCATTGAAGAATTGCCATTATATTTTATGTTCTATGTTCAAAATCAAAAGTGTGTTCAACTTTGAACGGGCATTCAAGTTAAGGATTTGCTGCACAAACGGCATTGAGTTTTTGCAGTATTTGTAAAATTACATACCCCATATTTTATACTCTTCTGCAAAAATAAGATGAAGTTTGCTTTATGGCCTAGGGAATATGTGTGCTATGACAGATGGCTATGGATTAATATGCTTGGGTAGGGACCTTGGCACAGAGTTGTGTAGCAGCTGATCAATAAAGATGCCAGAAGCTGTCGGTATCTCACCAGGAAATTTACTAACCAATCTGTACTTTGGCAAAAGAAAAACCCATTGAGAAAATCTACACTGCATATCATGTAGCTCTTTATTAGTGAATATGATACAGAGCACACACGGTATACATTTTCAGTACTAGTTATCAGCATAATCAGAACAGATTCAGTTCATGTATGGTGTCATGTAGAACATATGGAACCTGTTTTTTTTCAGTCCCAGTCACGGAACTTAGATTTTGCATGTAAAGTATGTGGAGCAAATAAGAAGTTGCTAAACTAGAAAGGTTTTCTGAATTCCTCACTGTCACACGTTTTTATTTTTTTCAGCTTGAAAAATTCTGACAGGATAACTTATACCTTATCCGATGACTTGTCACATCAATTTCAGTTCACAATGGAGACATATGGAGCCCCTGTCTCTGGGATTCAGGGTTTTCTTTATGCTGAAACTACTGCACACTGAGCAAGTACAACTTGTGAAAATAAATATTATATTAATGAGATCAATGAACTGACTGGTGGAGTTGAGCTGTTAGAAAATGTGCGTGTAAGGAGCAAGGGTACAATTCTGCAGCTTTTCCCTGTACAGTCTTTAAATACACTGACCTCTTCCAATAAAGCTTTCTAAACATGGCACCTTCTGTGAGTATTTATATCATGCAGGCTATTCCTAGAAATTCCCGGAAGTGAGGCTATATATAAAAGCCATTTATGGTAATTTAAAGGGGATTGTATCTAATAAAAACACATTTTAATTATTATTTAGGTTGCTTAAAAGGTAATTTAAAAATCAAAAATGAAAGTTTCCGTTATTCTCAATGTCTGTAGAAAACTACAGAAAGTTTCCTCCTAGAACAGTACGTTAGTTGTGTGCACTGGACCTGAAGTAAATTGTGTTTAATTCACACTCCATAAAGGGGTAGTTCATCTTTATCTGTTATCTGCTAAGTAACCTGTGCTTTTCTTCTTTAAATGGCTGCCAGTATGGCTATACATCAGCTTATTTATATAAACTATAGTATTGTTACTGAGGCAAACACACCAGTTGTACCAGTGCAAAGCAACAGTACATTATATTGTAATTACTTTTATACGCTTTCATATTTTGATGTTACTGTTCCTTTAAGACTTAGCCATCAGATGAAGGGGCGTGTCCCCAAAATGTCACATTTGAATAAATTACACTGGGGCTCAATTATGAACACTGATGACGCAAGTTTAAACTCACTCAAAAATTAGTTCCCATGCTTGTTGTCTGTTCTGCTGACTGGTTATAAACAGTGAACAAAGAGAAATTCACTGGGGGCACCAATGTGTTAGACACCCCCCAGTAAACATTATCGCTTACCTTAGATCGTCCAGGGTGATAATCCTGCTGCACACCACCACCAATGCCCCAGCAATCCTTTTCAGTGTCCTGGACACCGCATATGTGTAGTAGTGTAAAGATTTTACTTCAGCTTCAAAGTTGCAAATTTCACTCTACTGCACATGCATACTATCCACACAGTGCAAATGATCACTAGGACATTGCACAAGATGGCTGAGCAATGCGATAGGGGCAGCACCCTGGGCTGGTGAACTTTTCAGCAGACAGAAACACCAGCCTGAGGTCTAAGGTTAGCAAAGATATTTACTGGGGGGGTACCCATGTGTTAGACACCCCCAATGACCATGTTCACTAACCCTGGGGCAGTGATTCTGTCTGCTGAAAAGTGCACCCTTTCCTTGTCCTTTAAAGTTTTGTTCCTACATTGCTATTAACACTATTAAGAGGAACACTGCTGCTGGATGAAAAATCAGAGAAAAACAAACAAGGAACAATTTGTTTCCAGTTATTTCTGCATGGGAGAGATTTACTGTGTATCTGTACTCTCAGACAGAAGGCAGATGGAGCTATTAGTGGAAGAGTGACAATTTCAGAATAGTATCCTGACTTGGGCTGAAAGAACATACGTGTGGGAGTTCATTATGTTTTTCTTTACTCCCCAGCACAGTCAGGAATTATATGTAGCCAACATTTACTTTCTTTTGGTGTAAACTACCCCCCCTTCCCATTCCATAGATCAGATCACCTGTATCAGACCAAGCAAATCTGTGGCAAACCCTAAGGTGCTTTATCATGGTGAAGAAAGTGGTATGAGGATGTCATCATGTCATCCATGTAAATATTATCTACTACAACTACATCGGCAATCGGCTGCATCCTTAGGCCTAAACTGCTAATCTACAGAAATGTTAAGTGCTTTCTCCTGCATATGTCTGTAATTTGCATATGAAAACACAATTTAAAAAAATTCTAAGCGTTAAAATGCAAGACTAAAGGTGGCCATACGCGAGCAGATCCGCTCGCTTGGCGATGTCGCCAAGCGAGCGGATCTTCCCCCGATATCCCCACCTACGGGTGGGCGATATCGGGGCCATTTAGGTAAAAAAAATAATAATCCGATCGTTTGGCCCTGGGGCCAGACGATCGGATTATGTGGGCGGCAATGGGGCAGTCGGATCGGGGACCGCATCAACGAGCCGATGCGGTCCCCGATCCGACCAGATTTTCTAACCTGGCCGATCGAGATCTGGCCAATTTCAGGCCAGATATCGGTCGGCCAGGCCGATCTGCTCTCCCCATACACGGGCCGATTAGCTGCCGAATCGGTCCAAGGGACCGATATCGGCAGCTATAGTCGGCCCGTGTATGGCCACCTTAAGTCCTAGGCAAGACGTGTTAACACATTATTAAATGACAAAATCCTTATTAAGTGAATTGTAATGATGGCACTGCAGACCAATCTTTTACCTGTGTCAAACCTGGAGGCAACTGCTTATATATGATCTGGTTTACACATTTCAACACATGAGTAGCTGGCGGGTGGTGAATCCCTTTAATATCTTAATATGCTAGATCAGGGGTCGGGAACCTTTTTGGCTGAGAGAGCCATAAACACCACATATTTTAAAATGTAATTCCGTGAGAGCCATACAATATGTTTGGCCGCGGATGCTGCGGGGCAAGGTAGGGTGCGTCCCAAGGATGCCGGATGTGATGCAGAGAAGGGCGTGGCCTGCGCTCGGGAGATGGAAGACGTGTTCTAAGGCTTAGAGCATGTCTTCTATCCGCCGAGCACAGGGGCAAGGTAGGGTGGGTGCCAAGGATGCTGGATGCGATGCGGAGGAGGGCGTAGCCTGCGCTCGGCAGATAGAAGACGTGTTCTAAGGCTTAGAACACGTCTTCTATCCACCGAGCGCAGGCCACACCCCCGTTATTTTTTTTATTTAAGATTTGGCAGAGAGCCAGATGCAGCCATCAAAAGAGCCACATCTGGCTCCCGAGCCATAGGTTCCCTACCCCTGTGCTAGATCATGCATATATATTCTATACTAAAAAATAACACTGATTGCTGATACCGGAATGCCTTATTCAAATCATATACTAAGGCAGTGACTCCAAAACTGGGAGACTTGAGCAGCGGTATGGGGAGGCTAAGCTTGAAGGTCACATAAGGGCAAAAGCATACTGAGCTACTTGTAACAGCTACTTGTCATGGCTACAAAAATAGACTGATAATTGTCTCTACGTGTGTTTTAGCAGAGGCAATTCTCAGTATTGTCTATGGAAAGGTATTTTCTGGTGTTTTGTAACTATGACAAGTAGCTGCTACTAAGTAGCGGAATTGCCGTCACTTCGGTTTCCAGTGGAAAGGCAACCAGTGGAAAATCCTATGCTTCGTTTTGGTTCACCATTGAGGCATCAACTGCGGGCGACTAATCTCCCCAAAAAGCCTTCCACCAGCAATAAAGGGAATGGCTGATGGAAAGGCCTACATATCACTTTGGTTTTTCCAATCTCACCTAAGGCAATGTAAATTAGGGTGAGAATTTACATATTTCATGTAGATATTCTGGAAACTTTAGATGAATTTTTACTAAAGCATTGCTCTACAGTTTATCTGCAACCTTTTTTTGAGCCAGGAAGGTTCTTAATTTTTGATCCTACAGGGGCTTGAACTGAAACCAACTACACTGCACTAAAGGATATATTTATTAAAGGTAGATTAAAGGAATACTGTCATGGGAGAAACATGTTTTTTTCAAAACACATTAGTTTCACATGGGGCTAGCCATATTCTTTATTTTCCAGGGTGCCATGTGACTTGTGCTCTGATAAACTTCAGTCACACTTTACTTCTGAGCTGCGAGCTGGAGTGATATCACCCCCCTCCCAGCAGCTGATCAGCAGAACAATGGGAAGGCAGCAAGATAGCAGTTCCCAGTAGATATCAGAATAGCACTCAACAGAAAGAAATCCAAGTCCGACTTGTGACTCCTCCAGTTACATGGGAGTAGGAGAAACAATAGGTTATCTGAAAGCAGTTCTAATGTGTAGCACTGGCTCCTTCTGAAAGCTCAGACTCAGGCACAATGCACTGAGATGGCTGCCTACACACCAATATTACAACTAAAAATGCATTTGTTGGTTCAAGAATAAAATTTTAAATGGTAGAGTGAATTATTTGCTATGTAAACAGTGTAATTTAGAAATAAAAAGTTTACCATAAAAATCATGACAGTATCCCTTTAAGTACAAACATGCTTTGACTCATTTTCTTTAAGTATCACCCAAATCACTATGCTCTTGCGCCTCTCGCTTAAGCATTATACTGTGATGACACGTGGATACATTACTTATAGTTTGTATCATTGTCAAAAAGGATACAATGTATTATGTCCAGTATCAGGATTACTGACTTGCTTGGTCTTACAGATGTTAATGTAATATATCTGTCTTTTGGTAGAGGTGTTTTATTAACATATTAATGGCAATAAGAAGGCAAATGTCAGTGTACAAGCCCCAGTTTCTGTCCAGCCCTTGATTAACAATAGGTATAAAAATCCCCATTAACAATTGTTTGAAAACCTGAAACAAACTGAAACTGGCTTTTTTAAAAAACAGAAAGTGTATTTAATACAATGTATATATATGTCAAAAAATGATTTTTGCCAACTTAAGATAGTTAAGTAAAACACAATTAAGAATCCTCATTTTCATTATTTTACAAATTTTAATGTGATGAATCAGGGAATTCAGGGCATGTTAAGTATTAAGGTGCAGATCACAGCCCCAGACCTTGGACAGACGTGCTCTCTGCATGAGCACTATGGGGGTACACTCTTGTACCCCTTATTGCTCTTGCACTACTGTCCACAGTCTTTGGAAATTACCCCTAATACCTCAAAAATAACTCACATAACATGTGATACTGCATGAATTCAGAGATGATAAATACTTCATTATTCCACAGGTCCTTTTGATCTGAAGATAGCTAGTTAAAGGGGTGATTGGCCTTTTTAAAAGTGTACCATATGCTATCCCTACTGCCACAATAAGCACAAAGCTCAATTTTTAAAGTTGCCTTTCTAAAAGACAGTGATTACCTTCGGGGACCCTGTCATTGGTGGTCAGTGATAATCCTATTGGTCGCACCCCGTGCGTACAAGCACGTCAGTACGCACGGGGCGCAACCTTATAAAGGGCCTGGCGTCTTTCGGCACTTAGAAGTGCAGTGCTGTCGGGAACGAAGAACCTCCGCCGGAGGAGCCGCCACAGGAGCCACACAAGACAAGGGGGGCTGTGCTGGCTACCAATGTACTAGGGGGGCCCTGCTGGCTACCAATGTACAAGGGGGGGCCCTGCTGGCTACCAATGTACTAGGGGGGGCCCTGCTGGCTACCAATGTACTGGGGGGGGCCCTGCTGGTTACCAATGTACTACGGGGGGCCCTGCTGGCTACCAATGTACTGGGGGGGGCCTACTGGCTACCAATGTACTGGGGGGGGCACTGCTGGCTACCAATGTACTAGGGGGGCCCTGCTGGCTACCAATGTACTGGGGGGTCACTGCTGGCTACCAATGTACTGGGGGGGCACTGCTGGCTACCAATGTACTAGGGTGGCCCTGCTGGCTACCAATGTACTGGGGGGGCACTGCTGGCTACCAATGTACTAGGGGGGCCCTGCTGGCTACCAATGTACTAGGGGGGGGCCTGCTGGCTACCAATGTACTAGGGGGGGCCCTGCTGGCTACCAATGTCTCATGTCCTTTGTATTTGTGTGAGGGACCCCGTGATTTCTGATGGCGGCTCTGTCTGTATAGTATTAATCATATCACCAGCCAATATAATAATTGTTATGCTAACAATCGTATGAGATGGTACTATGAGAATACTATGGGATCTAGGTAACAGTAACTTAAGTGAGGTGCTAGCTCTATTAATGATTTGCCCACGAAGATCACCTTACGTATGCCACATTTAAAAATATGTGATGAGCTAATCTATTTCTGGTCAGCAAAAGTTGTGTACCACAGCACTATACTATTAATAGATCATGAGGTTGTTACTGTTATTTTTTGTATTATAATATGCAAAGAAGTTGATAAGCAGTGTGTGCAGATCATTAGGCAGTAAATAAAACTGACTAATCACATAATTAGACTTTAAATGGCACTCTGGTTTTAAGTGGCAAGTCAAGTCAGTGTGACATTAAGGCAGAGGTTTTGAGGGGTTTAGGATCCCTATTTGTGGCCCATCACTTTCCTAGGTTCTCTTTAGCTCATGATAATGTTGTGGATACATGATAAACATTATTGTATTATATGTTATAGTTCAAATGTATCCAAAATAGTGCATATTCATTAAACTACAGATTTCACCCTAACTGACATTTAGACTGGATACCATCAGTCACTCTTTTGGGCCCCTAGGATGAGCCAAGCCCATTAGTTTCATAACCCCTGGCTTAGGACATAGTATAATAAAAAAGCAACATCAGCAAGTTTCCAAGCACTTCACTGTAGGTGTATGGTATGTACATCAAAACATACAGATCATATATGGACACAAACTGAAACAAAATGGTAAGAGGGTCCTGTTAGTCTCAGATCTGCCTGTAGCTTTATAATGTTTAGCATTCTGAAAACATTGTAGTTACCCTTAATGGAAAGTCATCTTTAACAAGCTTCTAATGGGCCTCACTTATTGTATGTAAAGTATAAAAAAGGGCCCAAAGTGTTTTTTTTTCTTGCTTTACCACATCTTGCACCCAACACATAGTGCTCTTTCTCTATATATGTGCTCTGCACCAAACTGACATTTGTGTGTGCTTAGCTGAATATGGTGCAAGATAAGGACACAATGGAGCCCTGGCATTAACAGCTACCTTAAGGAGGTGTTAGTTACAGGCCTCCCTTTCCATGTTATGCCTACACATGCATATCACTTGCAGCTAAATGAAACAAATGGAGCAAATTAATATTGGTTACAATTATTTGACCATACCATAAATTAATATGTTTTACCCATTTATGAAGGGTCTAATTCTAGTGTTTTGACAAATGTTAACAGTAAAAATTAGATTAGACTGGATCCATTTACAGATGAGCCTCTCTTTAGCCTGATACCTTGGCAGTCAATACATGAGTCTTTTCAGTCAAACTGAAAGTTAGCTTTATGTTGCTGAATAATTTGCTTGGGGATGTTAACATTTGGTGTCAACCAGTGGCACTCATAATGGCTCAGTGGTTAGCACTGGTGCCTTTCAGAGCTATGATCCTGAGTTTGATTTCAGCTCTATGAATTTTTCTTCCCAAATATACAGCTCAGTTAACAAGCTCCTGATCAAATTGACCTTATTGTGTTGTGTGAAAGGGGCCTTAGACTGTAAGCTCTATCGAAGCAGGGACTGCTGTGACTGATGAATCTCTGTATCTCATGTCAGAACCATTGCAATGTCTCTACTTCATTGTATTTTTTTGGGCTCAACCAACTGAGCAGATATTAGGGTTGAGAGTGGGCAGCCACTGGTTAATTTAAAGGCATCCAACAGGGCCCCAGGAGTCTTTACCTTTGTTGTTGGTTAAATCTGTTCCTCTTTTCAGAATATTTAACCATATTTTAAAGACCTTTCCCCAGTAAATAAACAATGCATCTATAACCTTCATATATTCATGTGTTTTGCACAGAATGTACTAAATATGTCAATCATCCTGTATATTCTTAGCCATTAAACAGTCAGTCACTTAGCTTTATATTGTTTTTTCATACCTTTCAGGATGGTGGATTCAAAATCATCTGTTATCCACGGCATAACATTCTGCTTCACTTACGTATATGTTATAATTCAGTGCAGCTGGCCTGCCAGAAAAAAAGTAGTAATATCTTATGTGTTAAGCTGTATTTGACACTGTGGGTATTCAGCATGGCTAAAAATATTTTATGTAGATATATTTTCTTTATCAGAGAAGCATCTAGTTGCCACCAACATTTAAACTCATATATTATTTGGCCTTTTTGTATTAAGTTCCAGTTTTTTATAGTTAAATAATTTTGATCTCTCTATTTCTTATTCTAACAAATTGTGGGTGTTACTTTCAAGCTTTTATTTTCGTATTTAGTTTCATGGCAGCAGTAGGTTTTTAAAGGTAGTGGATATGGTATCAGTGATTTCTACTAGTATTGAAAGATGCAGCCAGACCATGGTGAGATGTGTAAATGATGGCAGTACAGGTATAGGATCCTTTATCCAGACTGCTGGTGTTTTCTGGAAAAGGTTTTATGTAATTTGGATCTCCATACATTAAGGGGCTGATTTATCAAAGTCCAAATTTCGGACTTTTAATAGTACAATTGGCAAAAATTCGTATTAAATACAAAAATTTCTGATGTGCGTTAATTGCGCAAAAATTTGCATCGTGGTCATATGAAAATATCGTGGTATGATCCGAAAGTTCTGAAATTTCCGAACGATTGTGAACCTTCAGTGCATGATTTTGGAAGCCTCCCATAGGACTCAATGGCACTCAGCATGCCCAAGCTGGCCCAAGGAAAGTCTCCCATAGGGCTCAATGGCACTCTGCAGCTCCAACCCGGCCCAAGGAAAGTCTCCCATAGGACTCAATGGCACTCTGCAGCTCCAACCTGGCCCAAGGAAAGTCTCCCATAGGACTCAATGGCACTCTGCAGCTCCAACCCGGCCCAAAGAAACTCTCCCATAGGGCTCAATGGCACTCTGCAGCTCCAACCCGGCCCAAAGAAACTCTCCCATAGGGCTCAATGGCACTCTGCAGCTCCAACCTGGCCCAAGGAAAGTCACGACACCGAAGCTTGAATGAATTCGGAAACTTTCGTACTTGTTGCAACAAATATGATTTGGTCGCACAAATTGTCGCAAAGCATGAAAAAGTAGCGGAAATTAACGAAAAAATTGCAAAAAATAGAAAATTCTTTAAAAGAAGGGGCTGCATTTCTTCCTGCATTCCCTGTGGTGAGTACACATGAAAGGTCCACCACAAGGGAATGAGGGCAGAAATGCCTGTGTAAAGGTGGCCATACATGTTTTAGTTAAGATTTTAGTTTTCTTCCAATGAACGTTTAAATGCAAAGGTCTTAAATTAACACTCAGACTGAAATTGTAGGATAAAGCCCTTAAAATACAAATCGGAGGATGTTCTGAACATAGTTGGCAGACACCAATCATATGAAAGTGACTTTCATTGTAGGTCCCCCAAGGATATTGTCCAATACACAATACATGCGCAGATTTTATTGTTAGCAGTCCAAAATTTTCTAACCTGGCCGATCAACTAAACGACACATTGCCATGGTATGAAAATTAACGGGACGATAATTCAGAGCCAACACACAGTCTGAAAACCATACGAAACTTATCAGTACGTGTATGGCCAGCTTGTAAATCGCCGGTGGGATGGCATATGCGTCGCCGCGATTTCCCGAAATAGCGGAAGTTGCCTTGAGAGGAATTGTGTGTGTTGTTTGCTTTGTATTTCCTCACACAAAAAAAGGAAGCAGAAGCTGTAGGGACACCAACACTGCGCTCTGCACTGGCACTAAGGGGGGTGCAAATCTGCCTAGAGCAATTTAAAAAATTAAAAGCTGATATCTGATTGGTTGCTATAGATTATTGTACTTGGGCATACTTGTACTATATTCATGCATAAGATACTATGGGCCTGATTCACTAAAGTGCGAAATAACGTGCTCTATTTTTAGCGTGCGCTAAAAATTTTACCGCTTCTTAGTTTTGGCTACTTTTCGCACGATTCACTATTAGTACACTTGCGCTATTTTACGCGCGGTATTTCATGCGATATTCTTGTCGCGATAAATAGCGTGCGCGGTATTTTCTGCATGCACGCTATTTATCGCATGCGCTAATTGTCGCGACATTACGCACGCGACAATCGGCAGCATAAAAATGGCGACATTTTGCCCTGGGAGAGCACAGAGTGCTAGAGAGGTGCTGTATAAAAGTTTATTTGCAAAAAAACCCCCAAAAAAACAATAAAAATATAAGTAAGAAAAAAAAAGAAGTGTTAGAGATAATAAATATTTAGCCAAATACTTAGGGGTCCGTTTGCTAAAGTGCCCCCCCCCTCCTCCCACGCCCCCAATGGCCCCTCCCCCTGTGAACCCTCACATCAATACAAAGGACACACAGACATTGTTAGCCAGGGCCCCCTAAAACATTCGTGGCCCTTCCCCAAATGACTCATACTATGGGCCGCTCCCTGCTGCTTTCCCCCTGCTTTAAACTTATTTATGCATATGTATTTGAAAATAGATGTGTATATATATATATATATATATACAATGGGAAGTGCTGGGAAGCTGCACACCATAAGGAACAATAACACCTGGGTGCCTGTGGCAAAACAAAATCTAGACAGGCATGGGGTGACAGCACACACAGGATTTTGACAAGGAGTCACAAAGATGTGAAATAATATTCAGAGGTTTATTGTGACCAAAATTTCAGTTCCTCACTGGCATTATGGTTGAATGTGATGGACGTATGTCTTTTTTCAACCCAACTTACTATGTTACTATGTTACTTTCATCATCCCTGACATTTCTTACATTTGTACCTTTAGTTCAAATTACTTGCTAAATCTTTTACTGAACGTATACTGTAAAAGCATAATAAAGTACAATAATTACCTTCCGCAATTTCAGCAACCAGTTCTGGGCTCCTGCGCTTCAGGTCAGACCACAGCCGCTGGAGCTGGCGGGGGTCCACATCAATTTGGAAGCCCCCACTCAACCCGGCTTGGAGGTCGCGCAGGATGGCTCTCTTCCTTTTGGAGCACGCTGATGATATAGCGCCTCTCCCCTGGTAGCAAGTCAGAAACCCCAGGCATGTCCTCTCAGTTTGGTGGCTGCAGGCTCAATGACACAAAATGGCCCCAAGTTGCACATGTCACGAGATTACAAAATCGCCACAAAATGTCCGCAAGTCGCGAGATTACAAAATCGCGATAAAAAAACCCGCCAAAATATACATAGTAATGTATTTTGCGTGACAAAATATTCACCGCTACAGTACAGTACATTATCGCGACAAAATATTCACCGCTATAGTACTGTATATTTTGGCGACAACATATTCACCGCTATAGTACTGTATATTAGTAGCGAAATTCCATACATGCCAAGACTTTAGTAAAATTGAGTAAAAACACAAATACTTGAATAAATATTGAATATTGCCAAAAACTCATTTACTGTACTTTTCTATAATTTTTCGCCTGCCTGTAGTAGGTGTTAATTTTCGCATAGCCGAATGCGATATTTAGTGCGCCAAAGTTATAGTGAATCATGCGATCATTTTCTTTTCAGCGCGGAAATGAACGCATGCGGTAAAACTAGCGCGAGAAATACTGCATGCGAAAATGGCGACTTATCGCACGCGATAATACTATGGTGAATTGCGCGCTAATTATTGCGTCTTTTTTACCGCAAAAAAGCGTGCGATAATTTTTATCGCACTTTAGTGAATCAGGCCCTATAAGTCTGAATATTTTGAGACACAGGCAGGCCCAGACTGGCAATCTGTGGATTCTGGCAAATGCCAGAGGTGCTGCTGTAAGGTGCCATAGACAATCACTATTTATTGAGCCAGTGGGGGCTGTTTGGGCCTTTGTGTACTTGAAATGTCAAGGTCTATTTTGAATTCCAGTCTGGACCTGGACGCAGACTAATTAAAAAAAAATACAGAATATCTGATTTACTCTATTGGAGACTTCCATATATCACCACAGAAGTAGAGTGGAATATGACAGCAATCAGTAATCAGAATGATTTATGGCATTTTGCGGGGGGGTGGGGGGGAGGGTTTAAGCCACACTAGGAAGCTACAATCGCTGTAAGAGATTTTTGTTGAACAGATCAATTAATGAGTTCACAGTTTGGTAATAGTTTCAAAGGACAGTTATTGATTTTCTGGCTGATTCTGGTTTAGGATGCAGCATTCCATTTTCTTGATGACTCTGAAATCACTAATATACCCTTCTATGCTCCTGGGAACATACAGTAGTTTAGGCACATTTGGATAAAATGTATCCGTTTAATCACTGTGGTTTAAAGATCCAGCCTGTGGATGTCAGCACATTATTATTTTGAAAAGTGGTTTGTTTAGCACTAGTAGTTACCAGTATAGATAAAAGTAGCTGGATCTATAAACTCCTAATGCACAAAAGCATATTTAGTAAATATTTTTTTGCTGTTTCTATGTTCATTTTTGTGCTTCCGATTTACTAATGCTGGTATTTGATCAGGGGTTCAAATGCAATAGCAAATTAGGTGTGCTAATTGACGCACCCTGCTGTGGGGCCCCTGGAGTTACTACCAGTTCCAGAATGGCAGAGCTTTACGCTTCTCCAACATCAATAAGTGCAGTCACCATTCATCAGAAGAAGAAGATGGATGCATTAGTAACAATATACAAGTGCAGAAGTGTGTTTGGAAACAAGTACATTAATTAATTGCATCAGTGTGCACTCTCCATTTTTTGGGTGTATTGGTAAATGGCCCCTATTGCTTCTGTCCCACCTACTATAATGCCGCTTGCACATGGATTCACGGGGCAAAAAAGCGGTAAGTTAAACCCTTGTATCAAAGAAAAATAGTCCAAGAAAGCACATGAACAGTGGAGAAAGCAGTAGCTTAGGAATGGGAGTCAATTTTGATCCGAAGTATATTTTCCTGAGGTGTTATTATAGATAAAGGCTAATAATAATAGACCCTTTAATTTCTCTTCCCATCTGCAATCACAGTATTAACAGACATTAGATCACTAGAGCATTTTTTTTTACCTCTAGGCACCATACATTAAATGATGATTGCTTCCTCTGTAATGAATGTTGTGCATGTGGCTGCTTGGAGTCTAAGAATAACTAGAAGTGATATGTAGTTTTTCTTGACATCATAATTACTTTTAATTATATTACATTGTGCACATAGTGCTTAATTAGTGACAGTCCATGCAGGGTGTAACTCTATCAGCTATAGCCAATTTCTGTGCTTCCAGTATTGTTTACATTGTATACATTCTTGCCTTACAGACATCTGCAGCTTGTTTTGCTGTACTAGCAGTGTTTCAACAATTCCTTATTGTTACTATTACTAATAACATGTATTTATAAAGCACCAACATATTCCACAGCACTGTGCAATAAATGAGGGTATACAGTACATTAAACATATATAGATATACATACCAAAATAAAAAAAACATTTAATTGTTTATTTATTTTACCTGTAGTTATGCTTTCCTACTTTTATTGTAGGTTACAGAAGATACAATAGTGTATTTTAATATTTCATATACATACTAGTAATAAAGAGAATATACAGTACAAACTCATGGGATTTGTACACAATCCCCTCTGGATACTTTTCTTATTGGATCCTTCATTTAAGCAGGTAACCCCCATGGTCCCATTGGTATTCCCTTCACTAAGATGCAGCAGCATAACACCCTTCCTCCCACCTTGTACAGCATGTACAGTAATAGGCTCTT
The DNA here is from genome assembly GCF_000004195.4 of Xenopus tropicalis. Lineage (NCBI taxonomy): Eukaryota > Metazoa > Chordata > Amphibia > Anura > Pipidae > Xenopus > Xenopus tropicalis. The sequence goes on along the minus strand of NC_030679.2, from coordinate 58,457,024 downwards.
TCTGTAATATGCAATTGATTTTGAACAAATAGCCTATGGACTAGTGCTTCTGTCTTCCAAAATGAAAAACGGACTATCATGAAAAAGAACATTTTGATTTTCACAATGCTTCATATTTCAGTGGCACATATTTATTAGGAAAACATCTTTGAAATAAGTACTTTTATGATTTTATGGTATTAGTAAAAGCATATGGACAGGATAGATTTTCTTAGCAAATTTTGGATAGACCACAAAAGGTTTAATATGAAAAAAGTGTAACTTAAGGCCTATACAAACATACACATAAGCTTCTACATAGTGCATTTAGAATAACTAATATTTAAATTGTTTTGAGGATTTTTTGAGAATTGTTATATTACAGGGCAAGTTAAGCTGCATGCAGCCAATACAGCTAATGAATTTGTTATATGGTGCCACAATGCCTAGCTTGGCTTTCTCACTGTGTTGGGTTCCTAGATTAGATTCAAGTCAGTGCACTATCTGCAAGTATATGTATTTTTTTACACTTGCCTGAATTGCTCGCATTGGTTTCCTAAAGGACTCCTGGTTCCCTCCTACATGCCAAAAATACAAGAAGTTTTGTTTGCTCCTGATAAAATTGACCCTAGTAAAAGGAATATAAGAATGTAAGCTTCTCTGGGGCAGGGACTGATGTGTAATCTCTGTAGAGTACTGCATAATATGTTGCCAATATATAAAGGATAATTACAATAATAATAATAATTGCTTATGTGCAGACAGCATAAAAAAAGAGAACCTAGGCAGCCTATGATCTTCATAATGATATGTGGTGTAGAGCACTGTTATGAAACACAGTTATTCAAGAATGCATTTTCTCAAGGTATGTTCACGGGATATTAGATTTGGACCCATAGGATAGAACCCTGGGTTGTGGGTAGAATTTTCAGATGCGGGTTGGAAGGTGTGCAGGTCTGATCTGTATTTCTTATAGGCATTTGTGGGTCAGGTCAGGTCGGGTAGTGGGTCTAAAAACAGGTTAAAATGCAGGTTGCAGGTCTGGGTCATGAGTCGAGGGTCAGGGTTTCAAAAACTGGTTTTGTGCAGGACTCTGCCATAGAAAATATAAATTAATAAATGCTTCATTCACTCATACATTTTTCATACATCAAGTACCTGCAATTAAATACCAAAATATTCACAATAAAGTAATATACGTACATAAAATGATTTCCTGTTAAACAAATCAATGCCAGTATTATTATGAAGATTCATGAGTTCATTTGATTAAATTATATTAATGGTCGCAGATCCTTAAAAGTGACTATGTAGCTAAAATATTCTATATACAAAGGTACAGAGATGGAAAATGTGATTACCACTGTGCTCTGATGCTCTTTAGTTCCATGCAGTGTACTCATACGGAAAGTATGCGGGACATTCTTGCGAGTGATAAATGTACGATATTGCTGAGAAATTTCCCACTTTGTTGTACAAAATTTTGCTAGAAGGGAGTGTAAAGTGCAAAGGGGCAATTCCCAAAGAACACTGATTTCTCCTTCCTAAAAGAGTAGTTTTGATTGCAATATCTTTAATTTCCTAGAAATATTTTTATACGGTTGTTGACTTTGGTCAGTAACTGCAATCTGTACTTAAAGTGACTCCCGGGAAAGGCAAAAAATAATATTTTTTGGAAATAAATATCAGTATAGATATGTGGAGGAAAACAATAACCTTTTATTCACCATATTATTGCTCTCACAGCCCATCCCTTAACCAAGGAGCATGTAGATTCAGGACAAACATAAAGGCACCTTGCAAATGATTGTGTGACAAGAGATTTTTACATCACTCACATAAATCCCTGCCCCACTGGAGCTTACAATCTAAGTTCCCTATCACATTCACACACACGCTATGGTCAATGTTATTAGAAGCCAATTAACCTGTCTTTTCATTGCCGGATTTGTTGTTGGGGTGCCCCAAGGCCGCCCCCATTTGCACCCCCCCGTGCATGTGCATACGGGCCCCCCGCACATAAGCGCATTATCGCTTCCATGTAAACTCACATACGGAGCAGTGGGAAGAAGTCCCCATTCCTCCATACGTCAGCAAAATTTTCCTAAATTTATGCCGCTCTAGGCCCGGGCCTTTGTGGCCTCACCAGAAATACAGGCCTGTGTCTTTGTTTTTGGAGTGTGGTAGGATATTGTTGTATCCAGGGGAAACCCAGGCTGGTGTCAGATTCACTTTAACAGAGACTCTATCAGAGAGTTATCTATCTAAGCTAGACACAGCTAAATGTTTTGCCATATGCTTATGTCTTCTCCTGTTATCACAGTAACAGTGTCAGTCATTGCTACTGCTTTTGCCCATCTTTACAATCTGTGAAGCTTTTGGGAAGGTTGGCCCACCGGGCCTTCAGTTTAACAGCCCTGTCTCAGATTGTAAAAACATTTAATAATTAAAGTTTAACAATCTTAAAAAATCATACTTGGGGCTCTGGCACATGAGGGAGTTTAGTCGCCCACGACAAATCTCCCTTGTTGCGGGCGACTAAACTCCCCGATATGACATCCCACCGGCAAAAATGTAAATCACCGGTGGAATGGCATTAGCGGCGGGGCGATTTGCGGAAATCACTGAGCCGCGTATGCCATCCCACCGGCGATTTACATTTTCGCCGGTGGGATGTCATATCGGGGAGATTAGTCACCCGCAACAAGGTAGATTTGTCGCGGGCGACTAATCTCCCCGTGTACCAGAGCCCTTAGGGGGTATATGTATCATGCTGTGTAAAAAGTGGAGTAAAACAGTGATAGTGATGTTGGTCATAGCAGCCAATCAGATGCTTTGCTTTGATTTTCTAACTGTTCTAATCTAATTGCTGATTGGTTGCCCTGGGCAACATCACCAGTAATGCTTCACTCCACTTTTTACACAGCATGATAAATATACCCCTAATCAATAAGGAATATTATTTTCTTTGGCTAAAATATTTCTCTATTCAATCTTTGATGTTTACCACTTTTTCTGAAGATGGGTAAGTCTGATGGGTTCACCAGTGCTTCTCTGGCAGAGCAGCTGATATAGGGAGTGGGCTAAGACTCCATTGTGCACCATAGATCTACTTGTTGACCATTAATAGTATTCTCTGGAAGGAGCTTAGTCAGTGGGAAATATGTTTAGTCAAATGATATTTTTAATTTAGCATATAAATAAGTTTGCCTTGGACCCCACTACCACTTAACATTTCCCTGTCTGTCGTGTTATGGAATTAACAGTATTCTGATAAAATGCTGGTACATGAATAAAATATAATAAAATACCAAAAGCCATTTTCCTTGTTCCTATTCATTTAACTAAAGTAGAAATGGAATTGAAACAGATTTAATTCCAGAGACCCAAGTTTAGCAGTTGGCATCAGGTTTAGTTAGCCGGCCAAAGTTTTACCATTAAACCTGTTACATGTCGTATTTCCCTTCTGTGGTATCAAATGCCCATAAGTGACTGAATCAGCAAATTTGGCTTGCACTCATGGGCTCGGCTGCCAATGCTTCCTTAAGGCTAAATGCAATCCCAGGTTCAAGTTCTCAGAAAGCACGACCGGCATATTCCCTGTATAGATGTGAAGGAAATAGTAAGGTCATAAAACAGTCAAGTTTGACATATGAGGGATTTCCATCTTCACGCATGTCAGCATGCACAAAATAAACTGCTGAAGATGCCTGAACTGCATTATCCATGTGTAATTAAACCGTCTTAAAAATACAGTAAAACCCATAGCATTGCCAATACTTTCTCACTTCATCTTATAAAAGGTAAAGCTATAAAAACTATTGTAAATTCATGCACAGCAGTTCCATGTAAAATTCTGGGGTCAATCTATTTTACCATTTAGCAAAATTTTCGTGATTGTCAGGAAAGTGTTAACGAAATTGATATTTATCAAAGCTAAAAGTCGTGCCAATCTGACTGCATGTGTTTGCTTTGAGCAATGAACATCATTCGTTACCGATAGGTACTGACACAGCATGCCTAGCAGGAACACTCAGATTCAAATCACATGTGGGAATTAATGATTCAGACAATAATCATTAACTCTTTTATTAGATGTATGCATCAGGACTGCTCATAAATTGTTAACTATAGTAAATAAATCAACCCCTGTATGTTATGACCATTTGATTGGGATTCTGTCATGGGAAAACATGTTTTTTTAAAAATGCATCAGTACATAGAGCTTCTCCAACAGAATTCCGCAATGAAATCCATTTTATGAAAGAGCAAACAGATTATTTGTATATTTTGTTTTGAAATGTATGTGGCACTAGACATATTCTTACTTTCCCAGGTGCCTACAGCCATGTGATTGTGCTCTGATAAACTTCAGTCACACTTTACTGCTTCACTGCAAGTTGGAGTGATATCACCCCCTCCATTCCCCCCCCCACAGCCAATCAGCAGAACAATTGGTAGGTAGCAAGTTAGCAGCTATCTATCATCTGTATTGCTAAAAATGCTCTCATGCCCCACCTAATGGTATATACCAGAATAGCACTCAATAGTAAAAAAGACCAGCTTGTGACTCCTCCAGTTACATTGGAGTAGGAGAAACACTCAGTTATCTGAAAGAAGTTCTAATGTGTAGCGCTGGCTCCTTCTGAAAGCTCAGAGGCACAGTGCACTGAGATGGCTGCCTGCACACCAATATTACAACTAAAAAAAAAAACATTTATTTGTTTAAAAATAAAATTTTGAATTGTAGAATCAATTATTTTCAATGTGAACAGTGTAATATAGTAGTATAAATTATACTATAAAAAATATGACAGAATCCATTTAAATGGCACTGAAACTGAAAAACTAAATAATAAATGTAAATTGCAAAAGTGCTTAGAAAAGCACCCTGAGCAATTTAGCATTCAGGTTTTTTTTGCCCCCTCCAGCCTGCCCAATTGTTCCATAGATTTCTAAATATGATAACATATTGCTATATTCATTAGCACACCTGATGCTATAACTCTTTTTCACAGACTGTCATTCCCAGCTGTACTGTCTTTATGGCCATTAGAATTACTCAGGGTCCTAACTTGTGCCTAGAAATCTTCAAGGTCATATGAGGTTAGAACTGTCATTGTAAGTGCTGTGACAGGGCATAGCTCTAGTTACCAATGATTTAGCTTCCTTTGATTCAGCAATTTAGTGTCATATTTATCATATACATCATGTGAGCAGTGGGGAATGATAACCCTGTAGAGGGTACTGTTGTTACTGCATGTAGGCAGTGGTAATGCACGGATTAAAGATTTGTTGCTTGTGTTATAACTCAGCTCTCAAGACGTCTTAACAGGTCTTATCATGCTTAGTAAGGTACAAGTACAGGGTTCAGCAGAGCCTAGGGAAGGTGGTAAGTACATGCCTATGGTAGTTGTTACGTACAAATATGACAAATATTAAACTTGTGTGGTATAACAAGGCACATTTCTAGATGCCAAGATTGGTGCAGAATTGTGGCAAAACATCATTTGACAAAGTACTTGTGCCTACTTGTACTCATCTATATATCCATTGCACCTTCCAAGCACAAGGGTGTCCAGTATTTTACACCTGCCTTATGGAGCCGATAATCCCTTTGTATGTCATGCCAGTAGGTGCTCGTATTTGCTTCATTTGAATCACGTTAATATGGTTAAAAGCAATGCATTGTGGGTAAAAATTGGCTATTTGAACTTCCTTTCCTTTGAACCTTCATGCCATCCATTGCTATACAGGTATAAACTCCAGGTTCTGAGCATTCTGGATAATAGGTCCCGTATTAGATTTTCTGTTACTTTTCTGTTACGCGCCAGTTGTTTGTTTGTTTGTTTCATTACTTTATTTAGTTGTTGCCTGGGTAGATTCAGGCACTCACTAAGTGAATGGATACAGCTGAGCAGTTTATGCAACTGGAAACAATAAACAAACAAATGTAAATGATAGCATGAAGCAGACAATATACTCCATTATACAGGACTATATTAATTCAAACATTTAACCTTTTCCTTGCAAATGTTTCCCCGAGTTTAGGAGCACTACAAGAATAGTGCATTGCTAGGTAACAAAATGTTCCGCTTGTGTAACCTTACACCTGGAAAAACAGATTCTACATGCTCTACAGTTTGCCACCTTCCTAGCTAACGACATAGAATATACATCATTGGCAGCAAAAGGGTTAAATAGTATCCTTTCAATTATAAAAGGGAATACTTGCATGCCAGCTGGCATTCTTGTGTTTTTTTCTCTGGGCAAACAAATGCTTGTCAAGTACAACTATATTGTCTTGTAGTGAAGTAGTGTAACCCAAAAGTATCTATGGCCATCCAAATCTGAACTGAGAAAAATCATTTCTGGCAGAGACGTACAAACCATTCATTTTTTACACTGCCAGACATTTCTTACAAAAGACCCATGGGTCTGCTTCCTCTGTAGTTACACTACTGTTTCAGTTCAAATACTAAATGCTTTAAAAAAAAATTTATGCCATTGAGTTAAATCTTTCAAATAAATGTTACTCTATAAGGATAACCAGTATCTTTGGTGGAGATGTTTTTTCTCGTGGTTTCCCCCTTTTGTTATTACTGTTTATCCTCTCCCATGGTTACCAGATCACATCTACTTTAGTTAGCGCAGACAATATCCTTGTTGCATGCCTTATTATATTCAAGTTTATCTGCTTGAGGGTAGTACTATTATAAATATATTCAGGTGGCTACGTGTGACTTCCAGCATCTTTGCCCTAGGCCTTCTGGTACCTTAAGACAGCCCTACATAGATAGATAGACACATGATAAATAGATAGATAGATAGATAGATAGATAGATAAAAGGTAGCTAGATAGAGAGAGAGATAGCAAAAGACAGAGGGAGAGTGAGAAAGGGAGTGATAGAGAGATGATAGAGAGAAAATAGAGTAGAGAAAGAGAGAGTGAAAAAGAGAGGGGGGATAGACAGACTAATTTTAAGTAATGAGAAAAAATAAAATAGTAATATTTAAAGTTTCAGTGCAAAAAGTATACAGAGGTGCAATGAAAGGAAATCTTTGGCAATGGTACATCTAGTAGTGAGATAAAGATTGATTTGAAAATTGCAGATTTTTAAATACTACTAGTGATTTAGGATCATTTTTAAAAGGAAGTTTGGGAACAAGAAGGTGAAAGTCAAGTATTTATAGCTGCAAGAGAGCATTGCTGAAGATTATATTCAGCTAAGTAATAATTGTACTGCAGCCTGTCATCACGCAGCATGGTAAGTCCAGTATAATGAAGTTCCTACATACCAGAATACTGGACAGTCTTGCAAAGTACTGCATATTTGTATTTTAGTGATTTATATATTTTGTATCTTAATGATTTTGTTTGTGACACATGACACTGAAATTTGTATATTATAATAAATAATGTACCCCTTGTTGTCAAATATGAACATATTAGGAGTCATATCAAAGTTCCATGACCTGTATAAAAGCACTCACCCTTCAGTCTTGTGTTTTTATATGGATCTAGAATTTCTTGGTGGCTTCTAATATCCTTATATTTTCTGATAGGGAGTACGGTTGCACTGATAAATATCTCCAATACTATGGAACCCTTCAGTGTATTGGTCAGAAAGGCAGTTAATATATTTCAGGCATTGCTTTAAAAACGAATGAGTTTTGCAGGCATATAATCATGCCTTGAACATGGCACTGTTGAAGATCCCTATGTATATGACCACACATAGTAACATAGTAACATAGTAAGTTGGGTTGAAAAAAGACATACGTCCATCACGTTCAACCATAATGCCTATATATAACCTGCCTAATTACTAGTTGATCCAGAGGAAGGCAAAAAACCCCATCTGAAGCCTCTCTAATTTGCTGCAGAGGGGAAAAAATTCCTTCCCGACTCCAAGATGGCAATCGGACCAGTCCCTGGATCAACTTGTACTAAGAGCTATCTCCCATAACCCTGTATTCCCTCACTTGTACTGAGAGCTATCTCCCATAACCCTGTATTCCCTCACTTGTACTGAGAGCTATCTCCCATAACCCTGTATTCCCTTACTTGTACTGAGAGCTATCTCCCCTACCCCTGTATTCCCTCACTTGCTAAGAATCCATCCAGCCCCTTCTTAAAGCTATATAATGTATCAGCCAGCACGACTGATTCGGGGAGGGAATTCCAGAACTTCACAGCTCTCACTGTAAAAAATCCTTTCCGAATATTTAAATGGAACCTCCCTTCTTCTAAACGGAGTGGGTGCCCTCGTGTCCGTTGGAAGGACCAACTGGTAAATAAAACATTAGAAAGGTTATTATATGATCCCTTTATATATTTATACATAGTTATCATGTCACCTCTTAAGCGCCTCTTCTCCAGTGTAAACAGACCCAACATGGCCAGTCTTTCTTCATAACTGAGACTTTCCATACCCTTTACCAGCTTAGTTGCCCTTCTCTAGACCCTCTCTAACTCAATAATGTCCCGTTTGAGCACTGCAGACCAAAACTGAACAGCATATTCTAGATGGGGCCTTACCAGCGCTCTGTAAAGGGGAAGAATAACCCCCTCCTCCTGTGAATCTATACCCCTTTTAATACAGCTCAAAACCCTGTTTGCCCTTGCAGCTGCTGCCTGGCATTGCTTGCTACAGCCAAGTTTATTATCTACAAGGACTCAAAGGTCCTTCTCCATTATGGATTTGCCTAGTGCAGTCCCATTAAGGGTATACGGGGCTTGCATATTTTTACATCCCAGGTGCATGACCTTACATTTATCCACATTAAATCTCATCTGCCATTTAGCCGCCCAGATTGCCAGTTGGTCAAGATCCTGCTGCAAGGATGCCACATCCTGGATAGAATTGACTGGTCTGCAGAGTTTTGTGTCATCTGCAAACACTGATACATTACTCATAATACCCTCCCACAAGTCATTTATGAACAAATTAAACAAAAGTGGACCCAGTACAGAACCCTGAGGGACCCCACTGAGAACCTTATTCCATGTAGAGAATGTACCATTAACAACCACCCTCTGTACCCGATCCTGTAGCCAGTTTTCTATCCATGTGCAAATGACTTCACTAAGACCAATAGACCTTAGTTTAGAAAGCAGTCGTTTGTGGGGAACGGTATCAAATGCTTTGGCAAAATCCAAATAGATTATATCTACTGCATCCCCACTGTCCAGCTTCTTACTTACCTCATCATAAAAAGCAATTAAATTGGTCTGACATGACCTGTCCTTCATAAAGCCATGCTGATTACTGCTCATAATGCCATTCTCCACTACATAATTTTGTATGTGATCCCTTAACAAGCTTTCAAATAACTTGCCCACCACGGATGTCAAACTTACAGGCCTATAATTGCCAGGCTGAGATCTTACTCCCTTTTTAAATATGGGAATGACATTCGCCTTCTTCCAATCCCTAGGTACCATACCTGATGAAAGCGAGTCTGAGAATATCAGAAACAAGGGCCACTGTAATTCTGACCCTAGCTCTCTCAGTACCCGAAGGTGTGTGGTATGAATTTTTCATTTGGCAGAGGCAATTAAGAATTCCACTAACCATTGGAGGGACTGAAATTATTATAGATACTGAAGAGCTTTGAAGGTACTATATTTGTGAGTATGCCAAAGAATTACGTTGAAGTGTTGCTGCTAAGAGTAGGCTTATACAGCTGTGACCCAGTACTGGTCCCTTAGTTACTTTTTTGGGAGAACAACATTTTCGTGTTCTCCAAAGTGTTTGCTCAACATTTTCCCTTTTTGTCAATCTCCTCTGTGTCTTTTACTCATCTTCCTTTCTACTTTGCTCTCTTGCTAATAAACCGTAATTGTCCGATAAACCAAATTGTCATCACAATTCAATTTATTCTGATTTCACAGTTTCCTGTATGAAAAATATTACATTCTAGTTAAGCAATAAATAAAAAGATGATTAAAGAACATGTAGAATGTTTAATAGACTTTGATATTGCCTGGATATTACCATGGCAACTACAGACTAAGACAAACGGTGAAATATTTAGAACCTGCCAAAATAATTATACAGGCACCAAATCAATATGAAAAAGTGATCTGGGTGTCCTAGTATTTATTTGTAGTTGAGCAACCTATTGGTGTATTCTGGTATTCTGTATGACCAACCACAGGAAAAGTGATACACAGCAGTGCACTAGCTTATTGTAGCATTAGGTGCTAGCTGTAACCTCACACTGACAAAGGTAAATTGCCAGTACACAAGGTTAACAGCACGGCAACATTCTGATTTATTGTGGCATAAAACAGCTAAAAGGGCACCTATCTTCTCATAGTTACATGACCTGTAAAAAAGCACTAAGCCTGCTGCCTTGTGTATGTATCTCTCTCTCTCTCTCTCTCTCTCTCTCTCTCTCTATATATATATATATATACAACAAAAACTGAAGTGATTTTTTTCAGTAAATTGAATACAATGCACTACAAGTAATTTGCCTGCATCTCTTCAACATTTATTGCCACAAACTAGCATGTTAAGAGACAGATGCACAAAGGTATGAAACATACCACGGTCCTCAGCGCTTTAGATAAAGTTCCAGTGAAGTGCTGTAATGGCTGTGATACTGCTGCTCCTCTTACGAATATAACCCCTTTGACCGGGTCTCAAGCGTGTCCAGAAAAGTGTGAAGGGAGCGCATGTATAAAGTGAAACAAAACAACTGATAGTGTGATAACGTTTTGAAACTTTGTTCAAATAACTAAACCAATCACCTTATTGTGTGTGAAACAAATTACTATATCCACCACTGTGTATAGTGACTCAAAAGGCTCACCGGAGGGCGATGAAGTCAAGCTCAACAGTGGGAGACCAGGTTAGATGTAGGCAAATCCCCAGTTCAAACGGAAAGAGGAAAAAACGCCAAATAGTGTAAAATCATTTAATATAAAATTTCTGCTAAAAATAAAACTACTTACAGACTGTAGAAAGTAATCAGTAATCATTTGCCTGATTACTTTCTAGCATGTTAAGAGATACTGTGAATCAATGTTCATCTACCATATGTTGCTCACTTTCCCAGAAAAAGAATTTGTTATGTAAAGTGTTACATGACAAACAAGTGTATTAAATAACTACAATACAATGTCAAAGACAGACAGGAACACTTTTGTTAATGGTACTTGTAGAACATACAGTATTACATAGAGAACTACCAGTCGAGTTACACATAATACCTCTTTTCCATGGTTTAGCTTTAAAGACAGCAGCGACTTATTACTTGCAGGTTAAGGGGCATATTTGTTAAGTTTTGTAAGAAGAATGGGATTGACAAACAGAAGTCAGACTCATTCTTAAAGATCCTTGGGCCACAGTTCTCTTGTGAAAACAAGGGCAGTAAACCCTTCCTTTTGCAGGTAAATGGTAAAAGCTCTGACATTGACATTATCAGGTGGGGATTGGCCAGGAATGCTTACCAGCATCTGTCAGTCAGGGCATCCATCAGGGGGTTACAGCGGGGATACTGCTGTATGGGCCCCAGTCAAAAGCAGCCTGGCAGGTGATCCAACCAGCATTATGGTTACCCCTGTAACTAGGGTTGCCCCTTTTCACGTTTTTTTTTTGCAGCACGGGCTGGACGAGGAGGGACAGGGCAGTGATATGGTGAGTAGCTGGTGCCAGTGGGAGCTGTGAGGGAAGGTTCGGGCAGATCAGATGCAGGCTGGGGGCAGAGGAATGGTGAAATACAGGCCAGGTGGGAACCCTACCTGTAACTATAGCACTCACTGTCACACGTGTGTTCCTCTATATCTGTAACCTTATGAGCTTAGGGGGCACATCCTAGCTAGGGTGAGAGTGGGGGGGGGGGGGGGGAGGGTTGAGTGTTTATTTGCTGCCTTACCTAACTGTTAAACTATTATTAATGGACTACTGTGGATGTGGCTCATAGAGGGTATGATATCCTGCCTAAATTTGAACCAGTCTGCTCTGTATATAACAAACAGCTAGTCTGTTTAAGCTGTGTTAATTTGGCCACAGCTGCTCTGAATTTCTTATCAGTAATCCCCAGCTCTAAACTCATTCACTGCCTGTTAGGCTGATGCCACACGAGGCGTAGGGCTGATATTTTTGGCAAGCGGAAAAACGGTTGGAGAAAATTCAGCCCTACGCCTGCTACTTGTGCCTGCACCCGAATGAATGGAATACGCTCGGGTGCAGGCACATGTAGCCGATATACGCATGAAAACGCGCGAGAATGCAAAGTCTCAGCCCTACGCCTCGTGTGGCGTCAGCCTTACACTGTAGGTCAGGTCTGCTTGAACCTGGGTGTCCTGCCTGCCCTGTTCCTGTTCACAGTATTGGACAGTATTACCCCATGATTCAGTCAGATAAACACTTTAACCAGTTTATCTGGTTCTGACCCAGTCCATCTGATTACATTCATCCTGTTCTTATCAGCTCCTTTCTTGTGTTTTATGTTAAGGGCCATGGCAAACAGGGAGACTAGTCGCCGCGCGACAAATCTCCCTCGTTGTGGGCGACTAAGCTCCCCGATATGCCATCCCACCAGCCAGAATGTAAATTCCCGGTGGGATGGCATATGCGGTGCCGAAATTGATGAAGTTGCCTTGAGTCTGGCACTGCCCCAATGGAGCTTATAATGTAAAGGATCTCATAACGTTCACTGCTAATAAAACTGACTCTAGTATTTGATTGTGTGCACATTGTTTTTCATTTTGATTGCAAGCTGCAATAGCAAACAATTAAATAATACTTAACAATTAGTTGATAAATCACTTGGTTTACAATGTGTTTTGGAGCATACTCGCAGTCATTCACTTTTTTTTCCCAGAAGGTATTAGATTGCCATCTGGTGGACAAATCTTCTCTCACTCTCAAAGTTCAATTATTACCTCTGTGACCAAATTATTTATCTCATGCACTTGGGTTAGCAAAAATATAACCCCCACGGTATAACATATGAATTGGCCTCATAGTCCCTGCCAACTTCTAATGCCCCAATTTTACAATTTAGGTACATAATTCCCAATACTGCTTATATAAAACCACTTTTCAAAACCAAAGTACTAGTATATAAAGGGCAAGGAAGCCCATTAATTCAAGTCTTTGCCTCTACCTTGCTCCGAACATAGCCATTTCCCTGGGTAGTGGGATGTTTTTGAGCCTCAATCTTGGGTGAAGAATGGACCTATTGATCAGAATATTTTATACATGTTGCCTTGTGGGTGAAAAACTTCCTGCCAAATATCAACTGTCTAAGCTATCTGCTTTTTATAAATGTTACATGAACAATTGGTTACTAAAGTAACTAACACTAGTCTAACTATACAGGAAGCAGACCGTGCAGCCACATGTGGGTGGTTTGGGGGCAGACTGCTGTGGGCCCAGGACCGTGCAGTCTGCTTCATGTAAAACCCCCTTCCCAGTTGCTCTCCTACCTTGTTAATCACGCGGTAGTACCGTGTAAGCCAGTGTCAAAAATAATTTTAAAAAACCACAAATACAAGAGTATTGTAGAAATTATACCTATATTGGCTAACAATAAAAATACATTGCAAGCTTTTGGAGCTCTAAGGTCCCTTTGTCAGGCAAAGAGCTCTGAAAGTTTGCAATGTATTTTTATTGTTAGCCAATATAGGTATAATTTCTACAATACTCTTGTAATTGTGTTTTTTTTATTATTTCTCCTACCTTGCACAAGCAAACAAGCAGGTGGGGGGGCAGTTAGGAGCTGCTGTGTGTGTCAGGTAGGGTTGCCACCTGTTGGGTTTTGTAGAAAAATATATGTGTGGGTTCCCCTTAAAGGAACAGTAACACCACAAAATGAAAGTGTTTTAAAGTAATTGAACTATAATGTACTGTGGCCCTGCACTGGTAAAACTGGGGTGTTTGCTTCAGGAACACTACTATACAGTGTTGTGAAAAACTATTTGCCCCCTTCCTGATTTCTTATTCTTTTGCATGTTTGTCACACTTAAATGTTTCTGCTCATCAAAAACCGTTAACTATTAGTCAAAGATAACATAATTGAACACAAAATGCAGTTTTTAAATGAAGGTTTACGTTATTAAGGGAGAAAAAAAACTCCAAATCTACATGGCCCTGTGTGAAAAAGTGATTGCCCCTCTTGTTAAAAAATAACTTAAGGCTGATGCCACACCAGGCGTAGGGCTGATTTTTTCGGCAAGCGGAAAAACGCTTGCCGAAAATTCAGCCCTACGCCTGCTACTTGTGCCTGCACCCGAATGAATGGGATACGCTCGGGTGCAGGCACATGTAGCCGATATACGCATGAAAACGCGAGAGAATGCAAAGTCTCGCGTTTTCATGCGTATATCGGCTACATGTGCCTGCACCCGAGAGTATCCCATTCATTCGGGTGCAGGCACAAGTAGCAGGCGTAGGGCTGAATTTTCTGCAAGCGTTTTTCCGCTTGCCGAAAAAATCAGCCCTACGCCTGGTGTGGCATCAGCCTAACTGTGGTTTATCACACCTGAGTTCAATTTCTGTAGTCACCCCCAGGCCTGATTACTGCCACACCTGTTTCAATCAAGAAATCACTTAAATAGGAGCTACCTGAGGAACAAATGAGAACAAAAGTAATTGAGATCTATCAGTCTGGTAAAGGTTATAAAGCCATTTCTAAAGCTTTGGGACTCCAGCGAACCACAGTGAGAGCCATTATCCACAAATGGCAAAAACATGGAACAGTGGTGAACCTTCCCAGGAGTGGCCGGCCGACCAAAATTACCCCAAGAGCGCAGAGACAACTCATCCGAGAGGCCACAAAAGACCCCAGGACAACATCTAAAGAACTGCAGGCCTCACTTGCCTCAATTAAGGTCAGTGTTCACGACTCCACCATAAGGGCTCTGGCACACGAGGAGATTTGTCACCGGCGATTTTTAAAAGAGCGATTTGGCGACAATACGAGCGACAAGACGCCAATGCTAAATCAATGGAAATCGCCAGCGTCTAAACATACGAGGCTACTTCAAATCGCCTGCTGTTTCAAATCGCACACAGTCCCTTTTCTGAGCGACTTGAGTAAACATGAGGGGGGGTTAACTGTTGAGTGGTACCATGGGTAGCAGATCGCCTGGAGCTCAACTCGCATGAAATCTCTTCGTGGGTATTGTCGTGGCGACTTGTCGCCAAAGCGCTAGGGGGAAAAAACGCAGGCGACAAATCTCCTCATGTGCCAGAGCCCTAAGAAAGAGACTGGGCAAAAACGGCCTGCATGGCAGATTTCCAAGGCGCAAACCACTTTTAAGCAAAAAGAACATTAAGGCTCGTCTCAATTTTGCTAAAAAACATCTCAATGATTGCCAAGACTTTTGGGAAAATACCTTGTGGACCGACGAGACAAAAGTTGAACTTTTTGGAAGGTGCGTGTCCCGTTACATCTGGCGTAAAAGTAACACAGCATTTCAGAAAAAGAACATCATACCAACAGTAAAATATGGTGGTGGTAGTGTGATGGTCTGGGGCTGTTTTGCTGCTTCAGGACCTGGAAGGCTTGCTGTGATAGATGGAACCATGAATTCTACTGTCTACCAAAAAATCCTGAAGGAGAATGTCCGGCCATCTGTTCGTCAACTCAAGCTGAAGCGATCTTGGGTGCTGCAGCAGGACAATGACCCAAAACACACCAGCAAATCCACCTCTGAATGGCTGAAGAAAAACAAAATGAAGACTTTGGAGTGGTCTAGTCAAAGTCCTGACCTGAATCCTATTGAGATGTTGTGGCATGACCTTAAAAAGGCGGTTCATGCTAGAAAACCCTCAATTACAACAATTCTGCAAAGATGAGTGGGCCAAAATTCCTCCAGAGCGCTGTAAAAGACTCGTTGCAAGTTATCGCAAACGCTTGATTGCAGTTATTGCTGCTAAGGGTGGCCCAACCAGTTATTAGGTTCAGGGGGCAATTACTTTTTCACACAGGGCCATGTAGGTTTGGATTTTTTTTCTCCCTAAATAATAAAAACCCTCATTTAAAAACTGCATTTTGTGTTTACTTGTGTTATCTTTGACTAATAGTTAAATGTGTTTGATGATCAGAAACATTTTGTGTGACAAACATCCAAAAGAATAAGAAATCAGGAAGGGGGCAAATAGTTTTTCACACCACTGTAGTTATATAAATAAGCTGCTGTGTAGCCATGGGGACAGCCATTCAAAAAAAAAGGAGAAAAGGCACAGGTTACATAGCAAATAACAGATAAGACACCATTGTATTGTACAGGGTTTATCTGTTAGCTGCTATATAACCTGTGCCTTTTCTTCTTTTGAATGGCTGCCCCCATGGCTACACACCAGGGTTTATATAAACTCTAGTAATGTTTCTGAAGCAAACACAAAACTTTTACCAGTGCAGGGCAGCAGTACATTATAGTTTAATTTCTTTGAAATATATACATTTTTTGGTGTTACTGTTCCTTTAAAGTAAAGAATCAAAATAAGTAAAATTAATTTTTTTTTATTAGAACATGGATTAAGCCTAATGCATTTAGTGCCTGCTGGGACACTTATTCACAGGCCTATGCCTAAGAATAAATGCCCCAGCAGGCACAAAACGTGAGGTGGCCTAGGCATAGCTCCAGGGTAGTTTCGGTAACCACTAATGGTCTAAAAGGGAATTGCGACCTGTAGGCATGTTTCAGCTGCAGGTATCTGAACAATATGTTAGTTGGAAGTGGAAATTCAGATTTGATAACATAATTTTGTTATACTACCCGATGACTGTAATGTCTCCTAATATTTTCACTCTCTCAGCTGCACATCTACCAATGTCATGTCACTGCAGAAGATATTTATTGCCCAATATAGGGACCCATTTGGGCCAGACTGGCTGTTTATTTTGAACAACTGTAAGTGCTGCCAAATGGAGTCACCACTGTTCTAATGGGAGGCGTCATCCTATAGAACAGGGAGATACTCCTGTATGGTAACTTAGAGTGTGCCTCTAGGGAACCCACAATAGTGGCTTCCAGTAAAAGCACCTAATTGTCTAGCAATTGGGTTAACCACCAGTGCTCATAAACCAACTGATTAGCCAGAGGCCTCTCAAAGTTGTTATTTCTTCAGCGCAAATCTAGGCTAAGAAAGGTCCAAGGAGTTTCATCGGCACATTAGGAAATACAAATAAGATTTTCAAAAGGAAGGTTTTTAGGAGGTTGCCTTTCCTAGGGACTGATAAGGGGAGGTTTTGCCAGAAAAATGTTCTCTCATAACCGAGTGAAGACAGAGAAAATATCCTGTTACTCATATAATTTTAGATCTTTGTGAATGGTGCACTCTTTATGTACTGTATGTATATAAATATACTTTATTGTATATGGTTTATGGGCTGCTATTGAAAAAGAATCTGATTGCAAAAGCAATTCAACCTTCTAAACCTTTATTGGTTTTATAGAAAATAAGTAAACTTTATGCTAAACAAGAATATAACTAAAAGGACTGCTGTTCTGTTGCTTGTAATTAGGGATGTAGCGAACCTAAAAAAAAAAAAGTTCGCAAACATGTTCGCGAACTTACGCCAAAACCCGCGAATATTCGCGAACTTTGTGAACCCCATAGACTTCAATGGGAAGGCAAACTTTAAAACCTAGAAAAGCCATTTCTGGCCAGAAAACTGATTTTAAAGTTGTTTAAAGGGTGCCACGACCTGGACAGTGGCATGCAGGAGGGGGATCAAGGGCAAAAACTTCTCTGAAAAATACTTTGTTGGCACAGCATTGCGCAAAAAACGCAAGCTATTCTAGCGAAAATACGAGGCTTTTTTGCTATGTCGCGCTAAACACCATGAAAACGGGTTTTGCGGAAAAACGGCATGTGTGACTTGTGCGGCGTATTGTACAATACTTTTGCGACAATAAAAAACGCGGCACGAACCCAAACTGCGAACATACGCGTTCGCGAATTTGTTCGCCGGCGAACAGTTCGCTACATCTCTACTTGTAATAGAGAAACAAAATAATTCTGCATGGAGGGAGAAAGGAATGTTATTCTGGGGGGCTGTTTAGAGTCATTTTAGGGGATTTTAAAATAAAAGGCTTATCCTTAAATCTTTTATCTTTAGATATAACAATATTTCTGTGGAAAACAAATTATATCTTGTGGCACAGCAGGCCAGTGCCTGAACTATGGATTTCAAACTTTCTGTTCTGATGCACAAGGGTTGTCTAACACTGAGTGAAAAGCTGCTGCCTTATTTGCCTTCTTGGGGACCCTTGGATTTTGGCTTTGCCTTGAAAGAAAGACTTGGAAGATGAAGTGTGTTTGTGAAAGGAAAGAAATGCATTAGATCTGGAGTATTTACCCCTTCTACTTTCAACCAAACACTTTGGCTTGTTGTGAGGTAGCAGAATTTTCTATCCTTCAGTGACATGCTTGATAATATTTTCTACTTTGGGACTAAGCCAGAATGATATACCTGTATCTCTTGACTGCAAAATCCACTGACCAAATGCACAGCCACAGGGTATTTCTGGCAGCCATAATGAATGCCAATCTTGCTGCATTCAGAGCTCCATCTTCCATATAGCAGTTCACCTCTCTGATAAATCAATTTGCCCATAAATTCACAGTCCAATACTTGCTTGTTACAGGCAGGAGGCTAAGCACCACATAGCTTAAGTCACAGGTGCCTGGTTTATGTCCTAATTGCTCCTCTACTGCTATAATACCTGAAATACCCAGTGATAGGAGAAGGAATGGGAATAATGCCAGAGAACAAGTTTTTTCTCACACAGAAAAACCAGGCTGAGTCCACAGTCCAAATGATGCTGCCAGCACGGTTTGCCTTTTCACGGAGACCCTCCGAGAGACATCTCTTCATTGTTTTCCCTGTCATGTTGTCTGTATGGGGAAGATGCATCTGATAGCATGAAGGTCCCTTCCACAAAAGTGTTTTGGGGAAGGTATGGGGAGCCAAATTTACAAACCCACCACATGCAATGATTTGTGGGAACCTAAAATAAAAGTAATAAAATGAACTAAGTCAAACGGAACTACCCTGACCCTCCTTGGGAGAGGGCACTAAAAGAAACTGAGGGAGGCAGATCACAGATGCCTGGATCACAAGTAGATCACTGCCCAGTTTGTTCAGCCTCTGAGCAGCTCATTAGCAGAGGACTTCTCAGTGAACATTATTATATCCTCCATTACTCTGCAGGCCAGGAATTAACAAGAAGTGCTAAAGTGACATAACTGAAATAATAGGCAAAAAGTATTTGCAGCACAAGGATATTTAAAGGAGAAGGAAAGGCTAAGTCACTTGGGGGTGCCAAAATGTTAGGCACCCCCAAGTAACTTAGATCGCTTACCTTGTACCCTGGGCTGGTGCCCCTGTTAGGAGAAAAAAGCACCAGCCCGGGGTACCTGTAGTGATGCGCTTCCTCCTTCCTCTTTCTTCTCCCGGCGAAATCCGTCGGCCGGCGCACGCGCAGTAAATAAAAAGCCGACTTTGTATTTTAAGTTTGGCTTTTCACTCTACTGCGCATGTGCGCGCAGCGAATAGGAAGCGCTCGCTGCTACCCCGGGCTGGTGCTGTTCTCTCCTAACAGGGGCACCAGCCCGGGGTAAAAGGTAAGCGATCTAAGTCACTTGGAGGTGCCTAACATTTTGGCACCCCCAAGTGACTTAGCCTTTCCTTCTTTAATTAGCTGATGTTGAAAAGGTGTATATATGGTCACTTTAAAGCTAATGTCCAACAGAGCTATTTAGTCGCCTACGATAGATTTTTGATACCAGTGGTGAATAATCTCTCCAAAATGCCTTTCCACCAGCAACAAATGTAATCCCCAGTGGAAAGGCCTTCATATTGCTTGGGTTTTCCAAAGTCACGTGTAGTTGCCTAAGGAAATTTTGCGCAACTCCAAAAAAACAAAGTTATGTGTAGGCCCTTTCTATGGCAATTGCCATTGCCTTTTTGTTGCTGGTGGAAAGGCATTTGGAGAAATCAGTCACCCCTGATAGTAGAGATCTATCAAGGGTGACTAAATCACTCTGTGGGACATTAGCCTAAAGGTTTAACCCCCTCAGCTTTTAACCTGTGTTAGCAAAAAGATAAAGCTGGCACGAGTTACCAGCTGCATTGATAACTTCAAACTAGGAACATAACTAAAAACTTGTTTGACTGAACAGTTTCTCGATTTGGTCCAACACTCCATCAAGTTGCTTCACATTGCTTTTACTGGCTTGCATAGATCAATACAACACTAAAATCCACAAACACCATGTAATTCAGAGCTTAAATCCAGACAGCAGAACTATAGTAACTCATGAGCTGGAAAAATGAAAACCTAAGCCGCGAGAGCAGTGTGGAATCTTTTATCCAAGGGAGCATTGAATACAAGGTACTGTGGATAGAATTAGCCTTAAGTTAGATCTTAAATGGAGCTTACCTTTAACACTATATTTTCCAATAACAGCTAGTACAAGTAAGAATAGCTCGCTAATAATAAATTCTATGTAAGTACTAAGGGTGAAGACACACAGAGCTACTAGTAGCAGCTATATGTCACGGCTATTAAAATAAACAATGTTGATCATTTACTGAAATTGTCTCTACAATTGTTTTAGCAGAGGCAATTCTCAGTATTGTATATGGCAGGGTATTTTCTTGTGTTTAGTAGCTGTGACAAGTAGCTGCTACTAGGGTGTCTTCACCCTAAATGTGCTGGTTACATTTCTCTTCTGTCTAATTACACATTGTTGAAAACCCAACTCAATTTGTTTTTAGAATTTCTAATTCTCATGCAACAATAAACCTCTTGTCAGTAATACTTCAGCTTAGCTAGTAATGCACCGCTCATGGTACTGCTACTCATCCGCAATCAGCTATATTGTAAGAGGACGCATATCCGGTCTCCAGCAACAGCCAGCACCACAGAAGCTTCAAACAGCAAGTAATAAATGAAGCAATAAAATATATTTTAGGATTCTCGGTTTCTATTATGTTTGTGATTTTTTTTCATTTGTGATTACAAAAATAGGCAGAGAAATTGGAATTAAAGGGGTAGTTCACCCTGTAAGTTAGTATTTTATAGAAGGACGTCTCCTTAGCAAACTGAAATAGTTGCTGTTTAATATACTTTATTTTCTTTTTAGTTCTGACTCTTTCCAGCATCCAATTAAAAATATCTAGCCGATACAGGTAACTGCCCCCTGTATTCAATGAACTGTTGCCGTGACTGCAGTTATATCATTATTGTTACTTCCTACATTTCTACTTTACTCTTTTCCATTCTTTTATTTATTCTGCCAATCAAACACTGCCCGGTTCCTCAGCTAAATAGTGGGACCCTAATACCCAATGCAATTCCAAAAAGCAGAGCTGAAAAAGTTAAGATCTCCTATACTTGCCACTGGAGTGAGTGAGTGAGTGAGTTACGGAGTGCCCTACAAAAAAGATAAAAAAAAAAAAAAAAAAAAAAAGGTTTTCTTTTTGAGGTTATATAATTATGTTCCACCAGCAAAATCTCAGCATAGTGCAAAAGGAACTTTTCAATTTAAGGCCAGATGTTATTTCTTGCTGCATAGAGTAGGACAGGGCAGAAGATAACTGAATATGTTTTGGGAAATGGGGAAAACAAATACTCAAAAATAGTAAAAACCTCAACAAGCCACTGATGCATGATTAAACTTCCAGCATACTAATGTAATAATCTCTAAACTAAATATTAACCAAGTAGCAGTCCATGTTACTGTTTGGTGAGTGCCCAGGCTCCTCACTTTGTGTTAATGGTTTTCAAAGAATGTTTCCCAATGTTTTTTTTTTTATCTCTCCTAAATTGAAACTAGTGGGGCAAATCCACTGATGAACCCTAAAAAATAATCAAGACCTGTCCTAGTGTTTTTTTGTTGACAGGATATTGCTAAATAAAAATCTCTATTACATATGCACAAGGTATATTATCTGTTCTAAAAAAACAATGTACACAAAATTCAGGTATCACT
The DNA here is from genome assembly GCF_000004195.4 of Xenopus tropicalis. Taxonomy (NCBI): domain Eukaryota; kingdom Metazoa; phylum Chordata; class Amphibia; order Anura; family Pipidae; genus Xenopus; species Xenopus tropicalis. The sequence goes on along the minus strand of NC_030679.2, from coordinate 58,435,074 downwards.
TTAATTGTGGAGAACTATTACAAGTCTGACAGATCTGTTACAGTTCAAGGTCTGATCAGCAGTTAGGATAAAGCAAGCAGTTCTCTGATGAATGAGGCAGGAAAACCTTAGGGTACCAGAAGGTTTTCATTCAGTGACAAAAAAAAAAAAAGAGTCTGAGAAGGATGGGGGGGGGGCGCAATAATTTGATGTTCCCTTAAAATATTAACATTCTATACTACAAAACTGTAGGGTCTTTATTGTGTGCAAGTCTGGTTAGCTAACCGTATATATATTCTTTTCTGATTTTTTATGATTTGGAGGTGTGCCTAGTGTGTTTTCATGTTGTAATCTAATATACAAATATTTATGTCATGTGTCTTAAAAAAAATCTATTTTACAAAATAAAAGAAAAGGAATTATTGCCATAAAAGTACACAGGCACAGTGACACCTATCATCTAGCGGGTGAATCCTTTGCAGACTAAAAAAAACACGATAGGATGCAGGGCGTAGGAGCAATGTAAATCCAGGTTCAGCCTATTCAAAGAGCATTATGGTTTTGCTTGCAATCTTTCTGCAAACATGCACCTTGCCAAGAAGGCATTTTTTTTTTCATTTTATTATTACATTTCTTGTTACAAAGGTTCAAATTTTAGGCAACAGATATACAAATAGCCACCTCCACTTCCATAGTATAACCCATGTCTGAGATAATACGATTTAAGGACTGGCAAAATGTGAAGCTAGTTTTTCTAAGGTCATGAAAGTAAAGTAGAAGAGCCCAGAACAGAAAAATGGGAAACGGAGTGATTAAGCTGATGCACTCATTCTATATACTGGAACACATATAGGCTTTACCATTTCTTTAAGGTGTAAACTAAACCGAGAAATTATGTAAGCGTTGTGAAAATGCATGCTAATTTACAGACACATTTTGAACCCAGTCATGCATATTAGAAATATATTTTCCAACACCACAGTTCGGCTGGCCCAGTAGTTCTGGTGTAAGAAACATTACAAAGACTCTGCAAGCCAGAAGCCATTTATGTAGCTGAATGAAAAGAACAGAAGAACAGTTGTACAAAAAGCCAAGTCTTCATATGCTTGAATTGCGGAAGAAAAAAAACGGTATTAAAAAAAAACAAAACAAAACATGGTCAGTTTTTAACAGCTGTAATCCTAAGCATTACACTGGCAAATGGATGCTGGAATGTTTTTCCATACATCATGCTTTCTAAACTAAACTGATCTATAAAATGTCTAAGCCCATAACCACTGTATTGTATGGAATTATGTATTCCTGGAATTAAGGCTACAAAATAACAATGGAATTAAGCCAAATCTTCTCCTTAAAATGTAAAGTGGAACACTGTGAAGCTGGAAATTTAGATATTTCATTCTCTTTTGCCTTACATATAACCTGTCAAGTTCAGTGCATTATATGGTTCAACATTATGGTCCCCTCTTAAAGTTATTTATGTAGTGTCCATTGATTCTAGGCTAGCGGAGGAAGTATCTTTCTGAATACTTTCAAAGATGGCTGCAAGTTCAGGATTTGAACTGATCTGTGATTGGAATTCACTCATAAGGGGGCTTTTCTCTGCTTCCGGAATGGTTAGAAGTGCTGCCACCGCTCTCATAGCAGAACGCTTCAGTTCATCCTGCTTCTCAAACTCTTGTTTCACAGAGTTTGCCTTTACCTGGAAAGGAAAGTAATCATGTTATAGTTAAAAGGCACTGCAACTTGATAGTTAAAGCTATACCTGATATATACAGACTATCTAAGGGCTCTGGCACACAGATTAGTCACCCGCGTCAAATCTCCCTGTTTGTGGGCGACTAATCTCCCCGAAATCCCGTCCCACCAGCGAAAATGTAAATCGCCGGTGGGATGGCATACGCGGCGCCACGAGAAGTTGCCTTGAGAGGAAACTTCCACGAATGCCATCCCACCGGCAATTTAATTTTCGCCGATGGGATGGCATTTCGGGGAGATTAGTTGCCCGCGACAAGTCTCCCTGTTCGCGGGCAACTAATCTCCCCGTGTGCCAGAGCCCTAAATGGTTGAAAGTTGATACATTAGCTAATACATTTCTTAGTGGTGCCAGAGAAATGCCAGCGCTATTGTATGAACTGCAACAGTTGCTCTGGATTGGACTAATGTAGAAGAAGTGCCAGAAAAACGGTTTCTGTATGTGTGCACCATGTAAATAACAATTATAAATTACCCAAGTATTATGCATAGTTCACAGAATATAGAGCAGCGCCGGCCTGATTAGACTCAGCTGGATAATCAAGAAGCCGGAAAGCCTGGCTATCTTCTTTATTGTACAAGGTAATTAAGGCTAATGGCACATTGGGCAGTTACAGAACAGTGTATGTTTTTCTGGCAGAGAAATGCCTGAAGCCACCCTAAATTACTGGGAGGCAGTATAGGCAGTTTTGCCTGCTTATCCACTTGCTAAACCTCAGGACAGTACCAGCAGTGCTATGAGCCCATGAAAGCACAGATCAGTTCAGGCAGCTGAATCATTGAAGAATCCTTGAAGGCTTAAGAGGAAACTTCTGCGACTTGGGTAAATTGCGGCACCGCGTATGCCATCCTACTGGCGATTTACATTCTAGCTGGTGGGATGGCATTTCGGGGAGATTACGCCTGCGACAAGGGAGATTCATTGCACGCCAACTAATCTCCCTGTGTCACAGCCCTTAGCAAAGGTGTCAGGGAGCTGTTATCATTGTTCTGTAAATCGGCGGCTGGGGGGAAGCAAGGGGGGGTGATATCACTTCAACTTGCAGCACAGCAGTAAACAGTGACTGAAGTTTATCAGAGTAAGTTACATGGCTGGGGGCACCTGGGATAGTAAAGCAATGGCTAGCCCAATGTCAAATTTCAAAATTAAATATCCAAAAAATCTGTTTCTCCTTTTAAAAAACAGATTTCAGTTTAAAATTCTGATAGAGTAGCATTATTAACTGATGTAAAAAAAACGTGTTACCACAATGGTATTCCTTTAAGTTAAACCAAATTGACATCACAGAAATATAATTCTCCATCAACTAGAAACTCAAACAAAGTAACCCTTTGTATAGCTTTTAAGTATGTAGCGGTTATGAATTAAATTTTTTTTTTTGCAGAAAAAATTCTCTATTTCTGCCAAAACATATTTAGGTCCCTTCTCAGGGGATGAAGCCATACACAGGCTATGATGAGAGGTTATATAACTCACCAACAGCAATAATAGGAATAGCTCACTATTTAAACATAATCTGGCTTTAATAAAAACTACTATGGATTGAAAAACACAATAAAATACATGCATTTTAACAAGATAATACCTTTGTTGTGCATGTGGCACGTAAGGGTTCTACCAGTCTGTCCAACCTCTGTAGAACTGCGCTAGGACACAAAGTAGAGAGCCTCACCAACATCAAAAATGTTAGCATCTGTATGTAATTAAAAAAAAATAATAAATACATGTTTATTCCATCCCCGTACATGATTCTTCACTGGTCTGTAAACCACATGGCTTGTGCTACATTGTTTCAATAGTTAGAACCAGCAGTGTAAAGAATAGCAACAAACAAACACTGGCTACAACAGCAATTACATTTACAAACAAAATAACTGTAAAATTGTTGAAATTTGTAATTACCATAGATTTTTTTTTAAAAAATCAGAACATTAAGCTACCCAGGGCTGTCCAGGCATTAAACATGTTTCATTCTTATTCTGACACTAAGCAAGAATTGTAAAATAAAGCTGATGAATAAAAAAAAAAGCATGTACAACTCACTACACATGGAAAAATGGAGCAATATCAGGTCACCTTAATGTCATAGTGATCTTTCAAGCCATCTTCAACATGATTTAAAAATTCGAAGATATCCAGCCTGTCCAGACAACTGTCAAGAAGAGTATACATGCACTCAAAGGCTGCTTTTCGGATATCAAGGCCATCATCAACAGTGTGTTTAAAAGGACCCATTTCAACCTGAAATTAAACAATTCATATCAACGTCACTTTCAGTAAAACACAGAAGAAGAAGAATAGTTAGTAAACGTTACTAACCTCTCTTATAAGTTCTTTTCGGACTTTAGTCTCATTATACAAATGGGGAAGCACAGAATCAAGCAGATCCCTGATTAATGATGGTTTGTTGTGAGCTGCAGAATTGAATGTCACAAGCGCTACCCGTCGAACATTTAAATCAGGGTCTTCTAAGGTCTTGAGAAAATCACCTGTTTAAAAAGTTTATGACAAAAAGACTATAATAAACAGTAGTTAACATACTGTAGCATTTTTACTGGGAAAGTCATACAATGAAGGTAAATCCCTCCCAGAATACCATATAAACCAGCACTGAGGGCTATGAAAATGAGTATCTGCTCGTGTGTGAGGTCTGGGTAGCCCCACCTGTATTGCAAAGGTGAGGTCTCAGAGAAGGTTATCTGCACAGTGAGAAAAGGTGAGCAACTAGAGCTGTTCTGGGGAACTTAGAAAACACTGCAAAAAGCAGTAAAAACAGAGGATAGTGCAAACAACAAACAGAGTTGTGTAAAAACACAGAATCGTTAAACAATCATTAAAAGCATGCTAATTAATTTAACCACTCATGGTCACAAATAACTTGAAATTGGAAGCTCTTCTTTAAAGGAGAAGGAAAGGCTAAGTCACTTGGGGGTGCGAAAATGTTAGGCACCCCCAAGTTACTTAAATCGCCTACCTTTTACCCCGGGCTGGTGCCCCTGTTAGAAGAGAACAGCACCAGCCCGGGGTACCTGCAGCGCTTCCTCCTTCCAGCTTCGCTCGCACGCGCATGCGCAGTAGAGTAAAAAAGCCGAACTTAAACTATAAAGTCGGCTTTTCACTCTACTGTGCATGCGATTGTCCGGGGACCCCCAAGTGACTTAGCCTTTCCTCGTCCTTTAAAGAGGCTGTTCACCTTTGAGTTAACTTTTAGTATGATGTAGAAAGAAAAAATGAAGACCAATTGCAAATTGTCCCAGAATATTAATTATTTGCAGTTTCTTAGGTACTTCTCATTCAGCAGCTATCTGGTTGCTAGGGTCCAAATTACCTTAGTGACCATGGAGCAGTTTGAATGAGAGGATGGTACTTGAATAGGAGAGAACCTGAATAGGAGGGGCAATAAACAAACCCCTTCAGAAAGTTATCTGACATTATATGTTAATCTACTATATTAGTATGAAATCTGAATTTGTGGTAAGATAGTGTAGGTTATATTTTCCCTAAGTTCTGCTAAGAGGCGCACACACACTTATGTTCCTCCTCCTTAGAGTGACAATGCAAATTCTGCCTAACACTAACTAAAGGCACGTCGATGATGGCTTACAGCATTCAATACAACTGACATTTGGTCAGATTTTCAAATCTGGCAAATAAAGCTTAAACTAACATTATAAACCCCTCTTCAACATGAGCTCAATGTTGTTCTTTTTGAGTATTGTTTTTTAAGAAATATCTATGGTTTCTATTATTGCTGGCACTAACTCTAGTACTTCCTGTCACTTTCTGATCCTAAAGAGCTGATAAATCTATTTACCAGTCCAGTGAAGTTCCTGATAATGAGCTAATGTTTAAAGGCCGCTGTTTGAGAAGGTATGGGATTGCAAGGAAAGTAAGGTAAGTGCAGTGGAAATAGCCCAACTTCCAAATTGAGGCTTTTTAATAGAAAAAAATAGGAAAATACAGCTTGCTATACTATCTCTTTAAGTTGATCACAATCAAATAAAATCCATGGACACCTGCTGTGAAGGTATAGTTTTCTAAATAATGATGATAAACACAAACCCAGCAAAATAAGAACGTTAAAAAAAAAAAATATGAAAACAATGAAAATTCCTCACAAATCTTCTTACCAATACAGTTCTTGAGCAGTGGATCAATAGGCTGTGGATGATCAGAAATCGTAAACTTGACAGCAGTTACTACAGAACTTCGAGCATAAGATGAACCTTGAAAAATAAAATGGGCAAAGTGAATGGAAATTCATTTAGAAGCAGTATTCTTAAAGCAAAAGAAGGGTTACAGGATATTACTGAACCTAAAACAAGGTGTTCCTTATATTATGCTTTCCCACTCTTGCAAACCAGTCCTTTACCTAAAGGCAATAGTGAAATTCATTGTAAAAACCCTAACACCAATAGTAGTTATTGAACCAAGGAAAGTTTAGGACAATAGGGAGAAAAAATGAAAGGCTTCAGTCACTCAAACTAAGTATTTTATTCTGCTGATGAAAATTGTGTATTTACTTCAGAAGCAATGCCAATAACTATCCCACTATCATCAATATGCTGCTCCACATTGTTCTGGGCAGCAGATAAGATTAAGGCTCATGGGCATGCCAATCCTACTGGTCGTGCCCATCATTGTTATTAATGAAAATTTTTAGTCCCTAGTTGATTCCACAGTATGATTACTTTGCTATTCTTCGGGCAGACAGGCAGAACAGCAGAAAGTTGAGGAGCTTAGGCTCTTTTCACTTCATCTGCCAATGTACAATTCACTAACTGATATGGTAAAAATTTTCAGCATATTCGATTCCTGAACCATTCGATATCCCTAGCACAATGACAAAATTAGTGGGGATAGGCAGGCTGGCGTGCAATCTATCTCTGCATGTATGGCCAGTTTAACTGCTGCAGATCGGTATACTGCCAAACAGAGTCTCCTGTAGGCTGCCAGTCCATATAGGGGCTACCAAATAGCCAATAACAGTCCATATTTGGAACCCCCAGGAACATGTTTTATGCTTGTGTTGCTCCCCAAGTCTAAAGGGATGTATCAAAAATAAAACATTTCTATAAACTTAATGCCATGGAAATACTAAACTTTCTAAAAATAATTGGTTTAAGAATTCTGTACCGTTTTTGAAAATCAAATTAATCTTTACTACCCCCTTCAGGTAATCGGTCTCAAATACATCACTCGTGTGCTCCTTTTATCTAGACTAGTACATTTAAAATTGTATGGGACTGACAGAAACTAAACAACGCTGCATGTAGAGAGATAGTTATGCAAATCACATGTCCTCTCCGATTAAGTCAGGAGCATTCTAACTTTACATAAATTTATTTTCTGAATATAGATTCCCTTTAAAAATTCATCACAAGACATTATGTTGTACCTGCAGCTAAATATCCTTTTAGTCGTGGCAGTAGGGTCTCCGGGTCTATCAGCGTAAGCTTCCCCAAGCATTCAGCAACAACATTCCGGGTTCCTTCTTCTGCGCATTCAGAGTGTTTCAAAAGTAAAGACCAAATGTTCTCAACATAAGGTTTCAGGCCTACTACTGAGGCTGAGCTTATTATTTCCTTGAGAGAATGAAGCAGAAGATATTGTCTTTTGGGCTGGCTTGTTATCTCTTGTAGGACAAATGGCAAATACTCAGGTAGGTTGCCTACACTGATGCTACCAAGTGCATAGGAAGCTGCTGATTTCACTTCTTCACTAGGAGAGGAAAAGGCTTCCAAAATCACAGACTTAAGTTCAAGCTGTCCACTTAGATCAATGTGATGGCCAACTTCACCAAGAGAAAGCAAAGCTAGGAGACGAATAGAATCCGTTGACCTTGAGTTTTTTACATCCTGAATGAACTGTCCAACAACAGCTGGTCCCTCTTTTGGACATGCTCGAGTAAGTGCAGCTACACATTTGGCAATGGAGTAATAGGACTGCTTGTGTGTAAGTGCTGAGCTCTGTGCATAAACGGGGCCTGTTAACATACGAAGCAGGTCCATGTAACCTAAAGATACTGTTCCAGTTACCACCAGAGCTTGGAAGAACTCTAGCATTGCACTAAGTGCTCCTCCTTGTAATAAAGGTGACCTCACTAGCCCATTAAGTTCATTCAGAATAGATCCACTAATCTTTGACAGAGAGGATGGGTACACTTTAGCTAAAGTTGTAAGAAAGCTAATAGCCATCTGGGAGACATGCATATCACTTTCACTAATAAGTGGTGGAAGCTCATCTAGCACTGCATCAATCATTGCGGCAGTCAGGCTGTCACTATAGTTCTTTATTAAGATATCTAATGCAGACAGTGTTCCCAGTTTTAAAGCTCTCTGGTTCTTCCTCAGAAAAGAAGCCAGAATAGGTACCCCTTCTCCCAGTATTGGCCTTAGATCTATTTTCAGTGGAGATCCAGCAATAAGAGTTAGAGCTTTCACAGTGGTCAACCGTGTGATCTCATTTTTTAGCCTTTCCAGGAAAATCTGAAGGGTACTAGGCAGATCACTCCCTAAATTATCACCAAGACTACAAATTATTTGGCCCATGCAAGAAATTGCACGCTCTTTTACTTCTTGATCAATGTCGGCTGCTTTTAGTCTCTTAATTGTACATGTAAATAGATCCTTTATGTATGGGGCAGCATCAAAGGAAGATGGCTGGTCCAATGGTCGAATGACTTTTACAAGCTGCTGTGTTACTAACAGGGCTTCCGATGTAATTTTATAAAAAGGATCACCAACGCAGATGACCACTGGTGAAACCAATGCCTGCACATGTGGGTGGAAGACTTGTGGAGAATGGTTGCAAAGGATGACATAAAGACAGGACAGAGCATCTATCTTCAGGTTAGAAGAGCTAGACTTGTCATTTAATGAAAAAATGATACCTAGAAAAAAAAGGGAGAAGATAAGTCATATAGGGAATATACTTAGCTTGGTATAGAATTTATTGGTATCCTGTGTTCTATAAGGCCCACTTACCTGGCACTAAAACAGGAATGTGTTGTGTCAGAGCTCCAGGCAAAACATTTACCAGTTCTGTAAGCATATTAAAACAACACTGGCGAGTCTTTACACTCTTTTCCTTCATTTGTTTATGTAGTGCCTTCACAATATTTGGAACCTAAGAAATAAGGGTGCAGCAAAAATAAGAACTCGTACACAAAGCAAAACAAGCAATTAGCATAAAGCTTCAATCACAGTCCTGCACTGTTTTCCAAAAACATAACATGGGCCACAGAGCGCCCCCATGCAGCTGTACTTTGTCTCTTATCGACACACACACACACATTTGCAGCTGGCTAAACAAACTTAAATCATTGTTGTTGGTCAGGTACAAATTTGTACAGTGTAAGTAAATAAGCCCTACTAAATGGTGACCAACTGCTGTGTTTAACCACCTAACATGCAGGGGCTGTACATTATATTAATTTCTATAAAATTACAAGAACACTGCATTTTTACCACTATCTTCCTACAGAGAACCATGTAAGAAGTGCAGCTGCTGTACTGTGGGATCCCGATTAACTGTTTGAGGGTGGGTAGCTGCTAGTCTGTCTTGTCGCCCGCAATAAATCTTCTGTGTCGCAGTAAACCAGCGAGAATGTAAATCGCCGGTGGGATGGCATACGAGGCACCACGATTTCCCCGAAATTGCAGAAGTTTCCTCTCAAGGCAACTTGCCATCCCACCAGCGATATACATTTGGGAGGTGGAGAGAGTTGAGAGGAACAGGGAGGGGGAGAAATGCCCTGTAGGATTTTTCTGAGAGCAGGAAGTCTGACACAGAAGATGTATATAGAATAAAAGAAAATATGTGGTGTCTCTTCGCTGAGGACTCAGAACAGCAGGTCTGTAAGTGCTTATGGCTGTATTTACATAGAGCTTTCTGATAAAGCTTACTTAGTTTTTACCTTTCCTTCTACTTTAAGGAGAATACATACATAAATTTGCAGAAATGAAAAAAGAAATTGTCAGAGAAGAGGCCCTGTGTGTGTCAGCTCAATTTAACAGAGGGAAACATCAGTCTTATTGAAATGTGACAGGAGATGTTTTCCCATTAAATGACTATTCTCTCTAGAACAAACTGTCAGGAAACACATGTTAAAATAGTTTAGTCAAAGGAAATGATAAAAATGAGCTGTTTTACAATTAGCAAATAGGATGGGCAAGCACCCTTTTTTTTTTTCAACATGATCACAATGAATAGGCCTTGTGCTGATCATAACATGATCTCAATGAATAGGGCTTTTGCAGATTATACTATTGTTTTAATTAAGAAACACATTTGTGTCATTGCCCTTAAAAGGTTGTTAGGACACAGCACACTAACCTGGCTCTGTAACATTGTCAAAGGAGTTTCCCCCTGTTCCATTGCATCAGGATCACAAAGCCAACTTTGCACAGGGCGCGTCTGTTTCAGAAGCGATAGGTATGCATGAAAAACATCTGCTTTTACATTCTCTTCACGCTCTTTGAACCTAGAAATTAGCGCAGGAGATACTGTCTTGTAGAACTCTGCAAGCATTTCATGGCGCGTGCTGACAACAGCATCCAAGCATTTGGCAGCAGCACGTCTCACTTTCCAGCTCATATCATCATCGTCGCTATACTCATCATCACTGCCTAAAAAAATTAAAATGCAAACCTGTATTAACTTTAGTAATATGTGAAACAGGACAGTGGATCATAACTAACTGGCATTTATCAATGCCCTTTTCTACAGATGATAAAGAGATAAATCCTTGGTGTGCAGAGTTTTTTGGGGGTTTTTTTTAAAGTATGTTTTTATATGTTTATAAAACAGTAACAATTTCATTATATGATTGCAACAGGTTAAAAGGTAGCACATAAAGACTTCATCTTTAATGATGTTAGTGAAAAATGAAAAAGGCAACAATGAGACTCTTTATACTATGCATTACAGGCACAGTGTTGGCCTGTGTGGAGCTACAGCTACACTGAGCAGATTTCGGCACAAAAATGCTAAATTTTGCATTTCACGCCCATATGTACTCAGTGTAACTCTACCCAGGCCAACACCTTGTCTGGCAACAGTCTACACAAAAGAGCAAATGACAGTGGATTCACTTTATTCTGCCAAGGCAAAACGCAGACAGGATTTGCTTAGCGATCCCATGCTCTAAAGCAGTGATCCCCAACCAGTGGCTCAGGGGCAACATGTTGCTCACCAACCCCTTGGATGTTGCTCCCAGTGGCCTCAAAGCAGGTGTTTATTTTTGAATTTCTGGCTTGGAGTTAAATTTTGGTTGCATAAAAAAAAGGTAAAGAAAAAGGTTGGGGACCCTAGCTCTAAACAATAGAATTGTATTATTTACAAACTGTAGCCAGACCCTGAATAAAGTCAGAAAGCTACCCAACTACTGAATGGCAATACACGTTTTCCATAAAAGAGGAGTGTACAATAATATGACATGGACTGATATTAAGCGTTCAGTACTGCTCATAGGTAGAAACAGCTTTACTCACTCTACAAAACTTATCTTACATGCAACTAGCTGAATCACATTTATCTAAGACTAATGGCACATGGAACAACTTTTTCATACAGTGCCTCCAGTACAGCCAACAAAATATCTAAACGTAATATCTGGTGGCAGTGTGAACTGCTGGCGGCAAAACATTTGTATCAAGTAAGCACCAGAAATCATCTAACCTGGCAATTTCCAGTGCCTACTCAAGTTACATGCTACCAATTCACACCAACACCAATGAAAATAGATCTTCAGACACTGATCATACTGGGGGAGATTAGAGAGGCAGCTAAACATCCCACATGCCATCACCCATGCTTTTCTGTGCATATATAAAGCCCTATTTTGAAAATCAGCATGCATTTTTTTGTTCACTCATTGCTGCATTTTAAAAACAATACCGCAATAACTCTGCTGAGGTTTGATCAATTTCAAGTTTGGCCTATGGAGGGGTAGTAGATGTTACCTGCAGTTATTTGTAGATTGCAACCTGCCCACAGGAAACATGTGCAGGTGAGAATGCCCTATGTGCCATTATCCTAAATTCGTACTAATAAATCTTGTTTGATTCAAGAGTTATAAATTCCTCCTTTAACCAGCTGTCTGGCATTAATTACTGGTAATTATGCTCAAAGAATGTACTTTCGTGTAGAGAGAAAAAAAGTGCAGAAGCATGACTTCAGTTCTTTGCTTACAAAGTCTAGGGAAAACTATTTCCTACTATTAGGAAATAATGCTGTGCAACAAAGCCTCCACACATGTGACACACTGTCACAAACAAATTCAGTGTACAGTGTAATAAAATGCTTTTCTTAGGACAGAGAGAATGCAGGTATTATGTACTTTATAATTAAAGATCTGAAGAAACAAAAGGTCAAGGTCAATAAGTTTAAAGATAATTCTGATAGATCCACCACTGACTGGAGATTCAAAAAACTGCATTGTGCACAGATTTCAAACACTGTGCTGAATAATGCTTAGATTTTATGCTTAGTTTATGTCTTTCAGAAACAGACAGAATACCTTGATCATCATCATCTGCACCGTCAGCGTCCATAGCATTTTCATCTTCATCTTCATCATCATAATTGTAATTGGGATCATACGTTAAGTACTTTAGACAGATGTTTATAATAGTAGATACATGTGGATAAACTTCTTTAGGGCACCTGCCACACAAAGATTACTCAACTTTAGTATATAAAAAATACAATTAATCTTGTTATTGTAGTGGTTAGGTTTACCTGCATGTCACAACCTTAACACTTTTATATAATGGAACTAAGATGTAAAAACGTATTCACGTGAAACCAACACTGCTTATAGAATAAACACAAACATTTGTGCACATAAACTAGAATGCATTGGTGCCTGACCTACAGTTAAACTGTTAAAAAATGAAAAACACTATAAAATTGGTTTAGCTTCATATTTAAACACTTAGGGGGTTATATAATATAAAGTGCAAAGTTTGCTACACTTCTTACCACCTGTAGCAAACCAATCAGCAGGTAGTATTTCCTGGTCATCTGTTTAAACACAATTTTATTGGTCTCTATGGGATACTGCTCCTGGGCAATCTTTGTGCCTTTAATTACATACGGGGGTAAGTGTAAACATACCTTCTGACAAACGATTCAAATGCTTGAATGCAGTACTCTCTCAGCTCATCATCATCTATATTACAAAATTTCACTACAAGTGGAATGATCTTCTCCAAATATTCCCCTAGAATAGATGTTTAAACATGTAGCTTATAATATTTATATTGAAGTAATATTAATCCAAAAAAGTAAAATAATTCATCTTACCTATTCTGTGGCCAGCTTGCCTACTAATAGCAGCAATGCACTGTATATATGTCCTAGTGGTAGACATGGAATCATTTTTAGATAGCTCTGTCAAAAGATGTTCAATGAGATCAATAAACACTATGTTGCCACAACTCATTACAAGATGGCCAAGGGCAATGATGGTTCTTTTTCGTACAGCAAGTCTTGGACTTGTTAACTGTGGAAGTAAACAGCTCAGAATTGAAGGATGGAAATTCACCAGCAATCCACCCTGTCTGTAAAGAGAAACAATTTAAAAAATTACAGTATTAGACAACATTTTATCATTTTACCCAAAAGAGCTTTAGGTACTACATGTTATTATGATTGATATTAAGCAGCTTCTATGTTTCCTCTTTTGAGAACTATAATGTACAAGTTTAGTAGGTTTGTGTTATATACATATACATATACAGTACTTGTCTACCAAATATTTACCTGCTAAGCATATCAGCCATAATGTCCAAAGCTTCTAACTGGACAGACACATCTTCCTGCTTTGCAATAGCGCTTGTAAGTCGGCCTGTAATTTTTTTGCAAACATTTGCAGCTAGAGCAGATCCTTTATTAAAAAGAAAAAGAAATTTAAAAAAAAAAAAAAAAGCTTAGAGCCCTTTTCGCAAAATAAAGTTGACCTTACTGCTGGGGCAATTTCAAACATTAACAGGGAAAAATGAATTCAATTACAGTTATGGGGCCTGTTATCCAGTATTCTCAGGGGGTTTTCTGGATAAGGGGTCTTTCCATAATTTAGGTGCCCATAGCTTAAGTTTACTAAAAAATAATTTAAACAGCAAACCGAATACGACTGTTTTGCCTCCAATAGGGATTAGTTACAATGTACTGTTTTATTACTACAGAGAAAGAAGGAAATCATTTTTAAAAATTTGGAATTATTTTATTTCAATGGGAGTCTATGGAAGATGGCCTTCCAGTAATTTGGAACTTTCTCAATGGGTTTACAGAGAACAGATCCCATACCTGTAATGGGATTTTCTGCGGCGGGTAAAGTCTCCAGGAGAGGCTTGTTTCTGTCGCATTTTGTCTCAAAATTTGTTTATCATTTTGATAACAAAATGTTTTGTGTGCTACAGGAACCAAAGTGAGTTACGGTTACCAGAGGAATGAGGCATCTCTCACATCTCTCTCTTGGTGGCAAAGTAGTAAGGTAGTACTGATAAACTTACAGTGTATGCTAGTATATTATAAAACAAAGATCCAATTGTCACAGACCTTAGTGCAGTGGTTTCTAAACAGGGGAGCTGGCTCCCCTAGGAGGGCTTGAAGGAGTCCAGCTCAACTGCCAGGTAGGATAAGATTTGGGGAGAATGTCTATTTGCAGCTTGAAGGTCAGTTAAAGTAATGATTGCCATGATTGGTTCTTACCACTAGAAGCTGGTGGAAGTTCTCCAATTACTGTCTTAAGCCCAATGCTTGATATATCACGTAGCTGTTCCTTGTCCGAAAGCATGTTGGTACAAAGGGTGTCTACAATTGTCTCCACTTGATATTCTTTAACTTTGCTTACCAGTGGACCAAGGCTAAAAACAAATAAATGAAAAGTTAAAATATCAGGGTTTTTTGGTTTTTTTTGGTTTTTTTTTTAAGGACTAACGCTTTAACATAAAAAGGCCAGAAACATAACATATATACATTAGCCCACCTAGAAAACAATTACATTTTTTTTCCCAATCTTCAAAATTACTCTCAAGCGTCCCCAGAATAGCATACCTGCTAGACTAAGAAGTAACTGAAAGAGCTGCACCTGAGCTGCTTGTGATGAAGAAATGACATGAGAGTATGCTGGGAAGAAGGTATGCTATTCTGGGGGTTCTTTTCAAGGAATTTCTAAATAAAAGACTTACCGTATATACTCGAGTATAAGCTGATCCGAATATAAGCCAAGGTACCTAATTTTACCGAAGAAAACTGGAAAAACTTATTGACTCGAGTATAAGCCTAGGGTTGGAAATGCAGCAGCTACTGCTAAGTTTTTTTTTTTCTTTTTTTTTTTTTTTAACTGTCAGGCAAGTTTGGGAAGGCTAAGGAAGCTGCCATACTAAGTATCAAGTACTTGCCATCCTGCCGTGTGTGCTCCCATCGCAATGCAGCATGTCTCCCAGCACAACTGCCGGGGGCCTACTATGCACGACAGCCCAGCAAACAAAAGGGAAACCTTTTCCATACACCCTGCACAACAGCCTAGAACACCCGACACATTCTGTAGCAGCACTGGGTAGCAGGCATGCAAAGAAGCATACATTTAGGGCAGAGCCTTGGCAACCACCAATCTGTAGATTACAGCAAATGCCAGAGGGGCTGCTGTATGATGAACAGACAATCACTATTTATTTTGGTAAGTGGGGTTATTTTTGGATTTCCTGTCTGGACCTTGCAGCAAGAGAGGGGACCCCATTGCACACCATAGGTATGCAATTATGAACGTTCAGGGGGGTTATTCTTGCCAAATAAAAGAAACCAACTGACATATATAAACATACCGGTATACACATCAGTCCAGGCGGCGATCTGCATCAAGGCCTGACAGCAACCATGGCTCTCTCCAACCCCCCAGGCCACCTCAATAAACAGCGCTGCAGTCTCTTCCGGGGCACTGAGTGAGCGCTCCGGTAGCTGCAGCTCGCCCCGTGCGTGCGCTCGAGGAAATTTCAGGTATCCGAATAACGTTGGCTGGGATTGGAAACTTATTTCAAAGTACATTACCGTATGGAATAAATGCTGCCTTGGCCCCCCCCCCCCGGTGCGTGCGCGGATACAGTTACCGTATATACTCGAGTATATCCCCCCTCCTGCTGTACTTCAGGCAGAGACTGTTAGGTCTCTATCAGTGTTTCAAATGAAGGGTGGGCTTGTCCTAAGAGGATCTATAGGGAGTTCCAATAAAGGGGCCATTTTTGCAGACAGTATTCAATTTTAGACCAGCACCGTGTATTATTAATAACTGCCTACAAAATTAGGGTTTTATTCCATTTATCCAATATGTCTCCTTTAAAAATAACTGGTGTGCTATGAAAAAGAAATGTTTTGCCTTATTTCACAGCTTTCCTATACATCTTAAGAAACACAAAATATTTGAACAGTATTTATGGCAATAAGTAAAACAATATATGTTATCGGCAATAATATATATTATATTCTACAAGAAATAAACAATTTATATAAGTAACTCACCATTTCACAGCTAGATTTTGAACTTCCCCATTCTTATCTTCTAACAGCTTCAATATCATTTTCACTACTTTCCTTTCACTGTCATCATCTAGCTTTATGGAGTCCTTTTGAAGCTCTGTCATCAAGTCATTAGTTGCCATGAATCTACAAGAAGAGTCTTAAAATGTATTACTCAAGTAAAAAACTGTTATGTGAAGTACATAAACAAAAAATGTATGCAGTATACCATGTATATAAAGAAGGGTATGTAATACAAGCTTTGCTACTCTTATGCCATTTGATATCCATGACATCAGGCCTCTAGCAGGTAGGTGGCAGACAGGTTAATTAAGGGATCTTAATTTCTTTGGTTGTACATATGCGCATAGGAATGGAGGCTCTTATCCAGAAGCCTCTAAATTACAAGAATTCTCTAAAGAGTCAGGTTTAATAAACTTTTTTTTTTTTTTTTAATTTCCTTATTGTCCGTAATACCGAAATAGCATCTTGTAATTTATGGTAACAAGGCTATATAAATCCATATTGGTGGCAAAACAATTCTATTGGGTTTATATAATGTTGTACTGTTATAAGTAGACTTAATATGGTCATACATTAAAAGATCCACTCGTTTGCAGAGGTTGCCAAACAAGCAGAGCTTTCCCTGACATGCTTACCTTGTGGTGGGCAATGGGCCAAACAATCAGATCACAATGACAGGTATAAAGTCCTTCAGGGTGAGGACAGCATCAACAGGACAATGCGGTAATCGTTCTGATGAGATTTTTAAACCTGTCTAATGGACAGACCCATCAGAGTACACCATATATAGGCATATAAGTTGCCGACTCGGACTGAAGGAGCCAAATTTGCAGCTGAAATATGTCCATGTATGGGCACCATTAAAGTGATACTGACACGAAAAAACAACTTTTTAAAATATGAATGTACATTAAAAGTTGCCTATAGGTCATGTTGATCATTTTTTGCTGATAGGTTTGCTTTTGTAAGTAATTGTTACTTGAAATCCCAAAACCTGACTGTTTTGCCAGCCTGACTGTCCCTTCTCAGCCTGTCAGTTACAGCTTCTAATGGTAACGGCCCCCTGCTGGACAAATATGTCCGCCCCCTCATAGAGGAACATGGGGGATCAGATAGGGAATGTAAAAGCTTGGACAAATACTTTTATGGCAAAATTATAAATAGCATGCAAAGGCAATGTTATGACAATGTTATAAAAAAAAAGGTTTAATTTCTGGTGTCAGTATCACTTTAAGGTGCGGTGATTCAAATGATGGAAAAACCTGTCCATTAGGCAAGTTTAAAAATCCTTCCAGGGCGAGCAGCGCATCAGCTTGCATCATCAGCTGCATCCTGTCAATGTGCTCCAATTGTTTGGCCCAAGCACCAACATGGTCAAGCAGATATCACCTACCTCAAGCAGGCTCGCCAAACAAGCAGATCTTTTAGTGTATAACAAACTTTAGGAAAACAGATAAGAACGGCCCATGATGTACTGCTGTTATCATAGAACAGCTCACTGTGAGCTGTTTTACATCCAGAGTTTGTTATAAAAAATATTTTTCTAAAAGACAAGCGCCTAGAACTATTTTATGTTTTCAATGCAACATGACTTCATTACAAGCAATTGGCATCAAACAAAATTCTAAAACTGTATATTTAAAAAAAAAAAAAAAATTATATATATATATATATATATATAGGATGTATGTACCTTTCCCTAATTCTACTTACAACTGTAAGATATTAAGGAATCTGCCTTAATTAATTATCATGGTTTCAGTAAAGTTTCTCTGTACTGGAGGATTACAGATAAACCATCTTAAAAAAAAATTAAATAAAGGTTTTGGCAGCTCAAAAACATAGCATCAAGGCATTAAATATCACCTACCTTTACTTACATTGTAGTTGCAAGAAAAGGACCTTAAACAATAACTGAAGGTGTTTTTTAAGCCATGTTCTTAATATCCCAGGGTGACACAACTATGTGACCTGTGCTGATAAACTTCAGTCACACTTTACTACTGAGCTGCAAGTTGGAATGATATCACCCCCCTCCCAGCAGCCAATCAGCAGAACAATAGGAAGGTAGCAAGATAGCAACTCCCAGTAGATATCAGAATAGCACTCATTAGTAAGAAATCCAAGTCCAGATTGGGACTCCTCCAGTTACATGGGAGTAGGAGAAACAATAGGTTATCTGAAAGCAGTTCTAATGTGTAGCGCTGGCTCCTCGTGAAAGCTCAGACTCAGGCACAATGCACTGAGATGGCACCTACACACCAATATTACAACTAAAAATACATTTGTTGGTTCAAGAATAAAAATGTAAATGGTAGAGTGAATTATTTGCTATGTAAACAGTGTAATAAAAAGTATGCCACAAAAATCATGACAGAATCCCTTTAAAATATAATGAACTGCTGCCTGCAGTAGTAAGAGCTGTGTGTTTAATTACCATACAGTAGAACCTCGACTTTTAAGTGCCCAAACGTAACATTTCCCCAGAATTGACACCATTTTTGTGGTCTTATACAGGCAAGTGGCATCTTTTTTTTCCAGATTTTATGTTGTCCTGAAATTTATGGCTTTTTGATGCTGTACCCTCAGAGGCATAAAATCAGGGTTCTACTTTAGTTTATATAAATAAGAAACAGGAGAAAGGGCACAGGTTACACAATAAATAACAGATAAGCTCTGTAGAATACAATAAGGTTTTACAGAGCTCATCTGTTTTGTAACCTGTGCCATTAAGCCCTATTTTAATTTGAACCCCCATGGTTATACATCAGCTTTGTTTATATAAATATAGTAGTGTTTCTAAAGCAAACACATCATATTTACCAGTGTAGAGCAATAGTAAATCATGTTCTAATTACTTTGATAGATTATCATTTTTGAAGTTTCTGTTCCTTTAAGGTGCTTTGGCACCATATTTTTGGGCTGCTGTGTGACATTACTCTTGCACTTTGCAGAAGATTTCATATTAGATACATGTTAGAAGCTTTTTCTGAAGAGGCTTTGTAAGCCAGAGAATATATTTGAACCTATTAAAATCTAATATGAAATCTTCTGAAAAGTGCAAGGGTAATGTCACACAGCAGGCCAAAAATATGGTGCCAAAGCATGTTAAAGGAACAGAAACGTCAAAAACATGTTGTGCAGACCCACTAAATGAAGTAAAACTAACACAGTGACATTACTGACAGTGTAAAGGTAAATTACCCATGCAACCAGGAAAAAGGATTAACTTAAATTAATGTAAATAACCATTCTGGCCATTCTTTGTGTGGATTTCCTGCAGCTTACCTAATTTCCTACCAAATACAGGTGAAACTGACCTGACTGAGGGGAATGGTTAAGGGAGCTGTAAGCTCAGCTATGGTAGGGATGGATACAAATGATGAAATTCTTTTGTAAAAAACTTTGCCCACTAGGTTGGCACTACAGGCAGGATAATAGGGAATAACAGGACTTGATAAAAGGTCTTATGTGACCTGAAACTTTGCTGCTGTTGTTGTTTGCCCCAAAAAACTTTGCAATAAAGGCATTTTAATCTACAAAGACAAGAGGTGCTGTTCCTGTTCTTCTGTACCAGGATAATAGGGAATAACAGGACAACAAGAATCCACAATGACAGTACCGCCAAACAAATTACACTGGTCCTTTTTTTATGAGTACAGCTCAACCTAATCAGTCAACACTGTAGTCACTGGGGTATGATCTGCACATGTCCAATTGTTGATCTGAGTACTCAGGTGTTGCTGACATCAGTAACCAGATGTTGTGTCTTGTAGAGACACAAGAACTTTGCATTGCAGGCATTTTAAGCAAGAACATTTGTTGCTTTCTATGATTATTATTAATAAGAATTATTTAGAAAGCACCAACATATTCAGTAGAGCAGTACAATAAATGGGTGTATACACAAAACACAGATTTACATAAAAAAACAACTGATACAAGAGGTAAAGAGGGCCCTGCCTAAAAGAGCTTGCTTTCTAATCATTTAACACTATTGTAAAGGAATATTTAAAAAAAAAACAAAAAAACAACCCTATGTAGAATTATTGATAATACTGCACAATCAATGCAACTTACATATAGAATACCAATGTGGGATGACAATACTACAAATGTTATGAATACAAACATTTCAGGTCAAGAAAAGGTGGGAAATTCAGCAATACATTAAAAGACAGGAGACTACAGCAGACATTACACTGTTTGT
Organism: Xenopus tropicalis; assembly: GCF_000004195.4. NCBI lineage: Eukaryota > Metazoa > Chordata > Amphibia > Anura > Pipidae > Xenopus > Xenopus tropicalis. The sequence continues at coordinate 58,414,585 of NC_030679.2, read as the reverse complement.
GCCTACAGATGAACTGAATGCATTCCTGCTATTACTACTTGTGTCCTTGAGCAACTTGCTGCTATTTAATAATCTTTATTTTATATAGCACTGATATAGTCCACAGTATGGTAGCAAACTTAGATTGTTACCTTTACATGTCACCCATGTACTTGTATAATATTTCCCCCCTAAAACTGAACAAATTTCCCAGAACACCTTGCCAGTTAGTTGGGGTGCACTACTTTATATTGCTATGTGTAAGCCGCGTGATTCCAGACTTAAACACTATGTTGTCCACATTGGTTAACAGTATGTACAACTAAATATTTTTAGGGCCTCTTAGGGCTCTGGCACACGGGGAGATTAGTCGCCCACGACAAATCTCCCTTGTCACAGGCGACTTATCTCCCCGAACTACCATCCCACTGGCGAACATGTAAGTCGCCGGGTGGGATGGCACACGCTGCGCAGGTGATTTCGGCAGATCGCCGAAGTTGCCTCGTGAGGCCAGAGCCCTTAATTTCCATATTCTGTAAGGGTGAAGACACAGAGCTAGCTATTAGCAGCTACTTGTCACTGCTACTAAACGCCAGAAAATACCCTGCCATAGACAATACTGAGAATCGCCTCTGTGAAAACACACATAAAGACAATTATCAGTAAATGATCAGCTTTGTCTATTTTAGTAGCCACGACAAGCAGTTGCTACTAGTAGCTCTGTGCGGCTTCACCCTAAGGGTCTCCCTTGTCACGGGCGACTAATCTCCCTGATATGCCATCCCACCGGCTAGAATGTGGGATGGCATATGCGGCGCCGAAATCGCAAGCCTGGCCACCCAATGGACCATGTATGATAACAGGTACCCATCTGCATCTCTGGTCTTGACCTTAATTATAACCCTGAACATCAGTAGGGTGTTCTGTGGGCAGTTCAAGCTGCAAATCTGCTCCTTACACAGTTCAGAGAGTTACTATGTGCTTAATGCATATAATGCATTGAATGCATGCCAAATATCACCCTGCAGTACTGGAGCCCGATACTATGCGATTCAGGCCAGCCAAGTGCATCACTGTGTATGGGCGCAAACACAAAACTGATACTACGGTATTAGAAAAAATAAGCAGCCTCCAATAACAACATGAAAGCACACTGAAAGTCCATTCTGAACTAAGAAAGCCAGTTGGATGACTGGTGAAAATCTTCAAGAAAAACACAGCAAGTCCAGTTGACTTATTATTACAGATACATGTTATTGTCCCTTAGTAACTGAGGAAAGCAACACTTCATTTTGAACAACAAGACACCCAGAAAGCCCAGGCAGCGGAGTCTACAGAAAGCAGCAGCAGCAGCAGCCAAATCCTGGAATGGTGGAAGTTGCATGTGCTGCAGCCTTTATACCTGAGCCTGACATGTGCACTAACACAGGAGGGAAGGAAAGGCCGAGCTGTTTGATGCAACGCTGCGCAGCTGTGGCCCTGGCACCACTATAGAGCAATACCTGCAGCGAAGGCCTAAGCGTGCAGACTGCCCGGCACATACACCCTGACAGCTAGGCCGCACCCTGAGGCAGCCTGCACATTTCTCAGCGCCACTCAGCCATGGCCTTCCCCAAGCTACGGCACTAAGGGGCCCTGCTGCTCACCTGAAGTCCTTGTCACTGGATGTCATCTTCTCCAGCAAATTGGAGATGTGGTACGAGGCGCTCGCCATGATGGCTGCGGCACTTTCCGTAGCCTCGGGTGGAAAAAAAGAGCCTTTGCTTTGGGGCCACGACTTCCAGCAGTCCGGCTCGCACCCGTCTCCTTTCAGGCGCTCGGGAGGCCTACGGTGCGCGCACTCGTTACGGAGCCGATTTGGAGGCCGCGCTAACCAGCCTGTCTCACATACAGCCCCGTCTGTGGGGCGGAGCACAGCACTACAGGCAGGATGGCAGCCAGCCTCCCGAGAGCCCAACAAGTCAAAGTTTACGGCGTATACTCGAAAGCAGGCGGCGTGGGGCCGTTCCTGTTGTTCCGATTGGATAAGCGATATGTCATTTACTCGTTCCACAGTGTCATGGAAGTCCTGAGATGACTGAATCGCCGCTGATGCCGGTGATTGGCGTGAGCAACAGCCAATCAACTTTACAATAGATACGTTCTGTGCCGTCAGTGGTCTGTTTCAAAGGCCTGACACGTTGAGAGACTTTTATGTTGAGTTTGTGGCTATTGCTTCTCAGACTGTCAGATTAGCTCCTTGAGCTTGTTTCCAATATTGTAAATTGCATTTTATTTTGTTAAAGGAGGACTGGTTAAATTAATTTGCCCCATTTACTTGAACACGCTATCATTAATTATAATCATTTATTTATCTAGTGCTGAGGCACTTTGTGGAGATTATTATTATTAACATTTATTTATAAAGCGCCAACATATTCCGCAGCGCTGTACAATAAGTGGGTTTCATACATTGGACATACAGAGTTACATATAAAGCAATCAATAACCGATACAAGAGGTGAAGAGGGCCCTACCCAAAAGAGCTTACAATCTACAAGGAGAAAGGGTTGAGACACAAGGTGTGGGAGATTATCAATAGTTCACATCTATCCCTGCCCCAGCTCAGTATACAATCTAAGGTTCCCAAAATGGAGATACCCCCCTTCTAGTCACACACCTGCTCAAGAACATCCCCTTTTCACTCACATACAGAGCACAGGGGAGAGGACGGGCTGAAGATTATGAATTTATGCTAACCAAGGCCACAAATCCGGGCCTGCAGATAAGTCCAGCTAAAATGGGTTAGAACTTGGGGCACATCGAACTGGCAGGTTTAATTAATGGTAAAGGCAGAGCAGTGATGCACCGCTGTGGAGAGTAGCATGGGCAGAAAAAGTCCTTAGCGTTTCTACTTCTAGTGGTCCAGATCCCATACAGCAGACCTGGATCAGGAAGAACAAAGCTGAGCCTGATACCCTTGTCACTACTGCAGTCCCTTCACTAAGGCAGCAATAAAGGATAATACTCCCAGCTTATCTCCCCTGGATGAAGCGAAGAATCTGCTCTTTCTATTCAATTAGACTATCTCACTTTCCTAGAAAGTGTTATAACAAAATAAATCCTGCACTCTTTAATCCTTATTCATGGGGTCCCTGCTCCCCGACTTCTCCAGAGATAACTGTCTCTCTGGGACTGAACTCCACCTGGATTCAACAGATGCAGGCCAAAGAGAAAGAACCCCCCCCCCTTCCCATTAAACACTATATTAAAGAGTGCAAAAAGTGCTCATGGGCCTTGGGCCAGGTTGGAGCTGCAGAGTGCCATTGAGTCCTATGGGAAGCTTCCAAAATCATGCAAAGTCTGAAAGGTTTGCCCGCCGTTTACGAACGCTCAATACGAAAAAGTCGCGACAATATACGAGGAAATCGTAACGGCTACGAAAAAGTCGCGTCAATTTACGAAAAGTCGTCGTAACAGCGACGAAAAAATCGCAAAAAATACGATAAAAGTCGCAAAATGTTCGTTTCCCAATACGAATTTTTCCCATTCGGATTCGTGGATTAGTAAATGTGCCCCTATGTGTTAATAGAAAACTAGATACATGGGCATCTGCCATGTAACAGGGAAATAAGGAATGTAGGGTTTAAAGCTGTAGGGATTGTTAATACTACAGGTATTAGTATAAAACAAGCTTTTACATCTTATCTTTTTTATTAAAGTACTTAAATTACTGGGATTAGATATCATGAATGGCAGGGGTCTACTGAACAGATCAGCAATGCTATGGGGCTGATTTACTTACCCACGAACGGGTCGAATGGAGTCCGATTGCGTTTTTTTCATAATGATCGGTACTTTGCGATTTTTTCGTATGTTTTGCGATTTTTTCGGATTCTTTACGAATTTTTCGGATCCAATACGATTTTTGCGTAAAAACGCGAGTTTTCCTATCCATTACGAAAGTTGCGTAAAAAGTTGCGCATTTTGCGTAGCGTTAAAACTTACGCGAAAAGTTGCGCATTTTTCGTAGCGTTAAGTTTTAACGCTACGAAAAATGCGCAACTTTTCGCGTAAGTTTTAACGCTACGCAAAATGCGCAACTTTTTATGCAACTTTCGTAATGGATACGAAAAACTCGCGTTTTTACGCAAAAATCGTATTGGATCCGAAAAATTCGTACAGAATCCGAAAAAATCGCAAAACATACGAAAAAGTCGCAAAATATTCTTTTTCAAGTCGGAACTTTTCCAATTCGGGTCGGATTCGTGGGTTAGTAAATCAGCCCCTATGTATAGCAGTTATAAATGTATGTGGAATTTGAGATCCCAAAATGAAAATGTTGCATACAAAGTTTCTTGGCTGGCACTTCAGCTCTTGCAAACAGCACTCTGCCTTGGGGCTAAACTCCATGGGAGATTTTGGTAATTTCCCCTGGGCTCTGGGCTACCTTCGGCCAATAACATTCTCCCAATCGTCATTCTCCCAGCCGTCATCTGATTGACTTGCGCAGGTGCAGGAAGAACTTCTCGGCTTCAGTGCAGCTTCTTTTCGAAAGCACAGCCCTAAAGACATCACTTCCGCCTAGCGGAAAAAAAATTCAGAAACAAGTAAATACTGTTTTCAGGGCAAAAACAGAAAATATAAAAAAAAAATAAAAGTAAGCCGTATTTATGTATGTATATCTTTATTTATAAAGCTCTGCTTATGTACACAGAGCTGTACAGAAGTACAATTAATACTACAAACAGGGTTATTACAATTATAAAGACATACAAAGTATGATAACAAAAACAAGGTACTGTTGCAATAAGTTAAGATTCAAAGAGACAAGTGGATTGAGGTCCCTGCCCCTTAGAGCTTGCAATCTAAATGGGGGGTAACTTATTGACACAGAGAGGAGGATAATAGTGCTGCAGGTTACAGCGGGGACACTGCAGTATAAGTGCTAGTTCCCAGACCAGGTGCTGTGCGAGTGCTCCAAGAGGTAGTTTTTGAGTTATTCTTGTTTTAATGGGAAGCCTGGTAGTTACCAGATTTTGGTGGCTTTCCCCGGGCTCCCTTCACCTAATAACTTTCTCCCGATTTTTAGCAAATCCCGTGATGAAAAGAGGAGAATTCTGGCAGCAGTATTTAAGACAGACTGTAGGGAGATGAGATGGGAGTTACGGAGGCCAGTTATTAGAAGGTTACAGTAATCTAGTAGGGATAGGCTGAGAGCATCCATGAGCATCGTAGCTGTTACAGTTGAAAGAAAAGGACAGATTTTGACAATATTACATAAGAAAAAGTGATAGGTTTGACAATGGTGTCAATATGGTCAGAGAAGACAAGAGAGGCATCAAAGATCACTGACAAACAACATCCTGAGTTGACTGGATTAATGAGCATGCCATCAATAGATATAGTAAAGGAGGCGGTAGGAGCAGGCTAAAGCTGGCCATACACGTAGAGATCTGACGATGTTTCGTGCGACCATCGGTCGCACGAAACATCGTCAGATCCGCCACACACCATTCAGGGCTGAATCGGTAGGTAAGGAGGTAGAAACAATAGGATTTCTACCTCCTTCTGCCGATTCAGCGCTGAAGGGAGATTTTGGTCAGGCGCCTTCTATGGCGCCCAATCAAAATTTTCAAACTGGTCCGATCAGTGAGTCGGCCGATATCAGCAGCTTCCTGTGATATCGGTCGACTCGCCGACATACCATACACGCACCGAATATCTTACGAAACGAGGTTTCGTACGATATTATCGGTGCGTGTATGGCCACCTTTAGGCAGAAAGATGATCAGTTCAGTTTTTGTTAGGTTCAGATTCAACAGTTAATGAAGGGGTCAAAACAGGGGTGTATTTAGGCCGGTGCTGCTCTAGACACCAGACATTAAGTGGAACTGGAGATGAGGTTTTTTTTGCATAAGAGACAGTGAAGGATTGGTCAGAAAGCTAAAAAGAGAGCCAGGATGCAACCTGATGGATTCCAAGCAAATACAGGATTTGCATCAGAAGGGAGTTGCTCTTTTGGCGAGGTCTCCAAATGAGATGGCTGCCTACACACCAATATTACAACTAAAAAAAATACATTTCAGTGGAGTGAATTATTTGCTATGTAAACAGTAATTTAGAAATAAAAAGTATAACATAAAAATCATGACAGTATCCCTTTATTAACTGAACTAAGGATAATGTCATGTACCTTTGCAACCATATAATATATGCATATGTTTCTAATAAAGAATAGGGAAAAGTAATTTTCTGTATAGAACCTGTCATTTGACTACTTGATCTTAACATTATCTATTATTATTATTAACATTTATTTATAAAGAGCCAACATATTCCGCAGTGCTGTACAATAAGTGGGTTTCATTCAGTATTATTGTGTGCGTTAAGTCGCATATCACATGCCTTAAATTTCGTGCTACCGCATGCGTTAATTTTAATGATTTGCGTTAATTTGCGCGCAGAAATAATACTAACGCATGATTCACAAACACTTAGACGCACTAAATATCGCATTAGTCTGTGCGAAAAATAACACTTACTTGAGGTAGGTGGTAATTATAGAAAAGTACAGTTAATGAGCTTTTGGCAACACAATATGGACTTTGCAGTGGGATTTATTCAAGTCTGTGTTGGCCCTAGAGTGATGCATCCTCCAGTTTGCAGGGAAATGGTCATTTTCATAAAAGTAGTTTTACGAAAGTAATGCCGTGTATGGCTAATATGGCATGCGTTTTTTCACACGCGGCGACTATGTGTGCGCAATGTGTTCATTAGCGCACGTTCGGTCAAATACCGCACAAAAATAGTCTTAGCGACTTAAATAACGCAAGCAGCATCGCGTGTAAATTAACACAAGTGTCCTTTTAGCGAATCGTGCGTTAAGTCGCAAAAAATTAGACGCGATAAAATTTTTAACGCATGCTATAAATAGCGCTTGTTTTAACGCACTTTAGTGAATCAGCCCTTATGTGCCTTAAAGGATTACTGTCATGGGAAAACAAGTTTTGTTTTTTTTTTTAAATGCATCAGGTAATAGAGCTTCTTTAGCAGAGTCCTGCACTGAAATTCATTTTTCAAAACTACAAACCAATTTTTTTATATTTAATTTTGAAACTTCACATGGGGTGAGCCATATTCTTCATTTCCCAGGGTGCTACAGCCATATGTATGACTTGTGCTCTGAAAAACTTCAGTCACACTTTACTGCTGGGCTGGAAGTTGGTGTGACATTACCCCCCTCCCTTTCCCACCACAGCCAATCAGAAGAACAATGGCAAGGGAGCAAGATAGCAGCTCCTAGTAGATATAAGAATAGCACTCAATAGTAAGAAATCCGAGTCCAGCTTGGGACTCCTCCAGTTACATGGGAGTAGGAGAAACAATAGGTTATCTGAAAGCAGTTCTAATGTGTAGCGCTGGCTCCTTCTGGAAGCTCAGACTCAGGCACAATATGCACTGAGATGGCTGCCTACATGCCAATATTACAGCTAAAAAAAATAAATTTATTGGTTCAAGAACCAAATTTTAAATGGTAAAGTGAATTATATGTAAACAGTGTAACTTAGAAATAAGTACACCATAAAAATCTTGACAGAAGATACATAAAGTACTGGCACTAGCGAGTGGCAGAACCCAAGAATATGAGAAGACATGGGCTGTGCTCTGACCACAGGAAAATAATTGACTGCCTAAAGCTGTGCTGGTCCTTGAGCGCAATACAATATCTGTTTTATAGTGTGGAACCAGTTGAACATTTGGCTACTAGTAAGGGGTCCCCTGTATATATAAAACTATTTATCAGCTACTATATGGACTAATTCTATTGATATGTATATAAAAAATGTTTCATTGCTTGGGAAGCGTTTCTGCTTAATCGCATTCCATGAACTGCATCAAACAAACTGCACTATATTAATGCATGTACCTTACATTCCCTAATATTAAGCCACTTACTGATTACTTTGCATTTTACCTACTGCACTGTCTAGTTAGCAAATAAAGAAATCATCTGCAGATAGCAGGAATTGTATAGGAACCGCACAGTTGAGTTTCCCTAACTCACATAGGTGTTATAGTTTCCCTGCTTAAATGGACAGTTGGTGGTGAAGTGAGTGTCATGCCAGCATAGTATTTCCCTGGCATGTCCAGAGTTAAACATGGCATCATTTGGCTTTGTGTCCACAAGAGATCCTTAATTAATTAAATATGCAACAAGGGACTGTGGAAGGCGACAAACTTATCTGGGTTAGTAGACAATTCGAAGCCAGACCATTTGGGGCTGGAAAGCTGGGGCAATTGGTTTCTTTCATCTGTTGATCAAAGAAAGGCAATTGTGAACCAAAGAACAGAAGGAGGGAACAGCTATGAGAAAATATGGATTACAGAAAGGGATCCATATCTCCTTTGCTTTAGGGTTCACATCCTCATAAATCACATATTGGTTATGAGGAGGTCCCATGCTTCCCAATGATACCAAACAGGGACAGTCTATACCCACCAGTTAGGAGGGGTAGTTTCTGGGGGACTTGAACATGAGACACTCTTCATGTTTGGTATCATTCTGATCGCCCACATATGGGCTAAAGCAAGCCCATATTTTCATAATAATATTAGATACTGGCAAGTGCCAATATTATATGACAAGAAACTGGCCTGAGAATTGCAGTCCTCTACAGGAGGTCACAAGGGACAAGTTCCTGGACACTCCCCCCTCATGCATACGGTAATGCATACGGTAATGTCAGGAACCAGTTACTGACAGCTCATACTTGAGGTTCCAATTCTGTTGGAGCGTGTGCTCAGGTTTTCAAACTCCTACCTCTGGAGGACACAAAGATAACTTGGTAACGTACATAGGGTTTCTCTGTGTTTAATGCCCGTTTATTTTATTTACTGTTTTGTATATGTATGTCTCTTTTTGTAATATCTTTATAAATGCACTGTTGACTCTTGTAATATTAAATATAAAATTTTTAAAAGTTATGTCCTTTGGCTCTATAAAGATCCCACATACCTTGTATAAATGTTTGGGCCTAGAATGTATTAACTGCTTGTCTGTATGTGTGTGTGGGGGGGGGAGTTGTCTGTGTAAATGCTAATTAACTAGTTGACTGCTAGCAGGAGAGTGGGTTTGACTATAATTTAACCCTTTGGCTGCAAGAGTGCTTGTTGAATTAGTGGAAGCTAACCCTAACCAGGCCTGGATTTGTGGTGAGGCCACAAAGGCCCGGGCCTAGGGCGGCAGAAATTTAGGGGCGGCATGCCGCCCTGCCACAGCAGAATAATTTGCCCACATGGAGTAATGGGTAGAGGAAGCACCGAAACTTTAGCACATCCTCTCCCCACGGCTCCGAATGAATGAAGTGGCGCGCGCGGGGGGTGATGTTGGTGCGCATGTGTGAAGCTTGGGTGCTGAGGTGGGCAGCAAAAGGGGGCGGCCTCGGGGAGCCCTATAGAGAAATCAGGCCCTGACTCTAACTACAGTGAGAGAGTGTGTTATGCATATGTGTATTAGGTTTCTATTACCTGTTAATGATAGATGGTGGCAGCGAATAGTTATTTGGGGTGGTTGTGTGTTTGGGGCTGTCTGATGTTAGTCTAGTCTGATGTTAAAATTGTGGGGCAAGAATGGATTGGGATTGCCTGCCACATGCTTTCCTCACATGGCATTCACAGAGGTAATTGTCTACATCAATGCTAAAAGAAAATAAAATGATATCCTCTATTTGCCTGTCTAATAGACCTTGCAAGTAAGTTGCCCCATAGGTCTCATTATTCTAGCCAGTCTTAGAAGTGTGAGTTTGGAACGCAATCACATTTTGCTTGGCAGTGTAACTATAACTCTAAATTATTATTATTATTATTAACATTTATTTATAAAGCGCCAACATATTCCGCAACGCTGTACAATAAGTTGGTTTCATACATTGGACATACAGAGTAACATATAAAGCAATCAATAACCGATACAAGAGGTGAAGAGAGCCCTGCCCAAAAGAGCTTACAATCTACAAGGAGAAATTCTAAACAAAGTAGAAAAGTTCAGACACTGGAGTTTGCTCTGGGTGTAGGCAGCCTCCTTATCCATATGTACTTACATATTACACTTTATACTAATAATAAACCAGCCAAAATACAAATACTCACTAAATAAATACTGAACAAATACTGTACACATATATAGGTCTATATATTTATATATAAATAATATTACTGAGTACTGTACACTACACAGAAAACACATATGGATATGCAAATAAGTTCATACAAAAAAGAGATTTTTGGATTATGCTTCAGCGCAAATAATCAGGAGTATATGGCTGTGGATTCCAGGTGTCTGTAAACCACCCCAACAGTGTATCCAAAAATCAAATGCAGGAAAGGAATCAAACAATTCCAAGCAGCGTTTTAAAACTGCAGTGCAATTTTTATTAGCAGTGTCAGCACACTACAAGTTTCGGGCAGAGCCCTTTCTCAAGTGACTTGAGAAAGGGCTATGCCCAAAACATATAGGGCCCAATTCACTAAAGTGCGTTTTAACGTGCGCTATTTATAGCGTACGTTAAAACTTTTATTGCGTCTTAATTTTCGCGACTTTTCGCACAATTCACTATAAGCATACCTGCGCTATTTTACGCGCGATACGGCATGCGATATTTTAGTCGCACTAAATAACGTGTGCGCTAAATAACGCGCGCAGAATACCGTGTGCTGACAATGCTAATAAAAATTGCACTGCAGTTTTGAAACACTGCCTGGTGCTGTTTGATTCCTTGTCTGCATTTGATTTTTCAAATAAGTTCATATTATTTGTGACAGATTCCAGACAGCAGTCCACCACCAATCGGCCCGAGCTAGCATGCGCGGAACCCCGCCCCCCTTCATGTGCATGGGCACTCGTATGCACAGTATGCCACGAATATAGGGGAGGGCGATGTCATTGCAACGCCAGTGATAAGCGATCCCGGACTAGGGGTAGGCAGAAGAGGTATCTCCCTAGTGCCCCCCCAAACTATTGCTCCCTAGGCAGGTGCCTCTTCTGGCTACACCTAGTTCTGTCCATGAGCACAAGATCCTACACAGGACTAGGCCTGGACTTGGACTTTGCATTTAACCTGGCCTGCTCTCGATCCACCTCAATTTTACCTTTTTATTCTCCGATCCTCTTTAAACTCATTCTTGGTCAGCCCACATGTCATCACCCTGCCCCTATTACGTCATTGTTCCACCACTATTATGTCACCACCCACTCACTTTTGTGTTTTCCACTCTCCAGGCAGTAAAAATATTTTAGAAAGGTGGCAACCCTACTTCCAGCATACCTTATTTTCCAATCTTGCCCAGAATGCTTCCTTACTCTTTTTATCAATCCCCTTTACCCTGCCTTGCTCTAAAGTTTTCCCCACTTTAAGTTTTGTAGTGCAGCTAAGCTTCACTGCCAATGCTATAAAGCTCTCTAAAACCATCTTGTCTGTTCTGCTCAGATTGCTATTAGCCTCCTTATATTTCCTCTTGCATCAGTGTATTAATTTTAGAATACAAGTCTATGATGTCCTCAAAAATATTCCTTGTCATAGAGCAGTAAAAAAAACTTTGTCCATATTCTCTGTCTATTAATTTTATGTAGCTAAAAGCATGGCCCCTATCTCCTTTGTGACAAATAAATATCATACAGAACTAAACAGTTTAGAACAGTGCTGTCCAACATGCGGCCCGCGACCCCCCTCTGTGTGGCCCCCCACCTGTCTGGCTGCTTTGATGGTTTACTCTTGTGTAAACTATAAATGGTATCAGTACTGTGATTAACTGGCCCCCTGCTTGGTTCTCACCTCAGATTCAGGCTGTAATCCCTCTGTATTGTTTAAATATGTAATCCCCTGTGTTGTTCACACCTTTTAATCTCTGCATTGTTCACCCCCTGCAGTGTTCACACCTCAGGCTCAGGCTGTAATCACCCCCATTGTTCCCCTGTTCACACCTCAGGAGCAGTAGAAACCCACAACTAATCCCTGCACACTACAAAAAGAACATATACTGACATAGACATACTGTGGTGGTACTTCAATTAAAAAGTTTTTTCATATACAGTTATTGTGCAGACTGTAGGAGCAGTGCCAGCATTGTGTCACTGTAGGCTGCCTGTGTGCTATACACACAGGCATCATAGGGCAAGCAGAGTATGGCACACACAGGCAGGGTAGGGAAGGCAGAGTATGGCACACACAGGCAGAGTATGGCACACACAGGCAGAATATGGCACACACAGGCAGAGTATGGCACACACAGGCAGAGTATGGCACACACAGGCAGAGTATGGCACACACAGGCAGAGTATGGCACACACAGGCCAAGTATGGCACACACAGGCCAAGTATGGCACAAACCAGCCAAGAATGTCAAACACAGTGAAAGTATGGCACACAGGCAGGGTAGGGAAGGCAGAGTATGGCACACACAGGCAGGGCAGGGAAGGCAGAGTATGGCACACACAGGCAGGGCAGGGAAGGCAGAGTATGGCACACACAGGCAGGGCAGGGAAGGCAGAGTATGGCACACACAGGCAGGGTAGGGCAGGCAGAGTATGGCAGTTTTTTGCTGTACTACAACCATTAATATGGGTATGGTCATGTGATAACATGGGTGTGGTTTCAAATGGGTGTGGTTTCAAAAAGGGGAGTGGTCAAAACTGGCTTCCATTATCGGCCCTCCACCACGTAGGTCGGAAAAATTGCGGCCCTCGGTACAACAGAAGTTGGACAGCACTGGTTTAGAAGATACTTTCATAAATCCTTCAGGAACGGCCATACATGGACTTTGTGAAGCTGTTGATTTCTCTGGTTCATTGAGTGTTATAAGACATTATATTAGGCTTGTAGCATAATATTTACATTATAATTTATTACAGGTACGGGATCTGTTTTCCAGAATGATCAGGACCTGGGGATTTCCAGAAAAATGGTCTTTCTGTAATTTGAATCACTATACTACAAACCACTACTTTTGCCTCCAATTAAGATTACTTTGTTTTAGTTGGAATTAATTTAGATACATTTTATACAAACTTGGCACTTAGTTGTTGTATACAGGCTTAGTCTAGAAAAACTGGTTGCTTTTGCTTGCTTACTATGCCCCCCCTGGATATTTTTCTACAGATACCCAAGCTTATAAATAGGCCCTTTTGTTACTAAACTAATACATTCCTTTTAATCAGTGGCCTGAATAAACCCAGTCAATGGCTGACAAATTTGCTATATTTAATTCATATCATTCAAATTCAAATCATTAGCTTACTATGCACAGCATTCAGCCCCATCACACACAGTCACTGCAATAAACAAAATGTCAACAGAGCATCCCCACCACTTATAAATAGACACCTACATAAGAAACATAAGCAAAGATCCATCCCATATAGTTAAAGTAGATTTCATTGGTTCCTTTGAAACCTGTTTTTTCAGCCAGCAGCAAATACCAGCTATTAATCTTCCTGTGTGATATAAATGTTCTTTATCCTTCTGAATAAAACAAAATTCTTTCTGTACATTCTGAACATATTTTGTTGAACATTTTTATAATTTTTAAACCAGTCCCAGGGTCTGTACACTATGAGAGGCAAACCTCCTGTTATGAAAAAAAAATGTTCCTCACAACATTCACTGTAAAACTATACGTACTAACACTAAGTTCACTTGTATAGGCTTTTGGGGTGTCTCTGAGACCTTTGTAGAAAAATTACCTGTCCATTTTTGTTAAATATATTCCTTTATATCACAGCCCATTATTTACAGGTCCTGCAACTTCCAGCACTCTACCAATAAAGGGTGTTTTGCAATCACAAAATGTTGCCCTGTTTACAAATATATAATGTTGCCTAAGGAAGGCATAGAAATCAGTGTCACTTCATGAACAGAAAACTTAATACAAGTCACCATTTCCCCTGCATTCATAGCTCAGGGGCTTTAACTAAACAGGGCTTAATTATGCATGGCAGGAACAGCAGCTAGTGAATGAACCAAATTAAATGCAATACTATCAGTCTATTCCAACTGCTGATGTGCAGCCAGAAATACATTCTCATTTATAAATCACAATCTCCAATAATATGAGGCAGCAGTTCTTTTTGGCATTGGAACATGCTTTTCTTTTCTAAGAATCTGATAAAGCACAGTATTTACAGAGAAAAATGGCTCATTGATTGCAGTGTTAAAATAGATAATTAGACCCTTGGGAAAATATTGCAACCAAGAGATATATTTAGAGAGATTATTGGCTTCATTAATACATCAGTGCTATAAAAGTTAAATGGTCAGATTATGTTATTTTGAATAATAATAAAAAAATATCAACAATTTGCTGTACAAATGTGATGGGATTGCATCATTAAATGGAGCATTTGTTAGCAATGTTGAAAAGCGATGGGAGTGGCTGAAACACAATGTTCTCTTGATTCTTATAAAATAATTATGTATAATAATAATGTGTAATCTCTTAATTGTTATACTAAGTTATTACAACACATTACTAAGGTGCTGAGTTTAATGCATATGCAAAAGTTAAAATCATACCTTTTTCTATGCACTTTTTTGCAGATTGGTTGTGCTGTTGATCACTGACCATATGTCATAATTGGCAAGATTTTAAACACTATATTGTACCATACAAGGATTCCAATAAAAAGCAAATAATGTGTCACACTTTTCATATGATGACACAGTTAATGGTTATAGGTAGTGTTGAGAGTGAATGGGTGTTTTTTTCCCATGTACAGAATCAAAAGTAGGAACACTATTTAAAATAAAAATAGCATTTATTTTTAATTTTGTTGTCATTTGTATGTTTGATATGTATGTATATATTTATTTATAAAGCACTACATATTTACACAGCACTGTACTATAAACACTTCTGTTGTAAAGTCCTGTGGAATTATAAATCTGTGTTAATAATAATAACATCAGTGGTTTCCTCCAATTTCATCCAATTACCAAAGTATGCCAAAAGATTTTTTAACAAAAATGGCAATGTTATCAAAATCAGGGCAGTGTTGGTAATGGTATTTGAGTAACATTTTACTATTCAAATTTCCTTTCAATAACTATTTCAATTTCTTACTACTTTGACATGTTTCCTTTCACTGTAGCTAGGGATCACTTTTGGATCATTATTGGAGCATGTTCACTCTAAAGCTAAAGCTGTGCCCCCAGTAGGATTTGTTAAAGGTAAGGTTGGGGTACCACATTTAGGACTTTTACAACCTTACCTGATGTCTAGAAGATAAATCATTACAAAGTTTTTCTCTATTCTAGATTTAGATATAAGCAGAGAGAAAGCCACCAACCAGAATTTGTAAACTGGCAAGAGAAATTTTGGATAAAATTATATCAAGTTACTGTGTAAAATCATACTACACTGGCCCAGCACACTAAACTAAGGGCAGATATTGTATTGATAAAAGGACTATTCAAAATGTAATACACAGTTACAGGAGCACATTTACAAAACATCATGTTTAAAATAACATGGAACATTGAGGCATTGAAAGATGGCTGCTGTACTGTGGTAAAACTACTTATGGAACTAAAAAAACATCTCCATGCACCAGTTGAGTCCAAAAGTATGTAAAGGGGTAAAACAAAAGCATTATTTTGGTAATATTTATAGTTGACAATGTGCAGGTCTGGCCAGTAGGTGGCAGCAACTTATAAAGTCGACCAACAGAGAAATGTGCATTAATAAAAAGAATAGGAAAACTAGGTGGACTGGCCAGTCTGGCAGTGTTATTGTTAGGAAAAAAGTAATTTCTGGTAGGGAGAGACTAGGTCTGGAAGGACCTGAGGGGATTAAGTGGAGTTCAGTGTGTGTCAAGCCTTCCATACCTCATTAATGAACTTTACAAGTAGTTACTGATGACACCAGAACTAAAATTACAGGGACAGGATATAACCAATTAACCATTATTCAAGCAGTGCTTGTATTATAAATTTACAGCACCCATAGTAAAGGAGAGAAAAGGTTAAGACTAAGGGGCACATTTACTAATCCACGAATCCGAATCACAAATGGGAAAAAATCGGATTGGAAACAAAAATTTCTGAAGATCGCAAATATCACAAAAATGCTTATGAAAAAATCGTATTAGTCACGATAATATCGTATTGGCGATCCGAAAGTCACAAAATTTTCGTACCGAACAATTGTAAACAACGGTAACCTTTCTGATTTTTTCGCGCAAACGTCCGAAAAAGTCGTGCGGCGTACGAAAAAGTCGTGCGGACACCCGAAAAAATCGGCGAAAATACGCTCGGAGCGTTCACATGAACGCTCAAGCATTCGTGCTTTTGTAAATGTGCCCCTAAGTAATCAAAACACTTACCTATGTAAATAAATACTCATAGAACTGCTGTATTGAGTCCTCTATCAAAAAGGATTTCTTTCCTTTTGTGTACAAATGTTCTTTGGTATCAGACTTCCTTAGCAAAATCCTTCAGCGCACAACACAAGTATGCGCAGCTTGCTTCTCTCACCCTCTCTCCCTCTCCTCTCCGCTGACAGCTGCAGCATGTACATTACTGAGACCAATCTAAAATGGCAGCTGCTATGTTAAACAAACACAGGAAGATTCTAGGGCTGTTAACTCAGGTATGGTAAAGCTTTCTACAGAATAAATATAGTGTTCTTGCTTGCACTATTGTGGAAATAAAATGGTAAAATGCCTTTCCTTCTCCTTTAAAATTTATGCCAACAAATTATGGACCAGTGCCAGTCGGAAGGACTAACTTGAACGAACAGCTACAGCAAAGTGAATCTTTTGGATTGACTTGATTGCCTAAATAACCATCTCTAATCTGTCTTTTTTGAAGAAAGCAGGAATTATTTTTTTAGTGATGTATGAGAAAAATTTTTGCATTTCTATTCAGGTGTAAGCTGATTGCTGCCTTTGAAAAAGTGATCCCATAGTCAGAGTAATAGTAATATGATTTATATGCAAAATTAATACAAATATGTGGGTAAAAAAGGCCCCATGCTGAGAGTTCAATCTCTTACTACCATGTGGTGCGGGTACAGCTTCATACAATATATCTGCATATTGTAAAATGTGTGTCATAGCCCAAAGGCTTCCATAAAAATAGAACATTTAATGGAAACCATGTATTCTATTCAAGAAAAACAATTATTTTACATAATAAGGAGTTAGGTCATTCTTTGCATTCAAAACTTTGTTCATTTTTTTTGTAATTAAATTGCTCTAATACGATATTCATATGTTCCTAAAGAGTAATAAAAGGTTCATTTATATGCTTGTAAACTGTAAATAAAGTGCTACTTAGGGGCCTTTGCTACTTGCTACTTAGGGGCCTTTGGAACCCTTGTATTGTTGGCGGTGAAATGGGATATGTGAAGTAGTAGCACAGTGCCACCATTATGCAAGGTTTACCTGTGGCTATTTAGAACAGACATTAGGGCTCATTTACATCCATAAGTCCAGATGTGTTCCCCGCAGTGTTGCACATGAAACAAGTTTCAAAATGCACTCCTTGCAATACCGTATATTTGAGCTCAGCACTGCTCAGTCCTTCCTGCCTTCTGTTCCTAATTGGGTGCTGCTGTGCCTATTGATGTAGGGGAACCCTGAAGCTTTTGCACCAAATTGGTATCAGTTGGAACTTTAAATATCATCAAATGAGGTAACAGTCCTACTCCAATACCAATGCCAATACTGGCATGCCAATCCTTGTGATGACTTCAGTGCCTCTGTCGTGGTGTGCATATTGATACTGCTGTGTCTGTTGACACAGGGGAACCCTGGAGCTTTTACCAGCTCCTGATCATACATTGACTCCAGGGTTCTCATGGCACCAAGCGTTAATAGGTGCAGCATACTGCACCAAAAGTGTCGGTGCATATGTCACTTGCACGCAGACACTGGAAATAATGTATAATTGCATCAACTTTGTATCAGAATGCAGGTGCAGTTGCATCAAGAGAATTTCCCCTTTGCGACAGCAACCATGGTGGAATTCTGGGAAAACGTTAGTCATATTCCTTTTGACTTTTCTCTTGAATAGTAGCAAAAGTAGTCTGTAAATAATGGAAAGGTTATTTGTATAAAATTTAATTTTGTTTGAATCTACTATTTATGGTTATACGGCAAATTTATCTGAGATGGGGGGAAACAGTTTTGGCTATTTTGGGAAGAAAAAGTTGTTTAGAGTAAATACAAGAAAAACTACAAAAATCCATTTTAATGCAGGAACAAATAGCATCTTAGCTTGAACTGAATGACCTCTGAAAATGTCAGACTACTATTTTGGAGCCATTTCCTTTATCTGTAAAAATGCTTAACATCTATCAGAGCTCTTATATACTGTAAAACCATGATTAAAAGAAGATAAATTAGTAGGAATCCACCTAAAAACGCTCTGCATACTAACTGTTAACAAAATTTCATTGGAATAGGATGTGTTAACCTCTAGAAAATAAAACTCATTTTCTACTTCTGGTTCCTTTTGTTTCTGACTGGTAATTTACTTGGATACTTTTAGAACTGCAGCAATATGGAAAATCTCACAAGCAGAATTGAAAGCTTGAAGATTGGCGGTTATAAAAATAATCTATTTTCATTTACATTCGATCCATCAGGCAGTTTCCCTCCTTTTTTATTTCCAGGCCAGTCAAAATAGAACACAAATGTTCACAGTACATCACCCAGAATATATTTAGCCAGTTCTATTTTAACACAACCCTAAGAATTACATAACTGCATTTCTGAACATATAGCATAGTTTGTATCATGATTAAAATAACCCATTATCTTTAATAATAATATTATTATTTGGCTGTACAGACTGAAAAATGCCAAAAAACATATCAAGTTCCAAAATAGAAAGAAAGTTTTTGCCAGTTAACACCACAGTAATACCACACTGAAACTAACATGGGGTTAGGGTGCTCGTGCCCAGACATAAAAAGGTAGGCACTCAAAGAAACAGACATCAATGTAAAAGGACAGAAACATAGGATAAAGAAGCCTTATGGGGGAATGTAATAAAAGTCGGTAACAGAAAAATCATTCGCAATGTAAAAATGAACGCCTCTGTGCAACCAAATTTGCCATTGCACAAATTCAATATGGGCGTGGAAACATGGAAACTGTTTAGCGAATGCTTCGAACAGTGGAAGAAAACTTCTTAATGAAAAAGTTAAGTTTGCCCTAAAACATTACGCTACCTTTGAGCATGTCTTAAAAAGTTCACAATGCACAATTCAAATTCGCAATGCAATAACAGTCTAATAAATAATATTACATTGTGAATTTTTATTCTTATTTATGCGCTTTTTTTAGTTTACGACTTAAATTCCCCCATTTAAGGCCCATGAAGGAAAAGGCTAATAAAATGTTAACCTCAAGATGCAGGCATACCTTCAGTTCTCTCAATAGTGATCTTAAGTCTCCCCATATTTCTCCTGCTCAGATGATCAGAGGCCTCATAGGGATAAAAAACGCTGATCTCTGTAAAGAAAATTCCCATAATGCCACACTCCTGCACCAAGACCCCTGTACATAACGCAGTTTGTAAGACTATGAGGAAGCTTCCTGCTGATTGGCTCAGATCACACATTCCTGGGGGGGAGGGGTTCTAAGCATTCTTAAGGGAGGGGGGAGCAGGAGAGAGGAGAGAGCTGTGCAGACTCTGGCACAGGAATTACAGAGACAAGGAGACAAGAATTTCTGTTTCTTTTGAACAGGACTCAGTGCAGCATTTCTGTGACTGGTTATGGCTGTATGTAGACCTTTCTTATAAAGCTTACTTAGTTTTTACCTTCCCTTCTCCTTTAAAAGAGAAGGAAAGTAATTTTGGTGTTTTACTGCCAATAGATTTGCCACATTAGTGCCACCTAGAATGCTATATTTATTCAGCAGAAAGCTTTATCATACCTGAGTAAACAGCCCTAGAAGCTTTTCTGTGTTAGATTGCAGCAGCCATTTTAGCTTGGTGTTTATAGCTACCTGCTTGCAGCTTAGCCTTTAGCTCAGATCACACATTCATAAGGGTAAGGGGGGGAGTATTATGAATTCCTATGGAAGAGGGGGGCAGGAGAGGAGAGAACTGCACAGGCTCTGGCCCCGGGAATGAATGATTTTTCTGAGAGAGGAAGTCAGATACCCTAAGAACATATTTACAAAAAAGGAGACAAGAAATACTGTGTTTCTTTAGATAGAGAAATACTGTGTTTCTTTAGATAGAGGACTTACAAAGCTTACTTTGTTTTTACCTTTCCTTCTCCTTTTAGACCCTTAATAATCAGAGCCTGATAAGGCTCACTGTTATCATCATAATGGTATACTTACACTTACAAATAGGTCACCATGGGTCACCACCTGTCTCTTTTTTTTATAAAGTTTGTGTTGCATCAAATCTTTCATATTTAACGAGAGGCACTAAATTAGCCCAGGAGCAATAACCCATAGCAACCAGTAAGATAAATATCTTAAACAGGTGACCACTAAATTCTACCTGCTGAGTGAATAGCTATGGCTTACTGCTCCTGGGCAAACTTAGTGGTTATTATAACATAACCCCTGTGTTTATTTCCCTAGTGGAATTCACCTGAGGTATATTTCTTTGTAAATCTAAGTTTCCCAGTATCTTCCACAAGTGAAGAGGCTGGGGCTGCCGGTTTGCCAAATGGTAATACACCAGGTATAAGTGAGAGCGATCCTATTCCACAGTAGTGTGTCAAGATGAGATTACATTATGTATGAGGATCTTCCTCAGAGTGGAGCTGAGAGAGGCTGATCAGCCTGGCGCACAACTAGCACAAACATTTAGATGTAAGTACATTTTAAAAAACAATACAAAAATACATAATAATGAATAATTTAATAATAATAAATAATTTCTTATAAATAGTAATAAAGGTCAGGTAATGCACGGCACACTCCTATCCGTGGTGGCAACATATGCCTAGCCCTCTAGCTGTCCCAGACCCCAGCACACAGTCTATAGCATACAGAGAAAGTGTAAGGAAATCCCAGCCAGTCTCATGTGCCTGATGGCCCTTCAAATCAGGGAAATGGCAAGGCTCCAGAAGTTCTTCTATGACAGAGGGGTAAGAATGGATATACTTACCTTAAAGTGGTAGTCCGCCTAAACACTGTTTTATAATGAAAGAAAATATATTTCTACGCAACTTTCTATTATGCATAAATTAAAACATTTTCAATGGTTCTCAGGTAGTTTGTAAATGTGTTTGCAGCTAAAAGCATTTATCCTTTTCTGTTACGTGGGTCTTTTAATCAGCTGACTCGCAACATTGTTACAGGAGACAGAGCCAGGAGTACAGAGTATGTAAACAGCCAGAAAGTTACTGCTTTAAATATCAATTACATATACAAATATCTTTAAAACCATATTAAAATGGTAATTAATCTATTTTGAAAAGTGGCTTAGAATTGAAGGTTTTGTGTTATGCAAATTAATAAATATTAATAATAATAATGCCCCCTTTAGTACAAGTGGAAAAGAGTAAATTAATGAGGCTTGTTCCTAATTTTAGACTTCTATCAACCTCCTTTAGGCAGTACTTTTTCTGCATAAAATGCCTTTTAAGCAGGCTCTATAGCACTTTTTAATTTGCAGCAGTGTATGGCTCAATTCAGGTTATACATACTAGAGTAATTGGAGAAAGCTTCTGCTATTATTCCACTGGGACACAGGGCACACTGATTCAACTTTGCATTATGTCATGTTTGCAACTCTTTGGGGTTTATCCTCCCTTAGCAACACTATTACCTTGGGAGCTATTGGATTCAAATGCGTTCATTTAGCTAGCAGGTACTGAGCTAGTAAGGTATATTCTATGATGCAGCATAAGAAGACTCTTCCTATTAGTAAATGTGATTCATAGCATGTATTGTTTTCATTAACTTTTAATTGTATCATGTTATGCTAATCTAGGGTTTTTGTTCCTATATAGTTTTAAACAGGGAAAACAAGTTTTTGCTCTGAGTGGCTGTTATTGCTGAATCTTTATAACCGTATAGGCACTAGTATTTTAAAATTATAAATGAAAAACATGCCAACAAAACACACTGATTATCAAAATAGATTTCATTTAAACACAAAACTAGAACCACAAAACGTACAGTGAATAGGGATACACATATGAGATCAGAAACCTCTGTCTTTACTGAACACCTACATAAATGAGATATAGCAGTAACCCTAAAGTATTATAGAAAATATAGTAGAACTACAGTCAAATAAAGCATAACTTGCACATACACTAAAGCTCCTAGTGACTCACTAAACGTGTGTTATATAATAAATATTGTACCCCCTCTTGAAAAATATGAGGATATTAGAAGTCACCACAGAGTTTCATGATTTGTATAATAGCACTAGACTTTCGACCTTGTGCATTTATATGGTCTTATAATATCCTTATATTTTATATATTTTACAATAGTGGATACATTATTCATTATATAATATAAAAGAGCCATGAATTTAATCAGTCATAATTGGTGCTCAGTGGTATAATTTCCCTTTATAACAAACACTGTACACCCTGTTGTAAATTATCAGGATATTAAAAGTTACCTGGGCATTCCATGACCTGTATAAAACCACAACTTATATGTAGTAAAGATAAGATTTAAGATAATGGGTACATTATTCGCTGTATAAATGTAGGCAGTCAATACAATGATATATCATTCCACCAAGTGATCTTCCAGTATGCATGTCACTTATTCAAATAAAGAATTAAAGTTCTGTGTATTAAAGCCTACTAGTCTGTCAAATAAATTATGTGAACCATGTGTCTTTTACACTCATCAGAATAGTGTGATAAGTTTGTGTGACACACAGCTTATTCATCATTCAAAGTAAAAGGTCCACCTTAAAGGTCCAGCTTAATCCATTAAGAAGCTAGTAGTGAGGGTCAGTTATCATGCAGGGGGTCACCCAAAGCAGGCAGAAAGCTCAATGTAGTTTTACCACATACACTACTTTTTCAAGAGCAATTAATACCCCAGATCCATTTGCTTTTATAGCTCCACATCATAATGGCATTGACAACAATACTTTTTTCCTATTTTATTCATATTGTAGATTTCTGATCAAAGCAAGTATTACTGTCTCCACTCTTACTGTAGTTTCTCACTACTAAATGCCACTATAGTAAGAATGCCATTACAAAACATATTGCCAGTTGCCTCTTGTGCTGCCATGTTACGTAGGACTGGAATAAACGCTTGTACAACATATATTGTGCATTAATGCACATACTGTACATTAATATTTCGGTCCATTCACTTGTGTTTGTTTTTGTTAGAAATATTTTGTTTTTCTACTAATTTCTTTATTTCAACATAAACATTATGATTTTTTGTTAAGAATAACAAAATAAAGTGGTTTTTTAATTCTTTCAAAAATAGTTGTACAGAGAATAGCTAACCACTGTCACTGAAAATATATTTCATTCTGTGACAGAATAAAATGTATATGTCTATATTTGTCCACAAAGAAATGAACCATCTGTGTGTTTGGCCCATTGAATTATACAGTACATTGGATGTTCTTCCTACTGAGTAAGCTGAAAATACTAAATAACTAAGGCTTGCCAATTAGAATGTATCAGCTGCCTGCCTGAAAAAGAAAAGGCAATTGAACGTGTTTTCTTCCAGCTAAATTAGTACAGGTACTTTGCAAATCATTTTATGAAATGACAGCCTGAAAGTATGTTGCACAATTTAAGTGAGTTGTGCTTTTTTTAAACAAAAGAAGTGATCACAGTTGGCGTAGAATGGAAACAAAGAAACTTGAGTGATTCTATATGTGGACAAATATCCAGGAAACAAAAAAAGAAATTGTAAAAGACTTGTGTATAGAAAAAAACAAGTATGGGCTCCTAACAAAGGTAAAACTGTGATTTATCAAGCAGAATGTGAGTGATGTTCTAGCCTTTTTGTTTCTTTGTGGTACATTTGGTCAGGGCAAACCTCACATCTTAATAAGTTTGCACATAAATGAACACACTGTGATATTAGTCATCCCGTTACACATCCAAACACATCATGGACATTAAATAAATAAGCACTACCTCAACATTTTAGGCAAATTCAGATGCAGTCCAATATATACTGTTGGTGTGATTTCTAAAATTTTGAACCTATACTTTTTTTTTATCTTAAGCGCCTTTTGTGGGCCAGCATTTGGCCAGGGCCCCTTACATTATAACAGTTACAGATTTTTGAAAAGATTGGGAATATCACTGATCTTATTATAGTTCCAATGATTACCAGATTAGCACTCACCCTAAATCAAAGCCACCAGCCTTACAGTTTGGGAACTTTAGATTGTTTCTCAAAAGACCATCAAACATAGGCAGAAGGTTTAAAGGTGCCCACACATGAGAGCTAGAAATTATAAACTGATCCACTTTTATGGCATTTTCTAAAAGGGGTTACAATCACACGTATAGGGCAAGCAATGTTCTGATAGAACTGACAGACAGACCGAGAGCTAGTGTATGATGGCAAGACCCACATTTTTTAAGACCCAGGCAGCACTTCACAAGCCCAAAATAAAGCACAAAACTTACTATAGCCCATTTGTCATTTTCCAGACTATCCAGATACTGGTTTATTATGTAGTGGGAAGCAGTTGATGCTGTTGGGTCTTGTAAGAGACAGAATTCTTTGAGTAACAGTGGAAAGGCTATAAAGACTCAAGTGTTAAATCAGAAGTGGTTATTCTACATTTATCCGCATACGTCTTGTCAATAAATACTTGTCTTAAAACAACATCAATGTGTCTATTTCTGAAGGGTCTTGAGAAAAATGCTTACTAGATGATCTGCCAGTTTTGCTTCAGAGGAGTAGTCAGCTAGTGCTCATAACAGTTACCCCTAAACAAAGCATCACTTTCAGTAAATACTCAGGCACACTGCATTTCTGTGTCTACAATGACATACTGTATAATAACTGTATAATAACTGCTTCTTGGCAGTAACTTCTCCAACCTGCTATCCATGCCAATTGGTAACTCAGGAGCAGACTGTGCCATGAAACTATACGGTTTTAGAAGCAGGCATTAGAATCCCCACAATTTCAGCAACAGTGCAGTGCTGTAATTGTATTCATGCAGCCTGCTGTGGGATCCCAGGACTTACTGGCATGTTCAATGTGGGGGTAGCTCCAGGGTTCGCCAATAGGATACACTTGCTTACAGTTTTTACAATAAAAGGTTATTCAGTACAACAGTGCAAATACACTTTGTACTTGCACTTGTCAATAAGCCCTCAAAAGCTGTTGAGAATTATAGAGCTGCTGAACCAAAACTTAAATAAAAAAAAAAGAATAAAAAAAAAAAGGAAGCAACATATCTTTGTCTCCATCATGCTCATACTAAAAGTTAATTTAAAGGTAAACTATGGAACTATGGTAAGTTAAGGATTGAAACTTTTCAGGGGGAGACCATTTTGTATCTGGTAATTGTGTTCTCTCTAAAAGAGAAGAAGATGCCTTTATTTTTTTTATTATTAGAGTGAACAAATAATATCATACATATATTTTGCTGTTAGTGATATTTTGCTAAATGTAAGTACACGTGACCCTTTTGATGAAAGTGGTAGACTGGCTAAAGGAGGGAGCTGGGGTATTAATATATAAAAATAAATCAATTAAAATAAAATCTGCTTGTGCAGATGAGGAGCTCTAAACAAATTGCTCTGTTAATAATGGGAGAGCAGGGAGGACAATCAGTGAAAAGTACTTAATTTCAAATTGGTGCTTTTTTAATTAAAAAAAATAGGTAGTTGTATTTATTGTGCATTTAGTGTGCATTTAAATGCAATACCAGAAACATTTAACCACTGAATGAAATATGACATAGATGCAGGAGCTTTTTAAAGGGGGACTGTCACCCAGACTTCCCTTGCTTTATGTCTGAGGCACAGCAATCACTTTCACTTTCCATTCTGCACTTTCTAGATGTCACTGCCATCTTCACATTCCCCCTCTCTACTCACTGTCTACTCACCTGTGTAGCATGTGCATAGGCACATGCATTAGATCCTGCTTTTGGCACATAGATTTTAGAAAATCTCTAAGCTTGTCTTGATAACTTTCCAAAGGAAGAATAAAACAAGATTTAAATAATTTATAAAGTATAAATTTTGATTTCAGCTTATATGATAAAATAAAATTTGGAATTATTTCTCAGGTTGATGGGTCCCATTTATGTCTGTAATCTTTTTAAGAGCACCTCTTTTAGTAAACATAAATATAATATATACATTTAAATAAATATGTAGGGTTGATATCAAAATGAACAGTGTCATCTTAAAAAAGAGGGGCAATAGGGAGCACCTGCCCCCTCATCTGAAATTTTTCATAACTCACAGCCGCTGTCCCAGATCACTTTTTAAATGTCCCATGTTGTCTTGCTGGTCCTCTGTGGAACACACAGCCATCTTGGATTTTTTACAGGAGCCAGGTAGAGGAAGGCAGGGAGAGTGAGTCACGAGCAGCGTGAGAGCAGCGGGAAAGAGGAACTTTGGTGTTGGTATTCTGCTTGTGCAAGTGTAGGTGACTGGAGGGAAGTAAGTGTCTGGAGGGAATGCTTTTCAATCTGTCTGAATTTAATGGAGTGCTCACTGACCATTTTTCAGTACTGGCTTGTATGTGGTTAGTGGAGTTTATATGCTAATCATCCATTTCCTGTTGTAATTATACTGGCCTGTCTGGGGTTAATAGGCTGATTATCCATTTTCTGTAGTAATTATATCGGCATATTTTTGGTTAATTTTCAGATTATCCATTTTCCATAGTAATTATACAGGCACATCTGGGGTTAATATGCAGATTATCCATTGTCTCTAGTAATTATACTAGCACATCTTGGGTTAATATGCTGATTATCCATTTTCTGTAGCAAATATACTGGCACATCTCAGATTAATATGTTGATGGACACTTTCTGTAACAATTATACTGGTTCACCTGGGGTTAATGTGCTCATTATCTATTTTCTGTAGTAATTATACTGGTACATCTGAGATATGTTTTGGTTAAATGTGTGTGGTATTTAGGGATGTGATCACAGAGTGCACGTGGCACCCATAATAATGAATTAGACAATAATCAGACATGTACCCTACAGAGAAAAATAATATTACTGCCCCAGCTTGAAGCTGCTTCATAGAACTCACAGGTCACTTCCAGCATGGACACTGGAATGTTATTCTCTTAACAATAAAGAAGTAAGAAATACATAGGTCTAATGGAAGGAAAACACTCCCGCTGCTTCTACATAGAAATCTGTCCACAGGAAAGTAATGTTAATGAAAGCTGCACCACAAAGAAAACTTACATTGCTCTTGTAGTTCCAATTAATCTGCTCTGAGATGCATGAACATTGCAAATATTACAAAGGCTCTCTGTTTTTCTGGAACCACAGCTGAAAAATTGTCTGTAAGCCAAATATGATGAGACGTGGTATTGCAACTAACAATCAATACAAATCCTGAATGGGCTCTACAACTTCTCCCTGGCAAAAATTGTTTAGCATTAAAATATATCTTTTAATAAGAGGAAAGGCAATTACTTTTATCAACAGAAAACAAAAAATGATATACCATATGGCTCAGGGCCAGTAACGCTATATAAAAATAGCCACATTTTAGCGTGTCTAATGGATATTCTACAACACAAAAGAATTATAGTGATATTAGCCTATTCACATGTTATAATAAATGGCACAATATATAGCATTCATCTGAGAGTGATAAAACAGAGAACCTGCTTACATTCTAGATTGATGCTGCAATCATTCCTTTACACTACTGTTTTCATCTATGTAAAAGTCCATTGTGATGCACAAAGACAACTGAGGCAGGGAGTTTTAGGGCCAATATTTTACTTTTCTGCTATATCAGGCTCAAGGTAGCTATAAATGTAGCCAATAAAAGTGATTAATTGTCCACCAAGAGTAATTAATCTTTTATTCTTGCAGCTTGTGATCTCGTTTGAAAAAAAATAAACATGAATAAAAAGCAATATATAGGAATGGCCTGGGTGACTTCTGTGCTGTCAGTTACAGTTTCACAGACAGGTAACAATCATTTAACACAATTTCTCTGGTTATTGTAAATATTAATTTAAATTAGAACTTTAAAGAACCAATATACCCTTTTTTAGGACAAGCTAATTGAAAAGGGCTCATGCTGAACCTACTTTTTGCCTATTGTTTTAATTAAGAAATATCTTGTACAAGAAAATAGAACCACTCATTTTCTTAATTTTTGGATTGTCCATATATTGCTATATACTGTATACAAGCTGGCCAACTATGTCAAAGTCATCCCTAGTCTGGCCAGTTTGAAGTGAGCAGGAACTTTGAATCAGTGAATACAGTGGATCTACCTAGACTTTGCTAAATCATTTGATACAGTGCCACACAGAATGTTAATGGTTTAACTAAGGAATATTGGCATGGACCATATTTGTACTTGGATATTGAACTGGCGGAAGGACATATCACAAAGAGTGGTGTTAAATGGAACATTTTCTAATTGGACCAGTGTTGTTAGTGGAGTACCGCGGGGGTCAGTCCTTGGTCTTTTGATTTTCGACTTTTTTATTAATGACCTGGAGGTGGGAACTGAAAGCACTGTCTTCATTTCTGCATGCCAGTTGCATGCCAGATTTTGCCACTTTGCAAAATTAGAAAACTGGGCAATAAACTAGAAAATAAAGTTCATTGTTGATAAGTGCAAAAAAAAAAACTTTGGTCAAAATTTTATAAATGTGAAGTATGCAATAAACAGTAGTGTGTTGGGAAAACCTATCTCTTGCTTTTCACACGAGAAGTAGACTTTATGCACAGGAATACACAACTGTATATGTGCTTGGAGGCATCTGAATAGTTCCAAATCACAACATGTTTCAGAAATGCATTCCACAACCACAACTACCCTCACCTTGAAAAAACACCTATGCTGCTTCAAATGAAAGTTCCGTTGGCTAATCTAAAGGGGGGGCTCTATTCAGCATGTTACATGTTTTATTTTTTTAAGTATTTATTTATTTTATTAAACAAACATTTAATAACAGACAGAGACCGAGATTGCTCAGCAATTGGAATCGTCAATATACAGAAAATGCCTATACAGTCTATAAATCAAGAATGAAAAATTAACAATTACAGAATAAAAAGCATAAAAATAAAGATTTGTGAAAAAAAAATGTAGTCAGTTATTTTTTGAGAGCCTACCTATCTTAACCATGTGTTAGTTGTAGTTGCTGGTTTTGCATAAAGGAGAAAGAAAGGCAAAAACTTGTAAGAAAGTGGGAGTTGCAGGGAGTCCCCACCAGAGGGAGGACATTACAGAGTTTCCCAGGGAGGGGAGTTACAGTTCAACTTGTCCCTGCCCTGGGCGGAGGCACGCCAAGTAACAGCAAGGTATACCTGTTCCCCCAGAGTAAGCGGGGACTCAGGGCTCCTGTAGCGCCAAAAGTATCAGCAGTAGCAGCACTGTCACAAAAGTGGGCTACACATAATTATAGCTTTTTTTGGCATAGAATTGTAACGATCTGCACAGTATATGAGACTTATTGAGTAGTATTATTTGATCCATGACTCCAAAGAGACAGAATTCAACCGCTGTGATGTGAGGTATAGCTAGGTTGTCGTTTAGGCACTTCATGATCCCTTTCCAGTAATTTTGGATTTGGGGGCAGGACCACATAATATGTTAGAAGTCAGCTTGAGTAGCCTGGCATCTGAGGCATGCTGAGGTTCTATCAGGGTAGATTCTGTTCAATCTGGCTGGGGTATAATAGAATTGATGTAGTATTTTAAAGTTTATCAGTCTATCCCTGGTAGATATTAAAAATTTATATGCAGATTCTGTGGCCTCATCCCACTGTTCCTCGGTGATAGTGGGGATTGATGCCATTTAGCAAGTGTTCTACCAAAGGGGAATTTGATAGTGCCTTGCAGCACACTCTGTAGTTTGGAGACTAGTTTTTCGTACCGAACGAATGTAAAATGCAAGAAAACCTTTCCGACTTTGATCCTGCAGTGCATGATTTTGGAAGCCTCCCATAGGAATCAATGGCACTCTGCAGCTCCAACCTGGCCCAAGGAAAGTCACGATAACGAAGCTTGAAAGAATCCGAAACTTTCGTACTCGTTGCGACAATACGTTTTTGTCGCGTAATTTTTAACGCAAGTACGAAAAGGTTGCGGAAAATACGAACGCTCCGTTTGAAAAAGCGCTCAGAGCGTTCGTGGATTGATAAATCTCCCCCAATGGAATAATTCTGTATGTAATTTGGTATGTTCCAAATTGGGCTTTGAACGCATGTTTTAGTTGCATATACCTGAACTGGTCTAGAATAGAGGCCAGTAATGGCATATTGGGGTTTTCTGCATCTGGGAGGAACCAGGAGTGTAGGTAGAATAGTTGGGCGGTGATATAATATAAATATAAATCAGGAAGTTTCAAGAGGCACGGTAAGATATTTCCAGTTGAACCTCAGTTGTTTGACTGCACAAAGGAAGAAAGAGATAATTACTTTAGTAAAATACGATTTGGGGATTGCAGTGGGTGAGTTTCGAAAGACGTATAAAAATTTAGGGAGAAATACCATTTTAAATAAATGTATTCTTCCCCATAGTGTGAGAGGGAGGTTTTGCCAAGTGGCAGTTGTAGAGGTGAAATTTATGAGTAACGGTATGTTTTGGAACCTCAGTCCATTTATATTAGTAGAGTGTCTGATGGCTATTGCCAGTGGTTCTATTGCCATAGCGAATAACAGTGGGGAAAGGGGGCACCCCTGGTGTGTTCCCCTAAGTAAAAAAATGTAAATTACAGTGGCTTGCAAAAGTATTCGGCCCCCTTGAACTTTTCCACATTTTGTCACATTACAGCCACAAACATGAATCAATTTTATTGGAATTCCACGTGAAAGACCAATACAAAGTGGTGTACACGTGAGAAGTGGAATGAAAATCATACATGATTCCAAACATTTTTTACAAATAAATAACTGCAAAGTGGGGTGTGCGTAATTATTCAGCCCCCTGAGTCAATACTTTGTAGAACCACCTTTTGCTGCAATTACAGCTGCCAGTCTTTTAGGGTATGTCTCTACCAGCTTTGCACATCTAGAGACTGAAATCATTGCCCATTCTTCTTTGCAAAACAGCTCCAGCTCAGTCAGATTAGATGGACAGCGTTTGTGAACAGCACTTTTCAGATCTTGCCACAGATTCTCCATTGGATTTAGATCTGGACTTTGACTGGGCCATTCTAACACATGGATATGTTTTGTTTTAAACCATTCCATTGTTTCCCTGGCTTTATGTTTATGGTCGTTGTCCTGCTGGAAGGTGAACCTCCGCCCCAGTCTCAAGTCTTTTGCAGACTCCAAGAGGTTTTCTTCCAAGATTGCCCTGTATTTGGCTCCATCCATCTTCCCATCAACTCTGACCAGCTTCCCTGTCCCTGCTGAAGAGAAGCCCCCCCAGAGCATGATGCTGCCACCACCATATTTGACAGTGGGGATGGTGTGTTCAGAGTGGTGTGCAGTGTTAGTTTTCCGCCACACATAGCGTTTTGCATTTTGGCCAAAAAGTTCCATTTTGGTCTCATCTGACCAGAGCACCTTCTTCCACATGTTTGCTGTGTCCCCCACATGGCTTGTGGCAAACTGCAAACGGGACTTCTTATGGTTTTCTGTTAACAATGGCTTTCTTCTTGCCACTCTTCCATAAAGGCCAACTTTGTGCAGTGCACGACTAATAGTTGTCCTATGGACAGATTCCCCCACCTGAGCTGTAGATCTCTGCAGCTCGTCCAGAGTCACCGTGGGCCTCTTGGCTGCATTTCTGATCAGCGCTCTCCTTGTTCGGCCTGTGAGTTTAGGTGGACGGCCTTGTCTTGGTAGGTTTACAGTTGTGCCATACTCCTTCCATTTCTGAATGATCGCTTGAACAGTGCTCCATGGGATGTTCAAGGCTTTGGAAATCTTTTTGTAGCCTAAGCCTGCTTTAAATTTCTCATTAACTTTATCCCTGACCTGTCTGGTGTGTTCTTTGGACTTCATGGTGTTGTTGCTCCCAATATTCTCTTAGACAACCTCTGAGGCCGTCACAGAGCAGCTGTATTTGTACTGACATTAGATTACACACAGGTGCACTCTATTTAGTCATTAGCACTCAGGCAATGTCTATGGGCAACTGACTACACTCAGACCAAAGGGGGCTGAATAATTACACACACCCCACTTTGCAGTTATTTATTTGTAAAAAATGTTTGGAATCATGTATGATTTTCATTCCACTTCTCACGTGTACACCAATTTGTATTGGTCTTTCACGTGGAATTCCAATAAAATTGATTCATGTTTGTGGCTGTAATGTGACAAAATGTGGAAAAGTTCAAGGGGGCCGAATACTTTTGCAAGCCACTGTATTTGATTAAAACAGAGTCTATGGGAGACGGCCTTTCCGTAATTTGGAACTTTCTGTATAATGGGTTTCCGGATAAGGGGTCCGATACCTGTAATGAAAATTAGTGACATGGTACATCATTATCAGGCTGCTTAACTTTTATATCACTAAACCCAGGCCCAGATTCGGCACGGGGGTGGGGGAGATGTTCGCATGCGCGCCGGGGGGGTTGGGGCGATTGGGGGGCGGCCTCAGGGCGCCTGGATTTGAAATCCGGCGATGACTGAACCCGGGTAAAAAGTACCAGGCAGCCTGCATTGCTACTCTTTGCTGCATTGTAGATGTGTTTTGTTATCTGGTTGTAAATGGGTAAATACATATCAGGGTGAAGTAACAGCAAAGAAGATTATGCAGATCCATTATTATGCTCTTGTTCCTATTCTAGGTTGACCAGATTACCTAAAAATTCAAAGGCACATCTAGAAAATCCAGCTATAGAGGCTGCATTGATTGCAATTAAATGTAAATACAATCAGGGCAGCCCTGCAACATGCATTTATTTTGGTCACTCTATTCTGTGCTACAGTATTAAAGAGTTAAAACATACATTCTTTTCAAGACCTCCTCAAACCATTAAGATTTGGCTATGTTATTATCTTTTTTATTTCCTTTTGGCATATTTTAATAACATTACAGTAGGATTACAATAGCTCTAATGTACCAGTACCTCTTTTACCATCTTGTTTTTCTGACTGAGAGTAATCATTACCACTAACTGACTGCTCTAAGCATTTGTTAAAAGCACGCAAACACTGAAAAATTTAATATCTATCTATCTACCTGTCATCTATCTATCTATCATCTCTTTGGTTTCACATGCAACTTTAAATATACTTTGAAAATAAAATTTCCAAGGTGTTGCTTCTTTTTTTTTTTTTATCTATCTATCTATCTATCTATCTATCTATCTATCTATCTATCTATCTATCATCTATATATCTATTTTATTTTTTTGTATATATAACATACATATTCTAGTCAGTGCTAATCACAACTTAAAGAAACCCATATGGAAAACCTGTCATTTTCTGACTTTATATTTTTTTGCAGCCTAAAACTTTGTATTTGAAAACAAACATTCTAGACTTTTCTTTTTCAGGTCAAACTATGCTGATGTACCAAATACGATGCCTTGCAGCCATTCTATTTCTCATACTATTATCTTGGCTTCTACATCTGTGCTCAGCAAGACAAGCTTTGTATAGCACTGATTTCATACCTAGGGATAATGCTGCAATGCTTGTGCTAAAACAGAATTTGTGGTACAAATAAAAACCACTGTTACTGAATTGTGTGTTTTGCCACTACAGTAAAAGTCTATAAAGACAGTAACACTGCAATTCCATAGATATGATCGATTACGTAATCATTTTTAAGCGACATCATTTCCTAGGCTACGTGTCCCAATTTGTAGTGATCTTTACTACATGTAACAGTGATCAAATATCTATGTGACATTACCTTAGCTTAAAGAATATTGTAATGGGAAAACATGGTATTTTTCAAAATGCATCAATTAATAGTGCTGCTTCAGCATAATTTTGCATAGAAATTGTTTTTTTATATTCATTTTGAAATTTGACAGGTGATAGCCATTTCCTTACTTCCCCAGGTGCTCACAGCCATGTGATTTGGCCTCGGTAAACTTCAGTCTCTCTTTATTGCTGCGTTGCAAATTGGAGTGATATCACCCCTCTCCCTGCCCCCCAGCAGCTGATCAGCATACGTGCTGCATACTTCCTGAAGTGACATAACCTGCATGTGCAAAATCACTGTTGAAGCTGAGAAATTCTACCCATGCATGAGCAAACACATCAAATGGCGTCATCAAACGTGCACCTAGAGTTCGCTAAAGGACTTCTAAAGGTGATTTCGGAAGAAGCAGGAAAATGCTGTTGGGGGACTGGAGACCGGAGAAGAGCCACCAAAATCTGGTAACTCCCAAACAAATAGGGGAGGTTGACACTGAGGGGGAGAAGTAGTGTCACCCAAAACACATTAAATACAGTGAGAGGCAGAGGGTAGTGGTAGCCAAAATACATTAAATACAGTGAGAAGCAGTGGGAAATGTAGCCCCAAATTACGAGAGGCAATGATTTCTGACATTCCTTACCCTTCAAAAACACAGTTTTCCTGAAGGCTGGAGAAGAGTTTAGTATTTTACAGTTCAGAGGGAGTTTGCTTGTATTGCTAAACATGCTCACATACCCACCTAGTGGTAGACATAAGAATAGCACCCAAGAAGGAGAAACCCTGTGCTATCATGCTATAGACAGCACACTTAGTAGAAGAAACAATAGCTTATCTAAAAGCAGCTTGATTGTGTAGTGCTGGCTCTTTCTGAAAGCACTGGCCACCAGAATTATAGCTAAAAAATACATTGTTGGTTCAAGAATAAAATATTAAATGGCAGAGTAAATTATTTGCTATGTAAACAGTGTAATTTAGAAATAAAAATAACAGCAGAATCCCTTTAATGATAACTTTTGCAGTTGTGGGAATTATTTTATACGGGGTAAATTCTGTTGCACATGTATAGTTTCCACCAGTGGACTAACCTTAAGAATTTAACTTTTGACTGGCTGTAAATTGTTAGGAAGAAAATACTGTGTTAATATAGGTTGCAGTGGTGGAATTAGCAATCTGGAGATGAAGCCACCACAAAATGTGCATGTGACAAACGCAGTTAAATCATTTTATACTGCAATACAAATTGAACCATGTGTCCTGTGTGTGCCAGAGGTACAGATTACAGTAGCTTGATTTTTATTTATTATTATTTTCATTAAGTTATTATAAAACTTCTGTAATTCTCTGCCTATAAAAAATTAAATGATGATGTTTTATTTTATGTTGTTCCTGTACATCCCCTGGTATTGTTTGTCTTAGTTTTCTTTAGAAATATGTGTACGACACATACAAATTATCTCTCTATTCAATGTCTATACATTAACTGAACCTTCAGTTTGTACATTGTCTGTTTAAAATGCTGCTGTACAATGTGCTTCAAGGTATAAATCTGGGTCGTATATTCAGTGACTGTCAGACAAGTTTATACAGGAATGTGATGGACTGTCAGATCTCTGCCCAGCAATCCTCCATAGATATGTCAAAAACAGTTTATTAATCACAACCAAATATAAATGAACTGCATATTCTGCAAATCAAGGAAGCCTGCTATGTACCTCTGTCAGGTTTCAGTGGCCAAAGCCAAATTACATAAGCTCTCTTTTCCTCAGGCAACAAAATATTAAGACAATTAGTTTCATGGGGAAAGTTTTTTACTTTGTCTGAACAATTGTGTGTAAAGAGATGCCTGAATAAGTAAAGCTGTACAACAGTAAAAAAAATTAATAAAACAGTCCTTAGATTAGTACTGTACATGAATAGCAGTGACAAGTATATATAACTGTATATAGTGAAATAACTCATTACTGTTTCAAAAGGTACCATAAAAATACATACTTACATGCCAATCATATCTACACTGCTCATAAAAATAAAAATGCAACAATAACTGTATGTATTCACATAGCCTGAATTCCTTTACTACATAGACAAGATCCAGCCAGAAGAACTATGCCTAATATTTACATCAACATCTTTCACTGGAGTCATACTAATTAACATTAAAGGAAAACTATACCCCCAAACAATGTAGGTCTTTACAAAATAAACAAGCTCATATGTAAAACCCTGCTTCATCTAAATAAACCATTTTCATAAAAATATACTTTAGTAGTATGTGCTATTGGGTACTCCTAATTCCTAAATTCTGCCTCTTGGAATCATAGGACTCACAGTGCACACAAACAAGCCAAGGCACACATACATGCTAGGTCACATCAGCCAATTAATGGACAGAGTTCTGCCTTTTGCCCCCACACTTCCTTTCCTTTAAAAGCAAAAAAAAACAACAAAAGAATATGCTTGTAAGATGCTCCTTTTCCCCTGTATCTGAGCCCATTATGTGCAGTTTTGCAGCAGGATTGGCAGCTGTCAAGTCTAGTATCTCATCTTTTCAAAGCTGCCATTGCTGTGGTCCTTGCAGTTTCTGTCTGGCGATCATAGCAGAGGAAGGACTGAAAGAATATGATGCAGCCAGATATGATGGCAACCAACACTACCATGCTTTCTGCCATTGACGTCTAAATGATCTCAGCAAGTTTTATCTGATAAATTGACAAAATTCAGATTTTTAGCAGTTTTGACGTATAGTAAATCTCAGAAAAGTTGTGACTTTTTTCTGCAACTTTTAATGGTAAAAATCTGCATCAGAAAAGTCAGGCGGTTAGAAACTGTTAGTAAATGGCCCCAATACAGTCAATAGAGGTTAATGGCTCACTGGAGAAAACCACTAGCAGGTTACTTAATAAAGCAGACTTTCACATCATAAACTAGGGAAGGTTTAGTAATTCAGTTGAACCTGTACTGTCTATCCACTTGTCCTCTAGCATGGAATTATTTAGACTAAAAGGAAAAGGAGTTTTAAAATTATGTTACTATTATTTCCTTTATTATCATGATTTGTATTCAAGCTACACCTTGCAAACTGATGAAGTATTTGCATTTTATTCTTGGTATTGTAATTACACCAATTAAGGATCATTACTTATTCTACGCAAGTCAGTGGCTGGTAATAGTTTTTTTTATCTTCCCTAACAACCTTAAGACTCTAAAGATAAATGCAGAAAATACACTGTTTATTATTTACATATATCTATTATTCCATCCTGTATTTCTGGACCAGACAATTACAATGTCAATGCAGTTATTGCAACCGTGAAAAATCAGCAAATTTACATTATTGTATGCTTCTGGGGATATTTTACTTGTCTTAATTGAGTTCTAGCACCAGGATTGGATGTTTGGTGCTGTTGGTAAAACAACTTGAGGGCTGGACATCTATTTTCTATACTGACAAAACGTATTTATTATTCCTGTATAAAAACTACTTGCCACCTTGGCAGATGCATATTAGTGACATTGTCTACAGTCTTCTGCATATTTACTGCTATCTCAAACTGCCCATTTGAGCAGCAAGATGAACAGTTGGCTTCTAGTAATTCACTTAACAGAGTCTTTCTGAAACATTGTAAGCTGTGAAATCCTGGAGACCAATTTACAGGGAAGCCCTTAGTGTAATGGCACACAGGGGCATTTTCTTGAAATAACTTGCTATACAGGCAAAATTCAGAGACAAAATGCTTGTTTGGCAGGCCAGGTAGAAAAGGACAGCATTTGACTGATAAGAAAAAGAACATAAAGGTCCTCATACACGGGCCGATTCTAGCTGCCTATATCGCTCCCTTAGACCGATTCGGCAGCTAATCGGCCCGTGTATGGGCACTACCGACGGGCCTGCACGACCGATATCTGGCCTGAAATCGGCCAGATATTGATCGGGCAGGTTAAAAAATCTAGTGGATCGGGGACTGCATCGGCTCGTTGATGCGGTCCCCGGACCGACTTTGCCTATACCCGTCGTTATAATTCGATCATTTGGCCCCAGGGCCTAGCCTGAATTCTCCCGATATCGCCCACATCGCCAAGCGAGCGGATCTGAAGGTGTATGGGCACCTTAAGTCACATATTTAATTAAGTGACAAGACAATTAGCAGATATATAAAGAGTAATTTGATTATGAGTTTAATTTTAAATATATAGATATATTTATTGTAATTGTATTTGGTATAAATAATATACACTGAACATGGTGATCTTCACATACTATGGCAAAAATGCTGTATGTAGAACAAAGGATCATTATGACCCATAAATGCTGCTCTTGTTAATAGTACCAAACCAATCTCCTTCTGTCATATGAACTGTTAATACTATACATGTACTGTATATTGCTTTAGAACAGTTCTATGTGTGTGTTATTTGTCACATCAATTGTCTCAATACTAACCTACATTAAACAGAGCCTTTTTTCTTCTATTGGTTATTAGCTGTATTTTATATGTGATCTGTATGTCTAGTGTGTAGCACTGTGGTATATGTTGGAGCTTTATAAATGTGTTTAGTAATAACAATAATGATAACTTAATGTGCATGGTCAGCAAAAAGACACATGACAGTAGGAAAATGTTATTTGAAGAAGAGTAAAAGGCTTAGCAGGGAAATAGGTTAGATAGTAATAGGAACCTATGCAACTGGTGCAGACTTACAAAGAATTTGTGCAGGCACATTTGGAACTGGAAAACAATTGGCAGGCGATCCATATCTGGGCTTACTCAGGAATCCTCATATGTAGCAACATAAAAGAGCTTGGATAAAGAGTGTGATATTTTGGCGCAAATAAACATGAGGCTTTCATAGATTTATAGTACCTTTCTCTACAGCTTATGATCTGCCCCTGTTATAGACATTGATCCCTTTTCGTGCCAGTGATGTCAAGGCTCCACTGGACTGCTAGACTAAACACACTAAACACACTTTTTGGCTTCTTTTAATTGGATTACAGTGTAAGAAGTGTTGTCACCCAGAGAAACAAGCTGTTTAGGAAAGGCTTAAATTGCATGCTGTGCCAATAATACCTTTACAGATTAATTGAAGAATCATATTAAAAGGAAAACCACTTTTTGTCAAAGAAACAAAATATAGGAGATATAACCTCCCTTAAAACTGAGGCAACAACACAAATTAAACAAAAAAGACAACGCAAAGATGATAACACTTGCAAGTAAGGTTATTTGCTGGGAGGTTTTTCTGTGGTTCTGTGACAACTGCAGTGATACAGGCTGCCAATGGTATGTATTTGGCAAAAATTACACTGACTTCTGTACAATGTGAAAGAACTATAATCATGTGATATGTAGAGCCTCTCACTGACCAAATTTTAACAGTCCACACTTTTTTATGGTAAAGGTTTTGTTAACACAGACTCATCCTGTTATAGTAGAGATAATAGTTGTAAAGACACTGGCATTCATTGAACTGATTTCATATATTATGATAATATTAAAAAGAAATGTCAAAAGAACAAAAAGAAAAAGCATTTCAGTTAGACTGGAAATTTTATTACAATTAAAATCCATAATATAAAGTGTACATTACAACAAAATTAAAAAAAAAACAAATACAGCAGATCTGAAAGTTGCCTCCAGAAATCCCTGGAATTAGAATGTTCCAGGTAAGGCCTAAACTGTTCTTGCTCGATTCCTGCCTTACAGACTAAGCCATGGGCCATGATTGCTTTGAGGTTTTCCCACCTCCACCAAACTTTTTATGGTTAATAGGTCTGTGGAACGAAGAGTGTTGCACTGTTATTCAAAAAAAT
Source organism: Xenopus tropicalis (assembly GCF_000004195.4). Taxonomy (NCBI): domain Eukaryota; kingdom Metazoa; phylum Chordata; class Amphibia; order Anura; family Pipidae; genus Xenopus; species Xenopus tropicalis. Next base: position 58,374,808 of record NC_030679.2, on the reverse strand, counting down.
GTAGTAGGTAAGATGAGGAATATGGAAGTCATAGTTTAGCTTTTTTGAGTCAAGAAACTTACAAAGAATGTCCCAGTAGAGCTGACAAACAAAAATATTCTTATTAAATAAAAATGTGTCTATAGTGCCCAATAAAATTGTACTTCAATATTTTTTTTCAAATCAGGTCATTGGACCGTTGCCTTTCAGTTTTGTATGGGCATTTAAATCTACAGTATACTGACCTGCAACATTATAAGTCAGATATTCAGATTTGCAGCTGGCTCACTCACTGCAGCACTGAGAAAAGTACTCAGCCAACAATGACTAAGCCCCTTTCTCATACATATAATATCTCTCTTCATATAATATCTTTATGTGCCTCTGTGTTCCTTCAAGCCCTGATGCCCTTATTTTTCCCATCCATTCAAAGTGTATTTGTCTAAATTACAGTTGTTATACAGCATGGTAAAAGTACTTGTGACTGGGTGAAGGCGGTTCTTACAGCTTGATAATTTACAGCTTAAATGGCTGCAAAGGGTTCAAAGCTCTTATGTCTCTTAAAAAAAGACCTAAAAGATAAAAGACAAATTTACTGTCATATAATGATTAACAGTATTTCTATCATTGGATCTGCTGGAATCAATTTTTTAGGCTCAGACTGATCCTACCATGCCATCTTTTCTGAGTGCAAAAGTTTTTTTCAAGCTCTCTGAGAATTATTTATAAGTTCAGACCTTGCTAACACCAAAGGGAATGCACACATTTTATTCATAGCTTGCATCCTTTACATTAATACTGCTTCTGCTCCAAACAGGTGGATATTCAGGGGAATGATGAAGAGTTGAAGTATTGAGCAACAAGGTCTGCAAACCTAATTAACAGACTAGAAGACTGCCATATTATATCACTTTTTTCACCATTAGTCTTAAACTTTATACACTGCTCAAAAAAATAAAGGGAACACTTAAACAACACAATGTAACTCCAAGTCAATCACACTTCTGTGAAATCAAACTGTCCACTTAGGTAGCAACAATGATTGACAATCAATTCCACATGCTGTTGTGCAAATGGAATAAACAACAGGTGGAAATTATAGGCAATTAGCAAGACATCCCCAATAAAGAAGTGGTTCTGCAGGTGGTGACCACAGACCACTTCTCAGTTCCTATGCTTTCTGGCTGATGTTTTGGTCACTTTTGAATGCTGCCGGTGCTTTCACTCTAGTGGTAGCATGAGATGGAGTCTACAACCAACACAAATAGCTCAGGTAGTGCAGCTCATCCAGGATGGCACATCAATGAGAGCTGTGGCAAGAAAGTTTGCTGTGTCTGTCAGCGTAGTGTCCAGAGCATGGAGGCGCTACCAGGAGACAGGCCAGTATATAAGGAGATGTGGAGGAGGCCGTAGGAGGGCAACAACCCAGCAGCAGGACCGCTACCTCCGCCTTTGTGCAAGGAGGAACATGAGGAGCACTGCCAGAGCCCTGCAAAATGACCTCCAGCGGGCCACACATGTGAATGTGTCTGCTCAAATGGTCAGAAACAGACTTCATGACGGTGGTATGAGGGCCCAACGTCCACAGGTGGGGGTTGTGCTTACAGCTCAACACCGTGCAGGACGTTTGGCATTTGCCAGAGAACACCAAGATTGGCAAATTCGCCACTGGCGCCCTGTGCTCTTCACAGATGAAAGCAGGTTCACACTGAGCACATGTGACAGACGTGACAGAGTCTGGAGACTCCATGGAGAATGTTCTGCTGCCTGCAACATCCTCCAGCATGACCAGTTTGGCAGTGGGTCAGTAATGGTGTGGGGTGGCATTTCTTTGGGGGGCCGCACAGCCCTCCATGTGCTTGCCAGAGGTAGCCTGACTGCCATAAGGTACTGAGATGAGATCCTCAGACCCCTTGTGAGACCATATGCTGGTGCGGTTGGCCCTGGGTTCCTCCTAATGCAAGACAATGCTAGACCTCATGTGGCTGGAGTGTGTCAGCAGTTCCTGCAAGATGAAGGCATTGATGCTATGGACTGGCCTGCCCATTCCCCAGACCTGAATCCAATTGAGCACATCTGGGACATCATGTCTCACTCCATCCACCAACGCCACATTGCTAGCGATGGGCGAAATGTTTTGCCAGGCATGGATTTGCGGCAAATTTCCACATTTTGCCATTGGCGGATTATTTTGCAAAACGGATGAAAAGATTTGCCGCTGGAAAATTTGCTGCGCATCCAAAAGTTGACGCGCGTCAAAATAAATAGTCGCAGGCGTCAAAAGAATAGCCGCGCATCAAAATAAATAGTCGCACGCCAAATAATAGTCACGAGCGTCAAAAGAATAGTCGCGGCGTCAAAATAAATAGTCACGCGTCAAAAGAATAGTCACGGGCGACAAATTTTTTTTACATGCGACATTTTCATCGTTTCGCAAATCTTTTGAAAGATTTGCAAATTTTTCACTGAAGCAAAACGGGACAGATTCGCTCCTCACTACACGTTGCACCACAGACTGTCCAGGAGTTGGCAGATGCTTTAGTCCAGGTCTGGGAGGAGATCCCTCAGGAGACCATCCGCCACCTCATCAGCATGCCAAGGCATTGTAGGGAGGTCATACAGGCACGTGGAGGCCACACACACTACTGAGCCTCATTTTGACTTGTTTTAAGGACATTACATCAAAGTTGGATCAGCCTGTAGTTTTTTTTTCCACTTTAATTTCAAGTGGGACTCCAAATGAATCAGTTGGATGTGGACCCACTCCCCTGTTCTCACTTCATTTAGGGGACTTCAGATGTGACAGTGGTTCAACCCAAATCTTATTCCAGAGGTTTTCAGACATCCTGGGTTTGCCATCCAACATTTGGCAGGCTTTGTGCTATAAACTGAAGCTGTGCATGATAACTACTTCCCATTATTTTTTGAACATCAACAAAAAAGAAATAAACCTAAAATTGCAAAGTGTCAAGTGGGCAGGTATTTTATTGATATTGACCATTCAATAGTGGACATTACTGCAAAATCTGTTTTTTTTCTCTGATACCAAGAGAATACCACTGGCTTATGCAGCATTCTGATTGCAAAGCTTTACACAGCATGAGCAGGGAGACGAGTGTAATGTTTGTTGCTACTTTGTTGAGGATGAAGCAAAAATTAACACCAGAAAGACCCATCTCTTCTGTGCTTTTCCAAAGCTTTTCTGCTTTCGGTTCATTGAGGGGGAAGAAATCACAGCCTATCACATGATCATTCCAGTCAGTGGAAGGAAATAAAGATGCTTCAGGGCAAAGCATGCAATAATGTAGTAAGTTCAGAGATGTACAGTTTGCCAGAGACTGTGGGTGAGTATGAACGAGTATGAGCATGCTCATTCCACTCTATCCTATATTTGGCCCCTCTGCATACATGTTCCTTGATGTAAGTGGTATGTATGTAAACAGTGCAGTTTTCCAATCACCATGCTTTTCAATCCCTTTTCCCATATCCACACCACAAATGTTCCTTCTATAACAGCTGCAGTTGAAGATCCATTATGAACATTTTCTTTAAAATCTTACCAGAAATGTGTGCAAATATTGGACTACTGGAATTGAAAATATACTTCAATTTTGCAAGCAAATCATTGCATGGCAGAAACATATAAAAATATACCAAAAAAAAGTTTTGCACTCACTGACGAAAAATAGTGATATCAGCATCATTTGGTGCATGAAGGGACAGGGTCGGACTGAGGGGTGCAGGGCCCACCGGGGCTCCCGCCCCAGGGGCCCTGCAGATGCCCCAGCCGTGTCCCCTAACCCCCCCCAGGGGCCCCCCTAACCCCCCCGCAGGGCCCCCACCTGAAGTCCTCCCCGAGCGTGTATAAATTGAACGCGTCGGGGAGGAACAGTCAGTAGAGGGAGCGCCGGCAAAGGTCGGACTGGGCCGCTGGGGCCCACTAGGGCCGGGGCCCACCGGGATTTTTCCCGGTGTCCCGGTGGCCCAGTCCGACCCTGTGAAGGGATGGGCTTTGAGTTGAAGTGTGTACACACTAAAACCCCATTTCATTCATCACAGTAGTTCCTCTTCCTTTCTTTATAAATCACCAGAGAGCCTGGCCCAACCTGTGGCACTGCACTACCAGGCCATTCGCTTGGAAACAAGAAGAAAACAGGAATGATGTCATAGGCAGTATCGAGAGAAAACAACCTAGAGGAAACAAAGAAATTTCTGTATTACAGTAAAAATGTATATAAAAATAAACTGCAGCTGTAAAGCTGGTTACAAGCGTTGATGTTTTTATTCAATATCAGTGAGAGAACCCCTTAAGCTGGCCATACATGCACGGATAATATCATACGAAACCCCGTTTCGTACGATATTCGGTGCGTGTATGGCAAGTCGGCGAGTCGACCGATATCGCAGGAGGCTGCTGATGTCGACTCACCGATCGACCAGGTTAAAAGATTTTGATCGGGCGCCATAGAAGACGCCTGATCAAAATCTGCTGTCAGGGCTGAATCGGCAGAAGGAGGTAGAAATCCTATTGTTTCTACCTCCTTATCTGCCGTTTCAGCCCTGAACGGTTAGTGCCATTTGTAGATCGGAAATCGCCACGTGTGGCCACCTTTAGTGGAACTTTTGCAGACAAAAAAAATGTACAAAACCATTTATGTGTTCAGGGATTTGATTAAATAGGACTTCTACTACATTGTTTCAAGAACCAGAAAAGATAAAAAAATGTATATCCATTGAACATCAACATTTTGGAAAGCTAATTAGAACCATACTTCATTATACAAAAAGACGTTTTTGGCTGGAGATCCCCGTTATTTAGCCGCCAGGCTCACTGGGCAGATCTAGGAGTTTGGCGAATGTTTTAGAATTCCAAATCACAGGAACACATTTTTCTAAAAGTGGACCGGCTTATTATGCCGCACTCATTTGCAAAACTAAACTGAAAAAGTTACATATTACAAAAGTCCACTATGCCCGTGAGTGTGTGTGTGGTATACATGCAGGCAGGCAGGCAGGTGTGGGTACCGCATTGGCACGGTGCCTGGGGAAGGGGTTAACTGAGGAGAAGGCGAGGCGCTGGCACTACAGAGGAGTGACTGCTGCTTTCTAGGCATGAATGAGCTGTCCGTGGCTGCCAGCGAAGGTAAGAAAAACCGGCAAAGGCTCCCGTGTGTCACCTCTTTCCTTGGCACAAGCATCATCGATTTTTCTCACCCTGGTCAGTCAGCTGGAAGGGGGCGGTACACGGCAGAAAAGAGAACCAAACTGAAAAGCATGCCCGGCAGGCACAGGGAAGCTACACGGGTATCAGCACTGAGCCCCACCCTCTCCGGTGAGTGAAGTTGGAGCCCCCGCCTCCTGCTCCTGCCTCCCTCCCCCTTTTAGTCCTGTGCTTCTCTCGCTCTCTGCACTTGTTCCTCCTACTCCAGTGCCTTCCGTGTGCTGCCGCCCCTCCTGCCGCTGCCCGGAGCCACCCGTCATTCCCCCCATCAAGCCATCACCCAGAAGCACAGACAAGAAAGGAGCTAGGTAGAGCCGGCTTTGTAGCGCTTCCCCTGGGACTCCAACCTGCTATGTGCCAAAGGTGCAGTAACCCCTGAAGGAGAGAAGCGCAAATCTGGGAACATGCCGGGCTGGAAGAAAAACATTCCCATCTGCCTGCAAGCGGAGCAGGAGCGAGGTGAGGGGGCACGCAGGGGGAGGGCAGCGCAAAGCATGGGACACTTGCAAGTGCAAGCACTAGGCATACCGCTACCCAGAATTCCCTGGGGCGGCCTCAAACCGTGTCTTCTTTCATTATGTGTGAGGGGAGAACTTGTGTTTTTGCATTCAGGTGGAAAAAAAAGAGTGGCATAAATTCTAGCTATATAGAACTGTTACAAGGAAAGCTTTCTGGACTCAAAAGTCTCTTCTGGCTGACATTTCTTTTGCAAGAATTTTTCTCTAGTCAGATACATCTAGAAAGTTGTTCTTACACAGAAGGCGTATGGGGGGGGGGTGATAGAAATTTTTGGTACATGAAAAGATGCAGCCATGCTATATGCTATATGCTATATGCTATATGCTATATGTCAGTGTGCTCTGGTCACCACAATGTTCCCAAATAAAATGAGCTCAAGGGTGCTCCTTTACTGCTCCATAATATGTACATGTGTTAGTGCCTAATGGGCTTTGATGGTACTTGGCAAGGTGCCTGTCTCAGCAAAACTGTGTAAGAGGCAGGTGCTGCCACTAGCATCCTTCTCATCAGTTTGCATGGAGTGCTAAAGAGATGCTCATTAGTCCTGCATAACTCTTCAGATGTTCTTTCCAGAGCTAAATTGTTCAGCACACAGTCGACTACTCATAGAGGACTTTCATTATTAACATTATTAGCAAGCATTTATCAAGTGGAAACATATTTGGCAGTGCTTTACAATTTAAGAGTGTATACAGCAAACATACACATTCCATACAGATTCTGATATAAGAGGCAAAGAAGGCCTTAGTAATAAAAGCTTGCAATTATTAGATCGTGCAGTTGCACTAAAAGTAGGACTATGTTTATATATTCGTGATTTTTAAAGAACAAAGACAGGTTATATTGACAGGCCAGGTGTTCAGTATATAGTAAGCATCTCTTGGATCTGCATTGTTTTATGTTACTAGGTGCACAATTTAAACCTGTCAATACTGTTAAACTACACCCCCATTACTGGGCGTTGTAATGCAACCACTGTAGATCAGAGTGTTAATAATAAAATAAATGTGGTCACAAATATCCATAGCTCACAGGATAAAAGATCTCTCTCCTTTAAAGCTCCGCTCAAAAAGCATGCTAGTTATTCTGTGCTAAACGTTTTTTGATAGGTAGTCCATCTTAGCCCAGCCCATCGAGCATGTTTCATTTATTCAGCTCCTTTTAGCAAAGCCCTTATATTGTGCGTGTGTGCCTTACCCCTCTAAGTAAATGATTTATGTGGCAAGGGACTTTGCCATATACATGTGTATTGTTGCTGTCGTGTTGGATTTGATGTGCTTTGCCTGGGCTTTGCTAAGTTATTGCACTGTGCAGTGTGATGGCAACTATTAAGTACCAATGAGACCTAGACTGTTGTCTCTGAGGTGAAGTTCATCCCTGACAACAAGGATGAAGGATTTTCTAGGCTGCAAAAAATAATTGGTGTGTGTTTTTTCTTCCTTCTAAACTAATGTTTTTTTTAATACTTGTTTACCTTCAACATACTGATCACCCAAACATTTGCTTTATTCTTGTGCTTGTGTTACAGAAACTGTTTTTTGTTCTTACAAGAACTGTATGACCTTGTACTGTAAAAAAAAAAAAAAAAAAAAAAAACTGGCTAAAAAATTTACTTTCTGTATTATTCTTGAATTAAATACATATTTAGTGGACACTTAAAATATTTTAAAGTTCCTGGTCTGCGCAATTGCATTTTTAATTTTCTTGTGTAATTTACTCTTTAATGTCCTAATGCATTATAACAATATGTAAAAATGTGTATATAAATTCATAATGCAACATCACCAGAGTGATAATTTTACTATAACTTTTGGAAAATTGAGTGAAAAAAGAGATTTAAAAGGATGTTACAGTTCATAAAGGGTTGTTTTTTTTATGTAAATGAAGGTCATTTTATTTTTGAGTAATTTCAAGTGCCACCTATACACCTATCAAGTCACACATGATAGCACATAGCCCAGATAAGTGGTGGTCTGTGGTGCACAGAGATTCATCGGTACACTGGTTATAAGTTGGTATTGTCAACATCAGGGGTCCCCAACCTTTTTCACCTGTGAGCCACATTCAAATGTAACAATAATTGGGGAGCAACACAAGCATGAAATACATTCCTGGGGTGTCAAATAAGGACTATTTAGTAGCCCCTATGTGGACTGGCAGCTTTCAGGAGTCTCTGTTTGGCAGTACACATGGGTTTTGTGCACCCAAAACTTGCCTCCAGTTCAGGAATTTAAAAATAAATACCTGCTTTGAGGCCACTGGGAGCAACATCCAAGGGGTTGATGAGCAGCATGTTGCTCACGAGCCACTGGTTGGTCTATATCAAGCCAAAACAGTGTAAGAGTATCAATGGTGATGAACCTCTCTCCTGTATAGCTCAGATTCAACATGCTTGTAGGCAGACACATACTACAGCTGTCCCTGAATTCAGAGTTTTTAAATAGTGTTCTACTCTCACCCATTACTTAAACTTTGCCTTTAAAAGCTGGGCTACATTTAAAAAATGTTTACAATACTCAATTGGCAAGGCATCTTTAACTGTTCATTTTAAAAGTTCATTTTATTGCCCTCCGTTTGAGCCTTTAGAAAAGAAAGGCGTTATGTTCCCTTATGCTTTTTATTCACCCTGCATGCAGGAGAAAGCATCAGCATTTTTATGCCACCTTATGTTTGGATACAGATTGGGCTAATAATCTGGAAATTGTGTCAACTGGTACACTTATGCTTTTAAAGATTCTATGATTTCTAAAAGTGCTGTAAATTTAGATTTAGAAAAGAAGTCTGTTATTTCTCTATGCTGTTTAAAGAGTAACTGCAATGATCAGATATTAAACTATAATTTTGTTGCCCCATTACTAGTATGATATGTGTGTTCTAGGTGCAATATATGCATGCAGTCTTTATATATTAAAGCAGTCCTTGTGTTATATATCTGGGGGTAGATTAGTACATAAGGGGTGTAGTGGAATTGGTCATTAAGTTTTCTTTGTGAGTTATTGGGGAGTCCCTTTAAAGGGAGGCTCTAAGTGATTAACAAGTGCTTTTTATATACTGAGTGGAAGTGCCATTAAGGTTCAAAGAATGTATTTGATATTTATCCTTTAAAGGAGAAAGAAAGGTAAAAACTAAGTAAGCTTTATCAGAAAGGTCTATGTAAATACAGCCATAAGCACTCACAGAAATGCTGCACTGACTTCTCTATGAAAAGATATCTTGTGTCTGTAATTCATGTGCCAGAGACACACAGCTCTCCTGCTCCCCCTCCCTCAAGAATGCTAAGAACTCACTCCCCCCCCCTTTGGAATGTGGATCTGAGCCAATCAGCAGGAAGCTGACTCATAGGGGCACATTTACTAATGCACAAATGGACCAAAAGCGTCCGAATGAGGTTTTTCGTAATGATCGGTATTTTTGCGGCTTTTTCGTCGCCGTCGTGACTTTTTCGTATGTTCCGCGTTTTTTTCATCGCCGTTACGACTTTATCGTATATTTTCTGCGACTTTTTCGTCGCCGTCGCGAAAAAATCGCATTGGTTTTTCCGCCGTTTACAATTGCTCAATACGAAAAAATTGTGATGCCGACGAAAAAGTTGTGCAAAATACGATAAAGTTGTGACGCCGCCGAAAAAATTGCGCAAAATACGAAAAAAACGCGATGGCGACGAAAAAAGTAGCAACATTTTCGTTTCCAATCCGATTTTTTCCCATTTGGGATTCAGATTCGTGGATTAGTAAATGTGCCCCATAGTCTTACTAACTGAGCATGTTCACTTGATCTGGGTGTGTGTGCAGGAGCGAGACATTATGGGAACTTTCTTTACACAGCTCAGCGTTTTTTCTTCCTGTTTGGATTCTGATCATATGAACAGGTGAAATTTGGGGAGACTTAAGGGCACTATTGAGACAACTGAAGGTATGCCTGCAGCTTGAGATTAACTCTTTATTAGCCTTTCCTTCTCCTTTAATGATAATTAGGATTTCTGTGTTGTCTGACTATTTTTCAACTATCTTTAAACTAAAAGATTATTTAAAAGAGTTTATATACCATAAGATGTTATTTGCGTGAACGGAAATCTTCCAAAAGTGTTATTTTTCTACGTTTAAATCTTTACATGCAAAGATGTGCCTATTTGATGGAAAAGTTGGAGCATAATTTGCAATATTTACTATGCAAATGGTTAGTAAAATTGTGTAGTACAGGTGTAGGACCTATTCTCCAGTATCTGCAGGACCTGGAGTTTCCCAGATAAGGGGTCTTTCAATACTTTGGATCTCCATACCTAAAAAAAAAACATTAGTTGAACCCAGTAGGATTGTTTTGCCTCAATAAGGATCAATTATATCTTAGCTGGGATCAAGTACAAAGAACTGTTTACAGAGAAAAAGAAATTCATTTGTAAAACTTTAAATTATTTCATAAAAATGGAGTCTATGGGAAATGGGCTTTCCATAATTCAGAGCTTTTCAGATAACAGGTTTCTGAATAACAAATCCCATACCTTTTTTATAGGCATGCCCTGATCTAATTGTTTATCAGTGGCCCAAATAGAAGTGTCAAGTACTGTAGGTGAACCTGTTAATTACATGCCTATGGTTAATATACACAAGCCAATGTGATTTATTGGAGCTATCAGATTAATGGAGAACTAAACTCTAGAATTAAATATTGCTTTAAATGCCATATTTTATATACTAAACGTGTTGTACTAGCCTAAAGGTTCAGCACCTCTATAATAGAAATGATCCAGGCCTTTAAATTTGTCACAGGAGCTCCCCATCTTGGATGTTGTAAGAAGTGTCAGTGGCACTCGCATGCTCAGTGTGCTCTGGGCAGCTGTTGAGACGTTAAGCTTAGGGGTCATCTCAAATCACCAAGCAGAAAATAAGGGTGTCATAGAAGCTGATTCTACAGGGCAGATTGCTAAATTCTGATTCAAATTGCAATATGTAAATGCAGTATATAGTCAGTCGCTCCCTAAGCTTAGGTAACTGATACCGGCACAGAGCATGTGCAGTGAATCAGCAGAAAAGAAGATGGGGAGCTTCTTGGGGCATCTTTAGGGGCACAGACCTTCCCTGCTTAAGGGCTGTGGTAGAGCTGGGCGGTATGACCAAAAATTTATATCACGGTATTTTTCAAAGTTATATCGGTGTCACGGTATTTGACGGTATTTTTTTTTTTCCATGCATGATTAGGTGTTAACCCCATTTCCTAATAAATTAGAGAATAATTACTGCAGTATTGAAAATCAGGCAAGCGAAGGATCGGCAACAGAAAGTCGTAAGGTAAATCAGGCAGGCTTAGTTTCCCAGGCAAGGCCGCAGACAACATAGCACAGGAGGAGGCGTTTGATAGCTTTAAATACCCCCCCACGCATGCGCAGAACTGGCGCCGTCAGCGTGTCACGGACGTGCACGCTTTGACATGTACGTGCGCTTTGACGCACGCGCACCTGGACATGCGTGCGCAACGTCCCGCGGACAACGGGACGCGCGCGAGACCGGCCCGCAGGAGTGAGTACCCTGACACCCCGGTATTGCGGTATCTGAAAAATGAATATAGTTTTAAAAAAAAAAAAAAAAACACCGGTATTCGGTATTAAATGGTATATCGCCCAGCCCTAGGCTGTGGTGTCCTTGGTCTGTTACAGAATCTGAAAACATAATATGTAGCATTTCTGCTCTATTTCTTTAGTAAAGTTTTAGTTCCTCTTTAATGTTCGTTGAGGTTTGATGAATTAAAATAATTCACACTAATGGGCAAAAGTAATAAAAGGTGCAGATTTGCTTCAGGTCTAATCAACTATAACAACCAATCACCATGTAGCATTTACTGATTACCTTTTTAAGAGGAAACAATTTATTGGTTTCTATGGGGCAAACTTAACCCCATGTCAGTGCTGTCCAACATCTGTGTTACCGAGGGCCGAATGATTCTGGCCTACATGGTGGAGGGCCGATAATGGAAGCTAGTTTTCACCACTCCCATTTTATAAACTGCACCCACTTCAAACCATACCCATGTTATCACAAAAACTTTTAAGACCAAACCCACATTAATGGTGGTAGCACAGCAAAAACCCAAATGGTTGGTGCTCACTGTATATCACCCTTCATTCATATGTGAAAGAATTATATTATGTCATATTAAGACACACCCCTAAATCCATTTGCCTCCTCTTCCTCCACTGTGGATAGCACAACAACCCCCAGCATATTATTACATACCTTAGGGACCATATAATGACTTCCAAATGCATAGGGCAGGCAGAGTATGACACACAGGCAGGGTAAGGCATACAGAGTATGGAACACACAGGCTGTACTTTGCCCTATGCTGCCCGTGTGTGCCATACTCTGCCTGCCCTATCCTGCCTGTGTGTGCCATACTCTGCCTGCCCTATCCTGCCTGTGTGTGCCATACTCTGCCTTCCCTATGCTGCCTGTGTGTGCCATACTCTGCCTGCCCTATCCTGCCTGTGTGTGCCATACTCTGCCTTCCCTATGCTGCCTGTAACTGCTAACAGTTTACATACTGTGAACAGATAAAAGGGATTGAGTCATTTCTTAGGGGCTGATTTACTAACCCACGAATTCGAATCCGAACATTTTGTGACTTTTTCGTATTTTTTGCGATTTTTTTCGGCGCCTTTACGACTTTTCGGAAATTATCGCGACTTTTTCGTTACCAATACGATATGCGCAAAAAAACGCGAGTTTTTCGTAGCCATTCCGAAAGTTGCGATTTTTTCGTAGCGTTAAAACTTGCGCGAAAAGTTGCGCTTTTTTCGTAGCGTTAAAACTTAAAAGGCGCAACGTTTTGCGCAAGTTTTAACACTATGAAAAAATCGCAACTTTTTGCGCAAGTTTTAACGCAACTTTCGGAATGGCTACGAAAAACTCGGGTTTTTCCGCAAAAATCGTATTGGTAACGAAAAAGTCGCGATAATTTTCCGAAAAAATACCGATCATTACGAAAAAAACGCAATCGGACGCATTCGGCCCGTTCGTGAGTAAGTAAATGGGCCCCTTAGTGTTAATGTCTTACAGTCTTCTACATGGGAAAAGGCCACAGCGTCTATTTGTCACATGATTTTTGTATGCTTATTGTTGGTACCAGCTTTCATTGCAAACATTACTTTTTAAGTTATGCCATGATGGTGCTTATTTTGGGATATAGCCATTATGCACCTTTAATAACAACCCCAACGCACTGATTATTTTAAGAGCATATGAAAGTTGTGCTGTTTTTCACTTTAAATCATAAGAGTAACCAATAAATAACCTTCAAACTTGGCATTAGTTGCTGCTGAAAAACTAACTTATTTTATGTTACAGTTTCTTAAATGTCATGGTTGGCAAGTTCCTAATCACAAATATTTTTTTTTTTGCCTCCTCTACCAGAAAATGTGTTCTATTAACTTTTAAGGTGATAAGCCTATAACAATAATTTAAAAAGGCTGATGCAGTACACAATATTGCTTTTTGATATATTGAAAATGTACATGTCTGGCCATATTTGATGAATCACCGGGTGGAATACTCTTTTGGAACTGTAGTATACACATGCTAATTTGTTCTGCTACTGCTTGAGTTGCAAGTGCTTGGTTTTGTTAATTTATCTGGTGTTGGAGTAAAAATGGCTGAGTTCTCTATTTTTCCAAATTCCATTTTCTTGGAATAGTGACTGTAATAGAAACTGTATTTAAAAAAAACAAAAAAAAAACAACTTTAACACCTATGGCACACATGACATGTTTTATCCACACGTTTAAAAATTGCCAGCAGAGAAAGGGAAGATTTCTCATGCATCTGTCCTGTATCTGAAGTGATAGGAATTAATGACATCCGCCTGTCACTGCACTGGTCAGAAAATGCAAACACAAGCGGACAGAGAGAACTCTGCTTGCCATAGGCCTAAGTCAGTCTGAGGGGCCCCATACGTAGGCGCTGTCTACTTAGAAACACTGCTTATTATATTTGATTTTGCTGATGTTACAATTCATTACCTTTTTAATAGGAGAAGAATATTTTTAAAAAATATAGTAGAACCCTCATTTTAAGTTTTTTAGGGGACCAGAAAAAAATGGTGCAAAATCTGGGAAAATGTAAAATCAGGGAAGTTTATTATGTTATATATTAGTGGGACCACAAAACAATGGTGTAAAATGCAGAAAAACCTAAAATTAGTGGATGTAAAAATGAGGTTTCACTGTAAGCAGAAAAGTATGAGAATAACCTATGACAAAATACTGGGCAAATAAGGGGGGATGAATCCCAAAACAATCATAGTTAACAATCATATTTTGTAGTTGCAGTTGCCGGCAGTTGCAGGCAGTGAATGAATTAGATCAAGTACAGTATAAATGATTATGAAGAGGGTTTATTATGTTAAGTGAAGCAATAAAGATTCTGACAGGTTAAAGATATGCCAGCTTTGCTTCTTTTCAATGAAATCAGTGTATATTTTTCTCATATTTTCTGTTTCATGAACTTATATGGAATTATTAGGAGGTTTGATATAATTTATGTGATGGAAAAGTTATTTGCACTGCAACTAAACAAGACAAACTGAATGCTGTTTGCAAATCATGGATGTAAAATACATCATATTTTGAATCCAAAAACGTTTTATAAAAGGCCATTTATAAATGTTCTGTTCTCTTTTAAGTTCTCAGTATTTTTTAAGATGATTTCCGCATAATACCTGTTGAGATTTGGCTGTTGAAAATATATACATATATATGCATAAACAGCATGCAAGGCTGAGATGAGTAGCACTGAAAGTTATATATGTTTCTTTTCTTGTACAGGTATTACGTACATGAGGTTTAATACATTTAGTAATTTTACTTATATTTACTTAGAAGGTTTTGGTGCTTTGGCCTTACTTTTTTATTTAATCTTCAGTTTACATTTCTGAAACTGGAAGAAGGAAAGTTAAGATCACAAAAAATAATTTTAATAAAGGGTTCAGAATTTATCATAACACTATTTTTCAATATGTTTGATCTGAGCAACTTCTCAAGGCAGTCAGGTTATTGTACTTTTTTTACATGTAGAGACAAGACTGTTCATATCAGTAAGAGTATTATTACCATTACACTGGCCATCTTCTGAAGCACTCTGTTGAGAACTGCAGGAGCTTACTATCAGTGTTGTGCTGCTTTGTTGGCTGCCATATTGTTGAACCATATTACTTTAGTTCCCTGCTTTGATTTCCATAATTGTATACCTAGTTGTGCACTGGCAATGGACTTTGTGCCAGTTTACAGTAGGCATGTTCCTGCTTTCTGATCACAGAACAGGGCATGACCCAATATGTTGGCCATCAGAAGAGCAGCACAACTCTGCATTTCTCTCATAAAAGGATACAGTGATCTCCTTGCAGTTCTAAATAATGTGGTTCATGTGCAGCCTGAGTAATGGAGGTAAATTGAAAAAAGGGCAATAAGCTGCCAACTCTTAAAGGGGCTGAGTTGTCAGCATTTAAGTCGCCTTAATATGCTTATTATTTACCCCCATTATCTGAGCAGTAGTGTAAAAAAGGGACAGCTTGAAACTTTTGTGTCAGATGGTATTGTTTTATTATTAAAGAAAAAAGGAAATTGTTTTTAAAAATTTAAATTATCTGATTAAAATTAAGTCTATAGGAGATGACCTTCCCATAATTAGGGACTTTCTGGTTAATGTGTTTCCAGCTAAGTGCTGTATTTTGTTACCCATCCTAATTTTACCTTTTCTAATGTATTTCTATTAATTCTGATTGGAAAATGGGAGCATTTTAGGCCATGCCTAAGTCTAATATCATTGCATCCATCCTCTCTACTATTCCACTTACCCCCATATGTAATAAAAGTTTTTCAAGGTGCAGTAATCCATAGCATTGTTTACATTTATTAGGGTGACTTGTAAACACTATTGACTGCTGGATGATTAGACCTGTAGCCAACTTGACTTTTTTATAACATGACCCCCTTAGATTCCACACACCTTTTGGGTAAACCTTGACCTTTTTGGGGTCTAAGAATCAGGATTGTACTTTTTTTTTTATAGATCTCTTAATAATATGAAGGGACATGGACAAAAAAACCCCATCAATTTTATTCACAAGAAAATAGTTAAAGTTATAAACCAGGGTTGAGCCACACATTGCTTCTCTTCAAAGAGGGAGCACTGTTGTAGATTAAAGGAACAGTAACACCAAAAAATGAAAGAGCTTTAAAGCAATAAAAATATAATGCACTGTTGCCCTGCACTCGTAAAACTGGTGTGTTTGCTACAGTAACACTACTATAATTTATATAATAAGCTGCTGTGTAGCCACAGGGGCAGCCATTCAAGCTGGAAAAAAGGAGAAAAGGCACAGGTTACATAGCAGATAACAGATAAGTTCTGTAGAATACAATAGTGTTTTATCTGTTATCTGCTACGTGCCTGTGCCTTTTCTCCTTTGAATGGCTTCCTCCATGGCTACATAGCAGCTTATTTATATAAATTATAGTAGACTTTCTGAAGTAAACACACAACTTTTACCAGTGCAGGGCAGCAGCTCATTATATTTTAGTTACTTTTATACACTTTCATTTTTTGGTGTTACTGTTCCTTTAACAATACGCTGAGGGCTGCATGTTAACTAATGCACCTATACTATGCATGCTAAACATATGATAGCCTTACCCATAAGATCTTACATTTTATGAAAGATTTTTAGATTCATGCTTGCTTACATTTCTGTTTCATTACAATACTTTTAATTGGTACAATGTTATAGTGTCACTTGCACAAACGCGTTGCTCTTGTGGATTATTTATGAAGTCTGTTCTCTGATCATTATTTTTAACATGGCAGCCCTGTTTGAGAATGACATCTCCACACTTTGCTTTCCCATGTATTCATGATGATGCCTGTATAAGAAATGAAGACAAATAAATTGCAAATGAGAATCATGCTGCAGTGGGAGAGATCTAAATTGATATTCACTGAATCAAAAAGAAATCAAACCAGATGTCAGTTTGATTAAGGCAGTGCGTGACTTAAAGGTCTAAAGAATCCTCCGGCTTCTTGTGTACTTAACAGTGTCTCCACTGCTGTTATTTTCCTCAATTGCAAGATGTCTTGCTTTCTGTAATATTGCTGATAACTGTGCTTCATAAAGACTCAAGTATTTTTGTAATTTTCTTTAACAGTTGTAGCCTTGGATTTTTGGCTGTGATTTCTAAGGACCAGATTATATATTTTGTTTCTTTGCTCTTTAGCAATGTAGGAAATAAGTGATGTATCTAAGCATATTCTGTTGTGTCAAACAAACATATAATAAGTTATAGTTGGATTCACCTAGTATAAGGGTTACCGCACTGTGGGTCTGGTTTCAAGGGGTCTTGCTGTAGTATATGGAGGGGCACAGTTTGAAAGCCAGGGTGAAACTGGTGGGCAAATATATTCTCTTACATTTGCATCTGTGATTCTAGTTTTGTTAGATAATGTTCTGACCAAATGCAAGACTAAACAGCCATAAAAACAGTGGTTTAAACATTGCAGCTTAAGTTGCACATCCTAAATGCTATTGTCAAATCCAAGAAAAAACATTCAATCCAAATCTTATAATAATGAGAGAGTCCCTGTCTACTCGAAAGAGTAGACATTTTCAAGATATTCCTCACTGAATCACTGGTCAATTGATTGACAACAGTAAAATTCACTTCTAATTTCATAACTATAAATAGCATTTTTGTTATATCTCTCTGGATTTTCTCTCTCATCGTACAGGTTTCTTATGTAAAAAATGCTGTCAGTACAGTGATTAGAATCCACTGATAAAGTATATATACAGTACACCATTCTTGTGAGAAAATACTGAGACTTTGTTTTCTCTTTTATAACCAATGGCAGGGAACATATTGCCCCCCTTTTTAATGCTGCATCCTAGCATCTCAAGAGTTTTCTGTCAGTAAGCAGAATGTCCCAGTTTTGGCTCAGACGTACTGGTTTTCAGTTAGAAACATGTAACATACGAAGTGTTTATTTCAAGATTTTTATCTTTGAATTATAACTTCATATGCTGTTGTTTTTTGTCTTGAAGTTAAAGTGCTTTGCTAATTTCCTCCCTTGTGCCCCCCCTTAGATATTCTATTTTTGGGGAACCATAATCAAAATGTGTTCGACTTGCCGCTGTGGATCACGTGTAATATTTTACCATGGTCGTGTTTCAATGGTTTGTGCACCCTATTAAATTTAAAATTAAATAGGTTCTTTGACAAAAACATCTGCTTCTGAAATACCAAATCGTAACAAAACTGTACAGCAGTAAAAGAAGACTAATTCAGTAGGCTGCAAAATCTCTCTCTTTAAAGGGAAACGAAAGGTAAAGTCACTTGGGGGTGCCAAAATGTTAGGCACCCCCAAGTGACTTTAACCGCTTACCTCGTACCCCGGGCTGGTGCCCCTGTTGGGAGAAAACAGCACCAGCCCGGGGCACCTGGAGCGCAGCGCTTCCGTGTTCTGGCTTCCTCTTCCTGAATGCCAGCGGTGGGCGCATGCGCAGTAGAGTGAAAAGCCGACTTTAATGTTTAAGTTCGGCTTTTCTCTCTACTGCGCATGCGCGCGCAGCGAAACAAGAGGAAGGAAGCGCCTGCAGCTACCCCGGGCTGGTGCTGTTCCCTCCTCACAGGGGCACCAGCCCGGGGTAAAAGGTAGGTGGTCAAAGTCACTTGGGGGTGCCTAACATTTTGGCACCCCCAAGTGACTTTGACTTTCTTTTCCCTTTAAGTGGCTGAGTTAACAGCCGATTTCTGCCTTTATGTAGCGGATTCGTTCACTGCTACTAAGACTATAAACTGATAAACTTCTGGTTTGTCATCCTTGGTGTCTGCATTTCAGGTAATAAAATGGAATAATTTTATTTGTTTTTATATAAGTTAATGAACTGAAGTCTCTGAATTGGGTAATGTAATTGGGCATGCTAAACCAGTTTACTGCTTTATGTGATGAAGAACAAAATGTGTTCAGAATCCTTGACAATGTACTTTAATAAGAGACTTTACCCCTAAAGACTGTTCTTAATAGTTTTCTCATTCTAAATTGTTTATAAAACAGCACATATTGGGTGCTCAATTCAGTAGGGAATTAAATACAAAAAATCTAAAGAGATATGGAAGAAGAGGGTAACTGATTATCCCATAATTTCTCTAATGGAGGCACTGGAGAATATTAGGTAAAATGCATGACACCACATGGCAGATGGTGAGCTGAATATTGAATGTTACTTTCTATGTGTTCTTACATCTGATACTGGGTGACAGGTTTCACTCTTTCTTCTTTTTTTCTTCTTTCTGTTTTTATTGGTGATCAGTTTACTTTGGTAATATTTGTGAGATGTTTGTGATTTCCTACCAGTGATCTGGAATCTTTGTTTACAAAGACATTTAAAAGTAAAAAAAAAATGAAATGCAAGGACGGGCATTTGGTATTTAAAATATGCAAGATGCTTGTATCTTAATTAAGGAGAATCTACGCCACGAAAGGCCATTAAAATCTTGTTGTAAAAGTAAAACTTGTTTTTTTATAAAGAGGTTGTTAGGGTCCCATGTAGATGGTTTTGTTTATTCTTATACTCCGGTCCGGATTTACATATCTGGCGCCCCTAGGCCCTGTCTCCCAGTACGAAGGGGATCCATGCATGGAGGACAGCACTTCCCCCACTGCTTCGGGCCTAATTTAGTTGCGGCTGGGCAGCATGCCGCCCCCAAAAGTCCTGCTGCCTTAGGCCTGGGTCTTTGTTGCCTTGCCACAAATGCAGGCCTGCTAGAAGACAACTAGAGCAATAGTTTTTATGCATTTTAGGTTGAAGCTTCCATTTATAGCCCAATGTTTGTTAAGAAATTAACCCAGAACCCCAGTGCTGCTAAACAGTGATAAATCATTATGCCATCAAACTATAGTTTCTAATGTTATACACTTTCAGCAAGGTTTTTTTTTTTATATAAATTTGTGGCTTTAGTACCAACTCCAGAAATACTTTATTCCAAAGTTGCTTACCCTTTTTACCTTTTACTTGGCAACAAATGAAATATAAAATAAGATTTTAAAATACACATCTGAAAGGATGCATCCAATGAAAATATGCAATTTCAAGTGCTGATTGCTTGTAAAAATGTAATTTGGAAGGCAGCCATGCGCATATCTGAAGAGACCGCTAACAGTGCGTAACCGTACTGGAGCTTCAGATATTTAGTTTAAAAAGAACAGTCAGAATCTGAACTCTCTCTTAAAATACATTGTACAAAGGTATTACATTATTGTAATGTGAAAGAAAAAATAGCTGTGAACAACTTTTACTGGAGAGAAAATGCTAAGAGTATGTGTGGCTGTCCAAGGGATTAATAGTCATTTTTAGTTGTTAGTCTGTTAAGCCATATGCATAACCAGTACCCTCTAGCTTCTCTAAGTAAACTTACATATTTATTAATTATGACATTAATTATCTGGAAATGTAACTTTTCATTCATACCAAAAACCAGTTGCAATTATTTTTAATAGATCTAGTTCTAATAATTATGGATGGATGGGTGACTCCAAAGGAAATTCATAAGAGATCATAACAAAGGTCCAGGACCTGATGGTATTCCTCCAGGGTACTAAAAGAGATTAGCTCTGTGATTTAAAACCTTTTACTTAATTTTTCACGATTTCTTGAGTTCTGCCATGGTGCTGAGAGAGTGGTGTGATGCCACTATTAAAAAATGGTTCTGTTCTCAGCCTGAAAATGATAGGCCTGTTTGACATCAGTGAAAGGAAAGATTTTAGAAGGGGTGATAAAGGGTAAGATACTTGAATACATAAATCACAATACTTAGACTTTGCTACCGCATTTGCTACAGTACCAGCAGTATGACTCAGTACGGTGTTGTTAGTGAATTACCGCAGGGGTCAGTCCTTGGACCTGAGCTTTTTAAATTGTTTATTTAAGGGGGTTGTTCACCTTTAAGTTAACTTTTAGTATGATGTAGAGAGTAATATTCTGAGACAATTTAGTAGATATTAGTAGATAGGTAATCTACTAATAGATAATATATATAGATCTACTAATAGATGATAGATAATAGACAGGTAGCAGGGGGTCTTTTTTTTCCCATAGAAACGCAATGAACCAGAGGCAACTTCTTTAGACTTGAGGAACTGAACTTTAATTGGGAGCAGCAGTTCTTTAAGTTCTACTTGGAATAAGGTCCTCAGTGGGGTCCCTCAGGGTTCTGTACTGGGTCCACTTTTGTTTAATTTGTTCATAAATGACTTAGGGGAGGGTATTATGAGTAATGTATCAGTGTTTGCAGATGACACAAAACTCTGCAGACCAGTCAATTCTATCCAGGATGTGACATCCCTGCAGCAGGATCTTGACCAACTGGCAATCTGGGCAGCTAAGTGGCAGATGAGATTTAATGTGGATAAATGTAAGGTCATGCACCTGGGATGTAAAAATATGCAAGCCCCGTATACCCTTAATGGGACTGCACTAGGCAAATCCATAATGGAGAAGGACCTTGGAGTCCTTGTAGATAATAAACTTGGCTGTAGCAAGCAATGCCAGGCAGCAGCTGCAAGGGCAAACAAGGTTTTGAGCTGTATTAAAAGGGGTATAGATTCACGGGAGGAGGGGGTTATTCTTCCCCTTTACAGAGCACTGGTAAGGCCCCATCTAGAATATGCTGTTCAGTTTTGGTCTCCAGTGCTCAAACGGGACATTACTGAGTTAGAGAGGGTCCAGAGAAGGGCAGCTAAGCTGGTAAAGGGTATGGAAAGTCTCAGTTATGAAGAAAGACTGGCCAAGTTGGGTCTGTTTACACTGGAGAAGAGGCGCTTAAGAGGTGACATGATAACTATGTATAAATATATAAAGGGATCATATAATAACCTTTCTAATGTTTTATTTACCAGTAGGTCCTTCCAACGGACACGAGGGCACCCACTCCGTTTAGAAGAAGGGAGGTTCCATTTAAACATTCGGAAAGGATTTTTTACAGTGAGAGCTGTGAAGTTGTGGAATTCCCTCCCCGAATCAGTCGTGCTGGCTGATACATTATATAACTTTAAGAAGGGGCTGGATGGATTCTTAGCAAGTGAGGGAATACAGGGTTATGGGAGATAGCTCTTAGTACTAGTTGATCCAGGGACTGGTCCGATTGCCATCTTGGAGTCAGGAAGGAATTTTTTCCCCTCTGTGGCAAATTAGAGAGGCTTCAGATGGGGTTTTTTGCCTTCCTCTGGATCAACATTCTTTAACATAATAAAGATCACAACATTTTAGGATGATCACAATTATCCAGTCTACATTTATTCATTTTTATTCTTCAGTTTAGCATTTTATATAGTTCTTTATATTTTATATAGTTCTTAAGGGTGAAGACACACAGTACTGAGAATTGTCTCTGGGAAAAACACACATAGAGACAATTATTGGTAAGTGATCAGCATTCTCTATTTCTGTAGCTGCTACTAGTAGCTCTGTGTGTCTTCACCCTTGTATGTATGTATATCTTTATTTATAAAGCACTACTTATATACACAGTGCTGTACAGTAGTTATAGTTCTTTATAAAGGTAGCCTCCATTCATTCTGCATTCCATCTACTGAAGGATTTCATTTTCCAGCCTAAGCCAACTACTAATTATAATATTATTATTGGTTTTGAATTGAGGTTCTAAATAGCAAATCTTATTGTGCTGTTATGGGATCCCTTGCTGAAACCCAGAATCCAAAAATTTGTGAGACTGAGACCATTTCCCATAGATGATTTGTATTTGGTCAGTGCTTTGATATAAAAAAGAATTTGTTTTTTTTCTGAAACTCAAAATGCTAGATAGTGTTTAAAATACTGCTGAAAGGTAGTTTTTTGTGCAGAAATATATATACAAGTCAAACTAAATCAAACAGTGCTTTCATAAATGTGTTCAAGCAGCTTGCTCATACTGACTTTTTCACTTTTCTGTTCAGAGATTAAAAAGACCCTCAAGCTTTATCATCACAAGGGAAGGAGCTGCATTCTTAAACCTAGTGTAATTCAATTCTTTCTTGACCCTATTATTAGTAGGGAAAGAGATCAAAGGTTACTCTAGGATACGGTAGATGCACCCATTGTTATGTATGTCTAATAACAACAACATTTTATTTCCTATACTACTTCTCCAGTGTTTTTGTTCCACCCGCAGTGCTTAGCCAACAATATGGCATAATTATTAATACATCATATAGTTACTCTGTTTGGATTGCTACCTTTCCTTGTTTTAGTAATTAGCAGAACATGAGGCTACGTGGTTAGTGACATAATTGTATCTTTGTCCAACTTCTAATCCCTTTGTCACATGGATGGCCATGCTTTTTGGCCTCAAATCAACATTATTTGGCTTCTGTGTTTTTGACTTTGTTCATATTGGCACTGGAGACAGGAAATGTTTTGTGTTCTCTGGGTTGAATAAATCTAAAGTAAATAAATTGCTGAAATGCTTTTTTGTAGGGAGTACTTATTTGATGGTTAATAATAATAACTAGAAAGGGAAGTTTGAAAACAAAACGGGAAGTCACTGAATGGGCTCTTCCCACTTTTTCTAACCTTGGACCAGAGTTATATAGTAAAAACCACTGTGCAAAGTTTGGGGACCCTGGTTTTAATAGTGTCTGAATGGCAGCAGTTTAAATTTCCCCACTGAAAGTCAACGAGTGACATCTGATTGGCTGTTTGTGACTCCGCCCCCTTTTTCTAACCTGGAACTGCAGTTACCCAGTGACTAACTCTGAAAAGTTTAGTGACCCTAGGATTAATAGTCAAAGAACGGCAGCAGTTTAAATTTAAACCAGTAAAAGTCAGTAGGTAATTTGTGATTGGTGTTTGGTGGGTGTGTCTACTTTTTCTAACCTCGAGTTGACAGTGGGCATCCTGGCATAAATAGTGCGAGAATGACAGGATTTTAAATTTAAGCCAATAAAATTCAATGGATGAAATCTGACTGGCTGTTAGTGGCCCAACCCACTTTTCATATTTTTGAACTGCAGTGACCAACTTTGCAAAGTTTGGGGACTCAGGCATAAAAATTGTGAAACTGACAGCATTTTACACTTCACCATTGAAAGTAAATAGCTGAAATGTGATTGGCTGTTGGTGGCTCTGCCCACTTTTTTCCAACTTTGAAGGCAAATACCCAGTGATTAACTCTGGAATTAATATTTAAATAATGGCATCAGTTTAAATATTGCAATATTGAAGAATTAAGTCTGCAAAAAAGTCAAAAATACAAATCTTTATTATAATCCATAAAAAAATCATACCCCATGTATGCAGCCTAACACATTTCATGCTAATCTAACACTTCATCATAGGCCTATGATGAAGTGCTAGATTAACATGAGACACAATTTTTTCCCCTCTTTTGGTCACTAGAGGGCTGAGCCTGCATTATTTATAATACTTACCGTATATACACGAGTATAAGCCGATCCGAATATAAGCTGAGGTACCTAATTTTATCTAAGAAAACTGGAAAAACTTATTGACTTATTGAGTATAAGCCTAGGGTGGGAAATGCAGCAGCTACTGCTAAGTTTAAATAATCAAATAAATAATAAAAGGACACTCAGCATGATCCCCTGTGAACTAGTCATGTCTATGTAAATAAGCAAAGACAGCTGTTACATCCCAATAATACCAACCATCACTTACTGGGTATGCTGTTAAAGGTATCAGGTTCTGCTACATGGTTGTTAACAAAGCTTACAATCCCTTGGGTGCCAAAACAATATCATAGTTCTGGGCAGTAATGCAGCAAACCCAGAACTGTCTGGCATTGCTTAAGACACATAAAAATTACAAGCCAATAAAGCATAAAGAATGGCAGCAGGTTGAATTTCCCCATTGAAAGTCAATAGGTAAAATTGGCTGTTGTTGGCTCCGCCCACTTTTTCTTACCTTCAACCACAGTTACCTGGTGCCTATTGCTGCAAAGTTTGGGGACCCTGATGTTATTACTGTGAGAATGGCAGCAGGTTGGATTTCCACCAAGTCAATAGGTAAAATCTCATTGGCTGTTCACAGCTCCGCCCACTTTTGGGCATCCAATAATCATCATATTTTCATTCAGGCTGACCCCCTGACTATGTGATTCAAGTTTTGGGAGTGTGGCCTCAAAGCTGTAAGATTGGCAGCAGTGTCAATTTCCCCATAAAAGTCAATGGGTGAAATTGGGGTATTCGGTGTTCGTCACAAAAAGACGGGGGGCAGTATCTCTTAGAAAAGCACAAGCAACCTGCTCCACTATAGGGTGAAGAAGTGTGGAGAGTTTGGGTGTTGTACCCCTAAAACTGTAGGAGGAGTAGCATTTAGAAAATGGGGGGCAATAAGAAGAAGAAGAAAAAGTGGAAGAATAGGCTGAAGTCGAAGAACAGTATGTTGGGTTTTTCAACCCAACATAATAATAATAATAAATGTGTGTTACACTTGTGTCTGCCTGTCAGTTTGGATAATTCTGATGACTACTGAAAAAAAATATCTAAGATGGCAGCTTAGAGTGAGTAGGGCACGGCTATTTTTGTTGTGCTACTATCGCATTATATGCCATACCTGATCATTTTCCCCCAATCTACCCAAATCTGCCAAGACCAGACCAGAATTATCAATACCTAGATAATGTTTCAGGAAACACCAAAAAATCTAAACACATATTTTATCTGTTCTAGAAATTCTGCAGTGACCCAAGGTAATAAGTACATTTGGTAGTTGTGTATACCCTGAAATTAGTTATACTATTTAATTTTGTGAAATCTAATCATTTTTTTATTAAATTACAGCAACTGCTGTATTTTAGGTTCCTCTGTTTCTTCTTATTTTACTTGGCTCAGTCCTGTGCTAATAAAGAGTCACTAGTAGGGATATGAGCCACAGCATTCTGTAGCAGAGTATAAGGACTACTAAATTTAATGAGATTCTCTGATATATAGATATATTCTCAGAGATATAGAGCTACTGTAGGTCTCTATGTAGCCTGTCCATAGGTTGGTATTACTACCGCAATTGTGATGTTGTTGAACTATTACTGCTGAAGAAAAGGGTTTTTTTTCTTTAAGAGACTTTTGCTGTCCTGGATCTCAAGCTGCAGATGCATAAATAACAGAAATTATGGGCATTCATATCTGTGTCTGTTTTCTGTGGGTTATGCTTTTTTCCTCTTTAAGGGCCAAACCTACCACATACACTCCAAGATCAGTTGATACACTACTCCATACATGTGGGAAGTGACTTTGGTATTACTTTTGCAGAACTTAAAGGACATGTAAAGCCTACATTTGCCTACAATGTATATCAGTTGAGCATGTCTCCCCCACCCAAATGGCATCATTTGTACTGCATAAATCCCCTCCGCTTGACAACACCATCAAATTTTCCTAAAGCAAATAGCAGCTTTCACCTGGTGGCCATTTTTCCTCTGATACATAATCAGATATATTTAGATCTGCAAACAGCATACACACACACAGACCCTTATTCAGCATACATTTCATCAAGAATACAGGCGCACACAGGCAGAACTGTCTCTGATAAAAATTCTGCTTTGTTTGAGCTGAGTTTAGGAGAGGAAGTTAGGAAAAAAAATTGAAGCAGACAGCTAGAGCTGAGTTTCTATGGGAACCAGCAATGCCATCTCTTCACTGGCTGCTAGAATGGAGGGCGTGTTTAGTAATCTAAGCTTAGAACAACTGAGCATGCCCACAAGCCAGAAATCAAAGCAAATTCCTAAGGGAGAGGCCGAGTGGGTTACAGGAGGAGAAGGAAATCTTAAGTGATTAAGGGGATGCTGCAGCCTTACTATTAACCTCTGGACAACCAGAGTGGCAGGTATTGAAAGATTTCAAAGAGGTTTACATGTTGTTTAAGTAACTCCCTGTTTCCACTATTACTATATACAGAGAATACTAACATTGTACCATGGTGGTTAGTTTTTCTTGAACACAGAGGCATCCCTAGAGCCACAATATTGCTCACCTAACTAGGAAATAAATTTATTGAAATGCTTTTCAAGATGTAACTGAATGCATCAGCTTTGGTAAAGATAGCATGGCCTGAAGAGAAGTTCTCTGTGCTAATAACTCTACTGATTACAAAATCAGGAGAAACGGATTTTGCACTTTGTAAACAGCTTCCGCTGATTAGACTTGGAATAACCTGCATTATTGCATTCAGATCAGTTTTCTTTTTACATTGCCTCATGAGCCTTTATGGTGATTTGGCTCTTTCAAAGGAGCATGTTTGTAATTTCATCAGGCAATATAGAACTGAATGTTACTGGGTATCTTAAAATACTCCTAAGAAAATTAAAGAGATACTATACCCCTGAACATTGCAGGTTCAGGGGTATATATAAAATAGCCTATATGTATCAATTTCATGGAACAGATATGTAGTCATTGGAGAATCCCATAATAAATTATTTAGCTTTTTTCAGATACCCATTTTTGTAATTTCAGCAGCTACTATATAATGAATAGGATAGGGCCTGCATAGAAAGATAAGTAAATAAAGGTAACAATAGAAATAAAATTGTTACTTTACAAAGGAACAGTTTGTGACTTGTGGTTGCAGTTTCTGTGACTTTTCTGCAACTTTTTTTTGTTTCTGCTTTGTCGGTTCAGATCTTTTAATAAATGACTGACATTCATGGAAATTATTTTTTTCATGGTTTCAAACAAATGAAAATCTGGAAAAAAAAAAACAGTTTTGGTAAATCCCCCTTAAAGGAGAAGGCAAGGCTAAGTCACTTGGGGTTTCAAAATCTTAGGCACCCCCAAGTGAATTTAATGGCTTACCTCTTACCCTGGGCTGGTGCCCCTGTTAGGAGAAAATCACCAGCCGGGGTACCTGGAGCGTAGCGCTTCCTGCTTCCTTCATTTTTCAAAATCCCTGGGCCGGCGCATGCACATTAGAGTGAAAAGCCAACTCTTTTGTTAAAGTTCAGCTCTTCACTCTACTGCGCATGCGCAAGCGTGGGAAGAAGGAAGAGGAGACGCTCACAGCTATCCCGGCTGGTGCTGTTTTCTCATAACAGGGGCACCAGCCCGGGGTAAAAGGAAAGCGATTAAATTCACTTGGGGGTGCCTAACATTTTGGCACCCCAAGTGACTTAGCCTTTCCTTCTCCTTTAAATGTGCCTCTTTAGGCACTTTTGCAAATGACAGATATTATGTTTTTACTGGTATCTGGTATATGTGCATTTTAGAATGCTGATCAAGTGCATAGTTATAAAAAGTCTAAACTTACCTACTTGTCTATTAACTCATAGTAACTAATTAGAAGTGTTATTTCAAGCAGCAGATCAGTATCAGAAACCTGCTGAATGGTTGCAATGGGTTAATAGACAATTAGCAAATTTTGTACTGTTTTATCAAATTACTCTATTATGGTCACTGACACTTTGACCTTCAAAAAGGACAGTTCAGCTAAAAGCAGGGCTTCTCCTGTCATAGGCTTGTCCTGTGTCAGCATGTGTGTGAGATATTGGGAGTGCCTGGGAGTTCACAGTGCCCCCTGTAAGGGCTTGCATTACAAATGTGTTCCTTCTCTGTGTTTGCTTGTCTGTAAATATCATATATACCCGTATTTTTTGTACCTTTAGAAATGTAATTCTTAGTAACACACTGAAGATGTGACCGAAGATTCTTGTAGTCAGGCCCAGACTAGCAATCTGTGGACTCTGGAAAATGCTGTAAGATGCCATAGACAGTCCCTATTTAGTGGGCCAGTGAGGGGCTGTTTGGGCTTTTGCGTACCTGAAATGCCAGGGCCTATTATGAAGTCTCAGTAGACTTGTTTGTTGTATATGAATATAGTGGTTATATTTTTACAAAGTGATTTTCAGTAAAGAGCAGACTGTCAGACATGCTTCTGACAATTTTTAATGCTGAAGTGCTTTTCCTTGTACGGCCGAAATGTTAATAACAAGCTTCATCCCTGTTTGTAAAAAAAAAAAAAAAAAATATGTATATACCTTTTCTGCAAAGCTATATTGGGGATAGATGTGCAGCGCTTCCCCTCTTAAGCAAGTTAGAGATGGTTTCAGATGGGTTTTTTACCTTTAAATTTGAACTTGACAGACATATGTCTTATATACTATTGTAACTTTGTGTAATACCACAGATCATTATATTTTTTTTTTTGTGCAGTTGTCATCAAAGAACAATGTTAAGTTAATTATGGTTACTTATTTTAATCCCTTTTCATATACCCCTTTTTTGTAAATCATTTTGATTCCTCTGAGCTGAGAAGTAGTTGTTTAGTGTATTAGTGCTGAAAAATTTGTACTGTCACATTAGTAGTCATATTGTTGTTTCTAGAATCCTGACTGGTTCGTATTGGCCTCACGTGCATTAAAAAGCCTTGCAGGCATTTTATATAAAGAGCAAAATGGTTCCTCAAAATCCACACCTGCCTGCGGCTTAGGAGATGATAATGCCATATGAATTTTAATGAAGTCCTGCGCATAGCTATTTAGTCTAGTATTATGAGCTTACATAATAGGTTGGATTTGGTGTGGTTTTGTATCCGTATTCTAGTACATTGTTGATTGTTCACTGTATTAACTGTGATAGATAATTTACATCACATTATAGAAAATATAAAGTTTTTTTTTTATGTGTGTCATATATTTTATGACAAGCACTGAAGCTCCCGTGTTTTTTCTTTTAGCCATTTGTGTACAGCTTATTTACATGTTAAATGATAAAACAGTGAAATAAATTCAAAGTAATATTCCATTGTGATCTACCCAATTATCAGTTCTGCTTCCATCCTATGACTATAAACGCAGGCGCAAAGCAGTGAGGGAGTGGTATTAGATTATCATACATCTGACAGAACTAAATAAGTAAATACATTTCCAAAGGTGGCACAATACTCTTGTTTTGAATCAAGAAGAGATTTTCTGCACAGATGCTACAATTTAGTAATTCTAGGGATTTACATTACATACCTCCCAACATTTGAAAAATGCAAAGAGGGACAAAAAGAAATGCAGCGCACAGCACCATTTTTGTGACATCAACCCCTAAACACCACCACGTAGGGGGTACTGTTTGGGACTGTGGGTTGAGCTGTTAAAATCAGGACTGTCCTGTGACGATTGGGACAGTTGGAAGGTATGACACTATGATATTCTAATTAAAAACAATTTTGTTTTAAAATTCATGTAGACACTGCTTTTTAGCTACTTTTCTACTTTTTGTAACTGGTAGTTTTTACATTTCACTTATATATGGAACAGAGTAAGTTGTCATACAACAAGGAAAAGTGTATAGTCCCATGCCCTGACAAAGTTTACAATGTACCACTCCTGCATCAGGAAAAGACACACACTAGGTCCATTGAATTGGATTTTTAAGTAACAGGCCTAGGAACCGCTAAAGATATCTGACCTCAGATAGCTTAAACTCAGGTAATCTGCTTGCTTGTAAGAGAACACAAGAACCTATTGAAGGTTTTCAACAAATCTAAAGCTAGAGTCAGGACTCTTTTTCTGTCCTACAAAACCATTTATTAATGCATTTACATACTTACGTTAAGCTCCCTGCGATCCCAGTGAAGGTACTTAGTGCAACAGTTTCCAGCCTTTCACATAGCCGTAATCATGAAAATTGTTAATTGTAAGTGGCTTCAAATGTCTGCAAACTGTGCCCACAACTCAGAAAAACCTTTTAATTGAATGCGTGAAGCCATTAACTTATATATATAAACTTTGCAGGGCTTACTTGGTCAATACCATTGTGCTTTTCCAATTGTAGCTGATGTATTTAATTCGCTATTTATTGGGGTATTGATTATGTGACAGGCGGTTCCCAGAAAAAGACACTTCAAAATAGTACAGAATAAATGCTGCCCTGTAATCATGATTGTGTACAATTCTAATCACTGACCAGAAACACTGGTCAGGGATTAGAATAGTTATTTGAATGTTATCTAATTTTTACTTGATATGGATCATATTTGCATGTAGCAGTTATTTAAAACCATCTGGTTAATAAATATATAGTGTTTGTACACATGGTACAAATACAGGTATGGGATCCGGAAACCCATTATCCAGAAAGTTCTGAATTACGGAAAAGCCATCTCCCATAGACTCCATTATAAACAAATAATTCTAATTTTTAAAATTGATTTCCTTTTCTCTGTAATAATAAAACAGTACCTTGTACTTGTTCCCAGCTAAGATATAATTAATCCTTATTGTAGCCAAAACAAGCCTATTGGGTTTATTCTATATTTAAATGGTTTTTAGCTGGCTTTAGTCATGGAGATCCAAATTACGGAAAGGTCCCTTATCCGGAAAACCCCAGGTCTTGAGCATTCTGGATAACAGGTCCCATACCTGTACTATATTTTAATTGACCAGTTTAGATTTATGAAGGTTTTTTTTTAGATGTCTGTAATTTTGAAGATTAATGTTGAGTCCACTTAGAGATCTTAAACCTCTTTTTATAGCTGCAAACTATGTGATACTTAGAAGTTCTTTATTCCCCTTAAACTTAGACAATAAAGTACAAAACAGTTGTATTCTGCATAGATAATAATGAAGGATATATATAAAATTTTTGAAGTGTAGTGACTCATAGGGCAACTCTATATGATCAAACCTGGCATGAGAGAATTTTAGTTTGATTTTGATTTTCATTGAGTGCAGGGTCCTATATTTATTACTTGTAGTATTGACAAGGCCCTTTGAGTTAAAAACATTAATATCAAAGGCACTTTTTAAATTTTTAATTATTTGCTTTTGTCTGACCATTTGTGCTATTGTTAAAGGTGTAGTTATGGGCTTTCTCTGCAATTGTACAGCTCACCAAAGCATGAAAAGCTTTCCTGTAAACTACATTGCAAATATGTAGCCTGTGAAATGTGTTGGCAGATAATATTTGTCCTGGAAAACCGGTCTCTTTCAGGCACATAAACAGAAATGACATGGCCCCCACGGGACCCACTATACTCCTGGACAGTCCAGCAACTTCTGGGTTAGTCTCTGTTGTAATGCCTTTTCATGCTAGTTTCATTTAAAGCTAGGTTGGCAGTACTACATTATTATAAAGTAAGGCAAAGCATAGAGACATTTATGTTTCCTACTGTACCTCCAAATATTTCTTAGTTTGCAGCTATATTACTTCTGAACAAATGAGGAGTCAAATGTCAGAATAGAAATCTTTATAGTGTATAAGACAAAAGTAATAAATCCATGTCTATGTCTAATATCTAACCTTTCTTTTTCCTTTTCACTGTTCTGCATAGTTCAATGAGACAATGAAAGAAACCTGCTGAGATTTTTAATTTCCTCTGGAAGTTTCATTATCTGAAAGAAATCTATGAGACTAAAAATGTCCTTTAGTGAAAAGTTGCAGGGTTGGCATGACCCCTCATTAAGTATTCTTGATATTCCAATATATTGTGTCCTGACTGGACTCTTCACTTAATATGGGGTTCTGTTTGTCAGTATTTACCCAGTTTGTATGGCATAAAATTAAAATATCAGATAGAATTGCATGTTTCTCTTTGATATATTGTGTAAAGATCTGTCTTGTTACTTAACTGTTGACTATACAGTTTATAATAAAATATTCCATTTAAAATGTTTGACTGTAACTGTTTGATAGAATATATTGTAGCAATAACATTGACTGGTGAGGTTAGAATAATAGGAAAACAGTCTGATTTTGCCTGTGTTTACTACTAGTTAGTTCATTTTAAAATTTCCTGTAATCGTTTTCATATGCAGATGAGTATGCACCTGCACTGTACCTAAATGATTATAGCATCAATATATACAGAAGCATTCATGCACTGCTGAGTAAACAGGCTACATTAACCTGCTTTCCATATTCATTGCTATGCTAACCTCTTTAGTTACACAAAAAGGTGCACTGAGCATCAGAAGGATTCCTTTTCCACGTGAATGTGTATGTATAGATAAAGCAATGGAGTAAGTTTACATTGCTGCATCTAATGATAAATATCCTTGAAAATTAAGATGTTCTAATGCATAATTTAGTGAGTGGATCATTTAGAAAAAGCTGTTATTAATTTTATCTGGGTTTTTTTTAACATTTCTTTTTTTATTTTGTATGCAGGCATATACATTATATACAAACACAGGTCTTGTTTAAAAGACAAAATAAGAAAAGAATTGAAATATACACAGGATTCAGTTGAAAACATAAAAGTATACTATGTCATCTATGAGTAGAAAATAGATAGATAGAAAAATAGATAATTTTCTTACAGAAAAGAATGTTTCACATAAAATTGCAGAACACAAAGGTTTCCAAGCTGGTTATACAACTGGTCTCACATCTTAGACATCATAGGTGGATCACTTAAAGGACAAGGAAAGTCAAAATCTATTAAGCACACTATTAAATAGTACTACTATTGCTGTGTAAAAACGCTATATTCATGGCTTGCCTAATGAAAGATTTACAGAGATACGCATACTAGAAACTACATACTTGTTTCAGTGTGAATTTATCACTTTTATAGCAAGAGGCTCGGATTAAAATCCTGCATCCTTTATTTGTTTTGTACACGAAGGGGGGGGGGGCAGGTGAAATATGGGGAGACTTAAGGGCACTATTGAGACAACTGAAGGTATGCCTGCAGCTTGAGATTAACTCTTTATTAGCCTTTCCTTCTCCTTTAAGGGGAACCCAAAATATAATTTTTTGCCAAATAAAAAAATTCTAAGCAACTTTGCAATATACATTCATTACAAATGTAACACATAGGGGCACATTCATTAAAGTACAACAGCTCCGATTTCTAAAAATTTGTGTTTTTCTAAAATTTTGAAGTTTTGCGTATTTTCTACAATATTTTCGTTAATTTGCACAATTTTTTCGTACTTTACATTTTGTGTTATAATTGTGGGAAGTTTTTCCCTTATTTCTTGAAATGCCAGAGGTTTGCGTAGTCATGTATTGAGTACGTGCTTTATTGCTGAGAGGCCTGCCTTTGCCCATCCCAAAAAAGGTTGGTTGGAGTGTGTAATATGAATTAAAATTGTGTTTGGGTTGCAGAATATGCCATATTTGCCATATAGACAAAATTAAAGGGTTGTTTTGTAGTCCAAGAGGTAGTTTGTGTCTATGTATATGTAATATAGTATAACATGATGAGAGATTCAGACAGTCTGTCAGAATCCTCATTAACGCAGCTATATTATAATTTTTAACGCCCTAGGCACTCCTGATTGATGACACCCCCATCTCCTCATATTTGACATTGGTTTTTTTTGCTATAACACTTGGAAAGGGGGAGCAGTTGTGGCGTGCAAAGTGCACCGCAGCAAAATTTTAGGCCACACGCACTTTGCAATTCTATGTATAATAGCTCCAGAACTATTAGCAGGATGGCACAATGGCAATTTCATGTATAATACCCCCAGAACTCAAAGCAGGATGGCACTGTGGCAATTCCATGTATAATACCCCCAGAACTCAAAGCAGGATGGCACAGTGGCAATTTTTGCTGTGCCTCCCTATCTTCTCCTATTCCCCACGCTTCTTTTTGTCCTGACACTTACATTCTCTTCTCTCCTGTCTGCCCCAGATTTATAATGTTTGTTACACTTACCAAAGCTCTGAATTAAACACCTTTCTCATACTGTAGGTGGTTGATTAGCCTTTGTACATTATTCCTAATGCAACCTTTACTTGGATATCCAGATCCCCTTGTAGCTCTGCAATGGCTAATCTTTATTTGACTCCCATGAAGGTTCTGCTACAGTATGTAATGACACTTTAAAAGCTAGGAGACATAAGGCTGGGGACATACCCAAACAATATAAGCACTATCTCTTGATCCTTAAGGGTAGTAAACTATTGATAATTTTTTACAATTATCTAAACAACATCCTCATTCATGGCGGCAGTAACAGCTGTAGATGTCCATGCTGACTTTGGGCATATGCCTTGAGTTTGGTATATAACAAACAAAGCACTCATTCATTGACAGTGTTCTTTTCAACAATTTCTTGCAGTTTAGTCTTCAACCCTGTTTTGGGCTAAAGTATTTCTCCTCATATAGTCATGGCCCAAATTGTTGGCACCCCAGAGATTTTTTCCAAAAAATCAAGTATTGCTCACAGAAAAGTATTGCAGTAACACATGTTTTGCTATACACATGTTTATTCCCTTTGTGTTTTTTGGAACAGAGCAAAAAAAAAAAGGGAGGAAAAAAAGCAAATTGGACATAATGTCACACAAAACTCCAAAAATGGGCTGGACAAAATGATTGGCACCCTTTCAAAATTGTGGATAAATAACAATGTTTCAAACATGTGATGCTCCTTTAAACTCACCTGGTGCAAGTAACAGGTGTGGGCAATATAAAAATCATACCTGAAAGCAGATAAAAAGGAGAGAAGTTCACTTAGTCTTTGCATTGTGTGTCTGTGTGTGCCACACTAAGCATGGACAACAGAAAGAGGAGAAGAGAACTGTCTGAGGACTTGAGAACCAAAAAATATCAACAATCTCAAGGTTACAAGTCCATCTCCAGAGATCTAGATTTGCCTTTGTCCACAGTGCGCAGCATTATCAAGAAGTTTGCAACCCATGGCACTGTAGCTAATCTTCCTGGGCATGGACGGAAGAGAAAAATTGATGAAAGGTTGCAATGCAGGATAGTCCGGATGGTGTATAAGCAGCCCCAAACAAGTTCCAAAGAAATTCAAGCTGTCCTGCAGGCTCAGGGAGCATCAGTGTCAGTGCCAACTATCCGTCGACATTTAAATGAAATACTATGGCAGGAGACCCAGGAGGACCCCACTACAAGACTACAGTTTGCCAAAATGTACTTGAGTAAGCCACAATCCTTCTGGGAAAACGTCTTGTAGACAGATGAGACCAAGATAGAGCTTTTTGGTAAAGCACATCATTCTACTGTTTACCGAAAACGGAATGAGGCCTACAAAGAAAAGAACACAGTACCTACAGTGAATATGGTGGAGGTTCAGTGATGTTTTGGGGTTGTTTTGCTGCCTCTGGCACTGGGTGCCATGAATGTGTGCAAGGCATCATGAAATCTGAGGATTACCAAAGGATTTTGGGTTGCACTGTAGAGCCCAGTGTCAGAAAGCTGGGTTTGCGTCCGAGATCTTGGGTGTTCCAGCAGGACAATGACCCCAAACATATGTCAAAAAGCACCCAGAAATGGAATGCAACAAAGCGCTGGAGAGTTCTGAAGTGGCCAGCAATGAGTCCAGATCTAAATCCCATTGAACATCTGTGGAGAGATTTTTAAATTGCTGTTGCAAAAAGGCCCTTCCAATAAGAGAGACCTGGAACAGTTTGCAAAGGAAGAGTGGTCCAAAATTCCCGGTGAGAGGTATAAGAAGCTTATTGATGGTTATAGGAAGCAACTGATTTCAGTTATTTTTTCCAAAGGGTGTGCAACCAAATATTATGTTAAGGGTGCCAATAATTTTGTCCAGCCCATTTTTGGAGTTTTGTGTGACATAATGTCCAATTTGCATTTTTTCCTCCCTTTTTTGTTCTGTTTCAATACACACAAAGGGAATAAACATATGTGTATAGCAAAACATGTGTTACAGAAATACTTTTCTGTGAGAAATACTTGATGACTATATACCTTAATGTAATGTTCACTCTTGAAAAGCACAGCACTGCTGCTGCCCCCTAACTAGTTGCTGCAGTTTAGGACACATTATAATGCATTGGAGCACTTTGATGATACAGCAAGCATGTAAAATAATCTCAGTGGCATACTCAGTGATATACTTATGTGCATGGTTGGGTTCAAAAAGCTATTGCGAGTGGAATGATGGAGAATCAAATTGCATTCCTATAGAAAATTGGCTGGTTGGTCTTTCCATAAACTTTGAACTTGCTCTATATTTTAGGTACACACACACCTATTTGCATTAAGGATGCAACCCTAGCTTAAAAAGTATGTGATGGTACCCAAAGCTATCAGATAAAACAACAATCAAACCAGCAATGACCTAAACCTATTCAAGGTTTTATCTTGGCATATTTTACAAGATAATCCTAAAATTTATCCAAGAATACTATATTATACTATTTGACTTAAAATCATAAATCCAGTGGCTGCGGGAAACTGTTACCATTTACTTTGATTCAGTGAAAAGCTGTGAGAATTGTGCAGCCAGCATATTTCATTTGTGAAGGGAAATGACAAAAGTTTCATGTAATGTAACTTTGTGTTTGGCTGCAAAAATACCAGCTAATACTTTAAATCCTTTTGTAAGGGAGTGAGTAGGGAGTCTGATTGAAAAAAAAAAAAAAATAAGATATTGGATTATGGAATGTTGTTCTAGTGTAGAGCCATTATTATTGGTTGTACTATTTTTTTTACAACATCTTTCTATTCAAGCAAGTTCTTTTATATATTTATACTTAGACATCAGTTTTATCGATGATGAAAGGTGTAAATGCATATTGATCTGACTGGGCAAATAATGAAGAATTTGATGCTACTGGGAAGGATACAGGCCTTGAGATGTATGTTTGAATTAATAAAATTAGTATAAGACCACATTATACTTTTTTAATCAATACAGTAAAACATTTTAATTCCAGTGCCAGGCCTAGCTGGCCATGCGCTCTAGGCAACCCCGCTGGCCACCTCACCCACCGCACACCACACTGCCCTCTCCCATTGTGCATTCCCCATTGCATTGTCAGCACACATGCATGCCTACTGACAGTGTGTGGGGGGGGGGGGGCGATGTGTGGGGACAAGCATGGCATGTGATGACCAGTAGTGATCACAGAGGACAGGAAGTAGGGGAGTAGAAGAGGTACATGCCTAACGCCACCCAGCATAGCACCCTAGGCAAGTGCTTCTTGTTCCAGCCCTGTTTAATTCTGTTAATATAACATTTGGCCACTAGATTTCTCAGTTTATATTAGCTTTGAATGAAATATTAGGAGTCATTTACCGGAGAAATAAGTGCAAGAGTTGTAAGGGAGGTAGTAAGTGCAGAACTTGCATCTGGTAGTGCTCCCAATATTGCATGTTGAAATGACACCAACTTGCCCAACCTGACCCTCATGAATACAGGGTTGACGAATCGAATGTAAGCAATGTTGTGTTCATGGGGCAAACG
This sequence comes from Xenopus tropicalis, assembly GCF_000004195.4. Lineage (NCBI taxonomy): Eukaryota > Metazoa > Chordata > Amphibia > Anura > Pipidae > Xenopus > Xenopus tropicalis. The sequence continues at coordinate 58,336,919 of NC_030679.2, read as the reverse complement.
GAATGCAGATATGTGTCTTCATTTAGGGCAGGGTGCAAAGTGCAAAACATTTTTTGCACTTTGCACCCTGTCCTGCATGTAGTGAATAAGCCTTATAATCTTGTATTTCAGTTGGCAGACAGAGGATACTGAGAGCTGCATCTTGTAGCTGGAGAGCTTCACATTTGATAGCCCTTCTCTAAGACTTTCTTCTTATATCTTGTATTAAAATGGGACAATATTAGCAAACTGTAAAGCCTTTAGAACACCAAACCATTTTTGGCTTGACAGCTGTACAAGGCACAGTTTAATTCTTAGTGCTTAGCTTATCACATATGTTTTTGATTTGTTCTCATGAAAAGTCTTGCGTTTGGACCTTTTAAAATATGTTAAGAGCATAATTTCAGATTAAGCCCACGGCAGCTCGGCTCACTCAGTAGGCAGATATGCTCACGACTGTTGTCAGCTCTTAAATCCCCGCTGATGACGTAGTCCTTGCACCGTACATGATTGCTGCTGACAACCAAGCCTTGCTATGCATGCAGCCAACCAAACATTCTCTCTGAACTTCAAAGCTTACATGAAATTGAAGACCTTCTTTTCCTTACTTATTGTGCTTAAAATAATGAACTGGTTTGAAATTGTTTTAATGATATCTTCTGTTTGATCATAAATCAAGTGACAGTCTGCATAAAATCTTTCTATTACTTGTTTTTGTTCACATCTACAGAGATTGTCCTTTCTGTGTATTGTTATTATCAGGCATTTAAAGTATACATGTTATTATTCTAATCCCTAAACAAAACCAAACAAGTATAGGATTTTCTTGAAAAAAGAGGTTTTTCATTTATTTTGTTTTCCATATTAAGACTTTAAACAATTTCTCCACTGATAAGCTGATAATTTGTTGTTCCTGTCTATTGGCCACATTGCCCCCATAATGCTTCATTTGCTTAATGTGCTCATTTTAGATGCTGACAGCTTGTAAATGCAGATTTAATATCTTTTTAATGTCGCATTTATATGGTTTTTAAAATTCATTTTTGCTGTTAATTTTTTCCAAACCCACCCACATCTGCAATAAAAAACCTTTATTAACCCCTATTCTGCAAGTTGTATTGACTCATCCTCAATTCACTACTATATGACATAAATTATTATTAATAACATGTTTTTCCCACAGAAGAGGGTGTTCAAAATAGATAATGCAGTGCTGACACTAACATCATACCTCCCAACATTTGAAAAATTGCAAAGAAGGAGTAAAAAAAATTCTATGGAAAATTATTTTGAGAACACCCCCATAATACCACTCCCATTTTACAAAAATTGGCTGGTTATGTAAGGTTTGAACACATTTCTGAGGGTCTTGTTTTATGTGTTATTACAGTTATTACAAACTTTTGAGAAAGAATCCAGGACTGATGACTGAGCTATCAAAATTGGGACTGTTGGGAGGTCTGCTGTATATATAATAAAATATAGTTTGATTAGTTTAGCAGCATAGGGCAGATAAAGAAGAAAAGGAAAAAAGAAAGGAAATGAAAAAGGTTAAAATTGATTGAATTGTTTCAAAGCAGAAAATTAATTGTCTGAATCCTTTCTTCCTGCGTAAGATATAGGATTCAGATGGGTTTAACTGCGCAGCACTGCTGCGAAGTGCTTGATGTACCTCTGCTTTCCAAAGAGTCTCTGCGCCACCCACTATGGAAAGCACAAGGACTTCAACTCTAAGGGTGAAGACACACTGGGCTACTAGTAGCAGCTACTTTTTCAAGGCTACTAAACTCCAGAAAATACCTTGCCATAGACAGTACTGAGAATTGCCTCTGCCAAAACACACGTAGAGACAATTGCTAGTAAATAATCAGCCTTGTCTTTTTTTAGTAGCCACAACAAGTAGCTGCTACTAGTAGCCCTGTGTGTCTTCACCCTAAGAATACATCACTTTACAAAACAACAAGGTGACATGGCTGTGGAGTTGGGTACCCGGAGTCATAGTTGGAGTCGTAGGATTTAGGTACGAACTCCATGGCCCTGCCAGGGCAGTGGAGACAGATTTGTGGAGTTGGAGTCAAAAACAATATTGGGTACCTGGAGTTGGAGCCAGATCTAAGGTCCCATAAACTGAGGAGTCTGAGTCAAAAGGTTTATGTACCGACTCCACAGCCCTGCAAGGTGAGGGAGATGTTGCATCATTATGTAAGCCTAAGTGGGGTTGTGATTTGGTTTTTAAAAATCAGAGTTATTGTGGTTGTCTTTTAATATGAGGAATCAGATATGTATGCATTGAATTTCTCATATCTGCACATAAAGGACTAAACTAATAGTAGAAGCACATATTTTTCTTAAAATACCAAGACCACCTTCTTTTCCACAATTTTGGCATCTGTTGCCATGGGAGGCTGGCCAATTTTCTACTCTCCACTCCTCCTAAGGACTAGTACTTTTTAACCCATGCAACAATCTTGAAGAACATTTAGAACTAATTTTTAGCTCCCTCCCACCACTGTGAAACAGAATCAAAATAAAACACATTTTGAGTTCTAGCTGCTGTTATGAGTAGGAGCTCTCATGTGGTTTACCTTTCAGTAATATAATGTTTGCAGTAGCTCACTCTACTTGTCACAAACAAAAGTTGGTGGTTTGGTGTATTGAGAATGCCTATGCTACAGGGGGCATTTACTAACGTTTGATATACTTTTTTCCACAATTTATGTTTTTTATTGCACCAAAATACAGTTTTATTGTGGAAAAACGTGATTTTTTCATGATTTACTATGCGACAAAAGGAAAAGAATAGGCCTAAAACAATATAAAAGCTGTTGAGGTCATGTAGAAGTCAATGGCTGATGTCCTTTTTACAATTGGAAGATTTTTCTTTGCTTTGTGGTTTTAGGGGTTATCATTTTTTTTTATGCTTGCTTTGAACAACAATATGAAAAAGTTGTGGTTTTTTGTTTCTTCTGTGTCATTTTTAGTTTATGCTTTTTCAATTCGGATCTTTTGATAAGTGGAGTAAAATATTACTGGTGGTTTTCTAACTGTTGGAATCTATTTGCTGATTGGTTGCCCTGGGCTTCACTCCACTTTACACAGCATAATAAATATACCCCTTAGTGATAAATGGGCCTCTAAATATAACCTGCATGGCACTATTTATTAATTTGAATAAATGCATGTATGCCCATGAATGTTCTGTTGTGCATATCCTTTGCTATATCCTCTTGCTTTTCTTTTTGCTTCAATTAAAAAAGATCTTATTGTGCAAATGTTTGTGCCTTAAAAATAACTTTTGGTTTTGGAGAATTGCAAAATATACAACCAAATAAAAATCCCAATTTGTTAACATATTTGAGTCCAGTTTGGTTGATGTCAAGGCTCTCATATTCATCTTGGAATATTTTCCAACTAAACCCTGTGTTCTGTTCACTTATAAAGCAAACTTTGGTAAATATTAACATACAGCAACAAAACTTTGAATTTAAAATGTGCATATTTAGTTATCTGGTTCACCAACATCTACGTTTTAAGCCTTAATATATTTTAAATAATAATGTATTCTCTCCCAGTATTTGTATTTTTTTGTTAACATTTTCAAACAAGAATTTCCCAGTGTTTTCTAGGCCTTGAAACAGACTGCCCTTAAGCCGTACCATTTTGTCAGTTTGCATATTCATAAAAAATTTTAAACCAACGTTTGCAGGTATTTTTGCAGTGCATTGTTATTTTTGTTAGAAAAATGAATGTTTGCGTGCCAAAAATGCAGGGTCTTCTTTCCCTTGATCTCAGTAGAGAATCATAAACCTACTTATTGTACAGTGCTGCGGAATATGTTGGCGCTTTATAAATAAATGTCAATAATAATAGAGAAATTCTGTGCAGAGAAAGAGTGTGCAAAGCTGCCATGCACTCTCCCCAAAAGATTGTTGCTACTGCTGCAAAGAGTTTTTGGTCTACAAACATTTTTGTGGGTCTAGCAGCCTATTTAAAAAAAAATAATAATAATAATTATGTTAATATCGATTAAGTACTTGTTGCCTAATAAAATATTTAATTCAAAACAATTTTCCATAGATATATTAATTAGAATTTTCCAGCTGAAAGTAGTTTTTCTGTCTCTTTCTGCAGTACTGTTTCTGTTAAAACAAGGTGACAGAAAATCAGCCTTGCATATTTATTTACTGGTCTGGTAATCCACTGGCTTCTGATGCATTGTTTCAAAGGTCAAACCACAAGGGCAGAGAATATTAATAAACAGATACTACCTTAGTAGCAGTTATATTATCAAATTATGTATCATTGAACATTTGTAATGAATGTATAATGGAAGCAAATTTAAGCTCTGAATTTTGTATCTCTAATTGGTGCTAAAATGCTGTACTACACACTTATATTGTGTTGCTCCTACTGTCTTAGTAATTAAACACAGGGATATCCTTCTTGGTTGTTACTATCATTGCTTTCTTTACACTGAAGTGAATGATTAATGTGCAAGCCATCTGCACAGTTGTTTTGTTCAATGAATACAGAGAAAGTTTATATCTAAATTTAAGCATATGTGCTCTCATTTAAATAAAAGGTAACGTGTTTAAAGCAGACAAGATTGCTGATTGTACTAGCTATGATTTTTTTGTGGCAAAGAGATACTAGCATGTTAAATCACCTTTAATTTAACTCTTTAGTGCAGGGGTAGGGAACCTATGGCTCGGGAGCCAGATGTGGCTCTTTTGATGGCTGCATCTGGCTCACTGACAAATCTTTAATAAAAAAAATAACGGGGGACATGGCCTGCCCTCGGCGGATAGAAGACACATTCTAAGCCTTAGAACACGTCTTCTATCCGCCAAGCGCAGGCCACGCTCTCCTCCGCATTGCATCCGGCGTCCTTGTGACCCACCCTACCTTGCTTCTGCACTCGGCGGATAGAAGATGTGTTCTAAGCCTTAGAATACGTCTTTTATCCACCAAGCCCAGGCCAAGCTCTCCTTCGCATTGCATCCGGCATCTTTGGGACCCACCCTACCATGCCCCTGCGCTCGGCGCATAGAAGACGTGTTCTAAGCCTTAGAACACGTCTTCTATCTGCCGAGCGCAGGCCACGGCCTCCTCTGCATCGCATCCGGTATCCTTGGGTCCCACCCTACCTTGCCCCGCGGCATCCGCGGCCAAACATATTGTATGGCTCTCACGGAATTACATTTTAAAATATGTGGTGCTTATGGCCCTCTCAGCCAAAAAGGTTCCTGACCCCTGCTTTAGTGTGTTAGAGAATGAACAGTTCTATGCAACTTTTCAACGGTCTTTATTATTTATTTTTTTATAGTTTTTTAATTATTTGCCTTCTTCTTCAAACTATTTTATAGTCTACAGTTTTATTGTTATTTTTTATGATGTTTTTTTTTTCTATTCAGGCCCTGCTCTATTCATAAAACAGTCTCTCATTCAAACCACTCCCTAGTTGCTAAGGTAATTTAGACCCCAGCAACCAGATAGCTGTTATAACTCTAAACTGGAGAGTTGCTGAACAATTATTGAAATAATGCAAAACAAACACAATTAATAAAAAATGAAGACCGTTTCCAAATCATTTATTCCCTACATCATACTAAAAGTTAATTAAAAGGTGAACAACCCCTTTAAACTGGACTTTGAGACACCCTGTTCCCACATTGTGAGATTATTAGCATGATGATAGGACCACTGCCAGCCTGCTCTGTGTGTTGTTGGTTTTTTTTCAGTCTTTATTTGTTATCCACAGACAAAACACCAAGCTATTTAAATTCATAATATGAAAAGTCCAAGTGGATTAGTAATTATTCTCACTTCAATGGTCTACAGCAATTAACATTTTCTGCAATATGTCTGTAAAGCTAATAAGGTGCAGTAGCTAGATAGTCTAAATGTTTGTTCTTTCAGCAGCCTAATAAATGTAAGCATGTTACATGTAGGTCACCAATTTGTCCCCTAGATGGCACTGGTGTTTTCACATTCGTTTTTTTCAGAACTAAATGCATTATATTGAATTACTCCTGCTAAATTTCTGGTGCGGATGAATGACTAGTTTTTGGGGTTTTTGGGGTTTTTTTTTAAAAAAAGTGCAGTTTGTGAACAAAATGTATTACTGTGTAGCGCTTTCCCTGGCAAACACGTAGGACCTGTGTGGCTGGTGGAAAAAGGCTTAAACAGCTAGTAACAGCTATTCTAGCAGTTGGCCCTTGGAGACAATTGCCATCAACTCAGTTACCCTATATTAATCTTTCCCAAACTGTGGCTAAATATAGAGCTACAGACTGACCAACTGGGGACTGATTAGCCTCAGATTGCTATTCCAAAATTGTCAATCTCCAGGATTGGTGAATTCACAATCAGCAGTGATGACGGTCACTGCACATGTGCACAGATGTTTCTGAAGCTCTCTGAATGTGATGAATTCACACCTTGTGTATGTCTAGAGAAACAAGATCCTTCTGCACAGGGCACCGACTAACAATGTGCGGGCCGGCCCGATACCCACGGGTCACAGGTGCGTTCAGGTTGAGCGCTTCCACTCACCCTCCCAGCCAACAACCTTACACTGCCGGCTTCCTCTTCTGGCTCTCTAGTTTATAGGCGTGTGCCCGGCATGCCCTGCCCCCTCTTGTAACGTCATTGTGGGGTGGGCGCGGGTCTATAAATAGAGGGAGGAAGCCAGGTAGGGTTCAGGTTGGGAGTGTGCGGGTTGAGGATAGGTCAAAACGAATACTGTATTATATATAGGCATCCAAATAAAGTTTGTGTCCTCCACAATTTGTAGTGTAAGCTTCTATAGCAGGTGCACAGCTTACAGGGATTGTTACTAATGGACTATTTCTCATTTCATGCCAGATGAAATTCTAAGCTGTGAATGTAAATTGTCATGCCAGTGCACAAAAGAAATTGCACATATAGAATACATGACCACGTTAAAAAATTATTAACAATGTCCATGAAGTATTTTAAAATAAGCTTAAGTGTATTCACACACAACCTGCAAATTATATAGAACATAATTTCAGAATAATTTTTTTGGCCTCCAATATAGCCCTTGTTTTTGTATTTGATACTCTGACATCAGAAGGCTAAAATATATCATAATAAGAGCAGTGCTGTTGAACTTTTGCCATGCAGTGAGCCAATAAACTCTACAATCAGGATTGTTTATAAAAGTAAATATATACACAAGAATCACAGTCACTAACGTGGGGACTAGCAAGGGCACCTGAATATTTGTAAATATTTTTGAGATATAGAGAGTGGTGTCACTCTTTAAAGGACATGTAAACCCCACACACAAAAGTTTAATCAGTGAACAGACTCTGAAATCTTTCAATACCTGCCACACTGGTTGTCCAAAGGTTAATAGTAAGGCTGCAACATCTGCTTAAAGGAACAGTAACACCAAAAAATTAAAGTGGTTTAAAGTAATTAAAATATAATTTACTGTTGCCGTGCTTCAGGAACACTACTATAGTTTATATAAATAAGCAGCTGTGTAGCCATGGGGGCAGCCATTCAAACTGGAAAAAAGGAGAAAAGGCACAAGTTATATAGCAGATAACAGATAAGACACCATTGTATTCTACAGGATTTATCTGTTAGCTGCTACTGTATGTAATCTCTGCCTTTTCTCCTTTTGAATGGCTGACCGAATGGCTGACCCCATGGCTAAACAGGTTTTTATATAAACTCTAGTAGTGTTTCTAAAGCAAACACACAACTCTCCTTGTGTGCCAGAGCCCTAATACATTTTAAGTTTTTGGTGTCACTTAGATTTCCTTCTCCTCCTGTCACCCACCCAGCCCCTCCCCCCTATGGAATTTGCTTTGATTCCTGGCTTGCCAGACATGCTCAGTTGTTCTAAACTCAGATTACTAAACGCGCCCCCAGTCTAGCAGCCAGTGAAGTGATGGCATTGCTGGTTCCCATAGAAACTCAGCTCTAGCTGTCTGCTTCAATTTTTTTCTCCTGCGCTCAGCTTTACCATTACAGTGCTCAAACAAAGCAGAACTTTTATCAGACAGTTGTGCCTGTGTGAGCCTGTATTCTTGATAAAATGTATGTTGAATAAGGGTCTGTGTGTGTATGCTGTTTGCAGATTTAAATGTATCTGATTATGTATCAGAGGGAAAATGGCCATCGGGTGAAAGCTGCCATTTGCTTTAGGAAAATGTGATGGTGCTGGCAAGCGGAGGGGATATATGCAGTACAAATGATGCCATTTGGGTGAGGGAGACGTGCCCAACTGATATACATTGTAGGCAAATGTAGGCTTTACATGTCCTTTAAGTAACAATGGTTTTAATGATGTTTGGGGTTACTTTGTGCTTAAATATGTGCTTTGGAACCCATGGGGTCACAACTGCCTATGACTACGTACCGGTAGGGTATGAATGTGTAAGCAGCAGCATGTTTTTAATATGACTTTTTGAATAAAGAATGTGATTTTTCATCTAAATTTTGGTGTTGTTTGGGATACGTTTAGATATTATAAAGAGTAAAGTGATAAAAGCTAGAGAATTTTCCAAATGGTCATATTTAAATTGTCTAAATGGTCAGATAGTGAACCTGTAACTGTCACATTTTATTACACTTAAGAGAAAATGCTGTAAATTTTCTGCAATACAACATGGTGTGACTGAAAGGAACATCATCCCAGGCGTGCATAATTTGCACCAAAGAGCCAGAAATCTGACTTGGCTGTAAATGTATCTTGACAAATGTGACATAAAATATTCTGAGAGATAATGTTACCAACAATGAAATGCTGCTTGACACTTCATAGTTCAGACTGTAAGTCTGCAAAAAGATAATCTTTTGTTTTACTGTAGCAGTAATAGCTGATGCAATGGAATGTATCTCCATACCTCTCAATGTGTGAAAATTAAAAACATGTAACATGTGTATGCATGAGATAACACAGAAGCCAGAATCTCCCTGGGTTTGCACTATTACTTGTTTTATGTGATGAAATATTAATGATTGAACTCTTTGTCACAACAGTGTGCTGTTCTGGTGGTATAGCCTAAAAGTATTAGGTTCTCATTATACCAATGAAAGCATATAACCGTTAAAAAAAAGTTTACAGTAGCAGAGACTTTGGTCACCCCTGTAAATATAAACTCAAATTCCCCTTCGAAATCACAGTTATTATAATGTTTTACCTTAACCCCTGTTTTTAGAGGTAAACAGGGGTTAAGGGCCAAATGGTATTCATTCCAGGAATATTGGCCTGAAACATTAATATTTGTACTAGGATAGAGAACTAGCTGAAGGATAGATTTAAAGAATGGTGACAAATGGAACATTTTCTAATTGGACCAGTATTGTTATTGGCGTACCTCGGGGGTCTGTCCTTGGCCCTTTGCATTTTAATTTGTTTTTTAATGACCTTAAGTTGGGCATTGTAAGTAATGTCTCTTTTTGTCTCTTCTGGAGAGAGTGCAGAGATGTGCAACTAAACTGGTACAAGGACTGAAAGGAATAAAATAGGAAAGGAAAGATTGTCAAGATTGTCAAGGTTGAGGTTGTTTTCTTGGGAGGGACATGATTACTCTACTTTATTCTAAAGTACATTAGAAACATACCTCAGTGAACCGAGACTACTGTTTAAGACTTAAGGAACTGCACTTTCATTTGAAGCAGCAAAGGTGGAAAGCCTTGCCGGGTGATGTTGTGATGACAGATTCTCTCTACAGTTAGTTTAATATACGTATCAGTATACTTATATAGGCACTGCAAAGGAGCTGTCAAAAGTGATTTATTTTGAACAAAAATGTACTATGTTTCGATCATGAACTGTGATCTTCCTCAGTTTGCGATTGAGACATTGGAACATTTTGTTTGAAATAAATCAATTTTGACAGTTCCTGCTTAAAATAAATCAATTTTGACAGTTCCTATTGAGTGCGGTGCTTTGTTCCTGTACATTTTGCTTCATCTGAACCCAGGCAAGCTGATACAATTATATTGAGAGTATTGTATTGTGAGAGTGCGCATCCTGGTTAAAGTAAATCTATCTATCTCTATCTTACTCAGTTTATATATTTGAGTGTATAGATGTTCACTGGGGTTCATTTGAAGGGGTTGAACTTGATGGACTTTTGTCATTTTGTCAACCTAAATTAACTATGTAACCATGAGGAAATGGCATGCATTATAACTTACTACCTCTCACACTCAAACTTGTTTTTAATTGGTGTATAAACATATGTTCAAGACAACACTACCTTCCACTAGACTGTGCATCTTCATAAGTGACAAGACAGATAAATACTTCATAACCAGAATGAGCCTTATCATGATGCATTGTAATCAAGTGATTGCGTTAAAAGTCTAAACATATGCCAGCTTGCACTGTGCTGTATCTTTAACATACACAAGCAACAGGCTACACTCAGGGCAGTCAAGGCAGCAGACGTCAGAGTTATTAGCAACCATACTTAAAACCTGTCCTGTTCCTCATGTGACAGGGTAAAATTGCGTGTCGTGAACTGAGGGTGGGTCTTCCATGTAGAGGTGGGTGGATCTTCTATAAGGGTGGGAGGATCCTCCATGTAGGAGGGGGCAATGCAAACCCAGATTTACCCAGGACCAACTGTGGTACTGACCTAAAAATGGGGGATTGTTAAAAATTAAGATGTTAAAAAAGTTCAAGCATCTCTGTAAAAGTGTTCAGAGGCCCATTCATTAAAGCACGATGACCACAATTAGAAAAAAATATTATTTTTCTAAAGTTTAGAACTTTTCATACTGTTAATGATAATATTGTTGTTCGTGATTTGTTCATTATTCCACAAAAAAAAAAATCATACTTTTCGAAATGACTATGAAACTTTATTCATTCAAGCTTCGGTATCGTGACTATTTTTTGGCCAGGTTAGAGCTGCAGAGTGCCATTGAGTCCTATGGGAGGCTTCCAAAATCATGCACTGAGGTTTCAAAGTCAGAAAGGTTTTCATGCCATTTACGATCGTTCGGATACGAAAAAATTTTTGGTCTTTTTGAAAACTTTCAGACACCACCACAATATTTTTGTACGACCACAACCCAAATTTTTGGGCAAATTTTCTCCAATCGTACTTATACCAATCCGAAATTCGTACTTTAATGAATGAGCCCCTAAAAGTCGCTTTTTCTGGATTTTGACAAAGAGGCAATGAGCATATTTAATGGAGAAGAAAATTTGCAATTACTGAGGGGTGCCAAAATATCAGGCGCCTGGGATTCGTAAGAACGAAGATGCTGGTGCAGTTTTCTCCAAACAGGAGCAGCGGGCCAGGGTATCAGGTAAGTAATTACAATCACTTGGGGGTGCCTAATATTTGGCACCCCCAGTGATTGTAATTTTCCTTCTCCTTTAATTTTATGTTCATTTTGCCTCCCACTGTGATTTTTGACAGTATGAAATAATGCTTTTGGTTATAGGCTCTTCAAAAATGTGTTCCAAAGCTATTGATATATCATGATCTGTGTCTATGACATTAAAGAGACCCAAGATAATATTTTGTGTTATGTCTTGTGCATTTTTTTCACCATTCCAACGTTCGACTTAGATTTGTCAGAGCAAAATGTGCTCTCGGATACAAATAATTTCCACCAATGAACCAGAAATATTGATGTGAACAATAAATTTATTTTGACAAAGCTGTCATAAAATATTCAGGGGAATAATTCTATCTACTGCGTGTCAAAATCAGTAGTGACAACTCCTCCCCAGTTGTCATGTTTGGAGGTTTTCAAACAGACATTTTTCATGGTCTTCAAACTAGGGCAGTAAATAAATCAAATTTCACTAACTCTTTTGGGTGTAAGAAATCTCTCAAACTATATAAGGTGTCAGTATCTTTCTAGTTTTGTACCCATTTCATGATCTATGGTACATGCAGCCTAGAGAGCCACACTAGCACCAAAAAATACCCACTAGTGAATAAATCATGCAACCTGGATTGCACTCATTACAGTTTGACCACTTTAGTCTTTAATCCACTTTAATTTATTTTTGTGCATCTTCCCCAATTAGTCCCAAATCAGGGGGACTCTTTAAGGGGGTTGCACACCTTAAAATTAACTTTTCACACGGTGTGGAAAGCAGTATGATAACAAAATGTTAGGCACCCCCAAGTGACTTAGATCGCTCACCTCATACCCCGGGCTGGTGCCCCTGTACGGAGAGAACAGCACCAGCCCGGGGTAGCAGTGAGCGCTTCCTCCTTCCTGTAGCGCCGCATGCGCAGTAGAGTGAAAAGCCGAACTTAAAAAACAAAGTCGGCTTTTTACTCTACTGCGCATGCGCCGGTCGACGGACTTCACCGGGAGAAGAGAGAGGAAGGAGGAAGCGCTTCCTTCAGGTACCCTGGGCTGGTGCTTTTTTCTCCTAACAGGGGCACCAGCCCAGGGTACAAGGTAAGCGATCTAAGTCACTTGGGGGTGCTTAACATTTTGGCACCCCCAAGTGACTTAGCCTTTCCTTACTTCTTTTTTGTTCTGCAACTTCCAGGCTTGAAATTTGACAGTTAACCAACTTGGTAGAGGAAGTTTAGATTTGCCAGTTCATGTTGATGTAGGTGAACATGCATCTTCCTCTATTCTCTTATGTCTAATGAGAAATGCATGCCCTTCTTTTCTTTTGCAGAAAGGCTGACAGTAACGAATTAGCCATCTTTACAGTGTGCGTGTGCATGCACTAAGTACTCTTGATAAGTATATGAGGTGATACATAACTCACATTAGACCAAGGATCCTCAACCTTTCTTACTTGTGAGCCACAGTCAAATGTAGAAAGACTTGGAGAGCAACACAAGCATCATAAAAGTTCATGGAGGTGCCAAATAAGGGCTAAGATTAGCTATTATGTAGCCTCTATGCACACTATCAGCTTATTTGGTAGTAAATCTTGTTCTTTTTTTTAACCAAAACTTGCCACCAAGTCAGGAATTCAAAAATAACTACCTGGTTTGGGGGCACTGAGAGCAACATCCAAGTGGTTGGGGAGCAACATGTTGCTCATGAGCCACTGGTTAGGAAACACTGCAATAGACACATGTGTTAGGGGACAGTGCCCCCTAGTAGAATCCCAGTGTGCTAAGCATCATCACCACTGTGCCACATGTTTGGATGTTACATTTATTAAAGTGCCAAATTGTGCAAAAGCGATTTATTCATTACTTATTACCTATGTTTCAAAAGCTGTAAGGTAGGGCAATATATTTAGACCATCTAAATAGAATGAAATAGATTTTGTAAAGTAAAATACTTATGTGCCTTTTTTATGTTTTGCAAATCCTTAATTAACCTTGTCTTCACTAATTCAGGAGACTTTTGTTATGTGATATTACAGCACTTGCTGGTGAAGGAATGGTGTAGCCCAGCCGACAAACCAACTTGAATGTCTTTAGTAATACTGTTTTAAAGCACCTTTTTCTTGGCGGGGTGGGGGGGGGATTGCTTTTTAAAAAGGTGTCAGCAGGAAGATTTAGCCGCCTAGTTGTAAGAAATGATTAAACTGAAGCTTGTTTGTATGCAGTGCTGCACAAAGGGCAATAAGTTGTAGTCATGAGTTGGTAATTGGTATGTGTTAGGTTTTTTCTATGTATTTCTATATTTTTTGAGATGTTATTTTAACAAGCATTGGGTCTCTTTATTGTTCATATTTTTTTCTTTTTTTGCTTACTAATGTGCTTGCTAGGTAAAATCTAAATAATTTGATTTTAAGAATCCAGTAGCAGCCCATTTATGAATACTTAAGTATATAAATCGGTGACCATATGCAAAAGAGGGCAGGGTGTTCTAACAGTCTGGTAAGTACTGAACATATGCAGAACAGGGTCTGCCTGAGCCACTATCATCTGATACATGTTTATGGATTTTGTTTTGATTGTGTTAATGCATTTTTCTACTGTAATTCAGATTTGCGGTTTGGCTATTGATTGTTTTTTGTTTCCTTGAATATTACAGACATGTCTCGAGCTTTATGGCTGGCCTTAACTGTTTCACTGCTCACAGAAAAGAGTTTAATTCATAAGGGAATTCTAGGGGCTCATTTACTAACCATTGATTTTTTATTTAAAACTCGATTCAGATTTTTTTTTTTTTTGCAACATTTCTACTATGAGTCTAAACGGCTAAAAATCCAAATTTGTTACAACTTTTCTCAAAGTGAAAAAATAAAACAATAAGTTTTGATGAGCCTCGAAAAATAATTTTTCTTTAATGTTATATATTTATTATATATACCAAATATATACACAGTTCTGTGTCAGCGAAATGTAGGGATGAACCTGATGAAGTATATTAACTGACACATTAGTTAAGTGATTCACTGATTCAGCTGCAGCAGATCCCTTCTCTATACAGTATGTGGAGTGGCATCCATAAAAAGAGGAACTCCTAATAAAAACCCAAGGAATAGTTTAAAGAAATATAAATACTTTATATTGTTTGTATGCAAAAGGCGAAACAGAAGATAAGAAGCATTTAATGGCTTAGGTAGCTATACCCAGGTTTTTCTACTTTGTCTGGGATATTAAAAACCCCCATAAATGTATGTATGTGGTATTGGCAGACCTGAAGCAGAACAAATCAATAAAACTTATAAATATGAATAAAATGTTTTTAGTTTAACTGGATTAAGGTTACTACCTGTCCCTGAGCACCAGGGACCAACCCATTCAGATCCACATGCCAGTTTGTCCCTGAGGGCAGCCCCCTTCTTGCAAATAAGGCCCTGGGAAACCCCTGTAATCTAAAAGATGGTTTTCTTTTCCAAATCACGGCTGTTGCAAGTAAGGCTAATGTCAGACGAGGCGTCTGGTGTATAATTTCGGCAAGTGGAAAACCGCCACCTACCTGTGCCTGCACCAGAATGAATGAGTACGCTCCGGTGCAGGCACATGTAGCCGAAATATGCATTCTCTATTCTTTTCCATTTTTATGCGTATATCGGCTACATGTGCTTGCACCGGAGCGTATCTCATTCATTCCGGTGCAGGCACAGGTAAGTGACCCCAAACCCCCCCAAAATGTGTTCAAACTTTAGGTAACCTGCCAAATTTTGTCCCACTTTACATTTTTCTGATGTTGGGAGGTATGCTTACATATGTAGTGGGGAGAAGCCCTTTTGATCTGTTTTTATCCACTGTCCACAGTGACTTCTGAGTGTACTTGGGCTTATACTATTGCTGCTGCACAGGGTTTTCCCAAGTACCCCATCTACATTGGTGCTGATGGATGCAATAACCTCTACCTAGTATTTTTTACATAGCATTACATTATTTTACTCGCCTTTCTCTGCATTTATACTATCTGCCATTGCTCATTGATCATTTAATTGATTTATTTATTGTTTCATTCATTCGTTAATTTATAATTTTAATATGAAATCTTGGCTGTAAACTATATTTTAATACCATACATTTTTAACTAATATCAACTGATTACTAGGGTGCTGATACATTTTTATTTTATTCGATATATGTAGGGTATATTTACCAGATTATTAGCATTAACATTCTAATTCCCTTCTTTTAACTGGTGTCCAGTTTTATAATTTATTGTTCTTGGTTGGAATGAATTGGGTTAAATTAATTTAAGTGCTTTTATATAAACAGTGACCATTCATGGGAATGCATTATTTATTTATTCTGCTGCTGTGTGTGTTGTGGGTCACTTAACATGAAGGTGGCACTTCTTTTATTCTGGAGACATTAAACAAGAAGCTGGAATAGCATTTGTATGGCTATCTGTTTAGTTTGTAACCAAAGACTGCACAAAAATTACATATATTTGGGTGTTTCTACCTTAAAAAATACAATGAATTGCTTAGTTGTACTGGTTTTTATGTAGTGTAATATACATAAACCTGCATATTATTGCAGCCTCTGTGGGAGATATATATAGATAGAGATATGCGCCTGTGACCTAGTGAGGGTGCGGCCTAAGAAAAATTTTGCATGGCGGGCACGGCCTTTAGCTTCATATTGGATCTTTAAATCTAGGTAAGGCTGATGTCCCACGGAGTAGTTGAGTTGCCTGCGAGTGGTTCAGTCGCCCACAATAGATCGCAAGCGGCTTAGTTGCCCGCGATAGATGTCTACTATCGCGAGAAGTTCAGTCGCCCCCAATAGTTTAGGAGCGGTTTAGTTGCCCGCGATAGATCTCTGCTATCTCGGGCGACTAACCGCTCTGAAAAGGCTTTCCACTGGCAGCAATAGGAGTCGCCGTTGGAAAGCCCTTCACATCGCTTTAGTTATCTGAAGTTGTGCAAAGTTTTCTCTTGCAGGCAACTTTAGAAAAAGAAGCTACGCAAAGTATTTACAAGATGCATATATTTTTTATTAGCACACATAACTGGGTAGAGGATGTAGACTTTTTAAACATTAATTTTAAAAAATCAAAAATTGTTTGCAAATGTAATTGTTATTGAAAGCAGCATTTGTTATTACTTTCTGTTCTCAAGTGCTACTATTTTAGGCAATTTAGCAGAAGTCAGTTACCCTCTTTTAATTAGATGGCTTCTGCTACATTGTTTCAGCAGAGCAAAGAATGTAAAAAGCCAGCCAAATGCTTTCAATATGTATTGCATTTAGGAGTAACTTTAAAGCCACTAAACATTTTTAATTATTGTATATTGGAAAGTTGCTTAGAATTACATTTCCTTTCATTATGAAAATGGATTTTTTTTATGGAGAACACTTTCAATGTATTTGTCAGGTCAAGATAAACACACTACAATGCTTAACTAAGTGGTTTTGCTGTGTACTAGGTATAATATAGACTACACAGTAGAAAAACTTTAACCTTAACAAGGTTAATTCTTCTGTATCCAATTTTTAACTATGAATCTTTAAGGAAAACAGTGGGACTTTTACATGCTGGCTAAATAATAAAGGTTTACAAGACAAAAATCATTTGAATGTGCCGATCAGAGCTGTTCTAGCAGCAGGTAGTTTATATATAGAGAGAGATTCTTTTGCCATGCTAATAATAAAATAAATAAACACCAACTATGATTTTATCTGCACATGAAGGGTGAAGAGCTTACTAGTAGCAACTATTTGTCAAGGCTACAGAAACAGACAATGCTGATCATTTACTGGTAATTGTCTCTAAATGTATTTTAGCAGAGGCAATTCTCAGTATTGTCTATGGGAGGATATTCTGGCCTGTAGTAGCCATGATGAGTAGCTGCTACTAAGTAGCTCCATGTGTCTTTGCCCTGACATATGGAGCTACTTAGTTGCAGTTTTATAATTATCTAGATGAGTTAGGGTTGTCGCCTTTCTCCTAATCAAAATCTGAACAAATGTATCAGGCTTCTGACATTAGATGTAGTTCAGTGACATTCATAGGCAGGCTGGTGATGTTTAGCAGACCATGATGACCATGATGTTGGGAGGTATGATTAACACACCTATGGGAAGATTTTGCCCAGTTTTTTCAACCTGCAAAAGCTTGGTGGGAAGTTTTAAACCAGACAGCCACACCGGACAGGTGGCAATCCTAAGAAGAGTGTACTACAATTAAATATTTTTGGAGGTTACTTTTTATGTTAGTGTCCCTTTATAAATAAAGCTTTGCTTTCACGTTTAACCCAAGGTAAAAGGCGTTGGCATTAAGTGGCGGTTGTATGATCATCATTAATACTGAATATTCTGGTGACTGATCTATTTCTTGATTTGTTCTGTCACACAGACAGGTTGTGTTGCATGCCTTGTTTTTTTTGTTAAAATGCTGGCCATTTTAACAACTGAACAGAAGCAGGGCTCAGAAAAAAAACGTGTGTTAACAAAGAAGGCAATCTACCCATCAAACAGATATCAGAATTTAAGCAATTTGAATATAACAATCAACTTTTGACTAATAGCCATCTTGGTTTTTTACAGTGAGGGCAGTGAGGTTGGGAAATGCCCTTCCTAGAGATGTTGTAATGGCAGATTCTGTTAATGCCTATAAGAGGGGCCTGGATGAGTTCTTGAACAAGCATAATATCCAAGGCTATTGTGATACTAAATTGTGCAATTAGTGTTGATGTTGTTATATATAGGTATGGGATCCCTTATCCGGAAACCCATTATCCAGAAAGCCATGAACTCCATTTTAATCAAATAATATAAAATTTTAAAACTGATTTTCTTTTTCTCTGTAGTAATATAACAGTGCCTTGTAATTGATCCCAACTAAGATATAAATAATCTTTATTGGATGCAAAACAATCCTATTGAGTTTAATTAATGGTTTAATGACTTTTTAGTAGACTTAAAGTATGGAAATCCAAATTATGGAAAGACCCCTTATCTGGAATACCCTTGGTCCCGAGCATTCTGGATAACGGGCCCTATACCTGTATAGGCTTTTTTTGAGAATAGCACAATGTATTAAAGTAAAACTGGTGTAATAGACAGTGAAGACCTCTTTCTCATTGTTCATTGCTTCTAAATTAAAAAAAGTAGTTCTGCAGATCAGAGTTTAACCAAATCACCCATCTATCATTTTGTGTCTGGTCTTTAATATGATGGATTTGAGCATTAAATATTACATCTGAATTGATGTCCAATTTCAAAGTGCTGTTGGACAAGGTCCTCCATCAGTGTATGTGGCAGGTTATAGGGGCAAGTCAGCACTTTTTCTAATTTCACCATTCAGTCTGATGGACAAACATCCAAAGCCTAGAGAGCATTATGTTTGTGAAGTATTATTGGAGCTTCTGTCCTTATTTATGTGGCCCCTGTGCACAGTAGTACATCTGAAATGCATTCAACATCATTACAGTCTTGAGAGAGGATAAAGGTATCATAGGAGGGCATTAAGGAATCTCTTTGTATTTCTAGTGCCAAGACAGCGCATCCAGTCAAAGCTTTTACATCTGTAAAGCAGTACCATGCTGTACTCCTGGGAATATGGGCATAAGCTAAAGATCCACTCACACTTGGAATTATTGCAGTTTTTTTATGAACAAGTACAGTAGCTTGACCAGGCACATTAGAGTCTTTATTACCCTTCGAGTAATTGGTTGGTGGTAGTGTTGTTAATATCGAACATTTAATACGCAAACTGTTTCTTTGTAGATTTCAAAGGCTCTGAATTATATATACAGTTGGCCAGGCTTTCATTCTGTTAATAATTCACATATAGTGAAAGCCACATGCTGTGTGATCTTTTGATTAAACAAAAAGTATCATACCTATTTAGAATTGCACAATGACTTTTTATCTTGCAATAAAAATATTTTCTTATTGCAATAATCACATTATGTAAATTTACGTTTACGGTACCGTTTAATGGTTCCATTAATAAAGAATATTTGTACAATATATAGATTATAGAGCTTAAACTGGTTTGTTTGTACCATGTCAAGCTATGCTTTGAAAAATCATATTGTATTTGATCATGTAGATAATAAGGATTAATTTTTAATGAAAAGATTATTTTTTTATGTAAGCTGTTAATTGACTTTCACATAACTGCATACATTTTTAATGTTTAGGATATTTACACAATTTGTTTTTAAGTGTGTGCATAAATATTTATTAATGAGTAACTCTATATGGGAGCTGAAATACCTTCATGTTAGTGACCCAGACAATCATCTTGTTTAGCTGTGTTCCACAGGGAGTAGGCCCAGGAACTTCTCATGTGTTTGCAAGGAGATGCCTTTGGGTGCAGAATCAGCATATATTTCAACTCTCCAGCATTTTGCAGGATAGTCTAGGCCATAGCAAGCCTGGAGAGCCTTTTTAAAACAGCAGGTATTAACATCCTCATGCTACACACATAACACTACCTTAAAGCTAAAAATGAAAGGCTTTGTCCTTCACTTATGGCATTTAAGAAGAGCTCTTGGGTGCCTTTTAGCCCCACTCTCCCTTACCAACATGGTTCTTTTGCTTTGCTGCTTTCCAAGTAGATTGGGCATTATTCAGTAATACTGCCTCCTACACTCAATTAACAAAACCTGAAAAGCAATTGGTTGGGAGACTGGCAGCGGCAACCTGGAAGACTATACTATTACACCATAGGGTTAACCCCTGACAACTCCACGAAAATCTTGAAAGAAAACCCACTTTTCCTGGAAGCATCTTAAAGGAGAATGCAAGTCAAAATTTAAAAAGCATACTGCCCAATAGTCCTCCTATTGTTTAGTAAAAACACCACACTTTTGGCTCACCTAATGAAATATTTACTCAGTCACACTTACTTCACATTTTCTAGAACAGGCAGCCATCTCTAAAAAGGTATTCTCCCTTCCTTTCCCTCCTTGCTTCATACTGCACATGTGTTTCATTCCCCCCCCTCCCCTCTGGCAGATCCACTTCTGATTGGCTGGTGGGCATGCGTAGCTCAGAACAGGAGACAGGATCAAGTTACACACGTGCTCAGAGAATAGGAAGGCTGCCGCTGGCACCTACAGGAAGGGGAGAGAGATTTCAGTGATGTCACTGTAGGCTTCACACTGCTGTAGGCTGCCAGCACCATATCTCAGAGAAGCAAGCAGGGATCTGGGAATTTAGATATGCAGTAAGTACTTAAAAAGAATGCCTTTAGACTTCCTTTTAATTTATATTAACCCTTCATTGTCCTTTAATACCTACAACACCTAATTCAAGAAAATGGACAACGAGAACACACACTCCCCAGGAGTCACCGAACGAATAGACTATGGGCAACTTACCTACAATGACAATCTGGAAGGCCTCCAATACAACTGGTGCAAGCTGTATGTTTCAACTGTTATTGTATATAGTTGATTTTAAAAACCTATGAACCAACTACCTTTTAAAGGAGAAAGAAAGGTAAAAACTCAGTAAGCTTTATCAGAAAGGTAAATGTAAATACAGCCATAAGCACTCACAGAAATGCTGCACTGACTTCTCTGAAAAAAAGATTAATTGTGTCTGTAATTCCTGCTCCCCCCTTCCTCAA